>NC_090812.1:112360665-112985665 GCF_000390325.3 Nicotiana tomentosiformis
CATATTCCTTAAAGTCTCTCCACCAATCCTACAACAACTGTGGTATCTGATCGACAATCAGAAAATTTGGTATCCCTTATGATCTGGGCCTTTTTTCAGACCTACCTCTTTCCCCACTCATGGTATGCCTGTCTAACCAGACACATGGTTAGGATTTGATCAAACATATTATTGACACACAAAAATTCCGATTTCTCGGGTTTTGACTCCATAAAAGAATATAAATAAATAAATAAAAACTCAATTATGGGACTATAAAAAATATTTTTGGATTTAGTAATTTTTTTCTCTAAGGAAAGAATAGTAAATAGGGAATTAAGGAAAAGGAAAATATTCTTGATTTTTTTTTTTTTTTTTTGAAAATTGGGGCCGGAACCGATGAGGTTTGCCTACGTATCTCACATCCGGTGAGAATCAGACCCGCGTAGTTCGGTGAAAATCAACTTTTTTTTTCTTTTAATGAAAATTAATCTTCAAAAACCATATGCGCTAGACTACATCATTTTTTCTCTGTTCGTTCAACTGTTTTATGCTAAAAGTCGGTCGACATGCAAGCCTCCCAAATAATGCAAAAAGTAGCACATAACATGACATAATGGTCTCAACTAGGTACCTGTCCTAAAACAGAACTTGGCTCATGAGTCGACTACTGTTAAGTCAAATGCACATGATGCAAATAAAGCGCAACCTACTAGGGGTATTCATTGTTTGTGGCTTGTTCTTCTAAGTTTGTAAATCCTAAAGGAGATGGTATCTAGACCTGGCTTACCCAGGCGGACAACCCGAGCCGAGGAGCGTCAAGCATTACCAGTAGTAGAACAGCACTGGCTAGCTAACGACTCTCCCGCCTAAACATGTGTGACTAAATCTTTCACCAGAAGCTGGTAGGCTAACTGGCTTTATCTCAAGACAGAAATTTTGTGATGCTGGTAGGCAAACACAACATAACTAATTATCAGAAGACTCAGTGGGATGCGAGAGAGGATACAATATATATGTACAGTTCAACAATATCAAGACAGTAAAAAGTGGACAAGTAGCACATTAGTCCCAAATAAATCACAATATATACAAAAATTAATAAAGCCAAATAAAGTCAATGTACAAGCTCGAATTCTTGAATTCCCCAGCAGAGTCGCCAGAGCTGTCACACCCCTTTTCTACCCCCACAAAAGATAAATGTGTTATTGATTGTGGATGGTGGGTTAAAGAGTTTCTCCAATTAAAGTGACAAATTTGAGTAGGGATTATTTTATTTATAGAGTCGCCACTTGGAATTGATTTTTGGTGTTCCAAGTCACCTTTTATTCGAATCCCTAATCAAAGGGAGGTTTGACTCTTTTATTATTGGTCTGCGAAAACAAAGTCCGGATAAGGAATTCTGTTGACCGGGGAAAAGGTGTAAGGCATTCCCCGATTCCCGTGGTTCTAGCACGGTCGCTTTATTGACTACAACTTGGCTTAAATTAATTTTGGATAAACTGTGATTTATTGATTTTCATGTTTTATCTATCCGCTTTTAATATTTATGGAATTTGTTTGAACAAATCGCGATGTTGCACACTCGTTTATTTTTGTACATATTGTGAACCGCATCACGAGAACTGTACCCATGATCTACAACATGTTTATTTTTATTATTGTTTGAAGTTGTGGTCATGTCGCATGAAATACACACCCGAACTGAAATTTATATATCGTGACCATGTTACGAGAACCGTACTCATAGCCACGATATTTTATTATTAATCGCTCCTAACGTAAAACTATGATATTTATAAGATATTTATTTCCCAAAATTTGAGATGAGCGTGAGGCCATGGATTATGGACAAGATATTATTGTGGAAACCGTCTTCAATAACAAGAACTAATTTTTGGAGTACCCAACCCGATAAAGTTAGTCACTTTTGAGTGAATACCTCAAAATAACAATATTATTGGAGACAAGTAACGAAATATATTACTTTAGCCAATAAGAAATACTTCTTAATGTCCCCAACTCATCACGAGACAACATATGATAATTAGTTACTATAATATTAAAAGCAATAAAGCCAAAAAGTGTTAGTACTAATCTCAAGAATCGAGAGGATGCACAAAGTCTTAGTTCTTTATCAAAATATGAGCTCCACCAATTTATGTCATCAAACCAAAACGAAAATGGAAAGCAAACAAACACAATCATCACATTACAAGGCATGCTCACGGTAGTTAACAAAAACAAAACAAAGGACAAAGCATTAAGCTCATCGAAATGAGCAGTGATGCCAACCTTTATTTTCTCAGTGTTAAGGACACCAATAACAGTTAAACTTAATGATATTTTCACTCTTAACGTGCTTAAACAGAGATATGATGTATACATACAAAGCATATGGGATAAAATGATTAAATCTTATTAAATTCAAAACAGAGTGTAATACAAATCATATTTTCAGCCACATATATTCAACAGTCTTTGATTCAAGTTCACAAGAATCACAACATGACATTCTTATAGCTTTATGACATCAAAATGGACTAGAAACATAACGTCAGGGGGGAATTACCTAGACAACAGCGAAACCAACAAAATTCGCCCAAAATGGAGCTTACCAAACTTGAAAATGGAGCCCAACAATCTCTACTATATGTTACCGTGTGTGTGTTGGTGTCGATGGGTGAGAGGCGAGTGTGAGGGAGATAGTTTGGAGGTTATTTTCGTTTTCAAGAAGTACTCAACAGAAGAGTGTAAGCCATCGGAGGATGCGGTTGTTGCTTCTCTCTTGAAGATGAGAGGATCAGTGAAAGCTCTTTTTTTTTTTTGCTGATTTTCGTCACCTTTTTTTTGCTATTTTTGTAGTGAAATTTTGCTGGAAAAGGGCCATTTTCAGGTATTTTTGGAGTGATTTTCGGCTATTTTTCCTCCGATTTTCGGACTGAAATCTGGTCTTTTTAAGGGTTGTTTGGCTGATTTTAGGCATATGGGGGGGGGACAAGCATGGGGGACAAGGTATGGTAGGGAGGACAAAGCATGGGGGACAAAAATAATAGGGGGACAAAAACAATGGGGGGAGGGGGGTTTAGGCGTGGGGGACAAAAATTAATGGGGGGACAAGACATGGGGGACAAAAACAATGGGGGGAGGGGGGTTAGGCGTGGGGGACAAAAATTAATGGGGGGACAAGACATGGGGGACCGGTATGGTGGGGACACGTGCAAAAAGACGGGAGCGGGAAATATTCAAACACGGTAAAAAATTAGGTGCTCATAAGGTAGAGGATAATTAGGAATGCAAGCCAATAGAGGACAACAATACAAGGAAAGAAGTCATTTGTGAAGTGTGAATACTGCAACAAACCTGACCATTCAAAGGAGAACTGTCACAAGCTTGTTGGTTACCCAATTGACTTCAAAAATAAGAGATCATATGCGGCTAACATAGTGACCGGAGGTTCTGAAAATGATAAGCCAATACAAGAAGATGAAGGGAAAAACAACTGTGATGGATTGAAGGCAGGGCCATACTTCACTGTATGGAGAAAAATCGGTTCGTATTAAATACTCGAATAATAGAGCGACACGTGGAACCAGAGACAGACATAAAGCAAGGCAAGTAGAAACCAAAATCGGGGACAACAACTTCGGTTGACACCGGAAAGACCCCTAAGGGAATGTTGCTAATGAAGACAACCGAATGTTTGCCACCCGAGGGCATTCAATGAGGAATATTCTTTAGTATTAAATGTACAGTCCGTTATAAAGAATTTTGGTATTCATAGTATTCCGTTACATATTCATCAAAGGCCCCCATAATTGTCATTTAAGAGGGCTTGATCTTAGGACCTTGTTCCTTAGGTATAACTATAAATAGTGACTTCAATAGCCATTGTAAGAGACAAGAATTTTTTAACAAACTTATGCTATATACTATTCAAAAGCTCAATAATACTTTATTTCTTGTCTATTGACATTGGTATTACTATCTTTGGAAGCTATGCTCCGGGAACCAAGCTATTTGCTGTCTTATCTCGGTTTCAACGCTAAGTTTTGCATTTTATTTGATTTATTTATTACTTTGGGATCAAATCGATTCACTTGTCTATAAACCACATTACAAATTCAATTGTACCATTTTATGGGTAAAACTATGCATTAATTTTAGAAAAACACTTTTTGATATTGTAGTACAATGCTGTCATCCGATAATAAAGTCGCATTATAGAATTATCGAGCATCAAACAAAGTCTCAGCAAAAGGAGATACAAAAAATTAAAAGTGAAGATGGACTGATTACTTATTGTCAAACTGTCTTTCTCTTATTGTAATTATTTATTGTGCGTGGACAAAGCCACTATTATACACATCTAGAGGGAGACACGAAAAACATAAAGAATTAATTTGAGAAGATGCGCTCAAGGAAATGAAGGTAATTCTCCTTACAAACTTAAGACATGTAGCATATGAAAATGATTAAAATGTTCATCCAGTTTTTTCAATGTACCCACACAAAAAAAGAAGATAAGCATTCCATTACTAGAACCTTCCAATGAACATGGTAATAAGCAAGGTTCTATTTGAAATTATCTTACTGCACTTTGTTGCTAGAAAAATCTTCCTACTAAGTAGTAAGAAAGGTCCCCTACCCTGTGATAGATAGGCTGTTTCCAATAGACCCTCGACTTACTCTCTCCAAGAACTCCCACTTTGCTCTTGGGGAGGGTAGTGTGTACGCAGACCTTACCCCTACCTGGATACAGAGGCTGTTTCCACCTTCGGCTCCCTCTTTCCAAGAACTTCTACCTTGCTCTTGGGGTGAGGGAAAAATGATTGCAAAAGAATAACACAAATGGCGTCGCCCGGACTCGAACCGGAGACCTTCAGTGTGTTAGACTGACGTGATAACCAACTACACCACGACACCACCATCTCAAGAAACTATGTCTTTAGCAATTTATAAATAAAGTTGATAGCCTAAGATCCTCACCAGACTGAGGAGGCCTATGTAGGAATGTCAAATAACACCTCCTAACGTAGTTATCAGTCTATTGATCAATGAATCCCATTTGTGTGGTCCATCACCTTAATTCTTTAAAGATAGGCTTCTGCCTATTAATGGTTCCACTACATCTACAGTCAAAGATTGGTTGAGTATTACGTGTACAATTAATAATAGTACGAAAGATCTAAGAAGATCATTCGCTCGCTTAGTTCCATAGGGCTGGAATCGTCAAGCTTTGAGTACGACTCGTAACGCAAGACAATAGAATTCAATGTTTTCGCTCTAAGCTGTTTTTATTTGGAATTGACTGATTTCTCGTGTCTTAGATCTATCCAAAAAAATGTGGAGTTACCCTACCATCGAGTTTGTAGTATCTTAACCGAGAAATTTCAACCACATTTTTAGTATAGTTTCATTTGTTTTACGCATATAAATGCATAGAAATTGCCTTAATGTTTCTCTATATATCTCACGAACACCAACTTAGGAAAAGCCAAATTTTCGTTCGGTCAAATACAAGCTAACGTTGGGAAGAAAATGCAATCTAACGTAATAAATACAGGAAATTAAAAGAATAATACATATAGACTTTAATTTAACACTGTTGTTTCAGTTGAATTCCATATATAGGAATAGAGACTGAGAACAAATCACATGTTTCTTCTTAATGTTTTGATGGCCCCATAGATGTTCCTTAGTGTTTAGTACAAGCACGTTCTCAAAATTGAGACCCCAAATTCTCACCGCATGCAACTTTACAGCTGCAAAGAGGCATCCTCATATATTTGGTTTTGTTCTGTTTGTTACTGAGATTGTTTGCTTCTTCTTTGTTTGGTCAGTTCAGACACCTCTTACAAACATTGGCAGATTACCACATGGGTAGGTCCGAATCTCACTTCTCTCTTTCTCCTTCCCTCAATTCTGATAGGTGTTAGAAAATAATCAGAAAAGTGAAAACTAGATTAAGAAGGCTTGAGGCGTGAGAACGACTTTCCTTAAAGAAATTATTGTCCGTATACAGAATTGGGGATCGAAAAACACAGACAATCTTCTTCAACATACAATAAGCCACTATTTGACACTTGACTTACTTTGTAGGGATTCTCACTTTTATTTATAAGGCAAAAGTTAGGCCTTTTTCGAAAAGTCACTTTATTTCATTAACAAATGTGCCCGTTTATTCGAATCTTAAAATTCAGATAAAATTGATTTTCTACAATAGATAAAAAAAATGAAAACATTAGTTTAATATGCGACCCCGACCGATAAGTTTGTTTATTCGAATTTTAAAATTCAAATAAAACTGATTTCTGTTATAGATATAAAAAATAAAAATATTAATTTAATATCCGGCCCGGCCCAAGTCCAAGTCCAAGTACTCCCTCCATTCAATTTTACTTGTCCATTATACTAAAAGTATATTTGTATTTTTACTTTTCCACTATACTAAATTAAGAGAAAGACAATTTTTTTTCCTTATGTTTTACCCTTATAATTAACTACTCATTCCCCAAATCATTTTTCAAAACTTTTGAAAATACTATCATTAATTATTATGTGTAAAATTATAAAATACATATTTTATTTTTCTTAAAGAAAATATAAAGTCAAAAGTGGACAGCAAAAGTGAATGGAGGGAGAATTTAGTAATAATATATATTTATATAAGTACTTGCACATAGACTTAATAGTGTATATTCTTAATTAAATACATAAAATGGACAAGAATATTCTTAATTAAATACAAAAAATGGACAAGAACTTAAAAGGTCCATAAGACTGCTTTAGATGTGGGACTTTCCCACATTCCCCACATGAAGAACAAACTGATTGTACAATAGGCCCCTTCAGGGTTAAGAAGGAATTAACCCAAATAGCCGCTCACCCAGCTGTTTAAATTAAAAATAGTCGGTGAAGATATAAAATATGTATTATACGTATATAATTATATATAATTAATATATAATTTATGTATGTAGCTAGAAAAAGTAATTAGTGAATATGACGGTCTATATTTTATTATACGTATATAATTATATATAATTAATATATAATCTATGTATATAGCTAGAAAAAGTAATTAGTGAATATGACGGTCTATATTTTATTATACGTATATAATTATATATAATTAATATATAATCTATGTATATAGCTAGAAAAAGTAATTAGTGAATATGATGGTCTATTCGTGTAAAGATCCCTTCAGTTAACTACCCTTTCGTTTCTTGGACTTGGTTTTATGTTATATTCAATAACAATATATGTAACGATATCTGTACTATCACTGTGAGTGCAAGTTAGTTACTAGTTTTACTTCACACCATACTCATCAGAAAGATTTACTAATTATTACCTTATAAAAGACTTGATAAAAAAAGCCTAAACAAATCTAGTGTTATACAAACTCAATAAACACATAATATATGTCTTTACATGAACTGTTTAGTCGCACTTAACATCACCTCAATTATATCTCTAACCAAAGCAAGTTAATATTGTTTGGTATAAATATTAGATATTGATAAAAAGAATTGGAATCTGATTGTGTAAATACTTTTTACAGCTTTTTTACGTCCTTTTATTTTGTTATTTTTTTATAACAATACTGTATAAATTTAGAATTTTTATACAAATAGTCAATTGTATTCATTGTTTACAAGTATTTCGAAAGTGATGGTTTAATTGAAGCAGCCCATCATACATTTGCTGGACTTGAAAAACATCGACCTATTATCCTTCCACTGCACGCCGTATTCTTACATCATTAGTGTAAACTTAAACTCTTTCGACATATGCATACTGTTCATGCCAACAACATTTCGAGGCATTCTTCACTTTGGTGATTTATGAAAATAATTTTAATTACAAAAAATACATTTCGAGATACTATGTTTTATTTTGTGGCTACCGATTGTCATTAATTTTTTCCGGATGGCTATAAGTGATAATAGTTCGGAATTTTTTCTGCATATCTTTCACTGAACCTAATTCTTTCAGCCTAGCCCAATCAAGCTCAACAAGTGTATGAGATAGAAAGAGAACCTTTACACATATAGCCAGCAAATTTACTGTTTACTTCTTTTTGGTGGTATATATATAGATATATATATATATATACTATTCATTCGCTAGCTATTTTTAATTTAAGCAATTGACTGGACGGTTATTTAGGTTAATTCTTCAACAGAAAAATTATACATTAAAGTTGTTTAGAATGAGCCTAGTGCAACTTTGTAGCTCGAAACAGATCATTGGAGTTGGCTCAAACACAAAAGATAAGCACGTCCTCCGCCTACTTGCCTAGCGAACTTAATTTAGACAATTTTGATGGGAGATAAATATGTCTTTTTGTTAGAAATAAATTCTTATAAGAGGTAATCTTATTTTTTTTCCAGATTAATTTCCCGAAAAAAATAATATAAGCATCAAATTTATTTTTCGCTAGTCTATATCTGATTTTTCTTGTATGTACCTTTTCAACCTTTTGAAAGTACTTTTCTTTAAATGTCAATGTACTGAAATTTACGCCACTTCTCAATATGAAAAGCTTACATGGGCCAGTGTTTGGGCCTACTAGACTTCTGTAGGGTGAAATTAAAAAATAACCAGATTTATAAGTGGTGATTGAAAAATAGCCATATAGTAAAAAATAATCGAAATTTAGTCATTTTTCATGTAAAGATAAATATGAACGAAAATACTATTCAAAATCCGAAAAATATTCCAGCATAATATACTGGAGTTCGAATTTCTTACATGTGAACTTCCAGTATAATATACTGGAGTTCCAGCATCATATACTGGTCCAACATAATATGGTGGAAGTTCATACATATGTGCACCAATTTTCAGTATATTATGTTGGAATTTTTCGTGTTGCAGTAAAATAGTGACTATTTTTCAATGACTTTAAAAAGGGATTTTTACCTTCCTATACACTATTTGAAACCTTATTACCCTCCCTACTCAAGTTTCAATTTAATTAAATGGTTATATACATTTTACCAATTATGTATAAATAAGTTTTAAATGAGTATCCCTTTATATTATGAATTGAATGAGGAATATCGGTTATTTCCTTATCCCTTTATACTTGCCCACTCTCTCTCTCTCTCTCTCTCTCTCTCTCTCTCTCTCTCTCTCTCTCTACTCTCCTTCTTTGTTTTCCCCCCAATTTTTCTTCATTTGATATTCTCTGTTTTTTATGCTTTCTTGTTGTATAGAGTTTTAATGGAATTCATCAATGGATTTCAATCATTTTAACTTAGCAATTTTCTTTCATGTTGCATAATTGGTGTTCAAATTAAAATTATCAATCAATAAATTTTGAAGGCGACTCTCCACCATTTACAGCCATTAAAAAGCTTTAAAATAAAATTTAGGTTTTCAAAAATCATTATTTGTTTGGAATGGGTGTTGTTGCAAATAATTGAGAATATTGTTTGGAGTTTATATCTCAATTTTGAGAGTGTTTTAGTGAAGATTAGACATGATTTTGGCTGAATTTCAGATTGAAACTCGAAGAAGAAGAAGAACACATGACATACAATATGTTTATGAAGTTGTAGTAAAGTTGTATTATAATTGTATGTAAATTGTATTATATATATATAAAACTTGAATATTGTATGAAAGTTGAAAATAGTTGTATAATGTATGAATCGTTGTATAAAATTTGTATTTAAGTTATCAATACTATATTTTTACATAAAGTTGTTGATATGTATCAAAATTGTATTAAGAGAGTAAGTTTTGATTGGAATTTTAGAGAGGAAGAAGCACACACCATAGACAAAATATATACAAATCGGATACAAAACATATACAAAATACATATTGTATAAAAATTGCATAAAAATTATATTTAAGTTGTATGATATTGTAGTTGTATTTAACTGAGTATAAATAATGTATGAAAGTTGTAGATAAGTTGTGTAATATATAATATGTGTATATTCGTGTATGGGATATACATGGATATCAATTGAGATACATGTGTCGTAAAGACATTTTTCAACTAATTTCAGTTACGAATTTTGATTCAAACCAGTCCAAATCACTTTCAATTTTTCTCTACTTTTTTATATAACTTTGTTCAAGTATTTTCGATAAATTTCAGCCACACCCACTCAAAAACAACTAACAAATTTTCAGATTTCAAAGTTAAAGTTGAATATTCTAAGATTTTTTAATTGAAACTTTGCAAATTTTAGTTTCCTTTCTCGACTTCACCAATAAAATGACTTTCAATGCTGAGACAATTGAAGTAATCGACTTTAATTATTGAATCAATTTCCCTGTTTAAAATTTTTGGGATGAAAATTCCTATATTCTTTTAAGTTAATTGTTGCTAACCTAGTTGTTGTGTCGTAATCCTTGAATTTTTTAGATGAAAACTGCTACTGGATTTGATTGCTAAATATTTTTGATCTGGAGAGAAGAGGGGAGAGAAGAGAGAAAAAAAGAACAAGGTATAACTAAATCCCTTGATTGAATGCACTAATAATGGATTGGGAGCCTTTTAAGTTGGAATATATATAATTTGTAAGTAATCCTTGTTTAGGACGGGTAATATATAAAATTAGAATAATTTTGGTAAATAAGTTTCAAATATTGTATATGTTTAACAAAAAAATAGGATTTTCAGTCAAAACCTATATTTAGAAGAAATCAGGTTACGGATAACCAAATGATACTTTACTTCCTCAACAATCCGTTTGAAAAGATAGAAATAAAAATAACAATATAAATTAGCAAAAATAAATAAGGAATAACAGTTGATCCCTCAAATTAAGTAGAAGGCTTTAGTAAAGCAAGAAATTGTAAGTATATGTAATGCTTGGAACTTGTCCTTACAAGCGAGAATCACTATCATTATATAAGAATGTCTAATCATAATATTTTCCCCTATTTATGACGAATTCATTATGAGCATTAATGATACTGATTGTTTGTTATTGTTGATAACCATAACTGACGCATTCGTAGCTATAAATGCCTTATAACGATTCTAATTCCCTTTCCTTATTTATTATTGGTTCATGAATCTTTTCTCCTTTTTGGCCTTGATTCATTCCGTTCGCGCCTCTTCTTTGACAGCTATTTAGGGTCGGTCATCTGTTCTTTACTATATCGTAGGTATTTGATCTGTATCTTCCTTGTATTCTTAATTTCACTAATTGAGTATGCTAGTTGTCACTTCACCATTGTTCCACATGTCATGCTTTGTCAGCTCAGTAAGGTTCCACGTGTGACATCTTTTTCTACCAGTACAAATAGTCCCCCCACTTTCTGAATATTCTTCAATTGAATAGTCAGGAAGTGATAAGTATTTATGGCGGGAATTCTTTGCCGCCGCTTTTCGAGTATCATTGTGTTTTGCGACGTATGTCACGTCTATTTAATTCATGTAATCACGTGCCTACTTTTTCAGCAACTATGGAAGTTTTTGAAGAAATTCCCAACTTTCGTGCTTGGGTAGATAAACTGCTAACTGTTGCCCATATGGAGAGAAGATCTTGGAAATACCTTTTACAAAGATTTGGCTGGAAAGTGAAGACGCACGGTACTTCTTCCGCTTACTAGCTTTCCTCTTCTCTTCCTTGTTGGTTCAAGAGTTTCCTATTTTTCTCTTTTTCTTTGCTAGGATTTCCTATTCGCGGCATTAGTCCCGCGTATGTTCCATCCACAAGGCTTTCCGTGACTCTTGCTTAAGAAAGAATTTTGAGTTCTTCTTCTTCAAAAAGGAAGATCGATGGAGCTCTGGCTCTGATGGTGAAGAAGACGCTGAAGAGGGCTTTTTGGTGCGAAGGCCACGTGTCAGGAGACACATGATTTCAGATGGTGAAAATATTCCTTCTCACGACCCTTTACCAAGTTCAATCCCTTTCAGTCTTACGAATGAGCCAGTGGGCGCTCCTTTAGTGATTTCTGATGAAGAAGCTAATGATCCTTTCCAAGATTCTGTTGAAAAATTATTTGCTCGTGGCTTCGAAGATAATGAAGATTTTGGACCTATTTCTGAAGAATTGCCCCTTGCCTCCCTTCTAATCTCAGTCTCCGTTAATCCACGCGTGTCCTTACCTGATGCTACTTCTGATGCTACTTCTGATGCTACCCCCGTGGCTGCTTCTACTTCATCTGCCATTCCCGTGACTACTTCTGATGTAGAAGTTGAACCTTCTAGTATCAAGAGGGCAATAAAGAGAGTTGTTGTTGAGGTTCCTGAAAGTGAAAACTTGTTGAGAAAATCTAGGCAAGCCGATGTGTGGTTGAAACCTCTGCTAGGTCCCACGGAGAAGTCGAAGTTGGAAAGTCATAGCTCGTTGACCTGTTCATTCTTCCTTGAAGGTACGAGTTCAATTATATTTCCTTTCTTTTCTTTTGTTTACTCATAACTCGATCCCTTTTTTTGCAGATCAACTTGATTGGTACGGAGCTTATGAAAAGAGATATTCATGCGGACCAACAAGTTATTGACTACCGCACCGAGGCTGATAATTGTAAAGGACAATTTGAAGGTCTTCAATTGAAAAAAGAAGTTTTAGTAGAGGAGAAGAATGCTTTGGAACAACAAATGAGAATGATTCCCACTGAATTAGCGATTGAGAAAGCTTCTTCTAGTCAAGTTGGTAAAGATAAGGATATTCTTGAATCCTCTTTTGCTGAACAACTTTCTAAGGCAACTAAAGAAATAAAGAGTTTGAAGGAACTTCTTAATCAAAAGGAGGTTTATGCAGGAGAGTTGGTTCAAACACTTACTCAAACTCAGGAAGATCTCCGCGCCTCTACTGATAAGATTTACTTCTTGTAAAGTTGACTTGCTCCTTTGAAGACAACTTATGATGCCTCTGAAGTAGAGAATAAAGAGCTGAGAGCCGAGATTGACCAGTGGGAGAAGGATTATGAGATTATCGAGGATAAGCTAACATTAGATGTGAGTTGGTTTTTCCTGAACACACGCCTCGAGACTCTAGTTGAGGCCAACCAGGAGGGTTTTGACCTTAATGCTGAAATAGCCAAGGCTAAAGAAGCAATTGGGAAAACTCAGCAACATCAAAGCTTTTCCTCACCTGAAGTCGAAGACCTCAGAGGTGATGGAAATGGACTCGTTCCTGGTGGAGCTGATGTTCAAGCTTCCTCTTTTCAAATTAATCCCTCTTCTCCCGTTGATGATGTTCCCGTGGATGATACCCCCATAGATGATGCTCCTTAGTTTTTCCTTTTTTAATTTTGTTGTTTTGTTCACAACTTTTTGGTAGAAAGTTTTTGGGAAGGTTGTATTTACCGTTTATTTTGCTCTTTGATATTTGAGCATTTTCTTTGCATTTAAAAATACTTAAACAGTCTGTGACTTTAATAAATGCGAATTTTTATAAAAGAGGGCCCTTTTATGTTAACGGCACTGATGAAGATGACGTATCATCTTCATATTGATGTAAATATATGAAAGACGAAGTAGACATGAAAAATAATAATTTGAGGAAGTTTTATGCTTTGAACTTTCAAATTTCGTACATCATTTTCATTTATGCATATAACACTTGTACATCATTTATGCATACAACACTTTCATAACTTCTTTCTTTGTAATGGATTTTTGAAATACAAAATCGGGTCTATTATCCCGTGACTAATTTTTGGCCTTAATCTAAAACTCGTAACTCGTGTCCTTTTTTCAAGTTTATGCCTTTCCAAGTTTTCTTCAAGGTTTTTGATTCAGGCTTCTATATGCATAGTCCCCCAAGTATTGGAGCTTTGAAGTATGAAATCTCGAACACTGGATTATTCCTTGCTTGTGGTCCACTTCCTGGAAAGGAAAATACAAACGGGACTCGGAGATATATATTTAGATGATGACTGCATAACCCATTTTCTCATCAGAAAGGTTGTAACCTTGACCGGGAATTATTTAGTATTCCGCGTGCCTTTCGGGTCTAATATCATCATTTGGTATGAGCTAGCTTTTTGCCTATCATCTAAAATTGTTAGTATAATTGAAAAGAACAAAATAAATTTGTAACTGAGTGATACCCGCCCATGTGTACTTTCTTCATCTAAAAGTAATATTTCTTCAGATGAACAACATTCCAATTTGATGGTAGTATCTTGTCATCCTTGGTTTCCAACTCATATGCTCCTTTTCCAGCGATGCCTCGAACAATATAAGGGCCTTCTCAATTTGGACTCAATTTTCCTGTATTAGCCGCTTTTGTTGATTGAAATACCTTTTTGAGGACGAAGTCCCCAATCTTGAAGTATCTCAGATTAGCTTTCCTGTTATAATATCGCTCGATCATTTGTTTCTGAGCCGCCATCCTTATTAGCGCCGCTTCTCTCCTTTCCTCCAGTAAATCTAAATTCATTCTCATCTCTTATTCATTTAACTTCTCAGTTGCATGTGTATACCTCGTACTTGGTTCACCTATCTCAATTGGGATTAAGGATTCAGCTCCATAGACAAGTGAAAACAGAGTCTCTCCTGTGCTTGTTTTTGTTGTCGTTCGATGAGCCCATAAAACTCCTGGTAACACTTCGGGTTATTTATCTTTTGACTCTTCTAATCTCTTCTTTAAGTTATTAATAATAACTTTGTTTGTTGACTCAGCCTGCCCATTGGCTACAAGATGATAAGGTGCGGACATTATCCATTTAATCTGCCAACTCTGAAAAAATTCTGTATTTTTTGTGCTGATGAACTGTGGGCCATTATTACACACGATTTCTTTTTGAACTCCAAACCGACAGATAATGTTTCGCCAAATAAAGTCCGTGACTTTTTTTCTCGCACCTGTTTAAAAGCTCCTGCTTCTACCCATTTTGAAAAATAATCTGTCAAAACTAATAGAAACCGTACCTTTCCTTTAGCTTGAGGTAAGGGACCCACGATATCCATGCCCCACTTCATAAAAGGTCACGGTGAAATAACTAAATATAACAACTCCACTGGGAGATGTATATTGTTGCCATATCGTTGGCACTTCTCACATTTGGCGACAAAACTTTTCGCATCTTCTTTCATTTTTGGCCAATAATACCTTGCTCTAATTAGAGTTTTCACCAATGATCTTCCTCCAGCGTGATTTCCACAATGCCCCTCATGTATTTATCTCATCACATATTCTGTTTGCGAAGGTCCGAGACATCGTGCTAAAGGTCCTTTGAACATCTTTCGGTATAGATTTCCACGACTCAAACAATACCGGGCAACTTTTCGGTGAAGTAACTGAGACTTTTTCTTGTCTTCAGGTAAAATTCCATACTGCAAAAAGTTAACAAATTCTTCCTCCAATCCCAAGTCAAATTGTTAAAATTTACCTCATTTTTATCTTGGTTGAGAGCCGAATGAAACAAATGTATTACTATAACATTTTCTGCATTTGTTATTTTTGCAACAGACGCGAGATTAGCTAACGCATCCGCTTTTGTATTCTCTTCCCTGGGTATTTGCACAACCTTCCATGACTGAAATTGTCTGATCAATTCCTGTGCCTTTTCCAAATATATTTGCATTCGTGCCTCTCTCTTGCTATGTAAGTCCCCTGCATCTGGTTAACCACTAGTTGCGAATCATTTTTGATTATAATCTGTTCTATACCAAGTTCTCGTGCTAGTTTCAAACCTGCAATCACAGCTTCGTACTCCGCTTCATTGTTAGTGATGAGATAATATTTTATTGCTTGTCTTATGATTTCACATGAAGGTGGGATTAGTACAATACCTAAACCCGCTCCTTTAACATTCGAGGAGCCATCGGTAAATAAAATCCAAGTCCTCGGATTAGATCCGATAATTTCTTGTAGTTCCTTTTTTGCTTCAGGAACAATATTTGTGCTGAAATCCACCACAAAATATGCTAAAACCTGTGATTTTATTGCAGTTCTAGGCTGATATATTATATCATATTCACTGAGTTCTATTGCCCATTTAGCTAACCTATTGGATAGTTCTTGTTTATGCAATATATTCCTTAGAGGAAAAGCAGTTACTACAGATATATGATGACATTGAAAATAAGGTCTCAACTTTCTAGATTCCATAATTAATGCTAAAGCAAGTTTTTCTAAGTGAGGATATCGTGTTTCAGCATCCAACAAAGATTTACTAACATAATAAATTGGATATTGTTTACCTCTATCTTCTCGCACCAATATTGCGCTTACCGCCATTTCTGATAAGGCGAGATAAATGAGTAGCCTTTCTCCGTCTTTCGGTTTGGCCAGTAAGGGCGGATTTGACAAATATATTTTTAGATCTTTGAGGGCTTGTTGGAATTGGTCAGTCCACTCAAATTGGTTTTGCTTTTCCAATACTGAAAAGAATTTAAAACTTTTTTCTGAAGACTTTGAAATAAATATTCCCAAGACTGCTATCCTCCTTGTTAACCTCTGCACCTCTTTTTTGCTTGTGAGTACATATGATATCTCCTCAATGGCTTTGATATGTGCATGATTCACTTCAATACCCCTGTTAGAAACAAAAAAACCTAAAAAATTACCTGAAGCCACGCCAAAGCACTTGGCGCACTTTTCTGGATTTAGCTTCATATTGTATTTGCGGAGAATTTCGAAAGTGCTTGATAGGTGTTGAAAATAATCCCCTGTTTGTATTGACTTGACTAACATATTATCAATATAGACTTCCATAGTCTTAACTAGGTGTTTTTGAAACATTTTAGTCACCACTCTTTGATACGTGGCTCCAGCAGTTTTAGTCCGAAGGGCATAACTTTGTAACAATAAGTCCATCTGTCTCTAATAAACGAAGTTTTTTCTTCATATAGAGGTTCCATATTTATTTGATTATAACCTGAATATGCATCTAGAAAACTTAACAGCTTATGACCTGCGGTAGAATCAATCAATTGATCTATATGCGGTAAAGGAAATGAATATTTAGGGCAAGCTTTATTTAGATCAGTATAATCTACGCAAAACTGCCATTTTCCATTCTTTTTTAGAACTACCACAATATTACTAACCAGTTTGGGTACTTTACCTCTCGTATAGATCCAATTATTAAAAGCTTTTGTACCTCATCCTCAATCACTTGATTTTTGAAGGACCCTTGCTTCCTTTTCTTTTGCTTGATTGGTGGGTACGATGGATCCTCATTCAGTTTGTGGGTCATCACCTCTGGTGGTATACCTGTCATATCTGAATGCGACCAAGCAAAGCAATGTGTGTTAGCTTCTAAAAATTTAACAAATTTACCTCTCATTTCTGGGCTTAGTTTTGCTCCGATGTAAACTTTTCTATCTGGCCGGTGCTTGAATAACATGATAGCTTCGAGTTCTTCGGTTGTTGTTTTGATGTTTTCATTCTCTTGTGGCTCTTGAATAACATTGGGTCTTGAATCTACATCTGTCTGTCCTGAAATGCTTTCAGTTGAGGTTTGTATTATTATATCCTCAACTGAATTCTGTAGTTGCTATTTCTCATCTGCCACATTATTCGATGTGCTTGAATCTGCCACTGAATTGATACTTTTAGAGGCTTGCTGATCTCCACTGATTTGTCGAATCCCCCATTGTGAAGGAAACTTAATAACTTGATACAATGTAGACGGTACATCGTCCATATCTTGAATATATGGCCTTCCAAGAATCATATTATAGGCCATGTCAGCATCTATCACCTATAATTTTGTATCCTTGATAACTCCCTCTGCAAATGTGGTAAGAACTATTTTCCTTTTTGTGATAACACTTGAATTATCAAATCCAGACAAAGATCGTGCCTTTGGTACCACCTTGTCACTAGCTTGCATTTCATTAACCACCCTTAGCAGAATAATATTTACGGAGCTACCTGGATCAATCAAAACTCATTTTACGTTAGTTTCGTGTACAAGTAAAGATATTACCAGTGCATCGTTGTGAGGAATTAACAAGCCATCCGCATCTGCATCATCAAATGTTATACTGTCTTCATCCAAAATGCGGCGAACTCGCTTTCCATGAGTGACCGTGAGTTTTGACGTCTTTTTTGCAGTTGTATATGTCACAACATTGACCTCATCTTCCCCACTTATCACATTGACTGTTCTATTTGGAGACGGAGGTTTCGGAGGCTCTTGTCTATTCTTCATATATGATTGCCTACCTTTATCACTGAACAAGTCAGTTAAATAACCCTGCTTCAACAAATGATCAACTTCGCCTTGTAATAACCTACAATCTGCTGTTTTATGTCCATGATCGTTGTGAAATTCACACCAGAAATCTGAATTTCTTTTGATCGGGTTTGATTTCATTTCTTTAAGCCACCGCACCATATCTCCCATACTTATTAAAATAGCTACCAACTCGAAATTACTAACATTAAAACTAATCTCCAATCCTCGCATCTGTATTGGAATCTATGCCTCGCGCATCCCGTCCTTTTCTGAAACTGGATGATGAACCCACCTCTTTGTGCCTTGATCTGGAGTCAGATCATATGTTTTCCTGTTTAGACCATGAATCCCGTCCTGTAGGTCCCATGTAAGGTTCATACCTATTTTTTTCGGACCTTTTTCAGATTCTGAACGTCTCGAACTTGCTCTTTCATCAACCCTTGGTTGTGTAACCGTATCTTTTTCTATCCGTGACTTAGTACTGTACCTGTTGTATATATCATTCCATGTTGTAGCAGGAAACTCTCGCAAACTTTCCAATCAGTCTCCTCGTAACTTCTGAATTTTTCTCGTTTAAATTGCCCATGAATGCCATAGCTGCCCAATTATCAGGTACTCGTGGTGGCATCATCCTTTCTCGTTGGAATCTATCCACAATTTCCTTGAGTAATTATGTATCTCCTTGTTTTACCTTAAATATGTCTTCCATCCTTTTTTGCAACCTTTTGAGCTCTCGAATGTGCTTTTATGAATGAATCTGCAAGCTTAGCAAAAGAATCAATAGAGTTTTCAGGTAAAAGAGAATACCATATTAATGTCCCTTTCATGGGTGTTTCTCCAATCTTTTTAACCAAAACTGATTCGATTTCCTGCTTGGTTAAGTCATTGCCCTTCACGCCAGTTGTAAATGCAGTTACGTGATCTCGAGAGTAGGTTGTTCCATCATATTTTAGAATATCAGGCATTTTGAACTTTTTAGGAATTGGCAGTAGAGCCGCACTTGGCTTCCAAGGTTGTTGCGATTACTTATCAATATTCACATCTTTTATTACGGGAGGTACGCAAGGTATTTGTTCTATGCGGTCGTTCTGCTCTTTCAACTGTTTCTGCAAAGTTAGTACCAAACTTTATAAATCTGAGTTATTAGGCGTACCTGACTTCCCATCGCGATTGGGAACTCCTCCACTACCAGAGTTATCGAGCCTCGAGCGTGGGTTTTCTAAAGTTGCCGACTCGCCGTATTGGTTGGTGGAGGAGTTTGTGGCACGTTCGGCAACCCCCTAACAAAGGCTTGAAGAGCATTATTCACGTGCTCTATAATTAATTGCTTTAAAACGTCTTGTTCTATGGTTTGTTAATCACCCTGATGATCATTAGCGTGTGATGTGGATCTCTCAGGTGATCCTTCACGGGACTGACGAGGGGATTCTGTTGGAGAGTGATGTGGTGATGTTCTCTCTTGTGGGTTTAGTTGGTTATTTTCGTTACTAGTTGACATAATTTGGTTGTGAGAAAGAAGATTTTGGAAAGTAAAAAGATTATCAGATTCCCGGTAATGGAATTAATTTGCTTAACCAAAAAATAGGATTTTCAGTCAAATGATACTTTACTTCCTCAACAATCCGTTAGAAAAGAGAGAAACAAAAATAACAATATAAATTAGCAAAACGAAATAAGGAATGAGAGTTGATCCTTCAAATTAAGTACAACGCTTTGGTAAAGCAAGAAATTGTAAGTATATTTCAGTAATGCTTGGAACTTGTCCTTACAAGCGAGATTCTCTATCCTTATATAAGAATGTCTAATCATAACATTTTTTTCTATTTATGACAAATTCATTATGAGCATTAAATGTATTGATTGCTCGTTATTGTTGATAACCATAACTGACGCATTCGTAGCTATAAATGCCTTATAACGATTCCGATTCCCTTTCCTTATTTATTACTCGTTCATGAATCTTTCCTCCTTTTTGGCCTTGATTCATTCCGTTCGCGCCTCTTCTTTGACAACTGTTTAGGCTCGGTCATCTGTTCTTTACTATCTCGTGGGTGTTTGATCTGTATCTTCCTTGCATTCTTAATTTCACTAATTGAGTATGCCAACTGTCACTTCACCATTGTTCCATGTGTCATGCTTTGTCAGCTCATTAAGGTTCCACGTGTGACATCTTTTTTCACTAGTACAGTATAGGAACGAAAAAATTTCTTTGAAAACTAGCTAGCCCGTGCTATTTTTACGCTTGTGTAACTGCTTGAACTCTCCGCCGCCCATATGTCACAGGCCATCGATCCAGTTAATCAATAGGCCACAGATTTCAAAAGCAAGATATCATCGACATTGTTTCATTTTCCAAATATATAAATTATCCTAATACAAAACGTATACACAGACATATATCTTAATAACCATACAAAGAGCTCATTATCTGCTCATAAAGGAGGTTCCAATTAATAGACTAGTTTTTCACAATACAAGTTAGGAATGGATAACAGTTCAATCTGCATTGAGTAAAACATAGGAATAGGATACTTGTACTTTAGACTCAAAAGAGAAGAAGGAAATGTTCAAGACTTGATCAAACAGGAAACATACTTAGAATATCTCTATTATTTGGAAAATATATATGTCCTCAACCTTGTGCCGCTGCTACAATCATTTCTCGACGACGTTTGAAATAAGCTAGCATTGCATCCCGATGTGGGGTATTTTGTTTGATTACAGGGAGTTGCTTAAAGTTATGTATCCAAGCATGTAAACGAGGAAAAGTACTAACTGAGTCGAAGACCTTTACTTCAGCAGCTTCTTGTATGACTTCCAGCCATAACGCTATCCACCCAAAGACTATGTCACTTAATCCAATTGTGTCCCCGCTAAAAAACTTCTTCTCTCCAAGACCTTGCTCTTCTATAATTTTCAACACTTCCTTTGCTTTTTCAGTTGCCTTGACTTGCTCCTCCCCTATCTTGTGAAATATTGCGAAAACTTCTGGGCTCTATATTAAAAAGAAATAACATGTTACTTGTTGTTACAGGCCTATAATAACTAAGTAAATTTGATCCATGTCTAATAATATAAGAGTTGAGTTCTTCAAGTTTCATTATATTGTTGTGACATATGAACAAAATTTTCATGTTTTTGGCTCAAGAAAAATGAATTAAGTCTGCAAGTGATGGTGTGTCGCAAACCTATCATAAATAAAGTATAGTATCTATCCTTCCTTAGCGCTTAAAATTTTAGATGAGGTAATTTACTCAATTTAACACTTGACAATAACTAGCATGTAATATCAAGTTTTCCTTAGTTACGGGAAAGTTGGGGCCAATTATATGAATCCTCAGTAAAAATATTCTAATGCTAGCTAGAAGTACTCTACATTAATTTCCTACTGATATTTAGATTTAAAAACTCTTGGCAAACATTGGACCTAAAGTAAACAAACTAACATGACAAAAATTAAAGATTAACTTACCTTATCTTCTCCGAACTTGATCCAGAATCTAGCCTGAGCCCTTTCATGAGGATCCTTTGGTAGCAAAGGATTCTGAGGCCATGTCTCTTCGATGTATTCAAGTATGACTGTGGACTCTGCTATTGGTTTTCCAGCATGTACAAGAACAGGAATCATCTTATAGATAGGGTTGTATTTCAAAAGATCATGGCTCTTGTTTGAAAGATCTTCCTCTATGTATTTATAATTGATACCCTTGTGTTTCAGAGCCCAAATTACCCTATAACTAAAGGGACTTGGAAAAGCTCCTAGTAGTTTCACTTGGTCTTCCATTTTTTTTCTCAGTCGAAGCTAATACAAGTTGTGATTGTTTGCAAATTTCAAGACTCAACTTATTGCCATTGGTAATTTATCTTGACGCTTGCGCCGGTCTTTGAAATTTCGACCACATATTAGAATTTTTTATATGAACACATAGGTCAATTAGTAACGATTTAACTTTTTCTACCAAGTTGAATAAAAATCCTACTTAAAAAATGAGACAGGTGGAGTCACGATAGAGATTCTATATATATATATATAATGATCTTCTGATGGCTACTTAATATTTGTCTCACCTGACAAATGAGCAGGTAAGCGTCGGTCGGTTCTGTTCGATTTTGTAGAAGTTAGGTTCGGTTTATTCGATTTTTGGTTTGTGATTTTAATAACCAAAATCGAACCATAATAACTTCGGTTCAATTCGATTTATTCATGTTCGGTTCGGTTTAATCGATTTAGTTTTTCGGTTTCAAGCCATCGAAAAAATGTTACGAAACAACAAAAATAAATTTCTTGTTGACAGAAAAAGAAAAAAGAAATAAAAAATCCCGTCAAATACACGAAAAAGATAAGAATCTTTATGCAAGAAAAATCATTCTTCATTACAAAAACAAAAAAGAAAATAGTATTAGTAGTATCTTGCGTTAAGCTTGCATTGGTGCAAAATATTTAAAGTTAAACTATAAAAATTCAAAATCTTCCTACTTTAAGTTTTGTCTTAACATATATTAATCTGGCATGATTCGATTTTTTCACTCATTTGAAAAGTAAAGATTTATTTAATAAGTTTCAAATTGGAATTGTTACTTATTGTCATTTTATGTTTCTCTTTTTATTGATATTCCGTGATAGACTTTTGATTTTATGTATTTATGTGATTTCTGGTAGTTAATTTCTTTTTGTTACTAGCATATACAAATTCATTATTGAGATGGTTCAAATTTCTTGCCGTACATGTTTTTTGTAAAAGATATGTCGATCTTGGACAAGACAACAATTATAGGTCTGACACACCCAATGGTGTGGGATTCTTTAGTTTGAGAATTAGTTTTCAGCTTTAAGACTAAGAAAGAGTAACAGGGTAAGAGACTAAGAGTCCAAAAGCTAGTAAAAAAAATTTCGATTTTTCGGTTTAATCGAAAATCGAACCGTTAAAACAATAAATCGAAAAACCGACATTGAATAAATCGAAATTTTCGATTCGACCGATTTTTTTCGGTTCGGTCGGTATTATGCCCACTCCTACAAATGAGTGATATTTTCATTTATCAAGGGTCCATCAATTATTGGCCACTTATTCTCTCACATTGGTTGATGCTATTATTCTTATGTAAATAGTGAATCGGTAACTCCTTTTTTCTTTTGAGATCTTTACACAAATAGCCGGTCATATTCATTATTTACTTTTTATAGTCATATACATAAATTATACAATAATTATACACAATTATATATATATAATACACAAATTATATATATATATATATTATACCTTCACCGACTATTTTTAGTTTAAGTGGTTGGGTGGATAGCTATTTGGATTAATTCTTCTTTACTTTTTCCCTTCCAAAGACAGTTTTAGAAATGAATAAATTGTTAAGCATAACATAACAAACTTATGACGGTAAAAAAACCATAACAAACTTATGTGGGAACCCGCTTAGTTTCTTCCTCATTATAATGTAGCTAGTCTTAAGGTGCACACGTTACGCGTGTACCCTATATCGATGAGCATAATTTTTAAGACTTATACATATATTATTAATCAGTATGTTTGAGTTATTAAATATAAACTAAAAATAATAAAAGTTTCTGAAAATGATATATATTGATTCTATTTAGGTGGTTAGCCATTTGAGCTGGTATAACTATTACTGTAGTAATTATAGTTATAAAACATAGGCAAAAACAATATGAACTAATAAGATCCATAATTGATATGAGTTAGAACACTTTGCAAAACAACAATTTAGATATCGTATGTATTTACAAAGCAAAAGACTTAGAGTCTGAGGACATAAATATCCTTAAATATTGAAGGACTATCGCCTAATATTATCGACTTTAATAACAGTTATTTCTCACTTATTCTTCGTGGACTTTGCCGTTTAATTTTAGATTATTTTTATATTTTGCAAAAAAATATATATTACATAATTCAAATAAGAATTTTTTTTATACAAGGTATTTAATATTAGAATCTTTTATATATATATATTCAGATAATGAAGAATTTAATGCAAAAAATTTAGTTGATTTAAACTACTAATATTAGAAAAAAAGCTTAATCTCAAGCAATCATATTCAAAAGAAAATAGAATAAGCAGAACTAAGTTGTAATCCCATGTTTTGTGAAATAAAGTATTTGAAAGAAATACTAATAGTTTAAATTATCTAAGAAATTTAAAACATTATTTTTTGAACCGAAGGATCAAAAAAATCTTTTGACTAAAGTGGTAGAATCATAGTTTACCTTGTCCTAACTCCTAAGTATTGGTTCGTGATAATTGAATCACTAAACAAATTAGTTGTAATATCTAATTATAGAACACAATCGTTCTAACTCTAACAAAATAAAATAAAAACAAATACACAAATAGCAATATTCTCAAAATTTAGAATTACATGTAAATTAAAGCTCATTAATATAAAGGCAAATGATTTATAGAAAGTAAATCGCATTTGAACTTCAAGTCCTAAATATTAGGATTTCTTATATAGTTCAAATAAGGGAAGATTTATTAAATAAAGTTATAGTTTTTTTAAAAATTCCTAAATATTAGTAAAACGACTGTTTTGTGTAATGCGAATTATATTTTCAAAGGGTAAAAAAGGTGAACGACATTTCGTTAAGGGCTTTCGTGCTTTTAATATAATATACTAATCTTAGAATACGTGCGATGCGCGTGTACTTTGTATCAATAAGAATAAGGCTTTTAAAAGTAACATAAAATATATTCAAAAGACATATTTGCATTATAAATATAAAAAATATTTTAAAAATATGAGCTTTTGAAAATGATAAATGTTAATCATGTTTGAGTTTGGTTCGCTTAAATAAGTAAAATTTTATATTTTTAGTTGATCTTAAAGTGGTAAATTGAATTGTAACATGAAAAAATTAACAACTATGTCACGTTGCTAAAATAAACAAATAATTCATATAAGGTAATTTAAATCTAAATTAGTTTTAAAGTAAAAAAAAATCAATTAGCCCAAATGGTTTCCATGATGTTCCCCTATATTTCTTACTACCATTGAACGTGCATGTGTTGGGTGAGTTTATTAAAGCGTTTAATTAATAGAATTTTACATGTTAAGAACTTAATATGGAATGATTACTGTTATATAAATAATTTAAATAAGGTAAAATCTTAATTGATTTTGAACTCTTAAATATTAGGACTTCATATATAATTCAAATAAGGAACTAATTCTTAAATATTAGGAAAATAAGTTGAATTACTATTTTGTCTAATGTGAACTTTATTTTTAAAGGGTAAAAAAGACGAACGATATTTCGCTAATGGCCTTCGTACTTTTAATACAGTATAGATAGATTATCGATCTCTACAAATTCTGAATTGTGAAAATGGGACAAAGGGGTAAATAAACGGTAGCCAAACAGAAAAATTAAATCCCTAGGAAATACAAAGTGGATAAAACCATCTCTTCAGACTTAAAGGAAACAAATATTCCATCCCTTCCACTACACGACCATATTTTTTTAAAATTTTATTATTATTAGAGGGAGAGAATAGAAAAGGGGAGAGGATTAGAAGGCGAAAAATAAATGTGAAAGTTTAGGTAGTCATCTAATTAGATTATTAAAGATTCTATTACACGACCATATTTGACCCTACGAGTTAAAATACCACAACTATTCTTATAAATAAACTAATCCTTTCCTTTCCGTTTATGTGAACCTTTTTTGGGATAAATTGACTAATTTTAAGTGTGATGAATTGTCACGACCCACAATCCCAACCTGTCGTGATGACGCCTATCTCGATACTAAGCAAATCGATAATCTCAATAAACCATAATTTCTCTTAAGTTTGAAAATATAATATTTAAATACAATACAAATTTTCACAAATACTGATACGAACACTCCCCAAAATCTGGTGTCACTGAGTACATGTGCATCTAATATGAATACAAATCTGCAAAAATACGGTCTATAATAATATAAGACCAAATACAGTAAACAAGGAGATAGGGAAGGAGAGACAAGGTCTGCGAAATGCGGCAGTTACCTCAGAATCTCCGGAAATTAACTGCGCGAAAGAATCAACACCCGCTATGTCCGGAAATATATGGATCTGCACACGAAGTGCATGGTGTAGTATTAGTACAACCAACTCAGTAAGTAACAATAATAACTAAGGAACTGAAGATAATGACGAGCTACACAGTTATAGTTCATTATCAGTACTTCCAGCAGAGAGTAGACATGCTATCAATTCCAACAGTTTAAGTCAAATCAGTTTTATATAGTTCAAGTTCATGTAGTCCGGATATAAAAATCTTTCAGAGAATTTCACAACAATGACATATAGCAACTAAATGCAACAACAAATGAAAAACAAGTACAACCTCTCAGGACAACAATTACTCACTGGTCTCCCAGCCCTCAACGCTCTCACTCAATGGGTTCCCGCGCTCACTGAGAGTGTACAGACTCCGGAGGGGCTCCTACAGCCCAAGTGCCATAATCCGTACGGACAACTCACGCGCTGCATGGACAACTCATGTGCTATAGTATCCTGCACGGATAACTCATGTGCCATAATATCCTTCCCTCACCGACAGCCCCTCGGCCTTACTCAGTCCTTAACCTCTCTTGTCTCTCGGGCTCTCGAAAATCACAAAGATCAGCCCAAATAAAGATAACATAGTGTATCAACAAATATCAAGAAAGACTGAGGTATGATACGCAAGTAAAATCATGACTAAGTACAAGACAACAATTAGCAAATCATTCAACAAGTACGCGATCTCTGTGGGTCCCAACAGTACCATCACATAGCATAAGCATGATTTACAGTCAAATTTCTTCAACACATAGAGAGCATATAGCTAACAACAAGTTATTTAACTTTACAATTTTACGGGACAGACCAAGTCACAATCCCCTCGGTGCACACCCACATGCCCGCCACCTAGCATGTGCGTCACCTCCAAAATAATCACATGACACAAATATCCAGAATTTCATACCCTCAGGACAAGATTTATAACTGTTACTTATCTTAAACCATAAAATTCTTTACTCTGTTATGCCTTTGCCTTGCAAATCAGCCTCCAAATGCCTCGAATCTAGTCACAAATAATTCGATTCAGTCAATAAAATTCATTGGAATTAATTCCATAAGAAAATGCTAATTTTCCAGAAAAATCCAAAATTTAACTCAAACATCGCACGCCTCAGAACCAGACAAAAGTTATAAAATCCGGAAGCCCATTCAACCACGAGTCTAACCATACCAATTTTACCAAAATACGACCTCAACTTGACCCTCAATTCTTCAAATTAAATCGAGAGGGGTTTCCAAAATTTTCTAATTAATTTGCTCATTAAATGATGGATTCAAAGGCATAATCATTGAAATTAATTAAAAATGGATAAAAATCACTTACCCCAAACACCCACACAAGAATCTCTCCAAAATTCGCCTTCTACCGAGCTCCCAATTTGATTTTGTGTTATGAACTCAAAACCCCCATTTTGGGACTTTTAATTCTTCCCAGAAATGCTTTCATCGCGTTCGCGACCATGGCTTCGCATTCGCGAAGTACAAAAATGTGCTGCCAAAGTTCCTTCTTCGCATTCGTGACCTTTTCATCGTGTTTGCGATCGAGCCGCGTTCACGAAGGCTTAACGCCAAGCAGGCCCAGGCCCCAGCTCCCTTTCCTCTTCGCGTTTGCGTCAGCCCACTCGCATTCGCGTAGGCTTCCCCAGCCTCTTCTTCGTGTTCGCTTCACCTGGCTCGCGTTCGTGATGGGTTAATCCCATCAGCCCAAAATTCCTTCTTCGCGAACGCGTGAGACCTTTCGCGTTCGCGAAGAACAATTCCAGATATCAGTTCAAGTAGTTGTAAAATAAGGAAAAATGATCCGAAACCATCCCGGAACTCACCCGAGCCCTCTGGGACCTCAACCAAATATACCAACAAGTCCTAAAATATCATACGAACTTAGTTGAACCCTCAAATCACCTCAAACAACGCGAAAACCACGAATCATACCCCAATTCAAGCCTAATGAACTTTGAAATTTCAAGTTTCCACAAACGACGCCGGAACCTATCAAATGACGTCAGATTAACCTCAAATTTTGCACACAAGTCAAAAATTATATAACGGAGGTATTTTAATTTTTAGAATCGGATTCCGACCCCGATATCAAAAAGTCAACCCCCCGGGTCAAACTCTCCAAAAAATCAACTATCGGCATTTCAAGCCTAATTCCACTACGGACCTCCAATTAATTTTTCGGACACGCTCCTAAGTCCAAAATTATCATACGGAGCTATTGGAATTATCAGAATTCAAATCCAAGATCTTTTACACATAGGCCCACATCCGGTCAACTTTTCTAACTTAAAATTTTCAATTATGAGACTAAGTGTCTCATTTCACTCCGAATTCCTTACGGACCCGAACCAACTAGCCCGACAAGTCATAAAACAACTGTAAAACATAAATTGAGCAGTAAATAGGGGAACAAAGTTATAATACTCAATACGACCGGTCGGGTCATTACATGAATATAGAATTTTCAAAAATTTTAAAAACAAAATGTATATTAAAAAACTAAATAAAAAGTACTTTAAGTCAGAATAGTTAATAATTCAAAATATTCAAAAAGTATTGGAAAAAATATAATTAAAAAAATCTTATTTGACTCCTAAATAATAATAAATTTATATAAATTAAAACAAAAGGAGTAATATTCTCCGATATGCCATGTCGTTTTTTACCAACATGTAATCAAAGAGCAGGGCCGACCGAAAGGCCTTTCAAGTAAAGCATATGCCTTATATTTCGAGGGGCCCCAATTTTTATCGAGAATAAGTAACTTGTTAATGTTTCCTAAAAAAAGTTTACTCGCTCTATTTCAATTTAGATGACACACTTCCCTTATTAGTCCATTCTAAAATGAATGACACATTTCTATGGTTAGAAATAATTTAATTTTAAGCTCTTTATTTTACCTATTTTATCCTTAATGAGAAGATTTTATAACCATACAAATATCATGGCCTCACAAAGCTTTTACCCCCTATGCTTTTAAGACCACAAGTTTCAAAAGTCTTTTTTTTCCTTCTTAAACTCCGTGCGTCAAACTAGCTCATCTAAATTGAAATGGAGGGAGTAGTATTTTATAATAAAAAGTTCAACTTTCCTCTTATATAAAGAAAGGAAAAGCAATTTTTGTCGTTGTGAAGTTGATGCGACTATCGAGGGATAAGAGAGTCCTCTCGGATAAAGTAAACATCTCTTTTGAATTCCTTCAACTTGTTTCTATTGCATTCTATCTCATTGTATCATATTATGTCGGATATTGGTTTGGATCGCCCATATGAACTGACCCGACCTAATTTAAAGGAGATATGATTAAAGAAAGTTATTTAGAGAAGCTTAACTCCTAAAAATAAAACCACCGTAGGTTGCAAAGAAAGTGGGAGCGCGGAATCAAATTATCTCATCGGTAGTTTTTTCTCCGACAACTTCCCTTCTCTATATAATCAAGGCTCTCCTTCAACAGAGATTTGACTATGTGCAATTCTCCCTAAAAATAAAGAAACACACCAAAAGAAAAAAAAGGCATTTACATTGTGAAACAATATTTCATTTCCAAGAGAGACGAAGTCGGACTTGAGAAATTGATCGGAGCAGATTCTGTAAAACTTCCGCCACTGTTAACACGTACACAAATTCGATGTCCCTGTTACTCGATTTTGTCTAACGATGGTATCAGAGCCGCTGCTGTGTATTCTATATACATGAATATGGATACACAATGAATTGTTTTTCTGCGTAAATATAAAACTATGTTGGAAAAGTTCGCCTCTAATCACTGTTTGTTGTTGTTTGTCTAATAATAACAAAAATAAACTTCACTTTGTTTTATGTCTTTTCTTTTGTATTTTCATTAACAGAGTATGATAGAGATATTAATAGAGTTAAATTTTTTGTGTTGATGCCGCATAAATTTCATTCATTGGAAATTGTGAATAATCTAGGTTATGTATTAAAACTAGAAGTCTTCTAATTTGACTTTGTAGTTTCAAAAGACCTGGTCGTGCTTGTGCAAGGTATTATTTTTTGAAGTCCAAAGCAATTTTTTTTATCAGAAAAGAAATTGCACTATATTGCTGTAATTGTATTCTAAAGAGAATATTTAATTTTGATAAAACTTAATTAAAAATTGGCATAACAAGTTAAGAAAAGAATACTTGAAATGGACTATTGAATGGGCATTACTGCACTCTCGTTAACAAATGACGCCAAAATAAATTGTGAGAATAGAGAGACTGTTTCCAATAGGCCCTCAGCTCAGAAAAGTATAAGCACCATATTAATGAAAATATAGACAAGAAGGGACAATACTAAAAAGACATATAAAGGCAGAATAAAAACAACAAGATAGTAAGGTGATCAACAATGAAAGAAAACAACGATTAGTCATAATATAAAAACCTACTACGAACAGAAAGCGAGACTGTGTGTCAATACTATTGTTATGAACACTCTAGACTACCTACTCTACTGCCCTAATCCTTGACCTCCATACCTTCCTATCAAGGGTAATATCCTCGGTCAGCTGAAGTTGTGCCATGTCTTGCCTAATCACCTCTCCCTACCTCTTCTTTGGCCTTCCTCTACCTCTCTATAGGCCCTCTACTGTCAACCTCTCATACCTCCTCATCGGGGTGTCTGTGCTCATCCTCTTCATATGACCAAACCACCTAAGTCACGCTTCCCGCATCTTGTCCTCAATAGGGGCCACACCCACCTTGTCGCGAATAACCTCATTTCTGATCCTATCTAACCTGGTATGCCCGCACATCCATCTCAACATCCCCATCTCTGCTATTTTTATCTTCTGGACATGAATGATCTTGATTATACAATACTCAGCCCCATACAACATCATTGGTCTGACCACCACTCTGTAGAACTTACCCTTAAGTTTCGGTGGCACCTTCTTATCACACAAAATATCGGAAACGGGTCTCTATTTCATCCATCCCGCCCCAATACGATGTGTGTCACTACATGACTTCACTGTAAATTGAGGAAATCTAGTGTAAAAAAGTGGTTACATAGTTCTAAATGCTTAGACCAAGTATTTAAATATATATATAAAAAATACTATTCTTACTTCAACTTATCTCTATTCTTATACATGTTAATTGTGACATATGTTGTCATATTGAAGGGCAGTAGCCATTCTTATTATTTTCGTGTTCCTATTACAGACATGGCTGGACGGGAACAAGCTCGAAGTGCTCCAAGTAGGAGTTCTCGAAACCGAGCAAGGGGACACGTAGAAGGATGCATCATCGCAAGACTTATTTCCATAATGATTTAGACTCGGAGCTTCAAGTCATCAGTATAGTCCTGAGGGCGATGCAAAATGAGTTAAGGGATCGAAGGGCAGGAAAAAAGAAAGTTAGGGAGTTTAAGGAATGTAAAAAGAGCTGAATTGTTTAATTACATAGAGATTACTGATTGGGAAGCGTTAGCTATTTTAGCGGACTCTCTTCCATTTCTAGTGCACCTTGTAGCGTATATGTGCAAGAGTTAATATTCAATTGGTATATGTATGTCCTAGCAAACATGTAAATTGTTATTATATATTTTATATTAATAAAATTTGAGTTATGTTGTTTGTCTCACCACTTACATATATTATTTATTATTTTATTTGTAATGGATTGAGACTTGAAATGAAATACACAGTAAGAAGTAATTTTAATATTAATTAAAATATTAAATATAGATGATGAATGGAAACATAGTGACCTTTCGATTCTATACTAAAAGTAAAATTAATATTATAATTAATTTTCTTGAGTGTGTAATCACATGCATAAATTGATTGAAGTATATATTGATGAGTTAAACTTGTAGTATTGTCTCTAATAACAAACATGACATAGAAAAGTATCATTGCTCACTTGAATAATGGTGACAAACTAAATGATGAAAATTACTACATTTGGAGTCGTAAGATGTGATATGTACTCGAAGAGCAAGATGCTCTTAAAAGTATCAACCATGTTATGAGTCACCTAGAGAAGGGTAACACTGCCCAACACAAGAGGGATCCGGAAACTTACAATATTTAGAAAAAGAAAGATTCCAATGTATGTGAAATTATTGTAAGTTTAGTTCCTGATAATCTCATCCACGAATGTAAGCAATACTCTACTGCTCAATCCATGCGGGAACATTTAAGAGAGGCATATAGCGGTACAACTGTGACTCGCCGTTGTCACGATTCCAATTTTTCTCCGTAGGATGTCGTGATGGCATCTAGTCCCTAGGACTAGGTAAGCCTAACACTTACTAAATAATTGGAATAATTCAACCATCAAATGAAAAATGTGAGATAAATATCGTATTCAAATTACAATTCCCAAAATCGGTAGTACAAGTCATAAGCTCTACTAAGTTCGCTAAGAGAATCCTTAAGTATAACTGTTCGGAATGGAAATCAAACAGTAAAAAATGAAATCAGAAGGTAACTTCAAGGATTGCGAACGCGACGATAGGTTTACCTTGAGTCTCCACAACTCGACCAACCAACTAATAATCAACAACAACTGTGGCACCTGAATATGTACAAAAATATGCAGAAGCATAGTATGAGTACACCACAGCGGTACCCAGTAAGTATCAAGACTAACCTCAGTGAAGTAGTGACGAGAGACAGTCAAGACACCTATCGGACTAAACAACCTGAACAAGTGTGAAAGTGAACTAACAGAGGAAACAATATTAATATAAAGCTAAGTAGGATAAGGAACACAGATTAATACTTGTATGATACACTAATAACAACATTATTTAACAGGAAGAAGTTAGGTAATAATGCTGTAGAGTAAGTTGAACACAATCTAAGTAAGTGAAACCAAATAAAAGAAAACCAACAACAACTCAATAAGAACAACCGCTTTCACACCAGATTTGTTCAATCATTTCCACGAGGTAGCGAGACTCATAATCACAACTCACGGGTTCCAATTCTTGAACCCTAATAACTTGGCACCTTGTACCCACATTTCAATCCATGACCACACGTACGACTCATGTGTCAAGAGGACAAATCTCACACAGAAGGCAAGTAGGCAAGAGTACATGTAATGGTCAATAACATCAGGACTCATCTTCTTAAATCGATATGGGTGATTTATCTACGTGTATGCTTGTGCAAGTGTTCTACCACAATTCAAGTAATTAAGGATGGAGATAAGGAATGACACATAAGAAACGATCTCCACGAAATATACAGTGTAAATAAGACAACAATGAAGTGGACGTAACGACACTCACAACAAGATTAGATACATAGAACTGAGCAAACAGAGCAACATGGAAGAAAATAATTAGTCGTATGCTAAGGAAAACAACAATCGAATACAAGTGCACAGAAAAGGAAAAATGACAACAGATCCCTCCCGAGGTACCGTCTCGTAGTTTCAAATCGTAAAATAAATCACAACGGCACGGCAAAAACCCCGTGTAAACAATGACAACCGCACACCAGAAACCTTATGCAACAATAATGACCGCACGACAGAAACCCCATGCAACAATAACAACCTCAAGACAGAAACGTAGTGCCACAATAACAACCGCACGATAGAAAACTCATGCCACAATAACAACCGCACGACAAAAACCTCGTGCCACAATAACAACCGCACGGAAGAAACCTTGTGCCACAATAACAACCGCACGGCAGAAACCTCATGCCATAATAACAACCTCACGGCAAAAACCTCGTGCCACAATAATAACCACACGGCAGAAACCTCGTGCCACAATAACAGCCACACAACAGCAACCTCGTTCGTGAAATTGCAACACTAAATACAATAATAACAATAACAACAATAACACAAGAATACGACAAGTATATCAACTCAGGAACTCCAGAACACAAATAGACGAAAGAACGAGCTCACAAGGAAAGACACAACAGGAAATAATGGTACAACATAGCAGTAGCTCAGCAAGGAAGAGACATTGTGTAGAAATGATTTCACATAAGTACAATTCAACAATAAGAGGGATAACGTGAATCAATGACTCCAATTAAGGGTAGGTCAATAATGATAAAGGATAACAAAACTTTATTTAGGGTTGAGCAATTACGAAAGAGATTTAACAAACTCAATTAAGGATAAACAGACTAAGGGAAAGATAATAATTACTTCAACTAATGATAGACAATTACGAAAAAGAGAGCATAGCAATAAAAGAAACAACAACTTCAGTTAAGACACATAAGAGTTTTAATCGGCAATAAGGGTGGAACATGAAACAATTAATTCCAAATAAAGACACGCAAAGGTGAAACTAGTAAATGGGGGATTTATCCTAACAAAACAACTTCATATCTAATGAACATAAGAACATAAGAGCCATAAACTGTCAAATTTTCACACATAAGCCCGAGCACATACTCGTCACCTCGCGTACACGAACTTCACATGACACAATTAGAACCAAAGACTCACATCCTAAGGGATAGTTCCCCTACATAAATTTAGGCAAAATACTTACCTCAAAGAAGCTAGACCGTTATTCTAAAATGACCTTCTCGAGTGAAACACCCTCCGGACGGCTCAAATCTAACCAAAATAACTTCAATTCATAAATAAAACTTGTAGAAAATAAATTTCGGATAATAAAGCTTCAATCTTTAACAAGAACTAAAAGTCAACCCAAAAGTTAAAACCCCAGGCCCGTACCTCGGAACCTGACCAAAATTTTAAAATCCGAATATCCTTTCGATAACGAGTTTAACCATACCAAAATTATCAATTTTCGTCATCAATTCGTCCTTCAAATCATCATTTTACATTTTAAAATATTTCTACAGATTTTTCCTAAATTTTAAACTCAATTCACTAATTAAATAATGAAAATAGCAATTGATTAATGAAATATAATAATATCCGGGTAGATAATACTTACCCCAATAAGTTTCTTGAAAAACCCACGAAAGATCTCCTAAAACCGAGGTCTACAACTCAAAATATGAAGAAAATGGTCAAACCCTCGACTTATATAATTCTCCCCAGAACTTCCGCATTTGCGAACAAGGAAGTGCATCTGCGCTCTCGCATTTGCGAGTAAAAGTTCGCATCTGCGAACTCAGCTTACAAGGCCAGGATCCGCATCTGCGGCAAATACAGTCGTACCAGTGACATCGCAGAAGCGTTAGAGGAACCGCAGGAGCGAACAACTTCACATATGCGATCGCTGGGCTGCAAAAGCTGCCATCGCACCGGCGTTCCAAACTCCGTAGAAACTCCCTCCCTCCCAGACCATTATGATCGCAGAAGCGACCAGGCTCACGCAGAAGTGGAGCTGCACCTGCGCTCCAAAATATCTCAGGTGCGAAGCACCAGAGCCAGACCTGCCACAGAACAAGAAAATGATCCGAAGCTTGTCCGAAACACACCCGGGCCCCTCGGGAGTCCGTCTGAATATACCAACCAGTCCTGTAACATAACACGGACCCGTTCGAGATCTTGAATCACATCAAACAATGTCGAAACTACCAATCGCCCCATGAATTAAACTTATAAATTTACAAATCTTCTAACTTCTACATGTTAATTGTGACATATGTTGTCATATTGAAGGGTAGTAGCCATTCGTATTGTTTTCGTGTTCCTATTACATACATGGCTTGACGGGAACAAGCTCGAAGTGCTCCAAGTAGGAGTTCTCGAAACCGAGCAAGGGGACACGTAGAAGGATGCATCATCGCATGACTTGTTTCCATAATGATTCTGACTCGGAGCCTGAAGTCATCAGTATAGTCCTGAGGGCGATGCAGAATGAGTTAAGGAATCTAAGGGCAGGAAAAAAGAAAGTTAGGGAGTTTAAGGAATTTAAAAAGAGCTGAATTATTTAATTACATAGAGATTACTGATTGGGAAGCGTTAGCTATTTTAGCAGACTCTCTTCCATTCCTAGTGCACCTTGTAGCATATATGTGCAAGAGTTAATATTCATTTGGTATATGTATGTCCTAGCAAACATGTAAATTGTTATTATATATTTTATATTAATAAAATTTGAGTTATGTTGTTTGTCTCATCACTTACATATATTATTTATTATTTTATTTGTAATGGATTGAGACTTGAAATGAAATACACACTAAGAAGTGATTTTAATATTAATTAAAATATTAAATATAGATGATGAATGGAAACATAGTGACCTTTCGATTTTATACTAAAAGTAGAATTAATATTATAATTAATTTTCTTGAGTGTGTAATCACATGCATAAATTGATTGAAGTATATATTGATGAGTTAAACTTGTAGTATTGTCTTTAATAACAGACATGACACAGAAAAGTATCATTGCTGACTTGAATAAGGGTGATAAACTAAATGATGAAAATTACTACATTTGGAGTCGTAAGATGTGGTATGTACTCGAAGAGCAAGATGCTCTTGAAAGTATGAACCATGTTATGAGTCACCTAGAGAAGGGTAACACTGCCCAACACAAGAGGGATCCGGAAACTTACAATATTTAGAAAAAGAAAGATTCCAGTGTACGTAAAATTATTGTAAGTTTAGTTGCTGATAATCTCATCCACGAATGTAAGCAATACTCTACTGCTCAATCCATGCGGGCACATTTAAGAGAGGCATATGGCGGTACAACTGTGACTCGCCTTTATCACGACCCCAATTTCCCTTTGTAGGATGTCGTGACGGCACCTAGTCCTTAGGACTAGATAAGCCTAACACTTACTAATTGGAAGAATTTAACCATCAAATGAAAAATATGATATAAATATCTTATACAAATTATAAGTCCCAAAATCGGTAATACAAGTCATAAGCTCTACTAAGTTCGCTAAGAGAATCCTTAATTACAACTATTCAGAATGGAAATCAAACAATAAAAAACGAAATCAGAAGGTGATTCAAGGATTGCGAATGCGACGACAAGTTTACCTTGAGTCTCCACAGCTCGACCAACCAACTAATAATCAACAACAACCGTGGCACCTGGATCTGCACAAATATATGCAGAAGTATAGTATGAGTACACCACAGCGGTACCTAGTAAGTATCAAGACTAACCTCAGTGAAGTAGTGACGAGAGATAGTCAAGACACCTATCGGACTAAACAACCTGAACAAGTGTGAAAGTGAACTAACAGAGGAAACAATATTAATATAAAGCTAAGCAGGATAAGGAACACTGATTAATACTTGAACTGATACACTAATAACAACATTATTTAACAGGAAGAAGTTAGGTAATAATGCTGTAGAGTAAACTGAACACAGTCTAAATAAGTGAAACCAAATAAAAGAAAACCAACAACAACTCAATAAGAACAACCGCTTTCACACCATATTTGTTCAATCATTTTCACGAGATACCGAGACTCATAATCACAACTCACGGGTTCTAATTCTTGAATCCTAATAACTTGGCATCTTGTACCCATATTTCAATCCATGACCACACGTACGACTCATGTGTCAAGAGGACAACTCTCACACAGAAGGCAAGTAGACAAGAGTACATGTAATGGTTAATAACGTCATGACTCATCTCCTTAAATCGATATGGGTGATTCATCTACGTGTATGCTTGTGCAAGTGTTCTACCACAATTCAAGTCATTAAGAGTAGAGATAAGGAATGGCACATAAGAAACGATCTCCACGAAATATACAGTGTAAATAAGACAACAATGAAGTGGACGTAACGACAATCACAACAAGATTAGATACATAAAACTAAGCAAACAGAGCAACACGGAAGAAAATAATTAGTCGTATGCTAAGGAAAACAACAATCAAAGACAAGTGCACAGAAAAGGAAAAATGATAACAGATCCCTCCCAAGGTACCGTCTCGTAGTTTCAAATCGTAAAATAAATCACAACGGCACGGCAAAAACCCCATGTAAACAATGACAACCGCACGACAGAAACCTTGTGCAACAATAACGACCGCACGGAAGAAACCTCGTGCCACAATAATAACCGCACGACAGAAACCTCATGCCACAATAACAACCTCACGATAGAAACCTCGTGCCACAATAATAACCACACGGTAGAAACCTCGTGCCATAATAACAGCCACACGACAGAAACCTCGTTCGTGAAATTGCAACACTAAATACAATAATAACAACAACAACAATAACACAAGAATACGACAAGCAAATCAACTCAGGAACTCCAGAACATAAATAGACGAAAGAACGAGCTCACAAGGAAAGACACAATAGGAAATAATGGTACAACATAGCAATAGCTCAGCAAGGAAGAGACACTGTGTAGAAATGATTTCACATAAGTACAATTCAACAATAAGAGGGATAACGTGAATCAATGACTCCAATTAAGGGTAGGTTAATAAGTATAAAGGATAACAAAACTTTATTTAGGGTTGAGCAATTACGAAAGAGATTTAACAAACTCAATTAAGGATAAGCAGACTAAGGGAAAGATAATAATTACTTCAACTAATGATAGACAATTACGGAAAAGAGAGCATATCAATTAAAGAAGCAACAACTTCAGTTAAGACACATAAGAGTTTTAATCGGCAATAAGGGTGGAACATGAAGCAATTAATTCCAAATAAAGACATGCAAAGGTGAAACTAGTAAATGGGGGATTTATCCTAACAAAACAACTTCATATCTAATGAACATAAGAACATAAGAGCCATAAACTGTCAAATTTTCAAACAAAAGCCCGAGCACATACTCGTCACCTCGCGTACACGAACGTCACATGACACAATTAGCACCAAAGACTCACATCCTAAGGGGTAGTTCCCCTACACAAAGTTAGGCAAGATACTTACCTCAAAGAAGCTAGACCGTTACTCTAAAATGACCTTCTCGAGTGAAACACCCTCTGGACGGTTCAAATCTAACCAAAATAACTTCAATTCATAAATAAAACTCGTAGAAAATAAATTTCGGATAATAAAGCTTCAATTTTTAACAAGAACTAAAAGTCAACCCAAAAGTTAAAACCCAAGGCCCGCACCTCGGAACCTAACCAAAATTTTAAAATCCGAATATCCATTCGATAACGAGTTCAACCATACCAAAATTATCAATTTCTGTCATCAATTCGTCCTTCAAATCATCATTTTACATTTTAAAAGATTTCTACAAATTTTTCCTAAATTTCCAACTTAATTCACTAATTAAATGATGAAAATAACAATGGATTAATAAAATATAATGATATCCAGGTAGATAATACTTACCCCAATGAGTTGCTTGAAAAACCCACGAAAGTTTTCCCTAAACCGAGGTCTACAACTCAAAATATGAAGAAAATGGTCAAACCCTCGACTTATATAATTCTCCCCAGAACTTCCGCATTTGCGAACAAGGAAGTGCATCTGCGCTCTCGCATTTGCGAGTAAAAGTTCGCATCTGCGAATTCAGCTTACAAGGCTAGGATCCGTATCTGCGGCAAATACAGTCGTACCAGCGATATCGCAGAAGCGCCAAAGGAACCGCAGGTGCGAACAACTTCACATATGCGATCGCTGGGCCGTAAAAACTGCCATCGCACCGGCGTGCCAAACTCCGCAGAAGATCCCTCCCTCCCAAACCATTATGATCGCAGAAACGACCAGGCTCACGCAGAAGTGGAGCCGCACCTGCGCTCCAAAATGTCTCAGGTGCGAAGCACCAGAACCAGATCTGCCCCAGAACAAGAAAATGATCCGAAGCTCGTCCGAAACACACCCGGGCCCCTCGGGACTCCGTCCGAATATACCAACCAGTCCTGTAACATAACACGGATCCGTTCAAGGTCTCAAATCGCATTAAACAACGTCGAAACTACCAATCGCCCCATGAATTAAACTTATAAATTTCCAAATCTTCTAACTTCTTAAACTCGCGCCGAAACATATCAAATCAACCCGGAATGACGCCAAATTTTTCATACAACTTCCAAATGATATAACAGAGCTAATACAACTCTCAGAATCAAAATACGTCCCCGATATCACCAAAACCAACTGTCGGTCAAACCTATCAACCTTCCAAAACTTCAATTTTACAACTTTCGCCGAAATGTTTCAAATTACCCTGCGGACCTCCAAATCCAAATACAAACGCATGCCCAAGTCCAAAATCATCATACAAATCTATTGAAATCATAAATATTCCATTCCGGAGTTGTTACACAAAATTAAATTCCGGTCAACTTTTTTCATTTAAACTTCAAAAATAAGTATTGTTCTTTCAATTAAATCCCGAATTATCTGAAAACCAATCTCGACCACACACCCAAATCATAATACACATTACAAAACTTCTCGAGACCTTAAGCCGCCGAACTGGATGTTAAGTCTCAAAATGATCGATAGAGTCGTTACAGCATCAGACAACTGACAATCAAGTTTGACACGTACAAAAAGCATCATGATCACAGTGTCAAGCAACATCTAAGGTTGATGTCAAGTATGATTGCTCAACTCAAAAGTGATGTTCATGTTCTCTATGATGAGAAACACGTTCAGGCAGTGATTCGGTCTCTTCTCAATAATTAGGAACATCTAAAGTGTCACGATCCAAGATCCACATGACCGAAACTCGGCAATACTACCCGACTCGAGCGAACCAAACCCATGTATAAACCCACTCTTATGTGCATGCGGAAGTCTTTCGAAACATAATCACTTTAAACAATAAAATCCATGCATGAAATTTGACCATTTAAAACAATTGTTTTCATTAAATAAAAGATGTAAAGATAATTGTTCATCCATGCATGCCATATGAGTTACCATAGCTTACAACCCAAAAGAATAATGTAACGACCCGACTTGTCGTTTTAAGAATTAACGCCCCGTTCAGTGGCTTAAGGTCTCGAGAAGCTTCGTAATATGTATTATGACATGCGGATGTGGTCAAGTTTGATTTACTGAAGATTCGAAATTTAATTAAAAGAGCAATTCTTATTTAGAAGCTTAAATAGAAAGCGTTGATCGGAGAGTTGACTTTTGAGCAAACCACCCCGGAATAGAATTTCGAGGATGGAAATAGTTTCGTATGATAATTTTTGACTTAGGCATATATTCAGATTTGGATTTGGAAGACCGTAGGACAATTCGACACATTTTGGCGAAAGTTGGAAAATATAAGATTTTGGAAAAGTCCGACCGAAGGGTGAATTTTTGATAATGAGGTCTGATTTCAATTCTGGAAATGGGAACAGCTCCATTAAGTCAATTATGACTTGTGTGCAAAATTTGAAGTCATTCCGGATTTATTTGATACGTTTCGACGCAAAATATAGAAGTTGGAAGATTTGAAAACTTATAATTCGATGCGAAGTGCGATTCGTAATTTCAGAATTGTTTGACATGGTTTGAAGCCTCGACTAAGTTCGTATTGTATTTTGGGACATGTTGGTATATTTGGTTGAGGTTCCGAGGGCCTCGGGTTGATTTCGGAAGGTTAATGGATCAATTCGGACATGAAGATAAGTTGCTGGAATTTTCTGGGCAGCAACATGAACAGTGATTCAAATGTGCGTGAACAGTAACCGCGGGTGCGTGAACAGTAACCGCAGGTGCGTTTTTGGATTTTTGGAGTTCGGATTTGGGCGATTTTGGAAGGATTTTCACAAGCTTGGTTGGGGTAAGTATTCTATATCCTAAAGTATTTATATTTCCTGAATCCATAATTATATTAATCATTTAATTCGTATTTAAATGAAAAAAATCAAGATTTTTGTAAAATCTTCCAAAAAAAAAAATTTAAGATTTGGAGGTCGAGTTGTTATTGGAATTCAATAAAATTGGTATGGTAAAACTCGTATCGGAATGAGTTTTCGGATTTCATGAAAATTATGTCGGGTTCCGAGGGGCAAGCCCCGCGTTGACTTTTGTTGACTATTTTTGAATAAATTTTTAAGTTGACATATTATTATCCAGAATTGTTTCCGATAAATTTTAATGAAGTTATACAATTAATTTGGTTAGATTTGAGCGGTCCGAAGGTCAATTCAAGCAAGAAGACGATTTTGGAATATCGACATAGTTTCAAAAAAAAGTAAGTGTCTTGCTTAACCTCGAGTGGGGGAATTACTCCTTAGGCATTGAGTCTTATGTGCCATTTGTGAAATGTGAAAAGTCGTGTACGCGAGGTGACGAGTACGTACTCCAGATTATACGTGCAAAAATTCATTGAATTAAAGTCTTATGCATTATTGGGTAGTAAATTGGAAAATTATGAAAAATTATTAAATCATCTGTTTGCCATGCCTAAATCCTTATTGTTGAATTTGTTTTTATATGATAATTTGATGTGATTGTTACTTGAAATATTTATGAAATTTTGTGAGTATTGTTGGTTTAATATTTCTTGGAAATTAATTCCAATATGAATTTTTCTCTGCAAATAATTAATTAAATGAGCTTAAGAAGAGGTGTTTATATAATTATTGAAAATTTGAATTTAATGAAAACTTTGCTTTATGATGAGTAATTTCTATCTCTATTGATTGTTTTTGGGTGTTATATACATTGTGTAGAGACTTGGGCTATTTGTTGTGAAATTAATTGATTTTGTTATATTTTTGGAATTTGGTTGTGGCCATTGGAAAAATTGTGATATGAATTGATTTTATTATGTTGTTGTGATAATTTCCCGTGTAAATTGCTGTTTTGTGTGAGTTGTTATTTTAGGGAGATAAGGGTAGAATTTCACCGTTGATATTATGTGGTTATAAGGGTGGCATTTCACTGTTGTATTTGTTGGAATATTGTCTGGGCGGAGAGATAAGGGTGGCTATAGGAGCAATAAAGGTGGCAATATGAGCGATAAGGGTGGCAATATGAGCGATAAGAGTGGCTATTGTCATGGACGATATGTGGTGATGTGGGGTTGTGGTGTTGATAATTTTCATGTGATGTTGTGATTTTCTTGTGTTTATTTTTATACCTTGTGCAATTTGTCTTGTTGTTGGTAAATTGATAACAATCTGATTTATGTTGAAATTGAGAGCTTGTGACTATTGCCAGGCGGATTATAAAATAAAATATGGGCACGAGGTGCCGTGAGTAAATAATAATAATATTTGGCACGTGAATTGTCCGTGCAGTTGTGATATAAAATGTGGGCAGGAAGTGCTGTGATGAAATGATAATGATAATTAGCACGTGAATTGTCCGTGCAGTTGTGATATGAAATGAGGGCACGAGGTGCCGTAGAAATATAAAAATGGGTTGAGACCCGTGTTTACGAAAAATATGAAAATGGGCTGAGACCTGTATTTTTATGATTATGAAATGAGGTATCACATGGTGACTTTTTAATTGAAAGAATTATATTCAAAATATTTATTTGGAAGTATTTTTATTCAATAAGAATTATGTGAAAGAATTATATTTGAAAGATATTTATTTGAGGAAATTATATTTGAAAAGATTTATTGAAAGAATTATATTTGAAAAATAATTATTTGAGAAACCTATATTTAAAAGATAGTTATTTGGAAGAATTATATATGAATGATATTTATTTGAAAAACTTGAATGAATTGGGGCATACATGTATTTATTAATTGTTGAGTGATATTTATGGTATTCTTGTTGTCTTGCTGTGCATACCACAAGTTTTATCCTGCCCTTATTGCTATCTGTTTCCTAGTATTTTGTATATTATATTGCACAGGTTATTAGACTAGTGAGTGTCTTGACTGTACCTCGTCTCTACTCTATTGAGATTAGTCTTGATACTTATTGGGTACCGACCATGGTGTACTCATACTACACTTCTGCACATTTTTATGCAGAGCCAGGTATTGGAGATATCAGACTTAAGCAGAGTTAAAGCGGGACCGTAAGGATTTAAGGTAGAGCTGCTTTGTCGTCGTAGTCCCTTGGAGTCTTTTCATTTTATTGTACTGTTAAATTTTAATCAAACAGTATTGTATATTCGGTCCTCGTGATCATTCCATGTATTCAGTTAGAGTTCGTGACACAGTACTACCAGTCTTGGGAGGTGTTATATTCATATATATATATTTAGCTGTTAGTTTTGGTTGTATATTGTAATTATTTCCGTTGTTAGTTTAAAAAAAAAAGGCCTCAAAATATAATAGAAATCGGCTTACCTAGTCTTAGAGACTAAGTGCCATCACGACACTTGTGGTGGGATTTTGGGTCGTGAAAAATAAACTACTACTGTCTATGGAATCTCTATGACAAGGAATAAAAATAATCAGCCGAGACAGGCCTCGGTGACCCAAAAGTATAAAGTAAATATTACTTTACAATAGTAAGAGTGGAGCCTCACCAAAAGTTCCAAATGAAAATGTGGAGCTATCCTATCTATAGGGCCCGCACAACTTAGGACCGGTACTTGAAAACAGAAATGAAAATTTGGCCAAAGGGCCCAAGCTCCACATGCCTAGTATGAATCATGATTTGTTTCCCCAAGAAGTGGGATAAGATACGAAAAGAAGATCAAGAGATATGCAAAGCATGATGTAACAAGGAAGTATTTGTACCAAATCATAATTTAAACAAGGAAATGAAATAGTAGTGTAAAACATATTTCAAAGTCACTTCCTTTAGCATTTAAAGTTCAACCAATATCATGTGAGGTTTTTACCTTAAACGGGAGCACTATACTGATATCGACATAATAGAAACAATACTAGGTGATCGACCTAGCCACATGTATTTGACCTTACTTATCCGGGCAGCTTCCCGTAGTACCATACGAGTCGACTTAACCTCATTATATTTAGGTAATGATTATTTGCCCACATATTAGGGACTTTATCCCACAAATCTTGGCTTAACCTTGGAATGTATCCCTACACCGGTACATGTAGTTTCATGGTAACAAATTCAATAGTCGAACCTATCTCGTTGGTCTCCACTAGTAAATCCTAAATCATTTGACTTTTTCTAATATCGATTCATAGCTTAAAAGCCTCATATATATCTCTTTTAAATCAAATCACGGTATTCATAACCGATCCAACCATTTGAACAAAAGTCAAACAAAACATTTCTCATTTCTATGTTACAAGTAATTAACAAAATGAGAATTTACCTTTAGTTCAACAAGTGTCACTCTAACATATAAAGATATTTCAAAAATATTACACTTTATATTTTCAATAAAAATTCATGCCAATGGCATTTAAACATTTAAAATGAAAGGAATGGTGCAATCCTAACCCGCTCTTCCCCACAAGCTAGGATCCACAATATGAATCAAGTTCCAAACTATTTTACGATATGCGATTTAGAGGAATATTCCATGAAGTAGTGGATTTCAACATACCTTGATACGCTCCCAAAACTTCACCACAAGTATCCAAGGTATTCAACCAATCGCAATCAACATAATTATATCTCACATGAGTCAAGAGTTGCCCAACTACCGCAGAATGGTTCTACGGGCCGCATAATGACCGCAGACCTGGCCAATATGCATACCGCATATCAATTATGCGATCGCAGACCTTGTTCCGAAGCTCCATTTTTGAGTTTTTAAAACCCGACCCTACTTCATTAAATACACGCTTTTGTGCTAAAATCTGACACTTTTAGAATGAGAGAGTGTCCTAGAGTGAGAAGGTGCTCTTCAACAACTTGTTCTTTAATTCTTGCTCGAATCTTGGAAGATTATCAAGGAAAACTCACTAGGTCTTCATCCTAAAGATAAGATTCTACACCCTGACACTCAATTTCGAATTTTGTCTAGAAATGGATAATTAGCAAGATAATATTTGGGCATGGGAGTTGTCCATCTTACATGCATGTGTTATCAAAGGGTGTAGGAAGATTGTTGAGCTAAAAATAGTAAAGAATGGGTTGTGGGATGATGGAATCCTCCACAAAAGGACCTTAAAACATTGAATCACACCTAATGTTTGATAAAATGCTCAAATGAGCTAGAACCATGATCATCCTCCTAATTTTGATTCAATTTGTTACATTTTCAAAATAGATTGAAGTTGCTAAGATTTTCGAAATATTTTAGAGTATAAGGAAGCTCAATTGAGGTATGTTGGATAAACTTTCTCTCTTAGAATCGAATTCCATAATATCCCCGTGAGTTTCAAAGTATGCTTACCTAAAGTCTTGATTGGAAATGACTTATTGTTGATAATCTATGAAGATGGTTGGAAATGAAATAACTGAATTGGGGGTATAGTGTGTGGCCAACGTGCTAAGAATTTAAGTTATGAATGTGGCTAGTAGTGCAAATAATTTGAGAGGATGCGATAAAGAATATGAAATGAGCCTCGATTCAATTGTTTAAAAATGATTTCGAAAATAGAATTACCTAAAAGCTTTTGTACTCAATTCATGCCTATAAGTGGTTGCTTTAACTAATGCTTTGCATTACAAATATATCCATTGTGGTTCGAGTTCTTACATACTCAGGTGTTGAAATTGTATATTGTCATTTATGGGAAAGAGTATTGCAAGAATAAATGGTGTATTGATTGCTTATGATTTGATGTGTGCTTGGTCGGTATGCCCCATTATTTGGGAAGAAACCTTTTGTGTTTAAAGTTCCCATTACTAATAAATTCGAGTTATATGATTGCTGAAATATTCTATATATTGATATTTGATGGTGATCTTTGAAATTGAAAGAGGTGAAAGTGTGGAATATAAAATACGGTCACCGTGCCAGGAATAAAGAATCTTGTGAATGGCCAAATGAGCCAAGGAAATATTGTTGTTGTGAGTGTCTGGAAACACTAATACAAAAATCAAAGAAAAATCGAGGAAGGGTGGGTCATAAGGCCCACACCTGAAACTACATGTACCGGTGTAGGGGTAGATTGTGATTATTTCCCTTATTTGGGATGAAATTGAAATATTAGAGAAATTGTGATATTATTCCCCATAATTTTTTATGAAACTAGTAACAATTATGGAATGGAAAAGTCAACCCACACGGAATACGTGGGAAGGCGACCTAGCTGATCGGGTGGAGATCGGACGCCATGTTGTGCACATGGTAGTACTACTCTTGGTAACAAGTTTCTTCATCACTCATCAAACCACATCGTTCGCAGGGAGATGTCCTAGCCGATCGGGCGTTATCGGATGCCATGCTAACACAGACGGTAGCATATCAGTGCTAATGATCTCCCAACCAAAAATTATATATGAAGTTCGTATTTTGAAAATTATTATATTTTAACTGGACATTTGGATATTGTTGATTGTGACTTGTCGTTTCTATGTGTTATTTTTTCTTATATGGTCATTCTATTTTGAAAGAGGACTTTTAACTTTACATACTAGTACTATTCGACAGTACTAACGCCCCTTTTTGCCGGGGGCGCTGCATCTTTAATGGATGTAGGTGGTTCTACAGCAGGTGGCATTAATCTGTGATAGCGGTACTCTTTCTTTGGCTGACTTGGTGAGCTCCCTTCATTTCAGGGGTCATGTATCTTTTGTTTCTCATGTACTGTGTTTTGAGGTATAGTCGGGGCCTTGTTGCCAGCATTTTCATATTACTCTTCTATTGTACTTAGAGGCTTCGTAGACGGGTTATGGGTTGTGGTTGATGTTAGAAATTGAACTAGAAATGTTGATATATGGAAATCATATTTTTCATTAATTCAATAAACTCGTAATATTTTGGAAATTATGAATGAAGCTGCTAATGGGAATGAAATAGAAGTTGTTAATAAAATCTTTTCAGTGTTTGATTAATGGAGTACATCTCCTCTTTATTCATAGATGAGTTTGGGTAGAAGATAATCTAACAGGCTTGCTCGGACGGGTTTTCTCGGTTGAGCGTTGGTCGCGCTCCCCGAGTTTGGGGCGTAACACCAACGATACCCAATAATACCCATTTAGACCTTATCTCTTGACTACAGATATTTAGGGTTCATATTTCTTACCATATGTGAACTCACCCATGCTTAACAATCTCGTTTATAACACTTAATTGTCTATTGGGTTTATAAACAACTCAACAACCTCCATGTAATACCTCAATTTACTATTCATTGTCTTCCCAACTACCAACCATAAATACCCCAATTTACTAGGGTTTCATAAATAGTCACACTCAACCATCTTCCAATATTATGAATACCATAAATACACTCATATATACCTCATAAATGAGATTGGAATAGAGAAAATTACCTTTTGAAGCAAACCCTAGAAAATTCTCTTCTTTGGTGTTTTTGGTGATTCTTCAAGTTTCAAGTGAAATCCTATGGATTGAATCCATATATGCGTTAGTTCTAGCATCTAATGATGTTATGACATCATATATATGCCAAGAAATCATACCTTGAAGTGTATTAAGTGTAGGGGTTGACCCTTTCTCTCTCTAGAATTTCAAGGCTCCAAAATCTTGCACCTCTTTATCTCTCCCCGATCCCCTACTATTTATAAAAAATGAGTTTCGTAGGCAAATTATGTAGTCTATGCAGTTTTTTCCTACGCTAGGCAAATTATGTAGCCTATGCAGTTTTTGCCTACGCAACCTGCGTAGGCTATGCACGGAGGCTACACAGTTCTGTTAGGATTCTCTTCCTCCATCTTTTCGCAACCATTCCAAGTTATGTCTTTATCCATTTAACCTGGGGATCTTCAATCCTTCTTACCTTCATGCTCAAGTATCGTAATGATCTTGCTACCCTCGTATGGTCCCCCACATATATCAAGATCTCGTTAATCATTCTCCTAAGGTTATATTAAGCTAGATTTTAAATAAAAATAAATCCCAAGGCCTTACATAAAGGTTAATTTGACCTATAATGACAACATCAAAACTTTTACTAATGTTGCCCGTCATGTAGAGCTTGAAGACAAGCAGCTTAGTGCTGCTAAAGTTGTACCTAGTGCATTGTGGCAGAATCAAGTAGTAAAAATAGATCAAGCTTCAAGCGCAAGAGAAATTGGAAAATGACGAAAAGGGTAAGGAGACCGTAGAAGGATACTCCAAGAAAATAAAAAAGCCAATTTCCAAGAAAGGAAAATGGTTCTACAAGAAGAAAGACAAGAGCAAGATGAAGTGCTACAATTGCCAAGTTTCAGGGCATTTTGCTCATGAGTGCACTGAGCCTTAAAAAAGGTAGCATTTCAAAATGAATCTCTAAGTGATATATATATATATATAGCACTATTTTACTAACTGAATCTTATCCTGAATAGATTGTAGACTAAAGATCCACCGACCATGTGAGCCGTGATAGAGAAGTGTTTATAGAGTTTCGTCGATTTCTACCTGGATCAAGGCATGTATATGTGGGAAATAATGCAAAGCTTGAAGTCAAAGGGATAGGCACTTGCAGAATGGAGATGTGTGGTGGCCGATATTTGATGTTGCATGACGTCCTATATGTTATAGAGATTCAACCAAACTTAGTGTCTGTGTCTATTCTTCTAGATTTAGATTTCAATTTGAACTTTAGTCACAATGGCCTTAGAATTACTCTAGATAATATGTTTTTTTTTTGGTTTTGAACATCGTTGTGATGGTTTTATTGTGTTAGATTGTAATCCTTCTATGTATAACTATTATGTTGATCGTTGTGTAATAGCATGTTATTCTAGTAATAATGGTGTTAATATTATTATATGGCATGTAAGATTAGGTCACATAGGGCAGGATCGAATGAATAGGTTGGCTAAAGAAGGACATTTAGGTTCTTTCTCTAAAATTGAAATGCTAACTTGTGAAAATTGTCTTGCTGGAAAGATTACACGTAAACTATTTGGAAAGGCTAAGAGAGCTGATTTTCCATTGCAATCAATCCATTATGATATATTGGTCCAATGAATGTGAGGTCTAGGTCCGGTGCTTTATATTTCATTATGTTTATTGACGATTTCACGCGCTTTGATTATGTTTATTTGATTTCTCATAAATTTTAAGCACTAGAATGCTTTAAGAAATATTTGAATGAAGTTGAGAATCAATCAGACAAAAGGATTAAGGCCTTAAGAACCGATAGAGGGCATGAATATCTATCAAAATAATTTGAAAAATTATGTAATGAAAAAGGCATCACCAGACAGTTAACTATTCCTTACACACCTCAATAAAATGGTGTAGCAGAAAAAAGGAATAGAACACTATTGGACACGATAAGGTCCATGATGGCGCAAACAACATTACCTATCTCCTTTTGGGGAGATGCGCTATTGACTGCAACCGACATATTGAACAAAGTGCCTTCTAAATCAGTTTCTTCCACTCTTTATGAGCTATGGACGGGTCATAAACCAAACTTAAATGATTTACGATCTTGGGGTTATACTACATATGTAAAAGATTCTTTTAGCAAGTTTGGTAAATTAGGTCCAAAAGGCAACAAATATATCTTTATACGATATTCAAAACACTCCAAAGGGTATGTGTTCATTGATGAATTAGAGGATGGAAGTGTAACTGATATTGAATCACGAGAAGTCACATTTTTAGAAAATGATTTTTCAAAGAAGGGCGAGGTAATGAATAAAGAGGCTCTTCATGAAATGTTGAACTCAGATAGTCAGCAAGTGACTTCTGACACAGTTGATAATCTAATCGATCAAGATCTTGTTCTTGATCCGAGTGGGAGTGGGAGTTCTCAATCCCAAAATCCTTTTGACGAATTTGAATTTCAACTACGAAAGAGTATCGGGAAAATATACCTAAACATACTTATGAGATTGAAGATTATGCTTTCTTGGTATCTCCCAGAGAAATGAATGAGCCAAAGTTTGTGACTGAGGCTTTATCGATCCTTGAAAAGATGAGTGGATGAAAGCAATGAAAGAAGAATTAGAGTCCATAAAAACCAATAAAGTATGGGATCTAGTTGACCTTCCGCCTGGGCGTAGAGCTATTGGGAACAAATGGGTTCTCAAAGTTAAACGCAAAGCGGATGTGTCAATAGAAAAATACAAGACACAATTGATGGCAAAAGACTTTATTCAAGAAGCTGGAATAGATTATGGGGAAACATTTTCACTAGTTGTGAAGTTTACCTCAATTCGCTTACTTTTGGCTATTGTTGCACGTTCGGATTTGGAATTACATCAAATGGACGTGAAGCCATCTTTTCTCAATTAAGAACTAAACGAATAAATCTACATGGAATAACCTGTAGGCTTCATCGTTAAAGGCAAAGAAAAGAAGGGCTGTAAATTGAAAAGATCTATTTATGGCCTGAAGCAATCTTCAAGGCAATGGTATTTGAGATTTCACAAGGAGGTGATCTCGTATGATTTCACCATGATCAATGAAGACCATTGCATTTTTGTGAAGAAGCCCAATAGGATATTTGTAATTCTTTCTCTTTACGTGGACGATATTTTATTGGCCGGAAATAATTTGGAGTATTTGGAAACTATTAAGTCATGTATTTCAAAGTCATTTCACATGAAAGATATGGGTGAGGCAAACTACATCCTTGGAGTTAAGATCCAAAGAGACCGCTCCAAAGAGTTATTGAGTTTATCTCAAGAAACTTATGTAAAGAAACTTTTGGAGCGTTTTTGCATGAATAGTGAGAGGTGAAACTTTAAGCCTTGAAATGTGTCCCAAGACTGAAAATAAAAAGGAAGACATGTCTTGAGTTCCGTATTCAAGTGTTGTCGGGAGCTTGATGTACGCTATGATGTGTACTTGCCCAGACATTTGTTATGATGTAGGTCTGGTTAGCAGGTATCAATCAAATCCTGAAAGAGATCATTGGAAAGTTATGAAGAGAATTTTCAGATACTTGACGGTAACTGCAGATTATTCACTATGCCATAGTGGAAATAATTTATACTTGAGAGGATATACAAATGTTGATTGGGCTGGTGACCGTAATGATAGAAAATCAACATTCGGTTATGTTTTCTTACTTAATGGTGGTGCTATTTGTCACGAACCGAAATCCCAACCTCGGGGTTGTGATGACGCCTAACATTTTACTTGCTAGGCAAGCCAACATTAGCTAATTACTTAATCAGTTTTAACAATTTAAAATAAAATATTATTAATAATAAACTGTGATAGTGTGAAATAGACATGATAAATACCATGTAGAGTAAACTAAACATATCCCAGAAATCTGAAGTCACAAATACATGAGCATCTAGAGTATTACAGATAAAGTCTGAACAAAAATATAATTGTTTGAAATAAGGTAAATAGTAAAGATAGAATGGAAGGGGATTTTAGGGACTGCGAACGCCAACAGCTCTACCTCAAGTCTCCTACTGATAGCCGATCCAGGCAAGATCTCCTCTACACGCTGCTGGGACTAACACTGATATCTGCACAAGAAGTGCAGAAGTGTAGCATGAATACAACCGAACCCATGTACTCTGTAATTGTCGAGCCTAACCTCAACGATGTAGTGACGAGGCTATGACTGGACACTCATAATAAACTTGTACGAAACAATAATAACAAAAACAGGAATAGAAATAAGACAATAAAGTCAAATAACCGGACCCGTAGGTCAACTACCAAAGGGCCCCAAAATAATAAAATCTCAAATCTCATATCACAGTACCGAAAAAAATCTCTACAACCACAAACAACTTACAACACATCAAATCCATTGCGGCGCGCAACCCGATCCCACCATATCATCATCTGTTCATATCATATTCCGTCCTTATTTCTTCATATCATATCATTTCAATACCGTTGCGGTGTACAACCCGATCCCACCATATCAATTCATTTCAATACCGTTGCGGCATGCAACCCGATCCCACAATATCAATTTATCAACATAAATAACTCAACACCAATATTTTCGTAATATCAACATGAAGAGAAATGAAACGTGTGGAATAATAAGAAACTACCAAAACAAATGGGGAATAACTTATACTTCGAAATCCCAAACCTTGGCAAAACAGTAATACCAAAATAGCTAGATGACTCACATAAATGGAATAACATAATAAAGTACTTCAAGTAATATGAGAACGGTAAAAAGCAAGTAGAACAAAAATATACAATTAATACAATTAGAAGCATGTAGCACATAATCAGATAATGGGTGAGAAATGTATAAATCGAAACAAGTAACAATTAAACAACAATAACAAGTAAGACCTGGATAACAAGTAAGAACATGTAGTAATTAAAACATGTAACGAGAGATAACATAGAATAAAAGAAGGCAAGGAAGTAAATAGCCCAATCCTGCATGCTTTAATCCCACTGCGGTGTATATGCACTCGTCACCTCACATATACGTTATTTCCCCACATAATTCACATAACAAGTAGACCAACAAGTCCTAATTCCCTCCGGTCAAAGTTAGGCACATCACTTACCTCTTTCCACAATCAAATCAACACTCAGCCACAATTATTCCTTTAGAATTAGCCTCCAAATCAGTCCAATCTAGCCAAGTATGGTTCAAATTTAAAATAAGCTTTAAAAACTATCCTCGAGTTCTTTAATGAATTTAGAAAAGTCAACAAAAGTCAACTCCGGACTCGCTCGGTGAAAATCAAGATTCGAACCAAAACCTGATTATCCATTCACTCACGAGCCCGATTATGTGATTTATTTCGAAATCCGACCTCAATTTTGCAAAATTCCTAAATTCTACCAAAATCCCTAATTTCTACCATGAAATTCATAGATTAAAGGTTAAAAATCAATGGATGATAATGAAAATACATCAAAACTAGTTGAAAATCATTAACCAATGAAGTGGGGATGAAAAAATCTTCAGAATCGCCTCTAGGCCGAGCTCTAGCTTTCAAAATGGTGAAAATGGTCAAATCTCAACTTTCAGCACTTTAAATATCTAGGCGTCAGGTGTTATTTGCATTCGCGAAGCACCTGACGTGTTCGCGATGAACACTGGCCATTTGGCCTTCACGTTCATGAGGTCTTCATCACATTCTCGAAAGCTTATTCCCAAGCCTGCCTTCACGTTCGCGTCCCCAGGTCCGCGTTCGCGATGAAGAGCCACCTGCCTTCACCCCAAATCCCACAAAGCTTCGTGTTCGCGAGAAGCCTGTCGCGTTTGCGAAAGGTAAGCCCCCATTGCTTTGTGTTCGGAACCGAACCATGGAATTCGCGAAGAACAACCAGCCCCAGCTGAAATCTCCCCTTATGATCACGAGAGAAGTTTCACGATCGCGAAGCACAATGCACCAAACACTAGAAACAATAGTTTTACAAGTTCAAAATGGTCTAAAGCCTACCCGAAACTCACCTGAGCCCTTGAGGCTCCAAACCAAACATCCACACAAGTCTAAAAATCATACGAACTGACTCATATGATCAAAATACCAAAAGAAAACTCAAGAACCTATAGAATCACAACCAAGCGTCCGAATCCTATCAAACCAACTCCGAATTGCACCAAATTTTATAGACAAGTTTCAAATAGCAAACCGCACCAATTCCAAGTCTCAAACAAAAAATAGAACTCGATAGACATTAAGCCAACCTACGGTCAAATCTAAGAAACTTCCAAACATTCAAATTGCTAACTTTTGGCAAAACAAGTCAAATCAACCTAGGGACACTCCGAATTCAATTCTGGACATACGCCCAAGTTTAAAATCGCAATACGGATCTACCGAAATTGTCAAAATACCGATCCGGGGTCATTTACCCAAAATGTTGACCGTAGTCAACTCAAATTATTTTTAAAGCCAAAAATCATATTTTCTTCAACTTTTTACGTAAAAACTTTTCGGAAAATAACACGGACTGTGCACGTAAATCAAAAAATATCAAATGAAGCTAATAGAGGTCTCGGAATACATAAATAAGGGCTAGTACTTAAAATGACCTATCGGGTCATTACACCATTTCATAAAAAAACAAGAAACAAACTTGTACAGCCCTTTCGACAATGGAGACTGAGTTCGTGGCTTGTGCATCTACAGTACAAGAAGTTGTTTTGTTGAAGAGATTCTTTGAGAATTTGAATATCTCAAAGAACTCTCATGGTCCCATGACTCTATATTGTGATAGTCAAGCGGCTAGTGCATACACAAAAGATCCAAAGTATCACAATAAGACCAAACACATTGACATGAAGTATAACTTTATGATAGACATGATAGCAAATGGAGAGAAATATTTATAGTACATTACTACGTGAAGTATGATAACTGATTATCACGACCCAAAACTCAACATGTCGTGATGGGGCCTATCATGGTACTGGAAAATCCTACATCCACAAATAACTACGCATTTTAAAATTAAAAATAAGGTGAAACAAGTTTAACAGTAATAACTCTCATAATTAACTGATAATGAAAATACCGCAACTCGATACAAAATCCCCCAAAATTCGGGTGTCACTAAGTACATGAGCATCTAAATGAAAATACAGTCTAACTGCTAAAAATAATTGTTTATAAGGATAGGGATAAAACAATGCTAAAATAAAAGAAAAGGAGAGTCGAGGTCTGCGGACGCCAAGGCAGCTACCTTAATAGTCTTTGATCAGATGCAGCTCCAAATCTAGCAACCGTCGTGTCCAGAAGTACCTATATATGCACATGAAGTGCAGAGTGTAGTATGAGTACAACCGACCCAATGTACTCAATACGTAATAGGACTAACCTTGGGACGAAAGCAGTCACGAGCTCAAAAGGTACATTACAAATATGACAGGAAAAATAATGGTAATACCTCAGATAAAACTCATAATCAATTGTACACAGTACATAAATGTAGACATGCTTTCAAGTTTACCAGTTTAAGCTCAACACGGAAAACTATGCCAAGTATGACTGATATGAGGAATGTTATATCTCTATATCTACATGTCAAATATGCATGTCACATGTAATGCATCACAATGATAACCTCACGTACTCACACTCTGAGATTACTTAATCTGACTGTCTCAACTCTCACTCATCACACTCAGTCACTCAACACTGTACGGTACCTGCGCTCACTGCTGGTATGTTAGACTCCGGAGGGGCGGATCGTGCCCGAGTGCTAATAAAACCTGTTGCGACGCGCAACCAGATCCTATCATGGATTAATAGTACCTGTTATGGCGTGCAACCTGATCCCATCATGAATCAATAAAACTTGTTGCGGCGTGCAACCCGATCCCATTAATCTCACTCACAATCAGGCCCTCGGCCTCACTTAGTCATCAATATCTCAAGTCTCTCGGGCTCACAACACTCATGCCAATCATCCCAAAACAATTATACATGATGTAACGATAAATGGTAATAGAGTCTGAGATATGATATGCAAATGATGAATGCGACTAAGTAAATAACTGCAATTTAAGCAAATAACTCAACAACAAAAGAACGACCTTTGTGGGTCCCAACAATACCAGCATATAGCCTAAGCATGATTTCTAACATGAATTACAACTCAATTTCTCTAACACATGGAGAATACATGAATAATATCAAGATTTGATAACTACACAGTTCCACGGAATCAACCGAGTCGTAATTACTACGGTGCACCACCACATGCCCGCCATCTAGTATGTGCGTCACCTCAACACCAACCATATAACACGTTTTTAGGGATTCATACCCTCATAACCAAGTTTAGAAGTGTTACTTACCTTAAACCGCACAAATATCTACTTCAACAAGACCTTACCTCGCTAATTGGCCTCCGAACAACTCGAATCTAGCCATAAACAACTCAATACGATCAACACAAGCTATAGGAATCAGTTGCAAATGATAAAACTAGGTTCTTTAACAACAGTAAAAAAAGTCAACTCGGGCCCACGACTCAGAATCTGACAAAATTAACATAATCCGAATACACATTCAACCACGAGTCCACCCATATAAAAATTACATAATTCTGATCTCAACTCGACCTTTAAATCCTCAAACTATAGTTTATGAAGTTTCTACAATTGTTCCTAATTTTTCCAACCTAAAGCACTAATTTAATGGTAAAAACAATGATAGATTCATGCATATTAACCAAATCCGAGTTAGAATCACTCACCCCAATTAATTCCTTGAAAATCCGTCAAAGAATCGCCTCAATCCGAGCTCCCAAAGTGCAAATATGAAATAATACTCCAACCCTCGTTTTTGAAATCTTATATTCGGCCCATATACTCTTCTTCACGATCGTGAAGAACAAAAAGTATGTTTCCCTCAAAGTACTCTTCGTGAACTCAAACAAACCATCGCGAATGCTATTCACAAACTCATCAACCTACGCGATCGTGGACCCATTCATGCGATCGCGAAGAACAAATCGCGTGGACTCCCAGCCTCCTCCTTTCTTCTTCGCGGACGCGACCCAACACACGCGTTTGCGATTCATAAAATGCCAAAGCACCACAATCGCAGAACTTTTATCGCGATCTCATAAAACAATTTTTCCAAGTCAACCAATCAACTCTTCGTGATTGCGGACTTTCACTTGCGATTGCGTATAATGAAACCAACAACAGTCATGACAACAACTTCAACAAACCTTCTAAGTCAAATTTCAATTCGTTAACCATCTGAAATCCACCCGAGGCCCTCCAGAACCTCAACCAAACATACCAAAAAGTCCTAAAACATCATATGAACTCGCTCTAAGACTCAAATGACATCAATCAACACCAAAACCACGAATCGCACATCGATTCAAGCCTAATGAACTTATGAACTTCTAACTTCCAAAACTAAAGCCGAAACATTCCAAACCAACTCCGATTAACCTCAAATTTTGTACACAAGTCAAAAATGACACAACATACCTATTCCAACTTCCGAAACCACAATCTAAGTCCGGTAATAACAAAGTCAACTCTCGGTCAAACCTCTCAACTCTCCAAACTTCAACATTTCCAACTTTTGCCAATTAAAGCCAAAATCACCTACGAATATCCAATCAATATCCGTACACACTCCTAAGTCCAAAATTACCATATGGAGTTATCAGAACCATTAAAACTCCATTCCAGAGTCATTTACTCACAAGTCAATATCCGGTCAACTCTTTCAACTTAGGCTTCCAACCTTGGGACTAAGTGTCCCAATTCATTCCGAAACATCCTCGGAGCTAAACCAACAACCCCGAAAAGTTACACAACAATAAACAAGCATAAAATAGGTAATAAATTGGGGAACGAGGATATAATACTCAAAATGACCGGTCGGGTCGTTACATCCTCCCTCTCTTAAACAAAAGTTCGTCCTCAAACGGGTCTAGATTCATACCTGGAGTCTCAAATAGGTGTGGATATCTACTCAGCATCTCCCGCTCAGTCTACCAAGTAGCCTCCTTGACTGGCTGACCCCTCCACTGCACCTTCACTAAAGCTATATTCTTTGACCTCAACTTCCGAACCTACCGATCCAAAATGGCCACCGGCTCCACATCATAAGTCAAATCACCATCCAACTAAACCGTGTTGAAGTCCAAAACATGAGACGCATCGCCGAAATACTTCTGGAGCATAGAAACATGAAATGCTGGATGAACACTCGATAGACTAGGTAACAATGCAAGATTGTAAGCCACATCTCAAATCCTCTCAAGCACCTCAAAAGGCCCAATATATCGAGGGCTCAACTTACCCTTGTTCACGAACCTCATAACACCCTTCATTGGTGAAACTCTGAGCAATAAGTCGATCCTGAATCAACTTAGCCTTTTCCAAAGCATCCTGAACCAAGTCAGTACCCAATAGTCTAACCTCACCCGGCTAAAACCAACCAACTAGAGATTGACACTGTCTCCCATATAAGGCCTTGTACGGAGCCATCTGAATACTCGATTGGTAGCTGTTGTTGTAGAATAACTCTGCAAGTGGCAGAAACTGATCCCAAGAACCCACGAAATCCATGACACAAGCGGGTAGCATATCCTCCAATATCTGAATGGTGCGCTCGGACTTTCCGTCTGTCTGAGGGTGGAATGATGTACTCAACTTAACCTGTGTGCCTAACTCTCGCTATACTGCTCTCCAAAACTGCGATGTGAATTGTGTGCTCTGATCTGAAATGATGGACACCGGCACACCTTGAAGGCGAACAGTCTCGTGGATATAGATCTCAGCCAACCGCTCCGACGAATGGGCAGTCCCAATTGAAATGAAATATGCGGACTTAGTCAACCAGTCCACAATCACCAAAATAGCATCAAACTTCTTCAAAGTCCATGGGAGCCCAACGACGAACTCGATGGTGATACACTCCCATTTCCACTCTGGAATCTCAAGCCTCTGAAGTAATCTACCCGGCCTCTGATGCTCGTACTTCACCTACTGACAATTCAAGCACCGAGACACAAACTCCACTATATATTTCTTCATCCCCCTCCACCAATAGTGCTTCCTCAAGTCCTGGTACATCTTTGCGGCACCCGGATGAATGCAATACCACTAACTGTGGGCCTCCTCAAGAATCAACTCACATAACCCATATACATTAGGCACATAACTCCGGCTCTGCATCCGCAACAACCCATCATCCCCAATAGAAACCTCTTTGGCATCACCGTGCTGAACCGTGTCTTTACGGACAAGAAAATAGGGGTCGTCATATTGACGCTCTATGATGCGATCAAATAAGGAAGACCGTGAAACCACACAAGCTAGAACCCAACTGGGCTCCGAAACATCTAACCTCACGAACTTATTGACCAAGGCATGAACATCTGATGCAAGCTGTTTTTCACTAATAGGAATAAATGCAAGGCTACCCATACTCACCACTATTCTACTCAAGGCATCGACCACCATATTGGCCTTCCCAGGATGATACAAAATAGTAATATCATAGTCCTTTAGAAACTCCAACCATCTCCGCTGCCTCAAATTTAGATCCATTTGCTTGAACAAGTGGTGAAGACTCCGATGATCCATAAATACCTCACATGACACACCGTAGAGATAATGCCTCCAAATCTTCAATGCATGGACGATGGCTGCTAACTCTAAATAATGAACGGGGTAGTTCTTCTCATGAGGTTTCAACTAGCGTGAAGCATAAGTAATCACTCTACCCTCCTGCATCAAGACACACCCAATACCAATCCAAGAAGCATCACAATATACTGTATAAGTACCCAATGCTGAAGGAAAAACTAGAACTAGGGATAAGGTCAAGGCAGTATTGAGCTTCTGAAATCTCTCCTAACACTCATCCGACCTCCTGAATGGATCACCCTTCTGGGGCAACCTGGTCAAAGGCGTTGCAATGGACGAGAAACCCTCTACGAAGCTACGATAATAACCGGCCAAGCCGAGAAAACTCCGAATCCCAGTAGCTGAAGACAGTCTGGGCCAACTCTGAACTGCCTCTATCTTCTTTGGATCTACCTTAATCCCCTCACTGGACACCACGTGCCCCAAAAACTCCATTGAACTAAGCCAAAACTCACACTTGGAAAACTTGGCATAAAGCTTCTCCTCCCTCAACCTCTGTAGTACAATCCTCAGATACTGTGCATACTCCTCCTAGCTACGTGAGTACACCAGGATATCATCAATAAATACTATGACAAATGAATCAAGATATGGCTGGAACACACTGTTCATCAGATGCATGAATGGTGCTGGGACATTGGTCAGCCCAAAAGATAGCACAAGGAACTTATAGTCACCATAGCGGGTCCTGAATGCCGTCTTTAGAATATACGAGTCTCAAATCTTCAACTGGTGATATCCAGACCTTAAATCAATCTTAGAGAACACTCTAGCTCCCTGAAGCTGGTCAAATAAGTCATCAATGCATGACAAAGGATACTTGTTCTTAATTGTAACTTTGTTCAATTGCCTATAGTCGATGCACATTCGCATAGTACTATCCTTCTTTTTCACAAATAGATCCGGTGCACCCCTAGGCGACACACTAGGCTTAATGAACCCCTTATCAAGAAGCTTATGAAGCTGCTCTTTCAATTCCTTCAACGCTGCTAGTGCCATATGGCATGGAGGAATAGAAATGGGCTGAGTTCCTAGCACCAGGTAAATACCAAAATCAATATCCCTGTCGGGTGGCATGCCTGACAGGTCTACAGGAAACACATCTGGAAAGTCTCGCACTACCGAAACATAATCAATAGTAGGAGTATCAGCACCAACATCCCTCACAAAAGCAAAATATGATAAACACCCCTTCCCAACCTTCGTTGGGCCTTCAAATATGAAATTATCCTACTAGGAACAAAGTCCAGAGAACCTCTCCACTGGATCCTAGGTAACCTAGGTATCCCCAATATCACGGTTTAAGCATGACAGTCCAAAATAGCATGATATGGGGACAACCAATCCATACCTAAAATCATGTCAAAATCAACCATATTAAGCAATAATAGATAATAGAATCACCCACTAGCGTAGATACATGAACAAGTAAAAATAAGGACTCGTGGGGCACATCCAAGTAACGAGAAAAATATGATGATACATACAAATAAGTGGAACTAGGGTCAAATAATATAGAAGCATCCCTATGACATACTGAGACAATACCTGTGATCACTCCGTCTGAAGAGACGACCTATGGCTTGGCAGGGAAATCATAGCATCGAGCATGACCACTACCTGATCGGCCTCCCCTTCTAGGGCGACCTCTAGCTGCCTGAGCCCCACCCCGAGCTAGCTGAGCGGGTGGTGAAGTAACTGGTGCAGAAGTCGCAGCCTGACTCCTCTGCTGAACTGGACCTCCCAAAAGACGGGGAAAACACCTCTTCACATGACCAAAATCTCCACACTCAAAGTAACCGTGCTCTGACAATAGCGGTAGGTACTGAAGTGGACCCCAAAAACCAGAATAACTACTATAGGTACCTGACACAGATGAACCCTGAATTGATGGAGCATGAAATGAACTCTGAGCTGGGAAGGCACTAAGAGATGACTGACCTGAACGAGCACTATATAAACCATGGCTAGCTGATGCACCATGATGAACCGAGCGAGCAATATGAGTGGGCCTATAAGGACGACCTATGCTATGGTGGGACTGCCCTATAGAAGAAACACCGCTAAAACCACCCAAACCACAAGGCCTCTTGGCCTCCATCTCCTCACACTCCTGACTACGGACCTGCTCTAGCTGCCTGGAAATATCAACCAGCTCGTTGAACCTGGAACCTGATGCAATCTCTCGTGTCATAACAAAATGCAGTCCATAGTTGAGTCCATCAATGGACCTCCTAATCCTCTCCCTCTCCGTGTGAACCAACCATATCACGTGACGATCCAACTCTGAAAATCTCATCTCATACTGGGTCACGAACATACCCTCCTGGCATAGCTGTTCAAACTGCCTACGCAACTCCTCCCTCTGGGCCGGTGGGAAAAACTTTTCCAAGAAGAGAACAGAGAACTCGTGCCATGTAAGTGGTGAAGCGTCGGCTGGCCTGCTCATCTCATAAGCCTCCCACCATCTAAAGGTTGCCCCCGACAGATGAAAAGTAGTAAATAAGACTCCACCAGTCTCCAGAATACCCGTCGTGCGAAGCATCCACTGGCACCTATCCAAGAATTCCTGAGCATCCTCCGACTCAGCCCCACTGAAGGATGGAGGCTTAAGCCTCCCAAATCGCTTTAGCCTCTTCTGCTTCTCGTTACTCTTCGATAGACCCACCTGGGCCTGAGCAACTACAACTAGCTAGGTTGGTAGTACCCCCGGTGTCTAAAGTCCCTGCACCACATGCTCTGGAGGACAGGCGACGAGAGTCTGAGCACCTCTCCCGGCCTAAGAAGTGGCTGGTGCGGCCTGAACTGAAACCGCCCGAGCAAGGCTAGTGCATACAGTCAATATCTGGGCCAGAGCCTCTTGAAGGTCTGGAATCACAAGGGGAACAACTGGTGGCTAAGTTGGTCCCACCGGCTCTGCCTGAAATTTGCTCCTGAGCTAGAGCTACTGGTGGGTCTACAGGTGCTTCTCTAACTGCTGTATGAGCTGCACCTCGACCTCTACCATGTCCCCGACCTCTCTTGACCCTAGCTGGTGGCACTGGTGGCCGTTCGCCCGATCCGGTAACAAGTGTCCTCACCATCTATGAGAATAGAATAGCAAAAGTTTAGTTCTCGAAATCAACAAATCCGCACGACAAAAATACAAGAAAGTGAATGTAAGGCCCCAGAATAACGTGTTAGAGTATTAAAGGAAACCCATGGGATAGAACCACATTATTTGGAAATGAAAAGTATATGTTTAAGGTGTGTTGAAACATACTAAGGAGTTTTGTGAATGGAAAGAATTCGTGTGGAACAAGTAGGATATATTAAGTGGAAATGATGTCTCAATTCACACAAGATCCTACTTCAAACGTATGCGGCTACCAAAGTATAATGACTTATGAGGTTATCTACATATAAAATTAAATAACTTTGAGTCTAGTTTCTAACACTTCAAACCGTTCATCATTCGGACATTCCTACAAGAAGTTATGATCAAATACCCAAAGGCTGGCCTATAGCTGGCTAGGCTAGGTGTAAGACCAAGCTTTAGCCTGGCAAGGCCAGGTGTAAGACCAGGCTTTAGACTGGTGAGTCCAGGCTAAAGAGAGTTAAGACCTGGCTTTAGCCTAGCGAGGCCAGGTCTGTAGCCCGGTTAGGAATTTCGGAGTATCCATTTTCATATATTTTAAACCCAACCCTATTCCGTTAAAACACCTACCTTGGACCATTTTAATCATATTTTCTGATATTTGGAGAGTGATAGAGAGAGAGTCCTAGAGGGAGAAGTGAATAATCATCAAAATTTCTCTTCAACTCTCACTTAAAACCTTGAAGATTATCAAGAGGGGCACCTAGGTCTTCTTCCTAAGAGGTAAGATTCTACATCATAACCCTTAATTTCAAATTTTGTCTAGAATTAGGTAATTAGCAAGATAATATTTGGGCATGAGAGTTGTTTATTTTACATGCATGTGTTATCAAAGGGTGTAAGAAGATTGATGAGCTAAGAATGTTAAATATTGGGTTGGGGGATGATGGAATCCTCCATAAAAGGACCTTGAAACCTTGATGCACACCTAGTGTTTGATAATATGCTCAAATAAGCTAAAACCATGTTCATCTTCCTAATTATGGTTTACTTTTATTATGTTTCTAAATAGATTGAAGTTGGTAGAATATTTGGAACGTCGTAGTAATTTAAGGAAAGCTCAATTAAGGTATGTTGGCTAAACTCTTCTTTAAGAGCTGGAATTCTCATTATCCTTGTGAGTTCCGAGATGTTGATTATAAATCAAGTATTCTGATAAGTTTTGTGATAAAGATATATGTTCAATTCGTATTTCAAATGCTCCTATTATATTGCATTATAAATTGAGGATGTGTCCCAAACTATGGATTATGTATCCACATGTTATAATTTCTAGTCGTGATTTATCTGAAAGGTATTATGCCAAGTCGTGTAGAGATTGTGATTGTGATACACCTCCACCTGCATACATTGGGGTGAGGCGGCATGACTTCTTTGTGTGGAGATTATGGTATAGAGATTGTGATTGTGATTCACCTCCACCCGCATGTATATTGGGGTGAGGCGGCATGACCGCTTTGTGTAGAGATTATGATATTGTGGGACTGCACCTCCACCCGCTTACATTGGGGTGAGGCGGCACGACCGTTTTGTGTATGATTTTGGTATTGTTGTGGAACCACCACCCGCATACATTGGGGTAAGGCGGCATAATCTCTTTGTGTAGGTTCTTGGTACTGTGGTTATACATCCACCTGTATACATCGGGTGAGGCAGCGGGACCACTTTGTGTGAAGATGGTTATATAGGATCTCATCTTAAATCCTATAAAGGTTGTTGATAGATTTTAATAAGCTTGCTATAGTTGAGACAGTTATCTATATTATTCTATTGCTGCACTAGTTCATCATAATTATCTTGTATTTCTAAATTCTTAAATTGGTGTTTAGTTTTCATACTAGTACTATTCGACGGTATGAACGTCCCTTTTGCCGGGGGCGTTGTATCTTTAAATGGATGCAGGTGGTTCCACAACAGGAGATATTGATCAGTGATAGCAGTACACCTTCTTCCCAGCTGACTTGGTGAGCCCCACTTCATCCCGGGGTCATGTATCTTTTGATCTTTATGTATTATGGTTGAGGTATAGCCGGGGCCTTATTGCAGGCATTATCATTGTACTCTTCTTTATCTATAGAGGCTCTGTAGACATAGCGTGGGTTGTGTATTGGTACTGGAAAGGACAAACTATGCTATGTTGTGGTTGTATTACTTGTCCATTTGAGACTTTAAAAATGGCGAAACTTATGGTAAGAAATTGGTAATTTCAGACATGACCACTTTATTGTTTAATTAAGGAAAACATATATTCTCTTTATTCATAAATGAGTTTGGACAGAAGGAATCTAATAAGCTTGCTCGGTCGGGTTCACTCGGTTGAGCGCCGGTCGCACTCCTCGATTTTGGGGAGTGACAGTGAAGTTTTCCTAAGGGTTCGGTAGCCTCTCGAAGATAAGTACAGACGTCTCCGTACCGATCTGCAGGACTCTACTAAACCTGCTCATGACTCGTGAGACCTATGTAACCTAGGCTCTGATATCAACTTGTCACGACCCAAAACTCAACATGTCGTGATGGTGCCTATCATGGTACTATGAAAGCCGACATCCACAAATAACTACATATTTTTAAATTGAAAACAAGGTAAAATAGGTTTAACAGTAATAACCCTCATAAATAACCTATAATGAAATACCGCAACTCAATAGAGAATCCATAAAAATTCTGGTGACACTGAGTACATGAGCATCTAAATGACAATACAGTCTAACTGCTAAAAACAATTGTTTAGAAGGATAGAACATTGCTAAAATAAAATAAAAGAAGGAGAGTCGAGATCTACGGATGCCAAGGCAGCTACCTCAATAGTCTCTGACCATATGCAACTCCAAATCTAGCAACCGTCGTGTCCAAAAATACCTGGATCTACACACGAAGTGTAGAGTGTAGTATGAGTACAACCGACCCAATGTACTCAATAAGTAACAGGACTAACCTTGGGCTGAAAGCAGTGACGAGCTCAAAAAGGTACAGTCCAAATCCAGATTATAACAGTACAAATATGAAAGGAAAAATGACTGTAATACCTCAGAGAAAACTCATAATCAATTGTACACAGTACATAAATGTAGACATGCTTTGAAGTTTAATAGTTTAAGCTCAACACGGATAAAATATGCCAAATATGATTGATATGAGGAATGTTACATCTCTATATCTACATGTCACATGTAATGCATCACAATGATAACCTCATATACTCACACTCTCAGAGTACTCAATCTGACTGTCTCAACTCTCACTCATCATACTCAGTCACTCAGCACTGTACGGTACCTACGCTCACTGTTGGTATGTCAGGCTCCGGAGGGGTGGATCCTGCCCAAGCGTTAATAAAACCTGTTGTGACGCACATCCTGATCCCATCATGAATCAATAATACCTGTTGTGGCGTGCAACCCGATCCCATCATGTATCAATAAAACTTGTTGCGGTGTGCAACCCGATCCTATCAATCTCACTCACAATCAGGCCCTCGGCTCACTCAGTCATTAATCTCTCCAGTCTCTCGGGCTCACAACACTCATGTCAATCAACCCAAAACAATTATACATGATGTAACGATAAATGGTAACAGAGACTGAGATATGATATACAAATGATGAATGCGACTGAGTACATAATTGCAATTTAAGAAAATAACTGAACAACAAAAGAACAACCTCTCTGGGTCCCAACAGTACCAGCATATAGCCTACGCATGATTTCTAACATGAATTACAACTCAATTTCTCTAACACATAGAGAATACATGAATAATATCAAGATTTGATAACTACACAGCTTCACAGAATCAACCGAGTCAGATTTACTATGGTGCACGCCCACACGCCCGTCACCAAGTATGTGTGTCACCCCAACACCAACCACATACCACATATTTCAAGGATTCATACCCTCAGAATAAAGTTTATAAGTGCTACTTACCTCAAAACGCGCAAATATCTACTCCAACAAGTCTTTGCCTCGTGAATCGGCCACCGAACAACAAAAGTAAAATTAACAAAACTAGGTTATTTAACAAAAGTAAAAAAGTCAACCCAAAAAGTGAACTCCGGGTCCATGTCTCATAATTTAACAAAATTAATAAAATCCGAACACCCATTCAACCACGAGTCCACCCTTACCAAAATTACTCAATTCCGACCTCAACTCGACCTTCAAATCCTTGAATTATAGTTTATGCATTTTTTACAATTTCCCCTAATTTTTCTAACCCAAAACACTTATTAAATGGTAAACCCAATAATAGATTCATATATATTAACCAAATCCGAGTTAGAATCACTTACCCCAATCAATTCCTTGAAAATCCCTCCAAGAATCGCCTCAATCCGAGCTCCCAAAGTCCAAATATGAAATAATACACTAACCCTTATTTTTGAAATCTTATATTCTGCCCAGATGCTCCTCTTTGCGATTGCGGAAATTCCCTCGCGATCGCGAAGAGTAAAAATTATGCTGCCCTCAAAGTACTCTTCGCAAACGCGAACAAACCATCGCAAACACGATTCACAGACTCATCAACCTACGCGATCGCGGACCCCTTCATGTGATCGCGAAAAACAAATCGCGTGGACTCTCAGCCTCCTCCTATCTTCTTCGCGAACGTGACCCGACACACGCATTCGCGATTCATAAAATGCCAAAGTTCCGCGATCACAAACCTTTTCTCGCGATCGCAAAGAAAAGTTTTCCCCAATCACCCAATCAACTCTTCGCGATTGCGGACTTCCACTTGCGATTGCGTATAAGCAAACCACCAACTGTCATGACAACAACTTTAGCAAACCTTCTAAGTCAAATTGTAATCCGTTAACCATCCGAAATCCACCCAGGGTCCCCGGAACCTCAACTAAACATACCAACAAGTCCTAAAACATCATACGAACTCTCTCGAAGCCTCAAATAACATCAATCAATGCTAAAATCATGAATCACACATCAATTCTAGCTTAATGAACTTGTGAACTTCTAACTTCCAAAACTAATGCCGAAACATATCAAACCAACTCCGATTAACCTAAAATTTTACACGCAATTCATAAATGACACAAACGGACCTATTCTAACTTCCGGAACCACAATTCGAGTCCAGTAACAATAAATTCAACTCTCGGTCAAACCTCTCAACTCTCTAAACTTCAACTTTTTTAACTTTTGCCAATTCAAGCCAAAATCACCTACGGACCTCCAAATCAATATCCGGACACACTTCTAAGTCCAAAATTACCATACGGATCTAGTGAGACCATCAAAATTCCATTTCAGAGTCTTTTACTCACAAGTCAATATCCGGTCAACTCTTTCAACTTAGGCTTCCAACCTTGGACTAAATATTCCAGTTCATTCCGAAATATTCCCAGATCAAAACAACCACCCGGCAAGGTAAATAACAACAAATAAGCACATAATAGTTAATAAATGGGGGAATAAGGCTATAATACTTAAAATGATCGGCCGGGTCGTTACACTAATCCTTTTACAAAGGCGATATCTAGAGACCTTTTTGAGAAATATGTTATGGCTCTAGGTTTGCGTAGGATATGACCATCTTTATGTATTGTAAAATGACTTAATTATTATAATATTCTCATCAATATTTGGCTCTTGAATTTATGTTCATATCTAGTATGCATGTGATGATATTTTGTTGATAAGGTATGTTGAACAAGTTGCGAGATTGGCTCTCTCACACGAGCAATTGCCTCTTATGTTAAGAATCGTGAAGAGATAAGATCATATGGAACCTTGGATAATGCGAGGTTATATTTGCTCGTAAATTTCGCTCTTGACAACCAGTCAGACTTATGAATTTTTCCATTCGATTATGACTTGTATTGTAAGTCAGATGCGAGTTTCTCCAAAAAGTTAGATTTGAGAATTATTGAAGTAAGAAACTCGGGAGAAACTCGGGTTAGACATTTGAAGGTGTCTAGACCAAGATTTGTACGGTGTTGAATGATTAAAAGAATAAGATACATGCGCCAATACATGTGTTTCATACCACGTGTTCTATCGACCAGCGGGATAATGAAAAAATGAATCTGTGCTTCTTCATTATGTGAGATCCTAAAGAAGTTATATTAACTTTTATTGAAATACACTTTGACCTTTTACTGTCTGTTGAAGTGCCAATCAATGTTGCTACTTTAGCATGTCACTAATAGCCATGAGTGATTCCGCAATGCAGTGCATGTTTAGGAAAGCAGTTGATTTGGAATGAAAAGATTCGAGTAGAAAGGGAAGACAACTAAAAATTTAGTAATTTAACTTGTATCCATAGGTCGACCATTACACTTACCATGAGGTTATCAAATGTAGTTATGGATACAAAGTTAAACATGAACTCAAGTTCACCTCTTTCGAGGATGAGGGATTAGATAAATAGCTACTGGAATAGCATATGATGTCTGAGGTATTGCGAGTAATAAGATCCTCATGTTGGTAATAAATCCCTTCTGCATGTGATTGAATTTCTACATGGAGCTATTAAACTAACTTAAAAGGTTAAAAGTATTATAGCTCTCGAGCTTGCAGGTCGCACGAACTATTTGCCAGTATGAATTACGTGTGTTATTGTCATGGTACTAGTTTGGGTCAAGTCCACCATGTGGATATTGGGTTTGGGTCGCCCATATGGACTGACACGACCTATTTTAAAGGAGATATGTTTAAAGAAAGTTACCTAGGAAAGGTTTAACTCCTAAAAATAAAACTACCGCACGTTGCAAAAAAAAAAGCAGGGGCGTGGGATGAAATTATCTAATCGGTAGTTTTTTCTCTCACAACTTCTCTTCTCTATATAATCAAGGCTCACCTTTGACAGATATTTGATTCTGTACAATTCTCCCTAAAAAGAAAGAAACATACCAAAAGAAAAAGAAGGCATCTAGTTTGTGAAACATTATTTCGTTTCAAAGAGACGAAGTCGGACTTGAGCAATTGATCGAAGCACGTTCTGCAAAATTTCTGCTAGTGTTAACACGTACACAAATTCAATGTTCCTGTTACTCGATTTGGTGTGACACATTAGTACAATTAGAAGATAATACTCTAATCTATATACTTAATTACTCTTTTTCAAATGCCTAACAGTTACCTCAATGGAAATAAATTCTTCAAAATAAAAATGGATAAAATCTTACCTAAGACCAACAACGTCTTAAGAACAATTTAATCGGTTAGGTATATTATTAATTGAAAAACAATTATTACAGAGACTGATTTAAAAGTACTATTTTCAACTTTGCATGTCAAAAAGCTAAAAAAGATTTAATAAAAATATATATAAACTTTAAAAAAAAAAAGATTTGGGCCTCTAGTTGCCCCTAATCAAGGGATAAATTAAACTATTAATTAAAGAGTTAAATAAAAAATAAAATGTGGCAGTTTATTTATAACAAATTATAAAAAAGTGATAGGAGTAAAATAAAAGAAACTGAAAGAAGCTGTATTTTGATTCATACTCCCATTTAGGAATTTCTGAAAAGTATTTTCTAAGGTTTATCTTAAAATCATTTTGGTAAGTAATTTTGCCACATCCATAAACAAAGCCAAAATCGTCGTGGCAGTGTTTGGATCATCCAAAATTAATATCCGCCATCCCCCAAAGTCGCGGTGGTAGCAGCCATGTTTAAACCTTCAAAAACCACTGCACTTCTGCCGGAAAATCGTTGCTGAGCTATGGCTACGGCGGCGCAATTCTCCTATATTACCGTCAATTCACCCAACTTCTATCCTAGCGCTAATAAACGGTTCGCATTTTCCCGCCAATTGAAAGATGGTGCGGAATTCTATACTGATGTCACCAGCTCCAGACGTAAACCCAAATTGCTCTCTGTAGCTTGTAGCAATTCGAGTCCTTCTTCTGATAGTATAAGGTATCATTTCAACTCGTCTTTTGAAATTAGATGCTTCTGTTGGTTAGATTTTGTTATAATTGCGAGGATTATAACAAGGAAGGATATTAATTACCTTGTCTCTTTTCTGAAAAGCAAAAATTCTAAAACTAACACTCTCTCCATTTCAATTTATGTGTAACCTATTTCCTTTTTAGTTAGTTTCCGAAAATAATGAATCCCTTCCTACTAAGAAAACTCGTAATTTTGGGTTCCAATATGAGAAGCTCTTGCAACCACAAAAATGATATGACATGCTTAAGATCACAAGTTTCAAAAGACTTCATTTTTTCCCCCTTAAACTCTCTAGTTCGCATAAATTGAAACAGATGTATCACTTAGTATTAACTTCATTAGTTACAGTTAGTAACCTGTTTATTGTGATGTGTGTATCATATCACTAGCGAATGCACAAGAGTAAATAGAGCTTCTTTTATAAATAGTAGACTCTTCCACTCATTGCTTATCATTTGCTAGATTGTGAAGAAGAGTTTGGTCATGAATCTAGTCTGTTAGATGCAGGGAATGAGTATCTTGTGCTTTCAGAATGTGACGTGCAAATGCCATAGAGCATATAGTATAAACAAAAGTCCCACATGTTAGTGCTACATTCTTTTTTATTTCTTTTCCAATTCAAAAGCAATCTGCTTAAAGATCTCTTTTTGGTACATATTCCCTTTAATTTACAAGAATTTAACTCCAAAATCATTTGACATGTAGGCTAAATCTATCCAAAATAAATACCTGCAATTTATGTGAATGCTGATTTTAAGTTGGTGAGTTATAGGTTACGCATGCCCAATGTCATGCCTTGTATATAAATTATAATTGTTAGCTTATTGCAAGCACCAAGTTGTATATGGGTATTGGCTTGTTTGGTTGCTTCTTCACTTCTCTGTTGGAATGGAGTTTACCGTTTTGTTTATTTTGGCTAATTCCAATATTATAGATGTGTTTATGACATCTGTTAAGAATCTATTTAGTTAGAACAGAAATATGCTGCTGGCAAAGCAGAGCGTAACATATGAAGCAACTTATAACTAATCACACAACTTTTGGTTGGGGGAAACATTAGTTTGTTCAATATAAACCTCAGGGTAAATATCCTCCTCGCCCCCCCTGGTAACTTCAATAAAATTACTTTAATTATCAAAAATGGAAAGAAGTCTCAGGGTATAGATGTATTAGCTACTTAGGCGTTCCTTCTAGTGGTAGTTTAGGGTCAACCATAATCTTCCTTTCCAATGTCTCAAATGAATCATTAGAAATGGAATTCCATTGAGAGAAAGTTTGTTACAAATACGTGTTTACCTCTGTAGCAGAACTTGTTTGGAGGAAGATCACTTATTAAAAGGTTATTATTCAGGCCTTGTTTTGCTGATGGAGAAACAGAGAAGAACTTGCTGCTCCACAAGAGCATCAATGCTGTGGCTCAAATCAAGAGACGATAATAAGAATATGAAATTGATATGCTTTGGTCATGATTTTTTCTTGTAGCTGAATGATAGGAATAAGTGTTATTGTTGTTCTTTTAAGACATAGTGTTGTGTGCATTAAGCTCCTCATATTACAGATTCAACCATAACAAGTCTGCTTCTTTCCGAGTTTCTGACAGCTGTTCGGAATGTGCTGAGCTTAGTTTTAACTTTTAGTGTGGATGTGTTATCTGTACATGTACCCCCAATTTCAGACTCATTTAGTATGATATCAGGTTCTCTTTTAAAGTGAAGTAATCTTACAATATTGGTTTTATTTGTTATTTAGTTCCACAGCCAAGATAAGAAGTGAAGTTCTTACTCCCTTTCGGTCTGTTCGGATGTTCTTCTATCTCGCTTTCATTGCAAGTGGTGGTCTTGGAGGACTTATTGCCTCTACACGACTAATTGCGGCATTGGCCAATTCATCAAGAGCAGCTGAAGTTCCTGAGATCCTAAAAGGCCTTGGCATAGACCTCGGCGCAGTCTCTGTATTTGCTTTTCTGTATTATAGGGAGAATAGAGCAAAGAATGCTCAGGTGGCAAGATTAGTAAGAGAAGAAAATCTTGCAAATCTTAAGCTTCGTGTGGATGAGAAGAAAATCGTTCCCCTGAGTGCTTTCAGAGGAATTGCTCGTTTGGTCATCCTTGCTGGCCCTTCGGCTTTCATTTCAGAATGTTTCAGACTCAGCGAACCATTTACCGATGGCCTTCTTGAAAGAGGAGTGCTTGTGGTCCCTTTTGCAACTGATGGAATTTCTCCTAGTTTTGAGTTTGAAGAGAATGAAGAACTTGAGGAGAAGATATCCAGAAGAAAAAGGCTGTGGCAGCTTGCTCCTCTTTATGCCACTGAGTGGACCAAGTAAGTGTGTTATCAACAAAACGGAACGTTGTCTAACTTGAAACTGTTTCTTCTCTCACTTGTGCTGCTGACATTAACGATAATTACATTGACTTTAAGAAGTGAAAACAAAGATACTCATATTTGGCTCACCCGTGATAGGTGGATAGATGAACAAAAGAAACTAGCCAACGTCTCTCCTGAATCTCCAGTGTAAGTATTCTACAACTTTAGTAGTATATGTGGTTTTTTAAAAGATAGATCGGCTGATTGACTTCTTTGTGGGGTGTGTCAAATATGAAAAATGTTAGCATTAGTGTGTTCAGCAAAATGTACGTTTATCATGGTTTTACTTGAATCTGTTAACAAATCTTATGAAATACGAGTCTAGCCATTATCATAAACGAGTTTACTAAATGTAAGATGTCGATTGACTTTTTTGCAATTTTTATCATGTGCAGGTATTTATCTTTACGCTTGGATGGCCGTGTGCGTGGCAGCGGTGTTGGTTATCCTCCTTGGAATGCTTTTGTAATGCAATTGCCACCAGTAAAGGGAATTTGGTCTGGTCTTCTTGATGGCATGGATGGAAGAGTTCTTTAAGTTATGAGATCAGATATTCTCTTCTTTTCCGTTTTTATTTACTGAAGAATTAGATTAAATGATGTTGACAATATAGTTTTTTTCCCTCTCAAATTCATCATTATAGTATTCACCAATCTTTCATTTGCTTTAGTTTACTTCTTTCTTCCCTTTTGTTTTCTTTGTCGGTAAGGTTGACTTCCTGTGTCTCCAGGCCATGGTGTTGCTTAACGAAGTCTATAATGGAAGATGAGAATGTGAAATTAGGTACTGTAGTTTCCAGTATTACGTTCATTTGATAGGAAAGTTGTCTATTGATATGTAAAATTGAAGTCCTCAAGTTTTTCATAGTTCCATAGATCATTGCTGTCGTCAATATATCTGATCAAACACATTCATACATATGTATTTTCCGGAATGAATTATATGTTTGCTTCCATAACAAGATTGTGTCCTGGTAAATTTCGAGTACTTGCTAATTCGTTCTCTATCTTCTCACAGTGGAACAAATCTTTTTGATTGCTGGTCGGAGAACTACCATAGGAACAAGAGACGTCAATTTGATAAGCCAAAAGACAGGGTCGAGAATCTGTGTATAGATCTCATACTCTACGATTGCAATTGAGCCAGAATTCATTTCCTCGCTTCGGATTCTGAACCATGATTCAAACTGTGATGTCTGATCCACACAGTAACCATTTGTACAAGGTAACCTTTCCAAAATAAAGTTCCCAAAGATGGTTCGAGAGAATTGGATTGAACAATGGCAACAAGCTTAATAAGAAAAGGAAGGAGAAATTTGCGAGAAATTATGATACAGATTCACATTCAAAGCCAGTATATAACTAGAGATTAAACACGGAAAGCACAGGGTCGGGCATATTACAAATATGAAAAACCATGAACTAATTAATTACTTCCACTCTTTCATTTCACTTCTTCGACTTCATCCAATGCGTAGTTGTTGGTAGATACATTAGCATAGTTCACTTTGTTGAACCTCACTACAACTGGGTAGCGTGTGTTCGGATCCTGCGTCCATCACCAAGTTAACATCTTAAACTTTCACACTAACAAAAGACATGGACTCTAATCAAGTTACTTACCTGATCAACAGCTACAACTGAACCAACACCTTTGTACCAGTAAGATTCCTTCCTTAAAACTCTCACCTGTATTTTGTAACAGTTTAGAATACTCTTTGATGATTAGCTGCTATAATTCGTGGTTAAATACAGAAAGAAGTAGATGCAGACACACCCACTGTCTTCAACTTGAATTACCTTATTCACCGTTTCCAAGTCAAATTACATTTATAGAGTTGAACATATATTTATATTAAGCTACAACTTATTGTATAGTAGGTGCAGTTGGCCACAAAATACAGACTGAAAGTTATGAATTCACTTCTTGCTGCTGTACCAGATATGTTATGTTATTGAACTACTCCATCTGTTTCATTCCACATGGTGCTCTATCTTTTTAAGTCACTTGAAAGAAAATGAGATCTTCCTATTTATAAACATTGTGACTTTAAACTTTTCCATACTCTTATATCCACACAAATGTTTAAGATCCTAATATGTATCAAAATCATCTTTTTTTCTTAAAGTCCGTGCTCAGTCAAACTGTTACGGGAGTACTTACTTTGGTTCCTCTCTTGGGTCCAATTGGAGGTGGCTTGGCAGCTTTGGCAGGAGGAGCTTCACCTTCAGCAGTGGCGGTAGCAGCTGGCGGCGCAGCCTCTTCCGCGGCCCTAACAACGAGTCTCGGGAAGTTGGTGGTGGTGTTGTTGTTCTTGGAGGAAGAAAAGAATAACATAGAGGTGCGAGGAGCAGTACTGTTAGAGGTGGCAATATTGGGGGTGGACACCATAAAACCGGATGCAGCAGAAGCCATGCTGCTACTTGCCATGTCTTTGTCTCTGCTGCAAAGAAATGATGAAGCAGAAAAATTAATGTATTGGGGCAAAAACACAAGTAGGATTTGAGAGGCTTTGAGTTAATGGGATATCTTTTTCCTGGACTAAAGATCAACTTAGCTACCACACGCCATTGCTCCATCCACTTACGCAATGCCACATGTTACCCATATCCCATTCTTGTGGATAATGTTACCACTTTTATGTCTTCTTTCTCTCATATTTTTCCATATAAAAATCTATTTTTATTATTGATAGTATAATATTAATATTTTTATGTGATATTGACTATTTTTTGACTAACTTATTGCAAGAGGAAATTACCTTTGATAATATAAAAAATGAATAGTCAATGATATTTGCTTCTTTTAGTTGGAAAACTAATTATATGCATTGATATCTCGTATTATATGACAAACTAGTAATGAAGCATTGACGGGTGCATCTTATTCATATTAACACATTTATTTATTCTCAATTAATGTGTTCATTTTCCATTTAAATTGTTTCGAAACAGTGAAAGGGATGTTCACTTCTACTATTGAATTACATGATACTGTAAGTAGATGCTTCCTCCAAAAAGGTTTATTCTAGAATGACCAATACGTGCAGAAGAGCTGCAAAACAGTTCCAAGAGACCACTAATAGTGCGCAAGAGTTGATAGGTCAAGTATCGACTCAATTGCGCTAGCTGCCCTGATTTCTCACCACACAACTTTATTTATATAGTAATAATAGCTCTATGTTATAACGATAGTGTTCGGGTCAGTTTGTGCACACCTTTACTATTTCATGAGATACCTATTACTTTCACTATTTTTGATATCTAGTTACTCTGCCCACCAAAATTTAGGCAGATGGAAAGAAGTCACTTAGCGTAAGTTTTGTTTCTATTGGAATTTGCACACGCATAGTAAGTGTATGATGAAATGCAAGCTAGCGAAAGTGTAATCTCAAAACTAAAGGCACTTGCTACATATGCCTACAAAGTAATACCACATTTGGCTATTGTTTATCCTGCAGCCACCAAAATATTTTAAATTTCCATATAGTGAAACACATCCACAACTGATCAATGTTGCAACTGTTGCATATGTTGAAGGATAGGAATCTTCACGTCCGTGAGTTAATATATACTATGCATAGTGCTTCTTTGACTACCTATTTCCCAATTATGTTTATGGTTCCGGAGGAAGTGTCTCCTACATATTATTACTGCAACTGATATGCCTCAAATTCAGGCTGCTTACCTGCACTAATCAGTAGACTTCGACAATGATCTCTATCATTCTCTGAGATCTAAAACCTTCAAACGTTCTGGTAAATAAATCGAGAGATGGAACTGAAAATCTCTAACTTTGGAGTGAGCCAAATAAATCATGCGTCAGGATTTGGATCTTGCAATTCGTATTGCGCATTATGCGCTTTTCATGAGGCCCTTAGGTCTAACTTTGTCCTTTATATATTAACTATTTATCCGTAAAACGGTACAATTAAATTTGTTACGTGGTTTATGTTAGTCCCGCCAATATTGCTGTATTTGTAAGTAATAATTCTAAAAAATATAAGTTATCGTAATGAAACAGTAATTAATTCGAGCCCACTGAATTCACAGTGTTTCCTTAAGGAATTTAATCCCCTCCTAGTACCCAAGGTTATGAATTATTTCCTCCCAGGATAGAACGAATCACACACTGGTGTAGCGGTACCTCAAACCCCAGTGTTTCAGCGAACACAAAGTTCGGTAGCAAATCACACTTACAGTTGCTTTGTTTGAAGTTAAAACAATGCAGAAAAAGGAGTAGAAACTCAAAAAATCGTATGAAAATGTTGAGAGGAAGGAGTGCAATGTATAGTCAAAGTTGAGCATTTTCAGTTTTGTTTGTATATCTTTCTTCAACAGCTGCTGCACATATTTATAGCAGTCAGCTTTGAAGATGAACGACCCTCCACCCTCCATGGTGGAGCATGCACTAGCTTGTTTGTGGAGCAAGCACTTGGCCATGGTGGGAAGAGCATTAGGCAGCTGCTATTGCAGCTGGTGGTCAATACACGGATTGGAACATATCCGTTACAAATGCGGATAATCTTACGTTAATATTTACTATTAACAAATAAATTTGGTCCAAAAAAATTAATCAATCAATCATTTAACCAAATCCGAAGCCGAAGCCGAAGCCGAGCGACGACGACGACGGCGCGAGGCTTGCTTTCTTCTTAACTCTTTAAGAGCTACAAGAAGAGCAATTATATATATACCCACTAAAAATCTTTTCCTCTTCCAATATGGGACAATGTCTCATTGTCAAGAGGGGGAAACTTAAAATTTTACTCAAAATTTTTATTTTCCCTCCATTTCCCATTCACCCTCATTTTAAGACTATTTCATCTTAAATAACAAAAACCTCAACAGTTTATGGACAAGTGAATTTATTTGACACAAAAATGATAAAGAGATAAGATTAAAATTGAGATTTAATTGAAGAAGATGACAAGCCTGGCTCCGAGCCCAACGTCTCCGAGAGCACAAATTGAAATAACAACAAAGTGAAAGAAAGTTGTTAATTTAAGAGCAAAATAGTAAAATATAGCCTTTTTGTATATGATGTTTTATGTCCTTACAATGGTTGCTGAGTTTGCTATTTATAGCTTTACCTAGGAAACAAGATCATACGATCAAACTCATCTTAAATGATAATAAAAGAGTCATTGATGAACGCGTAACGACAGACGATGAATGCAAATATTCTCTGCAACGGTCACTCATTTAATGGAGAGGTCATTCATTCATAGCAGAAAAAGCACTGTTAGTAAATATTCCCCCATTGAATGCTATTCGATGAAAAATCCTTGATCTTCCCCCGTCGATTACGCTCCTTTCGGAATTTATCCGATATCGATTAAATTCGTTGTATCCGGTATTGGTTATTCCCTGACTTGCCTTTTGCCTATGTTCGGTTCCACGTGTTATGTTACCATTCGACCATTCATTATAAATTAATTTGACCCCATACAGATAGTCCCCCTACTTTTCGGTAACATATCTTAGCGTTACCAGAAAGTTGGTGAAGATTCCTTTCTTGGTGGGAAAGTTCCTGAACAGTCTCTGACGCTTGAAAGGACGCGCATCTTCTCGCATTTAATACTCCGAACACGTGTTGCCCCATGATTCAACAAATAATTTCACAGGTTTTTGAGGTAATCATGACCACGATTTTTGCCGTCGATAACTTCTCTGATGTTTATCATTTTTACTTCTTCACTTTTACAAATTTCATAAGTCTTTCTTCTTTTATGCATTTGCTTAGAAATCTCTCATAACCTTCAATTTTCTCAGCAAGAATCTTACTAACCTTTTATTACCATGGTTTCTTACACTGCTTTCTCTGGCAACATTAGTCTTCTCTTCGGGGGAGGCCCGAAGAAAAATAAGGATAAGAAGGTCGAAGTCGATTCAGAACCTCCCACTGTTAGTACCATCATACCACATCATCTTAGCACCGTGAACGACTTTCAGGAGAAGGCTCCTTCTGTATCTTCACAGATTGGCTAGTCAGTAAGTATCCCTCCTCCATTCGCCCTTCCAGTATCACAACTGTGAATGAGGACTACAACTTCCCCAATCTTAAAATTCTCGCCTCGGATATGATAGAGCGGGTTACCTTTCTCTAAGAAGGGGTTTATGTATGTCTATACGTATCTCTTTACCTTGGGTCCATTTTCCTTGGGGTCGAATGAAGGGCTCGACCCAATAACTTTGGAGTTTTGCCACTGATAAATGATCTGCTTAGCACAAGTAGGCCCATCTATATGGAGGACGGTGGCCTGTCTTCGCCAACTGTGTATGGAGACCGGGAAAACCTTCCCTTGCACACATAATAAATCTTTACTCTCCCAAAATATTTCGTGGGGGAGTAATAAATTGTAGCAAGCGTGGCCACCATGCTCTCCTCACCAGTGTAGGCAATGAAAGTGATCGTGGATGGATGGAACAATTCATCATCATTGCTACCATGGACATTATCCCGACCACAACTCCAACCTTTACCGAGTCGTGGAATCGCTTTCGTAAGTTTTCGGTCATTCACTTCCTTCCTTCGTGAAAAGATTACTTCCCGTTGTTGTTGATTTTCTTGTTTCTTTTATTTCAGCTACCAGATGAGAACAACCACAGGTTCAAAACCTGGACCAGTGAGTTCAGAAAATTCTGGAAATCACAACTCCAGAATCTCGCTGGTGGAAGAAAATGTCTCCCAAATACGGGTGAAAGGCCAAGCACCATGGTAAGTCAAAACACCCTTTCTTTTACCCTAGTTCGAACATAAGAAATCTTCATGAACAAGTTGGTAACTCTATTGTTTTGCCTAATACAGGACTTCCGAGGGGCTCTATCATCTTCCCCAAAGTCGACGTCTTAGTTGATCCCTAGGGGGCCGGGAGGGTGTTGGAAAATTCCCTTGCATGGAGTAGAGCTCATGGATCTGCACAAGCCTTCGGTGAGGGTGCCTCCTCTCGGAGTCCCCATCCCGAGAGCAAGAAATCGAAGAGAAGACGCTCTTCCTCGGCTGGGGCTCAAAAGAAGAAATGAAAGAAAATGCCATCCGATCCGACCACAGTGGTCCTCGCCGATGAAGGGGAAGACAGTGACGAAGAGGCTTCCCTTCTAAGGAGAAAAGGATCTTATTCGGCTCAACCTGATGCTCAGTAGGGGGAGCTTCAAAACCCGACTATAGAAGAGACCCAAACACTTTGGGGTGAGATGGACCTGGTAAATAATGATGATTCTCTCTTCCCGGCCCCCATTACTGTTTCCGGTCCAAGAAGTTCGGACCCTGGGCCTCTTCTGCCTCCGACCATTGAGCAAATGACAATCAACACTTCTTCTTCCACCACTCCTTCTTCACCTTCCATACCGATGGGTTTACGCCTATCGACACCAGCTGCTCCTTCGCTCCCAGCAACAAATACATCTCCTCCACCAGTACCATCTGAACAAGAAAGGGACACCTCTCATCCCCGATCTCTTGACCACAAGAACTTGGGGTATGATTGTTCAACCCCTTCTCCAGATCCCCGAGGGAGGAGAAACGCCAATCTTTCTGTGTTGAAAGAGTAGGCTCTTGTTTATAGGAGATGGAAAGCTAGTACATGTACTACCCTTATTTAATTACATATTACAAGTGGCATAAAATAAGTACAACGAACATAAAAAGTCTTACAATGTAAGACACTTAATTTGGCTAATAGACAAAGCATAAAAGCATAATCATCAACTAAAAAATAAATTACATGGCCTTGGGTTTTGGTTTTTGGTTTAGACAAGACATGGATGATGGTAAATTGACCCATGAATAGTATTTGCATGGCATTTGGTTTGGGTAAATTTATGGCTTGGCATGTATGACTTTTCTTTGATGACATGAGGGACTCTTGAATAGTATTTGCGTGTCATAGAACTTTGGGAACTTTATGAAAAGACATGGGTAGGCAATTTTATTGATATATTTTGAATTTTTATGGTAATCTTTAGTGGGTCAAAGTGGCTAAAAGGTGAAAGACTTGTGCAAAATTTTGTTTTTCCATATAATTTCTTGTGGGGCAGAGCAGTGAAAAGGATAAAGAAGATATGCACATTTTTTTTCCAAATGGGTACTTGCCTAAGGGGTTAAGAGGTGAAAATGGTTAAAGACACTTGTGAAATTTTTTATTTTAGGAAAAAGGGGAATTATGGAAGGGAAATTGGCTAAAAAGGTTTAGAATACTTATGCAAATTATTTCCTAGCTCATGATTACGCATTATGCTTGTCTTTTACACTTCTAGCCTTTGGTCTTCAGCTCTTGTGAAATATCTCTTTATATGTGGATGATCTTCTTCCATAACTCTTGTTCTTTTACCTGTCCTCTTCTGCGATGGAGTGTTGTTTTTTTCATTTAAAATAATCTTAGCAATTTCTGCTGGATTAATTTCATATGGGTCTTGTGAGTTTCCAAGCAATGCCATGTATTCTTCGAGCTCTTCTTTAACATCTTCACAAAGATGGTAGGTGGAAGAATAATTGAAATTCTTTTCTTCTCCTGGCCATATCACCTTTCGAAAGTGTCTGTTCTGCTGAAAAATCAACTCTTGGGCTTCAGTGAACTTTTCTTCCCTTGCTTGAATTGTGTCTGGATAATGATAGCAAAGAGAAACTGTAGGGACCACATGAATGGAGCTCCGGACATTATCAAATGGCTCGTGGAACATGAATATTTTGGCTCCACTAGAATTAAAATGATGAACCCAATATTTTTGAGGTTTGAACCGAACCATAACAAAAATATTTTTAGGTAGGGTTCAAGATTTTTAAAATTCCAGAAGTCATCACATTCAAATTCCATAAGAATTTAGTATTTATGACATAGATACCAAAAGAACCATAAGAGCTCATGTGAAAAATTCCTAGCATGTGTTGTGAAAACCTGGCAATATGGATACTCCTGATGGATAATGCCTGCCCTGAAAACTTGGAGTTCATAAATATTCTTGCTTCTAAGCAAGATTAACAGATCAAGAGGATCTGAAAATTCTAATAGCTTCGGCAAGTGATGTGATGACATTGATGAGGGACTTGGCCACTGGGCCTCTGAAAATATGAACATTTAACTTGTGGACCTCTTCTCCCTATGTATGATACCGCATGGGGTGGAACCTTTTTGAAACCTTTTGGAAAATTCACCTGGCCTTGAAAGGAAATCAACAAGAAAATTATCTTTTCCTTTCAAGTGCTTGACTTGAAACTTATAGGGAGAGAACTATTGAGCCCATCTTAGAATTTTCGGATTCAGAATGTTCTTTGGATTCAGCTGGATCATCATAGGAAAAGCTTTCATATCTATATCAATAAGAAACTCTGAGTGAATTAGGAAAAAATTGAACCTTTTAATCCCATTTTCACTACAAGAATCTCCTTGAAAGTAGAATGATAGTGTTGTTCAACACCCTTGAATCTTCCACTGGCGTAACCACATATGTTTTTGTGACCTTTTTCTTCCTCAGATAAAATCGCGCTCCAATATTTATTGCTGGCATATGTCTAAAATATTTTTTTTTATTGGAGGGAATGTGCTAAGATTTGACACTTTGGGACACCTCTTTTATTTTTCTAACTGCATCACTTTGCTCCTTGTCCTGTGACTGGGCATTCTTCTTTAATATTTTTGTGAGAGGAGAAATATATGTAGAAATATTAGGAATACAATCTCTCACATAATTTATTATTCTAAAAAACTGTTGGATTTGCTTCGTCATGAAACTGGTATCGGGGAACTTGAGAATTTCCTGATAAATATGAGGACCAAGAGTGTATTTTCCATGGAAAAAATGTATCCCCAAAAACTCAATTTTATTTTTTGCAAAAATCATTTTTTTGGCTGAAAGCATGATGTCATTTTTTCGTACTAAAGATACAAAATGATTGAGCAAATGTATGTGCTCCTCCCAACTATCACTGAATAGTAAAACATCATCAATATAAACAAGTGATGTGTGGAGGATTGGCTGAAATATTTTTATCATGAATTTTTGAAACAAAGATGCAACAGTTTTTATACCGAAAGTTATGACTTTCCACTGAAAATGATGACCAAGAATGCAAAAATCAGTTTTTCTCTATCATCCGGTTGGATTCCCAATTACCAAAATCTTGATTTTTGGTCAAACGTAGAAAAATATTTTGCCTTTGCAAGTTGGGAGAAAAGGGTGAGCTTATTTGGGATGGGAAACTTGTCATTCAAAAGAAAATGATTGAGTGGTTGGTAATTAATTACCAATCTCAATTTATCTCTTATTTGCTCGGCTATTTTGTTGACATAAAATGCTTCGCAATACCATTGTGAATTTGATGCCTCAATGAGATCAAAATCTACTAGTTCTTCGAACTCCTTTTTTTGCAAGCTGAAGGTGGTCGGGATTCATACCAAAGTGACTTACCTTTGTAGGATTGATATTATCATTTTTCTTGAATGACAACTTGATGAAGAACTCTTCATTTTACCATAAAGGATTGTCACATTTGGTTAAGAATTCAGTGTGAGATTCTGCACAAGAGTGTTGTGTGATTTGTGCTTCAATTTCCATGACTTGATCTTCTTTTGTGAGCTGGAACAATCTCGGGACTGCACAATATGGCTTAAATTATTTTTTGAATGCTATCCCATTGGCTTTGATCTGGAGTTTGTCTTGCAAAACCCTGTATATATCAAAACCAATAATCAAATCCTTACCTGGGACATCTGACCCAATCAATTTGGTCGTGTACTTTAGTCGGGGGAAGAGTTCAATAGTGATCGGATGCTTGGTAATGACAGTTGTGGTAAGAATTCTATTTGAGGTTGTGTTGAAATTCTTGAAGTACGACACCCAATACTCATATGGAAAGACCATAGGATTAATGGGCGAGGAGGCTGCTCCCGTGTCAAAGAAAGCTATGACATGAGTTGGTTTGTCCCGCTCGGATGTATATGCCTTGATTTCTGCTTGCGGGATCACTATGATGCCGTGGATCTCCTCTTTTACCTTTAGCTTTGATTATGAAATTTGGTAATGATCATCACCATATTCCTCATAAACATTCAGGAAAAATAGAGTCTCTTCTTTGGGCTCATCTTCAAGTGAGAAAACTGATTCAAGGTCATCATCCTCACTGAAATAAATGCCTGTGTAATCTGTAATTTCAGAGAGAAGTTTAATAGACTGCTTGGACTCTAGGCAGTTTCATGCAAAATGTCCTGTTTTATTACGAATAAAACATGCTATATCCTTGCATTGCCCGTCTTTCTCCTTCTAAAATATTTTGTTTTTCTTTTGAAACTGGACCTGTCGCTTGAGAATTTTGGCAACCTGAATCTTTTGAATTTCTTCCTTGGCGCCTGGCATGAGCAGTCTTTTTTTCCTGTAATTAAATCTGACTTGCGATAAGCTCTATCTAGTGCTGGATCATTCTTCATTATCTGTTTCATAACATATCTTTTTGCACAGATATCATCAAGAGCATAAAAAATGGCTTGCCTAATATAACCAATATTCAGAGCAGTTATTGACTAGTATTTATCTTCTATGATAGTCATGGTTCGACCAGCCAACATCGTTGATAGGGATGAAACAAATGCTTTTTAAAGATTGATATCCCCACCCAGCTCAAAAATGATTTTTGCTATTTTCTGAAAATGTTTATCAATGATATCTCTATCCAAAGACAAACACTTCATTTAAAAAATTTGTCTTCGAAGTTTTTCATGCCTTTGGCCAGTATCACCACAGAAAACTTCATGCAAGATTCTAATGCTAAAAGCAAAATCTTGGGAAGTAAGGAAATATTTTTTGTCCTGCTAATCAAGTGAATTTCATCAGTCTCGAAGAATACCTGAGACACGAGAAGTGAATTCTGATAGGATTACATACTTTTCTCGCTCCGCGAAATTCTTGGTCACCATCCAAGTGTAGAAAACTGGATTCTTTGAGGCTATCTTGGGACTTTTATATCATATAGGTATGGAAACTAGTACCTACCTATTTGGATGTGGCAGAGTCATATTTCCTTTCTGGAATGGGCTCAGTAGTCATCACATCCCGATCATCGTCAACTTTGGAGACCTCTGGGTCCCTGGGCTACAACAACAACCTAGTGAAATCCCACAAGTGGGGTTTGAGGAGGGTAGTGTGTACGCATACCTTACCCCTACTCCAGATGAGTATAGAGACTGTTTTCGATAGACCCCGACTCAAGAAGATGAAAAGAGACAGTGGAGCAGTAATAGCAGAGGAAGCAAGAAAGATAACATCAGCAACGCAATAACTCTGGGTCCCTGGGCTGATTCATAAAAATGGGAGGAAGTTCTTCTTCTGAATAACTTTGGGATGAGAATGTACTTGTGGAAGGAAGAGAAGTGACCTTAGAATTTCTGGATTTCTAGGGCACAAAGTGATCACTTTTCAAGAGGTGTATTTGTTCTCTTAGAGACACCATCTCTTTCTTCTGCTGCTGGAAGAAATGGAAAAGAGAAGTACCCGACGGACAAATATCGTACTGCAAGGTTGCTAACTTGTACTCCAAGGCTTTGATGAGTCCTACATACTAAAAAGACTTCTCTACAACCTGATCCACCTTCCTCTCAATATTTTCCACCCTGCTAAGCATTTTATTCTGAGTGTGTGCAACATTTTTAACAATGCTATCAATGTTGTTCAAGATTCTATTTTGAGAAATAGAATTTTCGGACTGCCAATTGATTATTGCTTTAATGTCACTCGATGGTTTTTTTTTTCTCCTGATGGCTAAACAACATTCTTTTTGGGAATCTAGTGAGCATGATATGCAACATCTTTATTGAAATGTTCAAGAGGTGAAAAATTATGGGTATAACCGGCGCTAACGGGGCTATACATTAGTATTTTGGGACAAAAGGGTTGCCTCGTTCTCTTCCCAATTAGGGGTGATTGGCCTGGCATCTTTTTCTGGAAGTTTTGGCCATTCCTGAGGGTTATAGATGACAAGGTATTCATACTTACCTGGGCGGCTGTGCGATCCAACTGATGGGCCGCCTCTTTCATACCTTTCTCAAAGGCATTCTGTAGATGGTTTGAACTTTTTCTTTCTGCACTTCTTGTGTTTCTTTCCGGGCAACCGGTAGTATTCTGCTAGATACCCAAGGCATTTTTGGGAGGAACATTCAATATGGCCTTCTTGTATTTCATTTTGGCCAAGTGTAGAAATAACAACATATTCTCTAACGCCTTTAGGCCTTTGTCGGACCAAAGAGTAGATTTGATACCATGGAGACAATTGTTTTTTTTATAGAAAAAAGCGGAATAAGGATTTATGAGTGTTTCGTCTAAGACTTCTATTTCATACAAGTAATCATATTTTTTGCAAGGATTTTTGATAGAGTAAGAGACATATTAACAGCTGCACTAGAGCGTACAATACTGGAAGATGAAGATACGTCAAACATAATTTGAGAAAGTCGCTCCCTCCTCTAAAATAGTAGGCTTGGCTCTGATACCATAGGGGTGGGTGTAGTACCGGGAATTGTAGAGATCAGTAAAATACTGGAGTAGAGACTGAATTATTAGAATAGAGATTGGATTACTTTTGTAGAGATTGGATTACCTTAATAGAGATTGGATCACCTTAGCATCAGTTGAATTATTCACACAAAAGTCTTCCTACAAGGGGGTACTGGAGGCTCACAAAAGGCATCCCTCGCCACAACTAGGCCGTCAATAGTGAACTCGGAAAACTTTTGAACTCCTACTACAACAACTACTAAAACAATCTTCCTCAACTACTAAAACAATGTTCCTCAACTACTAGAGTAATCTTCCTCAATTACTAGAGCAATCTTCATCAATTACTAAAGTATTTTGAGACTCCACACTCAAATATAAACCAACCATATCCGCATATTTTGGAGGAAGAAACTATAAAACACTTAGCTAGAAGAAAACATTTTATTACACAAGAGTTATTAAACCATCCAAGTCGGTAGATCTTGTGAACTATCTGAAGCTGCTGGCATCGGAAAAAGATTGGAATAAAATGTGCTCCCTTTCCGGGGAGTGTCTAATGAACAATTCCATGCGTAGCGCGATGCATGTACCATACTAGTTTCTTTGTATCTTCTTTTCTACTTACATGCTGCATGGAAATCCTGACTTTAATATTCTTTTTTACATGCCAACTTTCTTGCTTCCGAAGGCCTACAAAGGTTGATCCTTGATAAGCAAGGACTTGCTTCCGAGCGAGATCAACTTTTGACGGAACGAAACCAGCTCACGGTGCGCCTCCCAGTGTTGGAGGCAAAAACTATAGAAATGGGCGAGCTTGAGGATCGGTTGCAACAGAGCGAACAAGATAAAATGGCCCACAACTAGCAAGCTTTTCAATTACACAAAAATCTTCAAAAGGCTAAGGCCAAGTGGGCCGAGCTTCATGACATTGTACTTGCCGCTGCCGAGCGCGAGTCTGCCTTCGAGGAACAAATCAAAAATTTGTAGGCAGACTTACACTCAAAAATCGAAGAAGCCAATGTTGCGGAGGAGAAAAGGGCCAAAATGGAAGAGAGGTTTAAGAGAGTCATGGAGCAAAACCGGATCCACTTGACTACCACTATTGAGCTTGACTCTCGCCAGCGCCATGGATATGAAAGGGACAATCTTCAGGTCGAAATTGATAAACTCTAAGCTCAACTCCAGTATTAGGAAAATTAACTTGTCTTCGAAAAATCCAATGTTATATATCATATAAAGAGGAAGACTTTGGAGGAGGACAAAGTGGGCATCGCCAACATAGACGATTGTATTACCCAGGCCGGAGAACTGGAGTTTTTTGCTCGTGAAAATCTTCTTACCCGTCCCGCTATGACTGACTCCTCGAGTACTTGTTCCGAGTACTCGAGAACCAAAGGGGATATTGAAGAAGATGAAGGCCCCGAACTGGTAGTGGATCCGCTTTCCTCTGCCGGGAGAAACGTAGATCCCTCTCTCCCTTCTGGTTTTGGCGGCAATGATGCATAATTTGTTTTTGTTGTAAATATACCAAACCTTTCATCGAGTTTGGAACTTGATAAATAAATAAAAAAATTTTGCTTAAGTGTTGTGCAAAAATATTCCTTTTGCGTTTAATCGATAAAAGCTTTAGGTATATTTTTATCCGATAGCTTTTGATTCCGGGAATAAACTCTTCCGAAATCTACCCTTTACTTTGAGGGTTTTATAAGAGACAGCCCTTATGTTTACAGTGTTCTTGAATAGGACGTCTCCTGTTCATTCTGGCATAAGCATTTGAAGTTTTTGTTAATTTTCAAACGATAAAATTAACTCATCATTTGGACAAAAACTAAGATAAAAATAAAAGGACTTTATTTTATTCCTTATATCTTTAAAAATACATAATCATTCAATTTTCTAAAGTAAAAACTAACAATATATGTGGCTAACCTATACAACTTATTTCTATGGGGCTGATCATGCAGTCTTTCACCTTGATAAGACATATTTGATCCCGGTTCTAATAGTCCCCCATTTTTGTGGCACTCTTGGTGCCGTATCAAATATTATCCCCCTAGTGTTCAAATGTGAAGGATGCTCATTCGAATACTGGAAGTTTTGCTTCATCGGTGGAAACTACTTGTGAATGGTTAAATAATCCTTTTTGAGTGATGGAAGGCAAAGATTGCCACCAAACTAAAGATTATTTAACTATCCACATATCCGTTTACCATCGATGAGAAAAGTTTTATGCCTCAATATTTAAAGGTCTTGCCTTTGTCGATGACACTCTCTTCATAGTATGCTTTCTGTTGCTTCCTCGTTAAAAATCTTGCCAGAAAAGCCGTTTGGGACAAATAATGGATGAAGGGAAAAAAGTGCAGCACATACTTTCAGTATTGGTAGCATCCATCGTCAATAATACCTTTTGATGTGAGTCACATTCCAATTGCGGAACAATTTGACTCCATATAAATTTTGAACTCGTACGACCCTTTATTGGTGATAGCTGAAACCCGGTAAGAACCTTACCATGTTGGTCCCAACTTCCCGGCATTGACTTTTAGAGTGCTCTAAGTCACCTTTCTCAAAACCAAGTCTCCTAGTTTGAAGTAGCGGAGATTGGCCCTGCGATTATAATATCTTTTCATCCTTTGCTTTTGAGCCACCATCCTCACGTACGCTAAGTCCTTGTGTTCATCGAGCAAGTCTAACCTCACCAACAACGCTTCATTGTTTGCTTCTTCGTTTTTTCGGGAAAACCTTAAAGTGGGTTAACCTACTTCCACCGGTGTCAGAGCTTCCACGCCATACACGAGAGAGAAAGGTGTTTCTCCTTTGCTCAATTTTGCCGTTGTGCGATATGCCTATAGCACTCCCGGTAGCTCATCAGGTCATCTACCCTTAGCATGTTCTAAAGTATTTTTAAATTTCTAGATAATTATCTTGTTGGTTGACTCTTCCTGTCCGTTAGCACTTGGATGGTATGGTGAAGATCTAATCCTCTTGATTTACAAATCTTACAAAAATTTTGTGACTTTTGAACCTATGAACTGTGGCCCATTGTCACATGCAATTTCCTTCGATATTTTGAATCGGCATGGTCCCATATGAAGTCAACCACTTCACGCTCACCGATCTTCTGGTAAGGACTTGCTTCGAATCATTTAGTGAAGTAGTCAGTTAAAAATAAAAGAAATCTTACATTTTCGGGGCCCGGTAGCAGAGGATAAACTATGTCCATTCCCCATTTCATGAATGGCCATGGGGACAACACCGAATGGAAGAGTTTTGCTGGTTGGTGCACCAATTTTGTATGGCGTTGACATTTGTCACACTTCTGAATGAACGTCTTCGTATCCTGTACCATCTGAGGCCAATAGTAACCTACCTTGATCACCTTTAGAACCAACGACTCTACACCAGAGTGATTCCCACAAATTCCTTTGTGGACTTCCCTCATCACGTAGTTTACCTCTAAGGCCCTCAGACACCAAGACAATGGTCCTTGGTATGATCTCCTTTATAAATATTCATCTACAAGGTAGTAACGAGCTGCTTTGTTTCGTAGTGCCCGGGACATCTTCGGGTCTTCGGGTAGTTTACCATGCCTAAGATACTCGACGAACTGATTCCTGCAGTCCCAAACTAAGTTGGTTGAATTGACTTCATAGTAACCGTCCACATCCAATACCGAATGTAGAAGTTAAAAGACAGTACCAGAGTCAGATCCTTTTATCTTCATGGATGACCCCAAATTAGTCAATGCATCTGCTTCCACGTTTTCTTCCCTTGCAATGTGTATGATTGACCATTTCCTGAATCGTGCAAGCAATGCCTGAACCTTGTTCAAATACTGTTGCATGCGCTCTTCATTTGTGTCTAAAATCTGGTATACTTGGTTTACTACCAGCTGGGAATCACATTTTATCTCGATGACCTCAGAGCCTAGTCTCCGCGCTAGTTCAAGTCCTACAACTAAAGCTTCAAACTCGGCTTCATTATTAGTTAACAGAAAAATTTTAATGGCCTACCTCGGGGTTTTCCTCGAGGGCGTGACTAGTACTATCCCGAGACTGGACTTTTACGTTGGTGTCACATCCCGACCTCGAGGAGCGCAACCAGCGTTCAACAGAGTTATCCCGGTCGAGCAAGCCTGCACAATGTCGTCTACCCAACTCACCCATGAATAAAGAGAAGAATAATCTTCGTTAGTTGGACCGGAAGAGGTCATGTGAACAATACCAGTTCATTTCCATTAGTTACGTAATTAACAAGTCTTTGAAACAGAACATAGTACAATAATAGTTAAAGTGGAACAAATGATACGACTACAACATTTTTAGTTTAACCTTCCCAAAAATAGATACAACCCACACTATGTCTATGGATCCTCTAACATGAACAAAAGAGTGCTATGGTAGTGCCGGTAACAAGACCCCGACAATACCTCAAAATGCTATGTACAAAGGATAAAAGACATAGGACCCCGAGATGACGTGGGGCTTACCAAATCAGCAGAGGAGAGGGTATGCTACTATCACTGGTTAATACCACCTACTATGGAACCACCTGCATCCATTAAAGATGCACCACCCCCGGCAAAAAGGGACGTTAGTACATATGGAATAGTACTAGTATGTAAAACTAAACACCCTCTTAATAGAACGAGCAACAGTAAAAGGAGAATAAAACATGGAATCAATAAGAGATTCAAACAGTATCAAGGTGTCAAGTCAAGGGAAAGGTAAATTTCAAATAGGATTCAGTAATATAAGTTGGGAGATATTTAGCACCGATACACCACCGTGTTTTAGCGCGGAGTCCGATCTTAGCCCGACCGGCTAAGCTGTCTCACCCTGAAACGTACACTCGCAATACCACCATGTGTGCGGCATGGCATCCTATCTCAGCCCGATAGACTAAGCCGTTTCACTACAATGCCGTGTGGGTCGACATCACATCACATCTCGCTAGCAATAATCTCGTCCCATTTAAAGGGAAATATCTCAACACACCAATCTCATCCCATATAAGGGGAAACAGTCTCATCACACCAATCTCATCCCTTATAAGGGGAAACAGTCTCATCACATTAGCACAGGGATTTGCTCCACAATCACTTCTACACCGGCACGTGTAGTTTCAGGGTTAGGTTGTTCCGACATACCCTTCCTCGGTAGCTAAATGATACTCCCAAGGCATTTATTATTAAAAGTACTTACCACTCAATTCGTATTCTTTTACATGTCATTCATTTTATTGGCATCATTGGCCATAACGCGATATCATTCTTGGCACATTGGTCGTATTTCTTAATTCATGCTCGCTATTTCACTTTCTATCATTATCATTGATAATCAACAACAAGGCCTCTCAAATTAAGACTTTAAACACATACTTGAGCAAATTTTAGGGTCTTAGGCACATGTGACTTCTTACACAATTGACATGATAGCTTTCATAAAAAAAAATCACACTTTTAAATCATAGCATAGTAATACACAACCCATACTTAAACCACATTCTTAAATATTAACTCAACATAACACGAATCTTTGGAATACATATTGAACGCATAATTATATCGATACAAGGCTTATTTGACAGAAATTCAATTTATAAAGAGAAACACGCGACTTACAAGGACATTGCAGGGTTCAATTTTAAAAGAAGAGTTTAGATAACATACCTTGCCTCAAGATTATCAGTTTACTATAATGTTCCGAAAATCCAAGCCACTTTGATCTATTTAGAGATATAGCAAAATTGAACACAAATTATGAAGTAGTTCATAGTTCCAGCTCACATGAGCATTTTACCAAACACTAGGCGTGCATTAAGGTTTCAAGGTCCTCCTATGGTGGATTCTTTCACCCCCACTACCCAAAGTTCACCCAAAACAGCTCAACAATCTTCCCACTACCCTAGATGGTACATGCATGTAAAATAAATAACTCCCACACCAAAGAATTGCTTTACTAATTACCCATGTTTAGTTCAAATCTGAAATTAAGGGTTAGGGTGTAGAATCTTACCTTTTGGTTGAAGACCTTGTGAGTTACCCTAGAGAAATCTTCAGGGTTTGAACAAAGATTGATGAACAAATAACTTAGAACTCCTCTTCTCACTCTAGACTACCTTCATCTCTCTCTAAAATGTAAGTTTGAACCTTCTAATATGACCCCCAACATTGTTTTATAAGAATAGGGTCAGGTTTATAAAACTAGAAAAATAAAGCTCCGAAACGAAATTTGCGGTCGCAGAGTGACCGCAGAATGAATATGCATCCACAAATCGTCCGCACAATTGGTGCCCCTGAATTGGGACATTCGGGTTGGGTCTGTGGTAGTTCTACGGCCCGCAGACCTGTTCTACGGTCGCATAATGTACAACAGAACTTCCCTCTAGAAAATCCCATGCTGGTTCCGCAGTTGATGTGCGGCCCGCAAAATAGTTTTGCGGTTGCATAGTTGATCGCAAAATATCATCCAAACTTGTCCAGTTTTCTGCTTCACTCTGCGGCCATTCTGTGGCCCACAGAGTGATTCTGCGGCCGCATAGTGGGCCGCAAGAATGTCTTTTTTTGGCCAAATTTTTTTTTTTACTCCCTAGCGCACTGATCAACCCAAAAAGTCTGTACCGCGATGAGCAAGCTCACCGTGAAGAATCTCTATAATCATCAATACATAAATCTTCTTCGGCAGCACGAAACCCCGGGTCTTAGGTAAACTTTTACAGGGCCTTACAGTTGGAAGCTTCATTCGTAAAAAAGGTCCAAAATCCCGATATCATTTTCGATATTAGCACTGCTTCCTTAGCAGGCAAGGGCATTAACCCGGGACTGAAATCAGCCACAAAGTTGGCCAAAATTACTGACTTGATCGCAGTGGGTTTGTACTCAATGTGGAACTCACTAATTTTGACTGCCCATTTAGCCAAATGGCCTAACAACTCAGGCTTGTGAAGGACATTCCTCAAGGGAAAAGTTGTCATAATGGCTATCAGGTGGCACTAAAAATAAGGCTTGAGCTTTCGAGAAGCAACTATATGAGCTAAGGACAGCTTTTCGAGGTACGGATAACGGGTTTTTGCTCCCGACAATATTTTACTAACGTAGTAAATGGTAAATTGCGTACCTTCTTATTCACGGACCAAAACGACACTTACTGCTACTTTTGAGACCACTAGATATATTAATAACTGCCCACCTTCCCTAATTTTGACAGTAATGAGGGGCTTGATATGTACCTTTTTAGGTCTTTCAAGACATGCTAGCATTTCAGAGTCTATTCGAAATTATTCTTCTTTTTCACTAGTGAAAAGAAGTGATGGCACTTCTCTGTGGATCTCGAGATGAATCTGCTTAGAGCTGCTAACCTTCTGGTTAGCCTATTTACTTCCTTCATACTTGTCAATTGGCCTTAAATATCCTCTATAGCTTTGATTTTATCTAGATTTACCTCGATACCTCTTTGCGAAACCAAGAACCTCAAGAATTTGCCGGAACCAAACTCGAACGCGCATTTCTCTGGGTCAAGTTTCATGTTATGCTTCTTTAGGATGTAGAATGTATCTTGGAGGTGTTTCAAATGATCTCCTGCATCTAAAGACTTGAATAACATGTCATCAATGTATACCTCCATTGTTCTGCCTATCTGATTTTCAAATATTTTATTAACGAGCCTCTGATAAGTGACTCCGACATTCTTAATCCCAAATGGCATCACATTATAACAATATGTGCCAAAGTTCGTTATGAAAGAAGTTTTTTCCTGATCCTCCGAGTTCATCTTGATTTGATTGTACCCATAGTAAGCATCAATGAAACTCATTAACTCATATCCGGCCGTAGCATCAATCATTTGATCAATATTCGGCAAGTGAACGAGTCTTTAGGGAACACCTTATTTAACTCCTTATAGTCTACGTGTATCCTAAACTTTTTATTCTTTTTTGGCACTATAACTACGTTGGCTAATCATTATGGATATTTTACCTCCCGGATTGAACCAATGTTGTGTAATCGGGTTACCTCTTCTTTAACAAACCTATTCATGATCTCTGCTATCGAGCATTTCTTTGCCTTACTGGTGGAAAATTTGTGTCCAGACTCAGTTTGTGAATGACTACCTCCAATAGGATATCTGTCATATCTGAGTGCGACCATGCAAAGCAGTCTACGTTAGCTTTAAGAAAATTAATAAACCCTAACCTGAGCTCGGGATTTAATCATGTCCCCAGGTGAAACTTCCTCTCCAAACATTCTTCGAATAAGGCCACTTACTAGAGTTCCTTTGTGGTCGACTTGGTCGCATTTGTCCCCTCTGGTACCTGAAAATATCGTGAAACCTGATACCATTCCGATGACAGCTCGTTTTTATCATATTTATTTGGGAAAGGGAGAAGGTATTAATTCTTGTAATTTCTATTTGTTGGACTCTTTCACTTTGCTGCTAGAAACAGTCACCGTGTTCATCTCCCTTGCCACCGGTTGATCTCCTCTTATTTGCGTTATTCCTTCCGGTGTTGGGAATTTCAGCAATTGATGATATGTTAAGGGTATGGCCTTCTGAGGATTACATTGTAACCCGTTTCACCATTTAACACTTAGAATAGAGTGGTCTTTGTTACTACTTCAGCGTGTGTGGGCAGAAACATCTCTCCTCGGGTTGTCACGCTTGTCAAGTTAAAGCAATCTAAGAGTTTTGTCATTGTAACAATGTTCCTAGTTAATATTTCTTAATCCAAAATTCTCTATTGTATTATGTTGGAAGAGCTTCCTGGATGGACCAAAACACGTTTAATTTTGAAATCTAAAACATTGAGAGGGATTACCAAAGTGTCGTTGTGTGGCTGAAGACGTCCGTCAGCATCTTCCTCCGTGAAAGTTATGTCATCTTCTATGACTTCCTGAAGTCTCTTCTTGTGAGTCATCGATATCTTCATTTTCTTTGCTGTTGAAAAGGTTACATCGTTGACTTCATTTCCTCCGAAAATCATGTTGATAGTCAGCCTAGGGGAGCCTTATGCTACCTTCTAAGGCTCTGCATTGTCCCGACTTTGGTCGTAGTTGTTCTTGACTCAATCACTTAAAACTTCCCTAAGATAGCCATTCTTCAACAATGTCTCCACCTCTTCACGAAGATGTCGGCGGTTCCCAGTTTTATGGCTATGAGTCCCATGGTATTCACACCATAAACTAGAATCCCTATGGCTTGGATCAGATCTGATTAGTTTCAGGAACCGTGCTTCTTTGATATTCCTCATTGTTGATACCAACTCTACTAATCTGATATTAAAGTTGTAATATAATAACCTGGATATGTAGAGTCTCGGGACCCAGGCACCTTCTTCTCCTATAACGACCTGCTGCCCTGACCACGATCTATTATTCTCTCGGGAGAAAACTTATCCGATGACTGAAACCCTTTTCTGCTGCGACCTTTGGTTCTTTCATATGGCAGAAAATGACCTCTAGAGAACCACCGATCCACATCAAAGTCGCTTTTAAACTTGTCCTCAGTTTTATCTTGATCCCGTCCCTTGGTTGATACCGAGAACCTGAGGTGATCATCTTCTATCCTTATTTTTGACTCATAATGGTTATGGGCATCCACCTATGTGGTTGCTTGAAACTGGAGCAGGCTTTCCCTCAGCTTTAGGGAGGCTTCGGAGCTCCGCGAATTTAGACCCTTTATGAACGCCTGCGCTTCCCATTTATATCGTACCGCCGGTAATAATACCCTCTCCTTTTGGAATCAGATCACGAATTTTCGTAGCAGTTCGGACTCGCCCTTTGCAATCTTGAATATGTTCGCCCTTTTGGCTTGAACCTTCCTTGCTCCACCATGGGCCTTAATGAACAAGTCTGCAACCATCTCAAAAGAGTCAATTGAATGCACGGGTAAGAGATAATACTATGTCAGGGCCCCTTTGTGAGGGTTTCACCAAACTTCTTCAGCAAGACCGACTCGATCTCATGTTGAGCCAAATTTGTTTCTTTCACAGCTGTGGTATATGTTGTGATGTGCTCCTACGGATCCGAAGTCCCATCGTATTTTGGTATGTCTGGCATCTTAAATCTCTTTGGAATTATCTCTGTTGTTGCGCTCAATTTAAATGGTAAGTGCATGTATTTTTTTTGAATATGGGCCTTTTAGTATTGGTGGAGCCCTTGGACTCTGATCCATCCGAGTACGAAACTCCTTTGCATTTCGATCCATTCATTCGTTCATTTCCCTCATAAACCTCATGAGCTCGGTATTGAAGGGATCATTCCAGTTGTTATTCCCAGATCCGCTACCAGTTCCTCCGGCTTCACCAAAATCAACTTCACCTCTTAGGGTGTTATTATCGACCCTCTGAGCCGTTTGATTTGCAGGAACAATGGGAGAAACCGAGCCCCTTCTGTTTGCATTATTGGAGGCGTATGGCAATGCCTGTTTTAACTCTGGCATCACCCGATCCTGCCTTGAGAGGTGTTTCATGATTGCTTTTTGTTGGTCTCTCAGGATTTTAGCCGTTTCCATGTCATGTTCCTCCTTCGGATCATTGGGAGTCGGTTCCCGCACATGCCGAGGATACTGACCATATCGAACTCGGGTCGCCTCACCCCCTTCGTTGCGAGTCTTACATATTGAGTCATCATGTTGCGTCAATTCTTCGTGCCTCTCACCGTTGCGTGTGATGTGATATCATTAGACAACCTTTTTTTTTCAGTAAGGAAAGAATAAAAAAAGTTAGTAATAAACGTAAGGATCAAAGCAATTACGCAATTGTCTAAGCCCCACGGTGAGCGCCAAACTGTTTATCAGTAATACGGTACAATTAAATTTGTTACGTGATATATAGATAAGCGAAATGATTAGATCCAAAAATAATAAAGAGATAAGATTAAAATTGAGATTTAATTGAAGAAGATGATAAGCCTGGCTCCGAACCCAGTGTCTTCGAGAGCACAAATTGAAATAACGACAAAGTGAAAGAAAGTTGTTAATTTCATAGCAAAATAGTAAAATATAGCCGTTTTGTATAGAATGTTTTATGTCCTTACAATGGCTGCCGAGCCAGCTATTTTTAGCTTTACCTAGGAAAACAAGATCACAGGATTAAACTCCTCTTAAATGATAAAGAGTCATTGATGAACACGTAACGGCAGGCCATGAATGCAAATTTTCTTTGCAACGGTCGCTCATTTAATGTTAGTAAATATTTCTCTATTGAATGCTATCCGATGACAAACCCTTGATCTTCTCCCGTCGACTACGCTCCCGTTATCCGATATCGATTACATTCATTGTATCCAGTATTGGTTATTCCCTGACTTGCCTTTTGCCTATTTTCGATTTCACGTGTCATGTTACCATTCGACCATTCATTATAAACCAATTTTACCCCGTACATTACCTTCAGCACTTATCGTCCTCTAACTTTGCTAACAATTTTAGTCTCGCTAACAGAAAAACCAAACAGAGAGCAATAAACTAACAGAAAATACATAGGCTTTTCTTAAAGGAACCCAATTTCCTCTGTACATGAAGAAATATATTTTCTAGTAGAAACTCTACTTTGACTAATATTTAAGGATTATATCTGAGTAGATGTTTCAAATCATCGAAGCTATATAGTCGCCTCTTCCTTTTCTTGATGCTATATATGCCTTTTGCAGCAAAGGCTCTAACTTTGCCTTCTGTCCTTTACTTCTTCTAACTTGTTTATAATTAAAGAGAACATGATATATAGAGGAACAAAATGTTAGAACAAGGATTAAAAAACCAAAATAAACTTGCTTGGCTTAGAGGCACGTAGAGAAAATATTTCTTGAAGATAGTTGGAGTATCTTCCACGAACAAACGGAAGAATAAATGATAACTCTATCTCCGGGTTTTTTTTTGTATCTTCGGGATTTAACTAAGCCACATAACAAGTAGCATTCAAGAATGTTGCTCTTCTATTCTTGAATCTATATTTTTCACAATTGATCAATATCTCTTTTAATATTTTAATAAAAAGGTATTTTGTGAATTAGTTGTAATTTTCAAAGAAAATCAGCCGTATTTGTTAAAGCAAAAAAATATATGTAGTAAATCAAGAATAAATTCACATTCATTTACTTCTAAAAATAAAAAACCTTTTGATAAGAAACATTAATTTATCAAATACATTATTCAAATTTATTAAAACACTTATTCCAACAAAAAACTAAAGAAAAGTTACTTTCTGCATCTCACAAATTGTCGTCTAAAGCTCATAAGCAGGCCATAAAATTTGTTTACATTTCTACATCCACGTGGCCTCGCATTGAGTGGACAATTTTGAAATTCTCTAGCAAGTACATGCAGGCAATAATAAACACCCTCAAGAAGATCGTGAGTGTCATTCAGTGTTTTACATGAAATTAAAACATCTACGCCCACCGAATCCCTCAGCCCCAGCAATATTTCCTGACGATTGTGAGCCCTATTATCTGGTAGAATGTTGACGGCATATAAAGATACAGTAAAATCATTTTTCTTCATTTCTTTAACTTAGTCGTTGAGCATATATATATAAACATTAGCTCAATACCGCTTTTGTGTCGGTGGACAGCTCTCTAATGTATTTCCAAGATTGTCAGCGGCCTAAAGGCCGTCAAAATAAAATCTGGTATCGTATCGAATGCAATCCGCTGAGAAAGGATTGCATTCAGTACGATACAAGAATTTATTTTGATGAACAAAGTAGCTGACTCCGATCCAAATACCGATAGCATGATATTATATCTCATGGGGCTTCCTCTGGTAGAAATTGAAAAGTAAAACAAATTGAAAAAGATAAATAAAATTACTAAAATCATTATTTTTTTTAAAAACTAGAAAGTAGTGAAAGATGCAGGGAAAAGATGGAGTGAACGTACATTTATACAAAAGCTTCAACACCTAATTTCCTTCACAATCTTTGTTCTTTATACCTAATTTCTGTCATAGAATTGCTCCTTTCTGACCTAATCCTTTCATTCACTAAAGAAGCATGTTGAGGTCAATTCTGAAGCCTTCTATTGAGATTGGTTATACACACGTGTATTTATCTTTCCTTTACTAGTTGTTAGTTTTATTACTTTGTTACTGATAGTGGAAGTTATTAGTTAGTGGACACAACTGTTACCCGCTGTCATGTGTATGAGTAGGAGAATTGGATACTCTGTACGGTTGGAATATTCATTTCATTCTTCCGAATTCTGTGTTGCTGCTCTCTCGAACCTTCTTCTTCCATTTCCTCTCTTCTACCTAGGTTTTCTACTCGTCCTCCATTGGAGCTCATCTGAGTCCGATTTGGTTTCTCTCACTCGTGAATTTCTCAGGGTATCAGAGCGGAGGTTCTAATCCTTAGATCAAAGTCATTTTTAATCCAAAAAACTCAAGGTTCAGCTTCTCCTTTTTGACCTAATCCTTTCATTCACTGAAGAAGCATGTTGAGGTCAATTCTGAAGCCTTCTATTGAGATTGGTTATACACACATGTATTTATCTTTCCTTTACTAGTTGTTAGTTATTAGTTTTATTAGTTTGTTACTGATAGTGGAAGTTATTAGTTAGTGGACACAACTGTTGCCAGCTGTCATATGTATGAGTAGGAGGATTGGATACTCTGTACAGTTGGAATATTCATTTCATTCTTCCGAATTCTGTGTTGCTGCTCTCTCGAACCTTCTTCTCTTATTTCCTCTCTTCTACCTAGGTTTTCTACTCTTCCTCCATTGGAGCTCATCTGAGCTCGATTTTGTTTCGCTCACTCGTGAATTTCTCAGGGTATCAGAGCGGAGGTTCTAATCCTTAGCTCAAAGTCATTTTTAATACAGAAAAATCAAGGTTCGATGCTGTTTTATTTTGAGGTTCAAGGTTAGCCCCAAATATGCGTTTGGTACATAAATCAGGTGATTAAGAGTTCTCTTCGCGCATATATCGACTAGGATCATGGCAATTGAAGAAAGCACGTCAGATTCTACTAATCCGCTACTCGATTCAACCAACCCGCTTTACATGTATCCATTTGAAAGCGCAGGTTCCATGCTCGTACTGGTACCTTTTGATGGATCAGGGTATAGGTCATGGAGACGAGGAATACTTAGGGCTCTTTCTGTGAAAAACAAAGCAGGTTTCATAAATGGGAAGTGTGGGAAACCAGACTCAAAGGATCCCACTTTTGATATTTGGGAGCGATGTGTTATCATAGTGAACTCGTGGATTTTAAATTCTCTTTCACAGGACATGGATTTAGTTTGCAATATGTCTATGATGCTAAGGAGCTCTGGCAGGAGTTGGAAGACATATGTTACCAAACTAATGGGGCAAAATTATATCAACTACAGAAAGAAATTAGTGATTTAAGTCAAGGAGCACTCGATATCACAAGGTACTATACTAAGATAAAAAAGTAATGGAAATAAGTAAACAATTTGAATGCACATGCCCAATGCAAGTGCCTATGAACATGTAGTGCCAAGGTAAATACACAGAAAGCTGAATATGACAGGAGGTTAATTCAATTCCTAATGGGATTGAATGAGGTATACACTATTGTGAGGGGAAGCATCCTGATGATGAACCCCTTGCCTTCCTTGGCACAAGCTTTTGCAATTATCATTCAGGAGGAGAAACAAAGGGAGATGAGACCAAATAATTAGTTGATGATTGATTCCACTGCTTAGAGCGTGAACATCCTAGGAAATAATAATTCCAGAAGTAGCTATGGTCAGCAAGGAAATGGACCTGGAGGGAATTTATACACAAACTATAACCAGTCGAGTAACACTGCGAACAATGGTTTCAGGGGGAGTTATTCCACAAACAGATCTCGACAAGTCTATGATTAGTGCAAGAGGCCAGGACATACCAAGGACAAGTGCTACAACCTTCATGGGTGGACTCCAAGTTTAATAAAAGAAAAATAGTGGCTGCAAATATATTTGGAGATTATGGTGATAAAGATGCTGGCGTAGAGGATGGGGGAAACCTACAGACCCAAGAAGAGGGACGAATGATGTATAATCTCACCAAAGAACAATAGCTCATCAGTATTTTAGAAAATATTTAGACTGGAAATGTAGAAGACAACTATGGCATGAGGACAAGAGCTTTAAACTTTGTAGGTATTTCAGCCTTTTCTACTTCTCTTTGCCGTTGCAATCGTTAATAAAAATATTTTAAGACAAATGCTGACTCTTGGATACTTGATTCAGGGGCCACAAATCACATGACTTATAATAAATCCATCTTACCCAATATTAAGACCCTAGTTTATCCTTTTCTAATCACATTACCGAATATATAAAAGGTGAATGTGACACTCGTTGGTGATGCAGTCCTAAGTTCCAAGTTCAGCCTCAAAAGAGTTCTCTTTGTGCCCAGTTTTAAATTCAACCTAAATATCTATCGACTGTTCGACAGTTCAATTTGATTGCTATGTCATCTTTACCAAGTTTTCATGTATTCTTCTGCAGGCCCCTTCACTGAAGAGGCCTATGGAAATTGGTAAGGCTATTGACGACCTATACTATAACACCTCATATCTTTGCAAGCCTGTGACAACTTCTACTAAAGTTCCATCTAGTATCTCTGATAAGAATAATGTGCACCCTCGTTTGTATCATGTTTCCTCTGTTGCATCTAGTTCACCTATTTCATCTTATGCTTGTAATAAGAGTGGTGCCAATTCCCATAAATACTCCACTGTTAATATTTAATTTTCAGGCAGTGAAGAGAATGCTCCAATGTCAAATACATCTACATCTGATAGAAACATGGTTGAACTTTTGTGGCACAATAGATTAGGACATGTACCCTTTGCCAAAATGAAAGGAATCCAAGAGATACCAGCTAAGTTCACACCTAAACAACCTCTCATTTTCCCCATATGCCCAATGGTTAGATATAGTAGACTACCCTTTCCAGAAAGTACTACCTTCACAACCAAATTTTTTGAAATATTAAATATTAATTTGTGGGGATCATACCATATTACAACCCATGATAAACACATATATTTCATCATCCTTGTATATTATTATGGTAGATGTACATAGACACATTTACTGAGCTATAAAAACAATGCCTTACAAATCATAAAAGCCTTCTTTGCCATGGTGAAAAATCAATTTAGCACCTCTGTTAAGACTATATGAACAAACAATTGCACTGAATTCACCAGCCTAGAAGCTAACTCTTTCTTTCAATCTTGGGGAGTTATATACCAAAGAACATGTCCATACACACGCAACAAAATGGGGTGGTGTAGAGAAAACATAAGTATCTACTGGAGACAGCAAGGGCATTGTTGTACCAATCAAAACTGCCCCTGCAGTATTGGGGAGAATGCATGCTTACCTCCACTTATACAATAAAAAGATTACCCTCTTCTTCCCTAAAAACAAATGTCCTCTTGAACTGCTCTATAAGAAAAAATCCTGCTATTCTCATCTTTAAAGTTTTGGTTGCTTATGTTTTCCTACAACACTTAAGACTCATAAAGACAAGTTTGAGGCAATATATTTGCCTCATGTATTTGTAGGTTATCCTTTTGGGACAAAGAAATACAAAGTGTTAGTTCTAGTCACAAAAAAGATCCATGTTTTAAGAGATTTAGTATTTCATGAGGATATCTTTCCCTTTGCTTTTCTTTCCAAATAGAACAAGATTTACCCTTCATTTCCACAAGTCAATATAGACTTGGCATCAGATTGCTTTCCTCCCAGAGAAACAATATCTGTCCCAAACTCACCAGACCAATATCAAAATATAGTGTCACCTGAGCCTTCATATAGGAACATGTTATCTTAATCCAACTCCAAGAGAACACACATCCTCAGTGAGCAGTTGTCACTTAACAATTACCAAGAGGCCTCACCACACATTGAAAGTTCAGATAGTACAAATCATCAAGAGCATTAGTTAAGCCCCACAAATATTAGACCTTCTAGGACATACAAAGTTCCTACATACTTAAAGGATTATGGATATTCTCTCCCAAAACTGCATTCTCTACAACATCATTCTTCTCCACACACTGACTTATGTAGCTAATGCATAGTATGTCTCTCTTAATATGTTAAGTTCTGATAGTCAGCAATTGGTAAGAAATATTTTACATGAATATCATATGAAGAAGCAGTTGTAAGCCCTTCATGGCAATCAACCACGGACCATGAATTTGAGGCATTGTATGGTAACAATACATGGAGTCTAGTGCCACTCTCAGCTGGTAAGAGTGCAATAGGGTGCAAGTGGATGTATAAAATAAAATACAGGGCAGGTGGTAGTGTTGAGAGGTTCAGATCTAGGTTGGTGGTGAAGGGATACACTCAGCAGGCAGGGATAGATTATACAGAGAGATTTTCACCTGTTGTGAAAATGACAATTATGAGGGCACTAGTTTGGATAGTAGTGAAGAAGGGGTGGAAAATCTTCTAGTTAGATGTAAATAATGCCTTTTTTATGGAGATCTACATGAGGAAGTCTACATGGAGGTGCCTTAGGGCCTAGTTGTAGACAAGTCAGGCTTAGTATATAAATTGAACAAGTCCCTATATGGACTCAAGCAAGTAAGCAGACAGTGGTACAAGAAATTGACGACAACCTTGTGTTCTAGAGGATACACACAATAAATGTTGGATTACTCATTGTTTAATAAAAAGAATGGATCCTCAGTGGTGTTTGTGGATGTCTATGTAGATGATGTCATTATAATAGGGACTCATTAGGAAGAGATTGACTCCTTGAAGAGTTTCTTGCATGAGAATTTCACATAAATGATTTGCGAAGGTTGAACTATTTCTTAGTGATGGAAGTACTTTACAAGGAAGATGGAGTGCTAATATCCTAGAGGAAGTTCACTACAAAATATACCAGTCTGTCATCACCCCTTGATCTTTTCACAAAATTAAGGGCAGATAAGAGTCTACTACAGGTTGATCCATCTTATTACATGAAGTTTATAGGGAAGTTGAATTTCCTAAAAAATGCAAGGCTTGGTATATCCTACAGTGTCCAACATCTTAATCAATACATGCAGTCACCTAGGGAAGCCCATTTGAGAGCTGCATACCATGTTATGAGATATTTGAAGAGTGATCCAAGTATGGGCATTTTCCTTTCCAACATTAAGAATTATGGAGTTAAGGCTTTTTGTGACTCAGATTGGGCAGCCTTCCCTGAGTCTATAAAGTCAGCCAGTGGCTAACTATGTTACTTGGAGGCAGTCCTATCAGTTGGAAATCAAAGAAATAATCTACTATTTCCTTATCATCAGCTGAAGCTGAGTATAGGGCAACTAGACAGGTTGTTAGTGAGTTAGTCTGGTTAGCTAGACTTCTTGAAGAGTTGACTGTTGCCCTAACCTTGCCTATTCCAGTATTTTGCGATAGGCAAGCTGCCTTGCAAATAGAAAAAAATCCAGTGTTCCATTAACGCACGAAACATATAGAATTTGATTGCCACTTTGTTAGAAACAAGCTCTAAGAGGGGTTGATTTCCTTGCATCACATATCCACCAATGAGTAACTCACATATATCTACATAAAGTCACTAACTGGGATCAAACATTAAGATCTACTTGGCATGTTGGCAATAAATTCCTCCCTTCCAACTTGGGGGGGGGGGGCAATATTGAGATTGGTTATACACACGTGTATTTATCTTTCCTTTACTAGTTGTTAGTTGTTAGTTTTATTAGTTAGTTACTTATAGTGGAAGTTATTAGTAAGTGGACAGAGCTGTTGCCAACTGTCATGTGTATAAGTAGGAGGATTAGATACTCTGTGCAGTTGGAATATTCATTTCATTTTTCCCAATTATATGTTACTGCTCTATCGAACCTTCTTCTCTATTTCGCCTCTTTTACCTAGGTGTTCTGCTCGTCGACCATTGGAGCTCATCTGAGCTCGATTTGTTTTCTCTTACTCGTGAATTTTTCATGGTATCAGAGCGGAAGTTCTAATCCTTAGCTCAATTTCTTTTTTAATCCAGAAAACTCAAGGTTCGGTGCTGTTTTATTTTATGGTTTAAGGTTAGCCCCAAATTTACGTTTAGTACACAAACCGGGTGATTAAGAGTTCTCTTCGCACATGTATCGACTAGGTTCATGGAAATTAAAGAAAGCACATCAGATTCTGCTAATCCGGTACTCGATTCAATTAACCCTCTTTACATGCATCCATCTAAAAGTGCAGGTTCCATGCTCGTACCTGTATCTTTTGATGGATCAGGGTACATGTCATGGAGATGAGGAATACTTAAGGCTCTTTCTGTGAAAAATAAAGCAGGTTTTCATAAATAGGAAGTGTGGGAAACCAGATTCAAAGGATCCCACTTTTGATCTATAGGAGCATTGTGTTAACATAGTGGACTCGTGGATTTTAAATTTCTTTTCGAAAGACTTGGCAGATAGTTTTCAATATGTCAATGATGCTAAGGAGATCCGACAGAGTTGGAAGACAGATATTATCAAACTAATGTGGAAAAGTTATATCTACTATAGAAAGAAATTAGTGATTTGAGTCAAGGAACACTCGATATCACAGGGTACGATACTAAGATGAAGAAGTTGTGGGAAGAATTAAACACTTTAAAAGCACATGCCCAATGCAAGTGCAGTGCACATGTGGTGCCAAGGAAAATATACAGAAAGTTGAATAGGACAGGAGGTTAATTCAATTCCTAATGGGATTGAACGAGGTATATAGTGTGAGGGGAAACATCCCTATGATGAACCCCTTGCCTTCCTTGGCACAAGATTTTTCCATTGTCATTCAAGAGGAGAAATAAAGGGAGATGAGACCAAATAATCAGTTGTTGATTGATTCCACTGCTTTGAGCGTGAATATGCCAGGAAATAGTAATTTCAGAAGAAGCTATGGTCAGCAAGAAAATGGACCTGGAGGGAATTCCTACACAAATTATAATCAGTCGAGTAACACTGTGAATAATGGTTTCCGGGGGAATTATTTCACAAACAGATCTCGACCAGTCTGTGATTACTGCAAGAGGCCAGGGCACGCCAAGGACATGTTCTACAAGCTTCAAGGCTATACACAAGACTCCAAGTTTAATAAAAGAAAAACAGTGGATGCAACTGTATTTGGAGATTATGGTGATAAAGATGCTGGTGTAGAGGTTGGGGGAAACCTATAGACCTAAGAAGAGGGACGGATGATGCAGAATCTCACCAAAGAGCAATACAACCAGTTCATCAGTATTTTAGAAAATTTTCAGACTGGAAATGCAGAAGAAACTCTGGCATGAAAGCAGGAGCTGTAAACTTTGAAGGTATTTCAGCTTTCTCTACTTCTCTTGACCGTTGCAATCGTTAATATGAATGTTTAAAGCCAAATGATGACTCTTGGATACTTGATTCGTGGGACACAAATCACATGACTTATAAAAAATCCATCTTACCCAACATTAAGACCCTAGTTTATCCTTTTCTAGTCACATTACCTAATATATATAAGTTGAATGTGACACTAGTTGGTGATGCATTCTTGAGTTCCAAGTTCAGCCTCAAAAGAGTTCTCTTTGTGCCTAGTTTGAAATTCAACCTAATATCTATCCACTATCATCTTTACCTAGTTTTCATGTAATCTTATACAGACCCCTTCACTAAAGAGGCCTCTGAAAATTGGTAAGGCTACTGATGGCCTATATTATCACACCTCATATCCCTGCAAGCTTCTGAGAGCTTCTACTCAAGTTCCATCTAGTATCTATGATTAGAATAATGTGCATCCTCGTTTGCATCACATTTCTTCTGTTGCATCTAGTTTACCTGCTTCATCTCATGCTTGTAATAAGAGTGGTGCCAATTCTCATAAATACTCCACGGTTGATATTTCATTTTCAAGTAGTGGACATAATGCTTCAATATCAATTGCATCTACATTTGATATTAACCTGGTTGGACTTTTGTGGCATAATAGATTAGGACATGTGCCCTTTGCTAAAATGAAAGGAATCCAACATATACCAGCTAAGTTCACACCTAAACAACCTTTCCTTTGCCCAATGGCTAGACAAAGTAGACTACCCTTTCCAGAAAGAACTGCCTTCACAACCAAAATATTTAGAATATTACATATTGATTTGTGGGGATCATACCATATTACAACTCATGATAAATACATATATTTCATCATCCTTGTAGATGATTATAGTAGATGTACATGGACGCATTTACTGAGCTATAAAAGCAATGCCTTACAAATAATAAAAGCCTTCTTTGTCATGGTGAAAAATCAATTTAGCACCTCTGTTAAGACTATATGAACAAACAATTGCATTGAATTCACCAGCCTAGAAGCTACCTCTTTCTTTCAATCTTGGGGAGTTATACACCAAAGAACATAATATCTACTAGAGACAACAAGGGAATTTTTGTACCAATCAAAATCGCCCCTGCAATATTGGGGAGAATACATCCTTACCTCCACTTATACAATAAAGAGATTACCCTCTTCTTCCCTAAAAAACAAATACTCTCTTGAATTGCTCTATAAGAAAAACCCTGCTATTCACATCTTTAAAGTTTTGGTTGCCTATGTTTTCCTACAACACTTAAGACTCATAAAGACAAGTTTGAGGCTATATCTTTGCCTCATGTATTTGTAGGTTATCCTTTTGGGACAAAGAAATACAAAGTGTTAGTTCTAGTCACAAAAAAGATCCATGTTTTAAGAGATTTAGTATTTCATGAGGATATCTTTCCCTTTGCTTTTCTTTCCAAATAGAACAAGATTTACCCTTCATTTTCACAAGTCAATATAGACTTGGCACCAGATTGCTTTCCTCCCAGAGAAACAATATCTGTCCCAAACTCACCAGACCAATATCAAAATATAGTGTCACCTGAGCCTTCATATAGGAACATGTTATCTTAATCCAACTCCAAGAGAACACACATCCTCAGTGAGCAGTTGTCACTTAACAATTACCAAGAGGCCTCACCACACATTGAAAGTTCAGATAGTACAAATCATCAAGAGCATTAGTTAAGCCCCACAAATATTAGACCTTCTAGGACATACAGAGTTCCTACATACTTAAAGGATTATGGATATTCTCTCCCAAAACTGCATTCTCTACAACATCATTCTTCTCCACACACTGACTTATGTAGCTAATGCATAGTATGTCTCTCTTAATATGTTAAGTTCTGATAGTCAACAATTGGTAAGAAATATTTTACATGAATATCATATGAAGAAGCAGTTGTAAGCCCTTCATGGCAATCAACCACGGACCATGAATTTGAGGCATTGTATGGTAACAATACATGGAGTCTAGTGCCACTCTCAGCTGGTAAGAGTGCAATAGGGTGCAAGTGGATGTATAAAATAAAATACAGGGCAGGTGGTAGTGTTGAAAGGTTCAAATCTAGGTTGGTGGTGAAGGGATACACTCAGAAGGCAGGGATAGATTATACAGAGAGATTTTCACCTGTTGTGAAAATGACAATTATGAGGGCACTAGTTTGGATAGTAGTGAAGAAGGGGTGGAAAATCTTCTAGTTAGATGTAAATAATACCTTTTTTATGGAGATCTACATGAGGAAGTCTACATGGAGGTGCCTTAGGGCCTAGTTGTAGACAAGTCAGGCTTAGTATATAAATTGAACAAGTTCCTATATAGACTCAAGCAAGTAAGCAGACAGTGGTACAAGAAATTGACGACAACCTTGTGTTCTAGAGGATACACACAATAAATGTTGGATTACTCATTGTTTAATAAAAAGAATGGATCCTCAGTGGTGTTTGTGGCTGTCTATGTAGATGATGTCATTATAATAGGGACTCATTAGGAAGAGATTGACTCCTTGAAGAGTTTCTTGCATGAGAATTTCACATAAATGATTTGCGAAGGTTGAACTATTTCTTAGTGATGGAAGTACTTTACAAGGAAGATGGAGTGCTAATATCCTAGAGGAAGTTCACTACAAAATATACCAGTCTGTCATCACCCCTTGATCTTTTCACAAAATTAAGGGCAGATAAGAGTCTACTACAGGTTGATCCATCTTATTACATGAAGTTTATAGGGAAGTTGAATTTCCTAAAAAATGCAAGGCTTGGTATATCCTACAGTGTCCAACATCTTAATCAATACATGCAGTCACCTAGGGAAGCCCATTTGAGAGCTGCATACCATGTTATGAGATATTTGAAGAGTGATCCATGTATGGGCATTTTCCTTTCCAACATTAAGAATTATGGAGTTAAGGCTTTTTGTGACTCAGATTGGGCAGCCTTCCCTGAGTCTATAAAGTCAGTCAGTGGCTAACTATGTTACTTGGAGGCAGTCCTATCAGTTGGAAATCAAAGAAATAATCTACTATTTCCTTATCATCAGCTGAAGCTGAGTATAGGGCAACTAGACAGGTTGTTAGTGAGTTAGTCTGGTTAGCTAGACTTCTTGAAGAGTTGACTGTTGCCCTAACCTTGCCTATTCCAGTATTTTGCGATAGGCAAGCTGCCTTACAAATAGAAAAAAATCCAGTGTTCCATTAACGCACGAAACATATAGAATTTGATTGCCACTTTGTTAGAAACAAGCTCTAAGAGGGGTTGATTTCCTTGCATCACATATCCACCAATGAGTAACTCACATACATCTACATAAAGTCACTAACTGGGATCAAACATTAAGATCTAATTGGCATGTTGGCAATAAATTCCTCCCTTCCAACTTGGGGGGGGGAGGGGCGATATTGAGATTGGTTATACACACGTGTATTTATCTTTCCTTTACTAGTTGTTAGTTGTTAGTTTTATTAGTTAGTTACTTATAGTGGAAGTTATTAGTAAGTGGACAGAGCTGTTGCCAGCTGTCATGTGTATAAGTAGGAGGATTAGATACTCTGTGCAGTTGGAATATTCATTTCATTTTTCCCAATTATATGTTACTGCTCTATCGAACCTTCTTCTCTATTTCGCCTCTTTTACCTAGGTGTTCTGCTCATCGTCCATTGGAGCTCATCTGAGCTCGATTTGTTTTCTCTTACTCGTGAATTTTTCATGGTATCAGAGCGGAAGTTCTAATCCTTAGCTCAATTTCTTTTTTAATCCAGAAAACTCAAGGTTCGGTGCTGTTTTATTTTATGGTTTAAGGTTAGCCCCAAATTTACGTTTAGTACACAAACCGGGTGATTAAGAGTTCTCTTCGCACATGTATCGACTAGGTTCATGGAAATTAAAGAAAGCACATCAGATTCTGCTAATCCGGTACTCGATTCAATTAACCCTCTTTACATGCATCCATCTAAAAGTGCAGGTTCCATGCTCGTACCTGTATCTTTTGATGGATCGGGGTATATGTCATGGAGATGAGGAATACTTAAGGCTCTTTCTGTGAAAAATAAAGCAGGTTTTCATAAATAGGAAGTGTGGGAAACCAGATTCAAAGGATCCCACTTTTGATCTATAGGAGCATTGTGTTAACATAGTGGACTCGTGGATTTTAAATTGCTTTTCGAAAGACTTGGCAGATAGTTTTCAATATGTCAATGATGCTAAGGAGCTCCGACAGAGTTGGAAGACAGATATTATCAAACTAATGTGGAAAAGTTATATCTACTATAGAAAGAAATTAGTGATTTGAGTCAAGGAACACTCGATATCACAGGGTACGATACTAAGATGAAGAAGTTGTGGGAAGAATTAAACACTTTAAAAGCACATGCCCAATGCAAGTGCAGTGCACATGTGGTGCCAAGGAAAATATACAGAAAGTTGAATAGGACAGGAGGTTAATTCAATTCCTAATGGGATTGAACGAGGTATACAGTGTGAGGGGAAACATCCCTATGATGAACCCCTTGCCTTCCTTGGCACAAGATTTTTCCATTGTCATTCAAGAGGAGAAATAAAGGGAGATGAGACCAAATAATCAGTTGATGATTGATTCCACTGCTTTGAGCGTGAACATGCCAGGAAATAGTAATTTCAGAAGAAGCTATGGTCAGCAAGAAAATGGACCTGGAGGGAATTCCTACACAAATTATAATCAGTCGAGTAACACTGTGAATAATGGTTTCCGGGGGAATTATTTCACAAACAGATCTCGACCAGTCTGTGATTACTGCAAGAGGCCAGGGCACGCCAAGGACATGTTCTACAAGCTTCAAGGCTATACACAAGACTCCAAGTTTAATAAAAGAAAAATAGTGGATGCAACTGTATTTGGAGATTATGGTGATAAAGATGCTGGTGTAGAGGATGGGGGAAACCTATAGACCTAAGAAGAGGGACGGATGATGCAGAATCTCACCAAAGAGCAATACAACCAGTTCATCAGTATTTTAGAAAATTTTCAGACTGGAAATGCAGAAGCAACTCTGGCATGAAAGCAGGAGCTGTAAACTTTGCAGGTATTTCAGCTTTCTCTACTTCTCTTGACCGTTGCAATCGTTAATATGAATGTTTAAAGCCAAATGATGACTCTTGGATACTTGATTCATGGGACACAAATCACATGACTTATAAAAAATCCATCTTACCCAACATTAAGACCCTAGTTTATCCTTTTCTAGTCACATTACCTAATATATATAAGTTGAATGTGACACTAGTTGGTGATGCATTCTTGAGTTCTAAGTTCAGCCTCAAAAGAGTTCTCTTTGTGCCCAGTTTGAAATTCAACCTAATATCTATCCACTGTCATCTTTACCTAGTTTTCATGTAATCTTATACAGACCCCTTCACTAAAGAGGCCTCTGAAAATTGGTAAGGCTACTGATGGCCTATATTATCACACCTCATATCCCTGCAAGCTTCTGAGAGCTTCTACTCAAGTTCCATCTAGTATCTATGATTAGAATAATGTGCATCCTCGTTTGCATCACATTTCTTCTGTTGCATCTAGTTTACCTGCTTCATCTCATGCTTGTAATAAGAGTGGTGCCAATTCTCATAAATACTCCACGGTTGATATTTCATTTTCAAGTAGTGGACATAATGCTTCAATATCAATTGCATCTACATTTGATATTAACCTGGTTGGACTTTTGTGGCATAATAGATTAGGACATGTGCCCTTTGCTAAAATGAAAGGAATCCAACATATACCAGCTAAGTTCACACCTAAACAACCTTTCCTTTGCCCAATGGCTAGACAAAGTAGACTACCCTTTCCAGAAACAACTGCCTTCACAACCAAAATATTTAGAATATTACATATTGATTTGTGGGGATCATACCATATTACAACTCATGATAAACACATATATTTCATCATCCTTGTAGATGATTATAGTAGATGTACATGGACGCATTTACTGAGCTATAAAAGCAATGCCTTACAAATAATAAAAGCCTTCTTTGTCATGGTGAAAAATCAATTTAGCACCTCTGTTAAGACTATATGAACAAACAATTGCATTGAATTCACCAGCCTAGAAGCTACCTCTTTCTTTCAATCTTGGGGAGTTATACACCAAAGAACATAATATCTACTAGAGACAACAAGGGAATTTTTGTACCAATCAAAATCGCCCCTGCAATATTAGGGAGAATACATCCTTACCTCCACTTATACAATAAAGAGATTACCCTCTTCTTCCCTAAAAAACAAATGCTCTCTTGAACTTCTCTATAAGAAAAAACCCTGCTATTTACATCTTTAAAGTTTTGGTTGCCTATGTTTTCCTACAACACTTAAGACTCATAAAGACGAGTTTGAGGCTATATCTTTGCCTCATGTGTTTATAGGTTATCCTTTTGGGACAAAGGAATACAAAGTGTTAGTTTACATAAAACAAAAAGATCTATGTTTTAAGAGATGTAGTATTTCATGAGGTTGTCTTCCCTTTGCTTTGCCTTCTAAATCAAACAAGGGTTTCCTTTAATTTGCTCAAGTCAATACTGATTTGGCATCAAATTTATTTCCTCCCAGAGAAACAATATCTGTCCCAAACTCACCGGACCAATATCACAATACAGTGTCACCTGAGCCTTCACATCGGAACACGCCACCTCAATCCAGCTCCAATAGAACACACATCCTCAGTGAACAGTTGTCACCTAATAATTACCAAAAGGCCTCACCATACATTGAAAATTCAGATAGTACAAATCATCAAGAGCATCAGTTAATCCCCACAAAAATTAGACCTTCTCGGACATACAGAGATCCTACATACTTAAAGGATTATGGATATTCTCTCCCAAAACTGCATTCTCTACGACATCATTCTTCTCCACACACTGACTTCCCCAATAATAGCTGGAGTAATCCTTCTCTTTATTTTGCAAGTTATCTAGCTAATGCACAATAGTTCTCTTTTAATGTGTTAAGTTCTGATAGTCAGCAATTGGTAAGAAATATTTCACAAGAATACGAGCCTGGTTCATATGAAGAAGCAGTTGTAAACCAAGAGTTTAAGTCATTGTATGCTAATAATACATGGAGTCTGGTTCCACTCTCAGTTGGTAAGAGTGCAATAGGCCTCACCACACATTGCTAACTACATTTTTTGCTTGATACAGGCCTTTCGCAGGGCTCTGTCGTTTGTCCCAAAATCTATATTTTAGAGGACCCCAGGAGGCTAGAAGGGTGTTGCAAGGTTCCCTTGCATGAATCAGAGCTCACGGACCTGCTTCCGGTGAGGGTGCCTCTTCTCGGAGTCCCCAGCCCAAGAACAAGCAACAAGAAACCAAAATGATGACGCTCTTCCTCGGCTGTCACTCAAAATAATAAGGTAAAGAAATCAACAAACGAGAAGGCCGCAGTGGTCTTCGTTGATGAAGGATAAGCTAGTGGTGATGAGGATCCCCTTCAAAAGAGGAAAGGATCCTCACCAGCTCAACCGAATGCTCAGCCGGGAGAGCTTCAAAACCCAATATTGGATGAAGCTGACGCGCTTTGGGGCTAGATGAGCTAGTCGAGAATGATGATTCTCGTTGCCCTGCCCCCTTTGTTGTGAACCCCCTGGACCTCTTCTACCTCCGACCACTAAGCCAATAAAAATCAACACTTCTTCTGCCACCCCTACTTCTTCACCTTCTACACCGATGGGTTCACGCCCATCGAGACCAGTTGCACCTTCACCACCAGTAGCAACCATATCTTCTCCACTAGCAGCAGACAATTGATACAAGAATGCTTCACCTCCTCGAGGGAGGAGAAGTGCCACTCTTTCAGTTTCGAAAGAGTGTCATCTTTTGTTCAAGATGGTGGAGCTTGTGAACTATCTGAAGCTATTGGCTTTAAAAAATGATTGGAAGATAATGCGCTCCCTTTCGGGAGAATGATTAATAAACAATTCCATGCACAACGCGACACAGGTACCGTACTTATTTTCTTATAAATTCCTTTCCACATACCTGCTGCAATGGAAATACTAACTTCGATATTCTCTTTTACATGCCAACTTTCTCACTTCTAAAGGCCTGCAGGGATTTATACTCAATAAGTAAGGACTCACTTTCGAGCAGGATCAATTATTGGCCGAAAGGAACCAACTTGTTGTTTGCCTCCCGGTGTTAGAAGCAAAAGCTGCTAAGTTGGGCGAGCTTGAGGCCTGGTTGCAGATAAAGGGAACAGGATAAAATGGCCCATAGACAAGAAGCCGCGCAATTACGCAAACAATTTCAAGAGGCTAAGGATAAGTGGGCCGATCTCCATGATGTTGTGCTTGCTTCTGCCGTGCACGAGTCTGCCTTCGAGGAGCAAATAAATAATTTGAAGGTAGACTTATGCTCTAAAGCCAAAATGGCCAATGCTATCGAGGAGAAGATGGCGAAGATGGAGGAGAAATCAAGAGTACCATGGATCAAAACTGGATTCACTGAACTACAAATGTTGAGCTCGATTCTCGCTTTAGTGTCGTGACATTCGAAAGGGACGACCTTCAGGACAAAATTTATAGGCTCCAAGAAAAGCTCCAGGATCAAGAGGATTCCCTCATTTTTAAGAAGACTTATACTATATATCACATGAGGAGGAAAACCTTGGAAGAGGCCAAAGTAGGCATCACTAATATAGATGATTGTATTGCGCAGGCCCAAGAACTAGAGTTCTTTGCTCGTGAACGCCTTCCCGTTCGGCCCACTACAACTGACTCCTCAAGTACTAGTTCTAAGTATTCGTGGACCGAAGGGGAGATTGAGGAAGATGAAGATAAATACCCTGAACTGGTAGCTGATCCGCTTTCCTCCACCGGGGGAAACACTAATCCCTCTCTCTTCGGTTTTCGGCAGCAAAGATGCATAGTTTCTTTTTTTCTCTTTTTTTCCTTTTTTGGAACTTTGTTTATGCAAAATATATTCCTTTTTCGTTGAATTGGTTAAATCTTCTGGTATATTTTCCTCGATAGCTTTTGATTTCGGGCACAAATTCTTCTTAAATAAACCCTTTACTATGAGGATTTCACAAGAGAGGGCCCTATTATGTTTACGACTCTCTTGAAGAGGACGTCTCCTGTTCATTATGGAACAAGCATTTGAAGTTCTTGCTACTTTCAATTGATAAAATTAACTTATCATTTGGACAAGAAATAAGATAAAAATAAAAAGGCTTTATTTTTTTCCTTTTATCTTTAAAGGTACATAAGCATTCATTTGCTATAGTAAAAACTACCAATATATTTGGCTAACTTATAAAACTTATTTCTACGGGTATGATCATGCAGTCCCCAGTATTGATAAAATATTGATCCCGGTTCTCGCAGTCCCGGTTTTTGTGGCACTCTTGGTGCTGTATCAGATATTATTCCCCCCAGTGTTCGAATGCGAAACATGTGAATTTGAACACTGGAAGTCTTGCTTCACCGATGCAAATGACTTATGAATTGTTAAATAATCATATTTTAGTGATGGAAGTCAAAGCTTGCCATTGAACCAAAGATTATTTAACCATCCATATAGCCGTTTGTCATCAATATGAAATTTTTGGTGCCTTAGTGTCTAAAGGTCTTTCCTTTTGCCGATGACGCTCCCTTCGTAGTATGATTTCCGTTGATGCCCTATTAAAAACCTTGCTAGTAAAATCCTATTGGGACAAAAATTGATTGAAGGGAAAAAAGTGCAGCACATACTGCAGCACATACTTTCAGTATTGGTAGCATCCGTCAGCAATAATACCTTTTGAGGTCAGTCACGTTCCAATTGCTGGGCAACTTGACTCTATCTTGATTCTCCAACTCATATGACCCTTTATCGGTAATAGCTGAAACCCGATAAAGACCTTCCCACGTTGGACCCAGCTTCCCAGCATTGACTTCTCGAGTGCTCTGAGTCATCTTTCTCACAACCAAGTCTCCTACTTTGAAGTAATGGAGATTGGTCCTCCGATTATAATATTTTTCCATATTTTACTTTTGAGCCACCATCCTCATGTATGACAATTCCCTATGTTCGTCTATCAAGTCTAGACTTACCAGCAATGCTTCATTATTTATTTCTTTGTTTGATCGGGAAAACCTTAAAGTTGGTTCCCCTACTTCCACCAGTATCAGAGCTTCTGCACCATATACGAGAGAGAAAGGTGTTTCTCATGTGCTCGACTTCGCTCATGTGCTCGACTTCGCTATTGTACGGTGTGCTCGACTTCCTTACTTGTATCTTATTTTTAAGATTTTGGATAATCACCGTATTTGTTGATTCTACTTGTCCGTTAGAACTTGGATGGTACGATGAAGATGTAATCCTCTTGATTTTCAAATCTTCCAAATATTTTGTGACTTTTGAGCATATGAACTACGACCCGTTGTCACAAGCAATCTCCTTCACTATTTTGAACTGGAAAATTATGTGGTCCCATATGAAGTCAACCACTTTTCGCTCACCGATCTTCTGGTAAGGACCTGCCTCAACCCATTTAGTGAAGTAATCAGTTAAATCTATAAGAAATCTAACATTTCCAGGGCCCGGTGGTAGAAGGCCGACTATGTCCATTCCCTATTTCATGAACGGCTATGGGGACAATACTCAATGCAAGAGTTCTGCTAGTTGATGTACTAACTATCTGAACGAATGCTTTTGCGTCCTGCGCCATTCGGGGCCAACAATAACTTGCCCTAACGAGCTTCAGAACTAACAAATCTACACCGAAATTGTTCCCTCAAATTTCTTCCTAGACTTCTCTCATCACGTAGTTCGCTTATGAATCTCCTAGACATTAGGCCTATGGTCCTAGGTATGATCTTCCATATAATTTCCCATCTATGAGGCAATAACGACATGCTTTGGTTCGTAGTGCCTAGGACGCCTTAGGGTCTTCCGGTAACTTGCCATACCGAAGGTACTCAACAAACTCATTCCTCCAGTCCCAGACTATGTTGGTTGAATGGACCTTGCAGTAACCATCTTTATCCAGTACCAAGTGCAAAAGTTGAATGACTATACCGGAGTCAGATCCCTTCATCTACGTAGATGACCCCAAATTGGCCAATGCACCTTCTTCCTTATTTTTTTCCCTTGGAATATGTATGATTGACCATTCCCTGAATTGTGTAGTTTGAACCGTAATTAGGTATTGTTGCATGCTCTCTTCCTTCGCATCGAAAATTCCATACACATGGTTTACTACCAGTTGGGGGTCGTATTTTTTACTTCGATAAACTCAGAGCCTAGTCCTCAAGCCAGTTCAAGCCCGCTACTTCTAAGACCGCTAGATATATTAGAAGCTTCTCTCCTTCCCCTGGTTTTGACAGTAGCGAGAGGCTTGATATGTTTCTTTTTAGGTATTTCAAGGCCTGTTGGCATTCCACAGTCCATTCGAAATTTTTCTTCTTTTTTAGAAGTGAAAAGAAGTTATTGCACTTTTTGGAGCATCTCAAGATGAATCTACTTAGAGCCGCCAATCCTACGGTCAGCCTCTATACCTCCTTTATATTTGTCAATTGCTCCGGAACCAACCTCGAACGCATATTTTTCCGGGTTGAGTTTCATGTTATGATTCCTTAAGATAGCGAATGTTTCTTGGAGGTGTTTCAAATGATCTCCTGCATTTAAAGACTTGACTAACATGTCATCAATGTATACCTCCATTATCTTGCCTATCTGATTTTCAAACATTTTACTAACGAGTCTCTGATAAGTGGCTCCGGTGTTCTTAAGCCCAAATATCATCACACTATAGCGATATGTGCCAAAGTTAATTATGAAAGAAGTTTTTTCTCGATCCTCCGGGTTCATCTTGATTTGGTTGTACCCGGAGTAAACATCAGGAAACTCATTAACTCGTGTCCAACCGTAGCATCAATCATTTGATCAATGTTTGGCAATGGAAATGAGTCTATGGCGCACGCCCTATTTAAATCCTTATAGTCTACACACATTCTAAACTTGTTATTTTTTGTTGGTACTAAAACTATGTCGGCTAACCATTCTAGATATTTTACCTCCCGGATTGAATCAATTTTGAGTAATCCGATTACCTTTTCTTTAACAAACATGTTTCTGACCTTCACGATCAGGCGTTTCTTTTTACCCCTTCAGGGTTTGTGGGCAGCAGGATCTCTCCTCGGGTTGTCACACTTGTCAAGTTGAATCCAACTAAGAGTTTTTCGCTGGAATGGTGCTTCCGGTCAGCTTTTCTTGATCCAGTGCTCTCCATTTGATGATGTTGGCTGAGCTTCCTGGGTCAACCAAAGCACGTTTAATTTTGAAATCAAAACATAAATGGAGTTTACCAAAGCGTCATTATGTGGTAGAAGAAGTCCGTCAGCGTATTCCTACGTGAAGGGGATATCATCTTTCGCAACTTTTCGGAGTCTCTTGTTGCGAGTCACCGATATATTTGTTTTCGTGGCTGCCAAGAAGGTTACACCATTGATTTCACTCCATCCAAAAATTATGTTGATAATCAAACGAGGGGATTCATCTGCCACCTTTGAAGGCTCTGCATTGCCGACCAAGTTTTTCTTGGATCGATCGCTTAAAACATCCCTCAGATGGACATTCTTCAACAATGTTGCCACCTCTTTAAGTAGATGCTGAAAGTTCCCAGTTCTATGGCCATGAATCCCATGATTTTCACACCACGAGTTGGGATCCCTCTGGTTGGGATCAGATCAGATTGTTTTCGGGAATCGTGCTTCTTTGATATTCCTTATTGCCGATACCAAGTCCACTAAGTTGATGTTGAAGTTGTAATCCGATAACCTGGGATATATGGAGTTCCGAGCCCCTGGTACCTCTTTTTCTTGTAGTGACCTGCTGTTCCAGCCACGGTCAGTTCTTCTATCGGGAGCGAACCAATTTGAGGATCGAAACCCTTTGTTGTTATGATCTTGGGTTCTTTCATACGGTAATAAACGACCTTTAGAAGACCAATGATCCACATCAAAGTCGCTTTTAACTTTATTCTGGTTATTGCCTCGATCCCGTCCCTTGGTAAATACTGGGAACCTAAGATGATCGTCCTCTATCCTTATTTTTCACTTATTACATTTATGGGCAGTCACCCACGTGGTTGCTTGGAAGTCGAGCAGGCTTTCCTGCAACATTCGGGAGGCGTCGAAGCTCTATGGATTCAAGCCCTTTGTGAATGCCTCCGCTGCCCCCTCATTTGGTATATCCGATAGTAGTATCATCTCTTTCTGGAATCGGATCACGAATTCTCGTAGCAATTCGGACTCATTGCATAATCTTGAATATGTCTGCCTTCCTGGATAGGACATTCCTTGCCTCAGCATGGGCATTAATGAATGAATCGGCAAGAATATCAAAAGAGTCAATTAGGGCCCTCTTTGTGAGGGTTTCACCAAACTTTTTCAGTAAGACCAATTCGATCCAGTGCTAAGCCAAATCGTTCCCTTTTACAGTCGTGGTGTAGGTTGTGATGTGCTCTTACAGATTCGATGTCCCATCGTATTTTGGTATGTCTATGTCATGAACCTCTTTAGAATTAATTCTGGTGCTGCGCTCGGTTTAAACGGAAATTGCATGTATTTTTTTGAATCTAGGCCTTTTAGTATTGGTGGTGTGCCTGTAACCTGATCCATCCGAGTATGAAATTCCTTTTCATTTTGATCCATTCGTTCGTTCATTTCCCTCATAAACCTCATGAGCTCGGTTTTGAACGGGTTATTCCCGTTGTCATTCCCATATCCGCCACCGGTCCCTCCGGCACCGTCCAAATTGACCTCACTCCTTGGGGTGTTATTGTTGACTCTCTGTGTTGTTTGATTTGCAGGAACACTGGGAGGAACAGAGACCCTTCCGTTTGTGTTATTGGAAACACCTGACAATGCTTGTTTTAACTCTGTCATTACCCTATCCTTCCTTGAGAGGTGACTCATGATTACTTTCTGTTGTTCTCTTAAGATTTTCAATGTTTCCATAATATGTTCCTCCTCTGCATCATCGGGAGTTGGCTCCCGCACATGCCAGTGTACGTCCCTTCACAAACCGAGGTTGTTTTGTCCCTTTCATTACGGGTGTCTATGATTAAGTCATCATGTTGAGGCAAATATTCACATCCCTCAATGTACTGTGTTAGATGCCAATCTAATTTCTTACTAAGGAAAAAATCAAACAAGTTCGTGATAAATAAATGAATCAAAGTAATTACGCAGCTGCCTATGCCCCACGGTGGGTGCCAAACTATTTATCATAAAACGGTACTGTCAAATTTGTTACGTGATTTATAGACAAGTAAACTGATTTGATTTAAAAATGATAAAGAAATACGATTAAAAATAAGATTTAGTAATTGAAATTGAAGAAGATGACAAGCCTGGCTCCAAGCGAAATACCTCTGAGGACAAAGGTGAAAGCAATGATAAAGAGAGAGTAAAGTTGTTTAATTGAGAGAAGAAGTAAAATACAACATATGTTTGTAAAGAATTTCTTGTGTCTTACAATGTCTGCTGAGCCTATTATTTATAGCCTTAACCATGGAAACAAGATCCTAGGATCAAGCTCATCTTAAATGATAATAAAAGAGCCATTTATGAGCATGTAACGGCAGGCCATGAATGCAAATATTCTCCACATCGGTCGCTCATTTAATGTTAGAAAATATTACCTTATTGAATGCTATCCGATGGCAAATACTTGATCTTCTCTCATTGATCGTGCTCATTTCGGGATTTACCCATTTTTTGTTGAATTTGTTGAATCTGGTATTGGTTGTTACTTGACTTGGCTTTTACCTATATTTGGTTCCATATGTCATGCTACCATTCGACCATTTATTATAAACTAATTTTACCCCATACACGTAGACTGTAAGGATTTAAATAGGGCGTGCCCCAAAGAGTCATTTTCATTTCCAAATATTGATCAAATGATTGATGCTACAACCAGACACAAGTTATAGAGTTTCCTTGATGCTTACTCCTGGTACAATCAAATCAAGATGAAACCGGAGGATCAGGAAAATAGTTCTTTCATAATGAGCATTGGCACATATTGCTATAATGTGATTTCATTTGGGCTTAAGAATGCCGGAGCCACTTATCAGAGGCTCGTTAATAAAATGTTCGAAAACCAGATAGGCAAGACAATGGATGTATACATTAATGACATGTTATTCAACTCTTTGAATGCAGGAGATCATTTGAAATACCTTCAAGAAGTTTTCGATATCTTGAGGAAGTATAACATGAAACTCACCCCGGAAAAATGTGCGTTCGGGGTCGGTTCAGAAAAATTCTTGGGGTTCCTCGTCTCGCATAGAGGTATCGAGGTAATTTTCGACAAAATCAAAGCTATCTAGGACATTCCTGACCTATTTACAAATGTAAGGGAGGTACAGAGGCTGACCGGAAAATTGGCGGCTCTAAGTAGATTCATCTCGAGTTCCTCCGTAAAGTGCCATCACTTCTTTTCACTGCTGAAATAGAAAGAACCATTTTAAATGGACTCCGGAATGCCAACATGCCTTGAAAGACCTAAAATGATACCTATCAACCCCGTTACTGTCAATATCGAAAGAAGGCGAGCAACTACTAATCTATCTAGCGGTCTCATAAGTAGCAGGATTGAACTAGCTTGAGGACTAGGCTTCGAGGTTATCAAAGTAAAATGTGACTCCCAACTGGTAGTAAACCAAGTGTATGGGATTTTCGATGTGAAGGAAGAGCGCATGCAACAATACCTGAATAAGGTTCAAACATTGCTTGCACGATTCATGGAATGGTCAATCATATATATCCTAAGGGAAGAAAATGTGAAAGCAGATGCATTGGCCAATTTGGGTTTATCCACGTAGATGAAGGGATCTGACTCCGGTACAGTCATTCAACTTTTGCACTCGATATTGGATGTGGATGGTTACTGCAAGGTCAATTCAACCAACTTAGTCTGGGACTAGAGGAGTGAGTTCGTCGAGTACCTTCGGTATGAAAAGTTAACCTAAGACCCGAAGGCGTCCCGGGCACTACGAACCAAAGCAACTCGTTACTGCCTTGTAAATGGGAAATTATATAGAAGATCATACCAAGGACCATTGGACCGTTGTCTGGGAGCCTCGGAGTCGGACTACGTGATGAAATAAGTCCACAAAGGAATTTGTGTGAACTATTCCGGTGCAGATTCGTTAGTTCTAAAGCTGGTTTGGCCAGGTTACTCTGCCACTGGGCCGTTCATGAAATGGGGAATGGACATAGTCAGCCCTCTGCCACTGGGCCACGGAAAGGTAAGATTTCTTTTGGTTTTAACTAATTACGTCACCAAATGGGTTGAGGTAGGTCCTTACCAGAAAATCGGTGAGCGTAAAGTGGTTGACTTCATATGGGACCACACAATTTGCCGGTTCGGAATACCAAAAGAGATTGCTTGTGACAACGCGCCGTAGTTCAGAGGCTTAAAAGTCACAAACTTTTTGAAAGATTTGAAAATCAAGAGGATTACATCTTCACCGTACCATCCAAATGTTAATGGACAAGCGAAATCGACAAATTTGGTGACTATCGAAAGCCTTAAAAAGAATCTAGAAGGTGCTAAAGGAATATGGCCTATCAGATGTACTATGGGCATACCGGACAATGACAAAGTCGAGCACATGAGAAAAACCTTTCTCTCTCGTATGTGGAGTGGAAGCTCTAATACCGACGGAAGTAGGGGAACCAAATATAAGGTTTTTCTGATCAAACAATGAAGTGCTACTGGTTAGGCTGGACTTGCTATACGAACACAGGGACTTGGCGTACGTGAGGATGGTGGCGTAAAAGCAAATGATGGAAATATATTTTAATCGGAGGGCCAATCTCCGTTACATTCAAAGTAGGAGACTTGATTTTGAGAAAAGTGACTCAGAGCACTCGAGAAGTCAATGCCGGGAAGCTGGGTCCAACATGGGAAGGTCTTTTATCGGGTTTTATCTATTACCGATAAAGGGTCGTACGAGTTGGAGAATCAAGATGGAGTCAAGTTTCCCAACAATTGGAATGTGACTCACCTCAAAAGGTATTATTGCCGATGATGCTACCAATACTGAAAATATGTGATATACTCTTTTTCCCTTCGACTAGTTTTTGTTCCAATCGGGTTTTTATAGTAAGGTTTTTAATGAGACAACAATGGAAAACATACTACGAAGGGAGCTCAATTGGCAAAAGGTAATACCTTTAGACACTAAGCCACCAAAAGTTTCACATTGATGATGAACGACTATATGGATGGTGAAATAATATTTCGTTCGATGGCAAGCTTTGCCTTCCATCACTAGAAAAGGATTATCTAACCATTCATAAGTCGTTTCCACCGGTGACGTAAGACTTCCGGTCTTCAAATTCGCATGCTTCTCATTTGAACACTAGAGGGGGAATAATATCTGATACGACACTAGGAGTGCCATGAAAACTAGGACTACGAGATTTGGGATCAATATTTCATCAGGACTGGGGACTGCAAGATCAGCCCCGTAAAAATAAGTTGTATAAGTTAGCCACATATATTGGTAGTTTTTACTATAGAAATTGAATGCTTATGTACTTATAAAGATAAAAGGAATAAAATAAAGTCCTTTTATTTTTATTTTATCTGTTGTCTAAATGATGAGTTAATTTTATCATTTGAAATTTAACAAGAACATCAAATGCTTGTGCCAGAATGAACATAAGACATTCTCTTAAAGAGTACCGTAAATATAAGAGGGTACTCTCTTATGAAACCCTCATAATAAAGGGTTGATTCCGAAAGAATTTGTTCTCGGAATCAAAAGTTATCGGATGAAAATATACCCGAAGCTTTAACCAATTCAACGCTAAAGGAATATATTTTGCACAACACTTAAGCAAAAAAAAATTATTTATCAAAGTGCCAAACTTGGGGAAATGTTTTGCATAATTAAAAAGTACAAAAAGGTGAAAAAGAAGAGACAAAAGAAACTATGCATCATTGCTACCGGAATTCGAAGGGAGAGAGGGATCACAGTTTCCCTCCAAGTGGAGGAAAGCATATCAGCTACCGGTTCGGGATCTTCATCTTCATCTTCCTCAATCTCCCCTTCATTCCCCGAATATTCAGAACCAGTACTCGAGGAGTCAGTTACAGCGGGCCGAGCGGGAAGGCGTTCATGAGAAGATAACTCCAGTTCTCGGGCCTGAGCAATACAATCATCTATATTAGCGATGCTTACTTTGGCCTCTTCCAAGGTTTTCCTCCTCATATGATATATAGCATAAGTCTTCTCAAAAATGAGGGAATATTGTTGGTCCTGGAACTTTGCTTGGAGCCTATCAATTTTGGCCTAAAGGCCATCCCTTTTGGATCTCATGGCACTAAGGCAAGAATCGATCTCAACATTTGTAGTTTAGTGAATCCGGTGCTGATCCATGGCCCTCTTGAGCTCTCCTCCATCTTGGACCTCTTTTCCTCGACAACATTGGACTCCTCGACTTTGGAGCTTAAGTCTGCCATCAAATTATGTATTTGCTCCTCAAAGGCAGACTCACGCTCAACAACAAAAATCACAACATCATGGAACTCAACCCACTTAGCCTTAGTCTCTTGAAGTTGTTCGTGTAGTTGAGTGGCTTCTTAATTGTGGGCTAGTTTATCTTGTTCTCTTTGTTACAACCGAGCCTCAATCTCACCCATCTCGGCAACTTTTGCCTCCAACACCGGGAGGCGCACAGAAAGTTAATTCCTTTCGGCCAACAGTTGATCCCGCTCGGAAGCATGTCCTTGATTATCGAGGATTAATCTCTATAGGCCTTCAAAAGCGAGAAAGTTGGCATGTAAAAGAGAATATCGAAGTTAGGATTTCTATTGCAGCAGCTATATGGAAAAGAAGTTGTAAGAAAATAAGTACGGTACTTGTGTCGCGCTATGCATGGCATTGTTTAACAAGCATTCTCCCGAAATGGAGCACATTTTCTTCCAATATTTTTCCGTTTGCAAGCTCTACCGGCTTTGTCAAAAGATGATACTCTTTTGAAATCGAAAGAGTGACACTTCTCCTCCCTCAAGGATCCGGGGAAAAGGGTTGAGTAATCATGCCCCAAATTCCCGTGGATAGGAGACCGAGGAGGGGAAGCATTCCTTTCTCGGTCGTCTGCTGCCGGTGAAGGAGATATGGTTGCTGCTAGTGGTGAAGGTGCAACTGGTGTCGATGGGCGTGAACCCGTCAGTGTAGAAGGTGAAGAAGTGGGGGTGGCAGAAGAAGTGTTTATTGTTATTGGCTTAGTGGTCGGAAGTAGAAGAAGCCCAGGGTCTAAACCCCATAGACCGGAGACAACAAAGGGGGTTGGGCAACGAGAATCAACATTCTCAGTCATGCTCATCTTGCACCAAAGCGCGGCAACTTCATCCGATGTTGGGTTTTGAAGATCTCCCGACAGAGCATACAATTGAGCTGGTGAAGATCTTTTCCTCCTTTGAAGAGGAGCCTCTTCACCACTAGCTTCTCTTTCATCAATGAGGACCACTGCGGCTGGCTCAATTTTTGCTTTTTTTTTTAAATCTTATTATATTGAGTCCCAATCGAGGAAGAGCGTCATCTTTTTGGTTTCTTGTTCTTAGGCTTAGGACTTCGAGAGGAGCCACCCTCACCGGAAGCAGATCCGCGAGCTCTGCTTCAGGTAAGGGCACCTTGCCACACCCTTCTAGCCTCCTCGGGGTCCTCTAAAATATTGATTTTGAGGCAAATGACAGAGCCTTACAGAAGGCCTGTATCGAGAAAAAAATAACAAGTTAGCAATTTTTTCATAAAATTGCCTGTGTTCGCACAAGGATAAACGGAAGAAGGACTTGGTTTACTATGATTTTTGGCCTTTCACCCGTATTTGAGGGCCATTTTCTTCCACCGGCGGAATTCTAGTGTCATGATTTCCAGAATTTTCTGAATCCACTATTCCAGGCCTTGAACCCATGGTGGTTTCCATCGGGTAGCTGGAACAAAAGAAACAAGAACATCAGCGACAACAAAAAATAATCTTTCATGAAGGAAGGAAATTAATAAATTGAAAACTTACGAAAGCGATTCCACGACTCAAGAAAAGACGGAGATGTGGCCGGCATGATGTCCATAGTAGCGATGATGACGAATCGCTCCATCCACCTGCTATTATTGTCATCATCCACGCTGGTGAGAAGAGTGTGGTGTCTATGTTTGCGGAAGTATATTACTCCCCCACGGAAAAGTTTGGGAGAGTAAAGATTCATCATGTGTGCAAGGGTAAGGGTTACCCCGATTTTCGTGCACAGTTGGCGAAAGCAAGCCACCATTCGCCATATAGATGGGCCTACATGCGCTAAGCAGACCCGATACCGGTGGCAAAACTCTAAAATTATGGGGTCGAGCCCTTCATTCGACCGTATGGAGAATGGACCCAAGGTAAAAGGGATACATATAGACATACATAAAAACCTCCTTGGTGAAGGTAACCCGCTCTATCATATCCGGGCCGAGGATTTCAAGATTGGGACAGTTACAGTCTTCCTTTATAGTTGGGATACTAGAAGAGCGAATGAAGGAGGGATACCTACTAACAGACTAAGTCCGTGAAGATGTAGAGGTGGTCTTCTCTTGAGAGCCGTTAGCAGTACTGAGATGTTTTGGTATAATGGTGCTTATAGTGGGAGATTCAAAACCGACATCAGCTTCTTTGTCCTTGTTTTTCTTTGGACCTCCACCGAAGAGAAGGCCATAGTTTACAAATAGTGCGGTGAAAGAGGCCATGGTAATAAAGGGTCAGTAAAACTTTGCTAAGAGAGTTGAAGAAGATGAAATTTTTTCTAAGGAAGATGTAAAGAGGAAGTATGGCTTATGAAAATTTTTGGAAGTAAAGAAGTGCAAATATTGAGTAGAAGGGAAGTTATAGATGATAAAAATCGTGGTCATGATTACCTTGAAAATCGGCGAAAATATTTTCTGAATCATGGGGCAACACGTGTTCAGGGTATTAAATGTAAGAAGACGTCCTTTCAAGCATCAGAGACTGTTCAGGAACTTTCCCGCCAAGAAAGGGATCTTCACCAACTTTTCGGTAACACAAAAATATGTCACCCGAAAGTAGGGGGATTATCTGTATGGAGTAAAATTGATTTATAATAAATGGTCAAATGGTAGCATGACACGTGGAACCAAAGATAAGTAAAAGTCAAGTCAAGTAACGACCAATACCGGATACAACAAATTCAACCGACATCGGGAAAATTCCGAAGGGAGCACGGTCAACGTGAGAAGATCAAATATTTGCCATCGGATAACATTCAATGAGGGAATATTTTCTAACGTTAAATGAGCGACCGTTGCAGAGAATATTTGCATTCATGGCATGCCGTTATATGCTCATCAATGGCTCTTTTATTATTATTTACGATGAGTTTGATCCAGGATCTTGTTTCCCTGGGTAAGGCTATAGTAGGCTCAACAACCATTGTAAGACGCAAGGAATTCTTTGCAAACATATGCTATATTTTACTTTTGCTCTCAATTAAATAACTTTACTCACTCTTTATCATTGCTTTCACCTTTGTCCTCGGAGGCATTGCGCTCGGAGTCAGGCTTGTCATCTTCTTCAATTTTAATTATTAAATCTTATTTTTAATCTTATTTCTTTATCATTGTTGGATCAAATCAGTTCACTTATCTATAAACCATGTAACAAATTTATCTGTACCGTTTTACGGATAAACAACAACCTTAAAGGAGTCTATAGTTGTTCAGAGGCCTAAATGTTGTTTATCAATTGTTCCTAGTTGTATGAAGTTTTTCAATTAACTAATATTTGTTAGGTTTACTTGAGATAGTTTCAATTGTATTAGTCTAGATGATCTAGAGCGGGAGTAGCAAAATGGTTAAAATTTATAATTATCCGCTCGACCCAACCCATTTTTAATGAGTTGGATACCTATTTAAAAAGTGAATCAAATACGAATCAAATCATATTATTATCTATCATAGAATATGGACAGCACATGGGTCAAATATGGGTTTCAACCGTTGATGATCCAGTAGATGGGATTGTGTTGCTTCTTTTAATTGATTAGTTTATGCTCACGTATTCCATATCAATCAGTATAAATATTTAAAATAACATAATATTATTAAAATATATGTTAGGTTTAAACAGAACTTAAAGGAAAAAGTACAAATTCAAAAGATGAAATGTTAATCTCATTTTAGTGGCATGGGTGTTGAACCCAAAATGATGGAATATCTTCTAAATCTGCATTAAAAAAAACCAGCTCAAAGTTTTCATACATTAATATGTAGTAAAAAGAGGTCCTGCTTTTACGATCCAATAATGTGCCGATAATTATTCTAAGCAATATATGCTATGCATCCCATATTTCAATGGAGTACTCCGACCAATTCCACATGTTGTTAAAGAAATAAAAAATTACTTCTTTTACTTAGTTTTGATAAACAACCATACATAAACTATAAAGGAATAAAATTAAGAGAACGATGATTATTTTTCGTAATATAATTTTATTTTATTTTTAAATTAAAATACAGTTTATGAAAGATAAACCGCAGATGAAAAAGATTAGCCTCTACAAATATATAATACAAGTAAATTAAATTGAGTAGTTGACTTTATTTCCTTTTTTTATTAAAAAAATAAGTATACATATAATCAAGAATTAAATACGATAAATTAAAATAGCACCAAATAACAGTGAAAAACATTAATAATCCGTAGCATAACTACTACATTCAAGTGACAGAATCACCGAAATATCATAAAGAGCCAAATGATTTTTTTACCTGACTACCCAAAAAGTATCCATAGACTGATAAAATAATATCAATTCTATCACTGCCAAGAGGAAGATTTAAGACCAATCATTAGGTTCCGAAGAGTAAGAAACTATAATTAAATAAAGATGATTAAAAACGGTTGAGTTCAAACGGTGAAAATTGACATTTAATTTCTTACCACATGCATAGAGTGCAAATAACAGTTACCGTTGAAATATTTCTTTACAGCTATAATGCTTTTAATCTCAGATCAACACCGGTGAGTATGGTGATGAAATTATTTAGAAACGTAACTTTGTTTCTATAATTAGTGTATTATATGAATTCTCCGGAATGAACATCTTTATAGGGAGGAACATCAAAGTCTAATTAAAAGAATATTAGGAGGAGACAATGTTTTACCCGAAAGCACATAAAAAAACTCAATATAAATTAATCCTCTCCATGAACCAATATCATTGTTGTAGACTTGCTCAAGTACAACGGTTCAAAGTGAAGTATAGCATGACCAGATATACCAAGCTTTCCTTGTAGTAAAATGTTTGACACTACAAATAAATACAAATAGATTATCACAACAACTAAATATGATTAATTTGCTCTTCACATTAAATAAAATCATAGCTATGCAAATAAAATTCCTTTACATGGTACGAAGCAAACATACTATATAGCATTCCAGTGTAGATGTCACGACCAGTTTCTCCTATAAGCCGTGATGGCGCCCAACGTCGTCGCTAGGCAAGTCAACGGTGAACTGATCATGTAATTGCTCTTTTTAATAAAATTTTCAAGTAGTTGAATTCCATTTATTAAGAAAATGAGGAGTAAAAAAATTTAATAAAGTAAAACGAAGGCTAATGAGTAAACAAATACGGTGACATAAATACTCTAAAGCCATAAAATTTACTAGTATGTGTTCCAAGACCTGGTGTCACAAGTGTACGAGCAACTAGTAGAATATACAAAACTCTAAATACTGTCTGAAATAAAAGTAGACAGAAAATAGATGCAAAAGAGAGACTCTAGGTGTTGCAGAGCGGCTTAGGAAGTAGCTCACCACTAGGCCTCGGGGTAATGGGGGTGCACACTGATATGACCGTCAGATGCACCTGCCTCAGATCCTACACGATTAGTGCAGAAGTGTAGCGTGAGTACATAAACAACATGTACCCAGTAAGTATCTAGTCTAACCTCGAAGAAGTAGTGACGATGGGTCGACATCGACACTTACTATGGGCTAACAATAAAATACATAAATTCTATATATGCATGGGTTATGTGAATAATAATAATAACTCAATAACAAGCAGTGAATAAACAAGTATTTCACTAATAGTAAATCCCAAGTCATGTTTCTGTCATTAAATAATTATAACCTCTCAAGCCATAAAATAATATCAAGTATAATTAGACTCCGGATATTATTACGCACCATTTATGCCGAGGTCGTACGGCCCGAACCAGAATAATGTGTACACTATCGAGGGTCGAGTGTCACGAATCATAGAGGTATCTATTATACTACCTAGGCGTTCGACCCGCTCCACAAGAATAGAGGATACTTTATGAACATCAGATATAAAAGCTATTACAAGGCTAATACACAAAGAAGCAGAATTTCTATTAACGGTCAAGTAAACGCCAAAATTCAAGTAAGTGAAATTCAGTCTTTTTAAATTCCTCTATCAAGTTCCAATATAATTTAGGCACTTTAATTAACGAGTAGGGTGCATACATTTCAAGTGTTTCATGATTTGGATCATAAACTACTCGAACATAAGCATAATTAGTAGGTACGCACGGACTCTCGTCACCTCGTGCGTACGTAGCCCCCACAATTAGAAGCAAATAGTAATTTAAACCACCTATGGGGAAAATTCTCTCTTACAAGGTTAGGCAAGAGACTTACCTCGTCTTAAAGTTCACTTTCGGACCCACAATTCGTTCTAAAGCCTCAACTCGGTGCCGAACCATCCGAAACTAGTCAAATGTTATATAAATTAATCAATACATGTTCAAAAGTTCATAATTTAACTATTAGAGTAATTACCCAACCTAAATTGGAAGATTCCTAAAATTCACCCCCGAGTCCACATGCCTGGATTCCGAAAGTTTTCGAAAATAAATGTTACCCATAACCTCACGAACTCAAATATCTAATTTTTACCCAATTCCATAATAATTTTCATGGTTAAATCCCATTTTAATCAAAACCTAGATTTTTCAACTAAACCCATAATTTTTACAATTTTTCATATTAAAATCTACCCATAATCTATGTATTTAACTTACATTTGATAGAAATTACTTACCTTCAATAGTTAGGTGAAACCCCTCTCTAAGAAGCTCCAAAAATCGCCCAAGAAGTGAAATAAATGAGCGAAAATGGCCTACGTCCCGTATTAAATGAACCATTTTGCCTCTAGCGTTTTCCGCTTCTGCGGAGGATTAGCCGCTTTGCGGCTCCGCATCTGCAGAAAATGCATCGCAGATGCGGCTCTACCTCAGCTGGCATACTTCTGCACCTGCGGACAATGGCCCGCTTCTGCGAACCCGCGTCTATGGCGTACGTGCTGCACTTGCGGCCTTGCCCTCTCCTGCACTTGCCTTCTTCGCAACTCCGCTTTCGCAGGTGCGGTTCTTGCTCCGCTTCTACGATCCCTGGGCATCCCACGCCCGGCCGCTTCTGCGGACGTTGGCTCGCTTCTATGAGCTCACACCTGCGGCTAGATCCTCGACCTCACTAAATATATCAACGAGTTCAAAATCATAAAACGGACCTTCTCGACCTCACAAAACACGAAAAACAACACCAAAACTAAGAATCACACTCCAAACCAAATCGAATCAACTTGTGAACTTCAAGTTCTTCTAACTTGCTCCGAATCATACTTAAGCTACTCAGAATGATACCGAATTTTGCGTGCAAGTCTTAAATAACCATACTGAACTATTTCCAGGCTCGGAATCCCAAACAGACCTTGATAATATCAAAACCTACTCCAAACCAAATTTAAAGAACTTTAAATCCTTTAATAAGCCAACTTTAAACTTTAGGCACCGAAATGCTCCCGGGTCATCCAAAACGTGATCCGAACACACGCTCGAGTCCAAAATTAACATAAAAACCTATTGGGACCGTCAAATCCGACTTCTAGTTCGTTTACTAGGAATGTTGACCCAAGTCAAACTTACCCTTTTAAAGCCAATATTAAGAAAGTAAGTGTTCCGATTTCAACCTGAACCCTTCAAAACACGAACTAACCATACCCACAAGTCTTGAAACAGTAAAAGCACATATGTGGGGGTCTTAATTAGGGGACTGAGGATCTAGAAAGCAAAATGACTAGTCGAGTCGTTACATTCTTCACCTCTTAAACAAATGTTCATCCTCGATTAGATTTAGAATCATATCTGGAGTGCCGAATAAGTGTGGGTATCGGCACTACATTTCCTCCTCGGCCTCCCAAGTCGCCTCCTCGACTGGTTGGCCCCTCCAGTGAAATTTTACCACAGAAAGCTTTTGGATCTCAGCTGGCGAACATGCTTGTCAACAATGGCAAATGGCTCCTCCTCATATCCCAGGCTCTCATCTAACTTAACCGTGTTATAGTCTAACACATGTGATCTGTCAGCATAATACTTCCGGAGCATAGACACATGGAAGACCAGATGAACTCCCGATAGACTAGGAGGCAAAGCAAGCTCATAAACAACCTCCCGAACTCGTCTCGGCACCTCAAATGGACATATAAACATTGGGCTCAACTTTCCCTTATTCCCCAACCTCAGGATTCCCTTCATCGGCGAGACATTCAAGAAAACCTTCTCGCCCACCATAAATGATAAATCACGTGCCTTCTGATTTGCGTAACTCTTCTGTCTAGATTTTGTTGTGCGAAGTCGCTCCTGAATCAACTTTACCTTTTCCGAGGCATCCTTCACCAAATCAGTACCGTATAACTTAGCCTCGTCGGGCTCAAACTATCCGATGGAAAAATGACATCGCCGACCATAAAAAGCCTCAAATGGAGCCATCTCGATGGTGGACTGATAACTGTTGTTGTAACAAAACTCGTCCAAAGGCAAGAACCGATCCCACTGCCCTCCGAAGTCAATAACACATTCTCTGAGAATATACTCTAAGATATAAACCGTCCGCTCTGACTGCCCATCGGTCTGCAGCTGAAAGTATGTGCTGAGCTCTACCCGGGTCCCCAACTCACTATGTTCTGCCCTCCAGAAATACAAAGTAAACCGAGGGCCTCTATCTGATATAATGGAGACAGGCACACCATGCAACTGAACAATCTCCTGAATGTAAATCTTGGCCAACCTCTCTGAAGAATACGTGGTCATCACCGGAATGAAGTGTACTGACTTGATCAACCTGTCGACAATGACCCAAACTTGCATCAAACTTCCGCAAGGTCCGCGGCAACCTAACTACGAAATCTATAGTAATGCACTCGCATTTCCACTCAGGTATAACCATCTGCTAGTGTAGGCCACCTGGACTCCGATGCTCGTACTTAAACTGCTGGAAATTAAGGAACCTCGCTACATACTCAACTATGTCCTTCTTCATACGCCGCCACCAATAATCCTGCCTCCAGTAGCGATACATCTTTGAGCTCTAGGATGAATAGAATACTGAGAACTGTGGCCTCCTCTAGAATCTTTTCCCCCAATCCATCAACATTAGGGGAACATAGATGACCCTGGAGTCTCAGAACACCATCCTCACCGATAGTAACCTCCTTAGAACCACCATATATTACTGTCTCTCTGATAACCAATAAGTGCGGATCGTCATACTGGCAAGCCATGATCTATTTAAATAGTAAAGACTGGGCGACGACGAATGCAAGAACTTGGCTGGGCTTTGAGATATCCAACCTCACAGTCTGTTAGCCAAGGACTAAATGTCCAAAGCTATTGAGATCCCTCTACTTGAACAAATACTGTAAGTTGTGATGATCGGTGTAGACCTCACAGGACACCCCATAAAGATAATGCCTCCAGATCTTAAGAGCATGAACAATCGCGGACAACTCCAAATCATGCACAGGGTAATTCTTCTCGTGGGGATTCAGCTGACGTGAAGCATATGCAATAACTCACCCCTCCTGCATCAATACACAACCCAGGTCAGCACGTGAAGCGTCGCAATACACAGTATACATGCCTAAACTGGTAGGCAACACTAACACCGGTGCTAAAGCCAAGGCGGTCTTGAACTTCTGAAAGCTCACCTCACAGTCACCGGACCATCGGAACGGAGCACCCTTCTGGGTCAATCTATTCAAAGATGCTGGAATAGATGAGAAGCCGTCCACAAACTAACGATAATAACCTGCTAACCCCAAGAAGCTCCTCCTCGACTGGCTGACCTCTTCACTAAAGCAATGTTTTTCCACCTCAACTTTCAAACCTGCCTGTCCAAAATGGCCACCCGCTCTTCAACATAAGATAGATCCTTGTCAGACTGGACTGAGCTAAAGTCTAACACATGAGACGGATCACTGTGATACTTTAGGAGCATAAAATCATGGAACACTAGATGAACTGCATCTAGACTAGGTGGTAGAGCAAGACTATAGGCCACTTCTCTAATCCTCTAAAGAATCTCAAAAATCCCGATATACCTAGGGCTCAACTTTCCCTTCTTACCGAACCTCATAACACCCTTCCTGGGAGAAACTCGGAGCTAGACCCGTTCCTCAATCATGAATGCAACGTCGTGAACCTTCTGATCTGCATAACTCTTCTTTTCGGATTAGGCTGTATGAAGTCAATCCTGAATCACTTTAACCTTTTCCAAATCATCCTGAACCAAGTCTTTACCCAATTCCCTAGCTTCGCCAGGCTCAAACTAACCCACTGGGACCGACACCGTCTACTGTACAAATACTCATACAGGGCCATCTGAATAATCGTTTGATAACTGTTATTATAGGAAAACTTCGTAAGCGGCAATAACTGATCCCAAGAACACCCAAACTCCATCACACATGCACGAAGCATATCCTCCAATATTTGAATAGTGTTCTCGGACTGCCCGTCCATCTGAGGGTAAAATATTGTGTTCAACGCAACCCTAGTACCTAACTCATGCTGAATGACCTTCCATAATCGCAATGTAAACTGCGTACCCCTGTCAGAGATGATAGATACCGGCATGCCATGAAGCCTCACAATCTCACGAATATAAACCCGAGCCAGCTGTGCTAAAGAATAAGTAGTCACCACTGGAATGAAATGAGTTGACTTGGTCAACCTATCCACAATCACCCAAACTACAATGAACTTTCTCTAAGTTGGTGGGAGCCCAACAACAAAATCTATAGTAATCCGCTCCTATTTTCACTATGGGATATCTAACCTCTAAAGCAATCTACCAGGACATTGATGCTCATACTTCACATGCTGACAGTTTAGGCACCGGGCTAGATATTCCACTATGTCCTTCTCCATCCGTCTCCACCAATAGTGCTGCCTCAAGTCCTGATACATCTTGGTAGCACCCGGATGAATAGAGTACCTGGAACTGTGAGCCTCCTAGAGAATCAACTCACACAAACCAACTACATTGGGCACACACAGCTTACCCTGCATCCGTAATACATCATCATTTCCAATAGTGACCTCCTTGGCATCGCCGTGCTGAACTGTGTGCTTGAGGACAAGCAGATGGGGGTCGTCATACTGACGCTCTCTGATATGATCATAAAGAGAAAACCGAGAAACCACACAAGCCAATACTCGGCTTGACTCAGAAACATCCAATATAACAAACTGGTTGGCCAAGGCCTGAACATCCAAAGCTAATGGCCTCTTTGCTACTGGTAGATATGAATAAGCTGCCCAAACTCTCCGCCTTGCGACTCAAGGCATAGGTCACCACAATGGCCTTCCCGGGATGATATAGAATGGTGATATCATAGTCCTTAAGCAACTCTAATCACCTTCACTGCCGCAAGTTAAGATCCTTCTGTTTGAACAGATGTTGTAGACTCTGGTGATCAGTGTAGATCTCATAAGGGACATCATATAAATAGTGCCACCAGATCTTCAAGGTATGAACAATAGCTGCTAACTCGAGGTTGTGGACATAATAGTTCTTCTCATGCGCCTTCAACTGTCTAGACACATAGGCAATTATCCTGTCGTCCTGCATCAACACTACGCCAAGACCAATACGTGATGCATAATAGTATACGGTATAAGACCCCGGACCCGAAGGCAACACCAATACCAGGGATGTGGTCAAGGCTGTCTTGATCTTTTGAAATCTCTCTTCACACTCCTCGGTCCACCTGAACGGAACACCCTTCTAGATTAGTCTGGTCATAGGTGCCGCAATAGACGAGAAACCCGCTACAAATTAACGGTAATACCCCGCCAAACTAAGAAAACTCTATATCTCTATAGCAAAAGACGGTCTGGGATAACTCTTCACTGCTTCAATATTCTTCGGATTAACCTTGATCCTCTCACTCGACAATACATGACCCAAAACTGCTACCGCCAGAATTCACACTTTGAAAATTTTGCATTCAACTTCTTTTTTCTCAAAGTCTGAAGCACAGTCCTTAGGTGTTGTTCATGATCCTCCAAATTTTGGGAATACATCAGAATGTCATCAATAAACATAATGATGAAAGAATAAAGATAGGGCTGAAATACACTATTCATTAAGTGCATAAATGTTGTTGGGGCATTGGTCAGCCCAAAAGACATCACAAGGAACTAGTAATGACCATACCAAGTCCTGAAGGAAATCTTCGGGACCCGAATCTTTAACTGATAATAGCTTGAACGCAAGTCAATCTTAGAGAATACTCTGGCAGCTTGTAGCTGATCAAATAGGTCATAAATACGTGGAAATGAATACATGTTTTTCACTGTAAACTTGTTCAACTGGCGATAATCAATACACATGAGCATAGAACTATCCTTCTTCTTTACAAACAAGACTGGAGCACCCCAAGGCGACACACTGGGCCGAATGAAGCCCTTATCAAGAAACTCTTGAAAATGTTCATTTAACTCTTTCTACTCTGTTGGGGCCATACGATAGGGTGGAACAGAAATGGAATGAGTGACCGATAACCAATCAATGCCAAAATCTACATCCCTATCCGGCGGCATGCCCGAAAGATCCACCGGAAATACATCTTAAAAATCCCTCATTACCGGAACTGACTCCACGGAAGGAGTATCAACACTAACATCCCTCATGAAAGTTAAATAACCATTACACCGCTTCTCAACCATATAATGAGCCTCTAGAAATGAGATAACTCTACTAGGAACATAATCTAAAGCACCTTTCAACTCTATTCGTGGTAATCCTGGCATAGCCAATATCACAGTCTTAGGCGTGACAATCGAGAATAACATGATAGGGCAACAACCAGTCCATGCCCAAGATAATATCAAACTCTACCATACTGAGCAATAATAGGTTAGCTCTCGTCTCAAAACCACCAAGAACAACTAAACACGCCCGATACACACGGTCAACAACAATAGAATCTACCACAAGTGTGGACATATAGACAGGAGAAATCAAAGAATAACGTAATACACCCAAATACAGAGCAAAATAAGATTACACATAGGAATAAGTGTATCCTAGATCAAATAAGACTGATGCATCTCTATGACAGACCGTAACAATACCTGTGATGATTGAGTCAGAAGAAATTGGCTTCATCCTAGCTGGAAAAGAATAATATCTGGCTTGGCCTCCCCCTATAGGGAGACCTCTATCTTCTCGACCTCCACCTCTAACTGGCTGTGCATGTGGAGTGGCAACTAGTGCAGCGACCATGGACTGAGAAGCCTAAGGACCCGGTGGAATACACAGAGCATGAGTAGTCGGTGAAGGTGCACCCCTCCTGAGTTTGGGGCAATCTCTCACCTTATGACGAGTGTCACCACACTCAAAACATGATCTCGGAGAACATGGCTGTTGTAGCTGGCTCGGGCCTGATCGGCTTGACTGACCACTGAAAGCACCCCGTGCAGGAGGTGCACTAGACAATAGTGGCACATAATAGGGAGTATGAGGCTTAGGAGTGGCTGGAATACCGCTGGAGGCTGGAAATGCTGAATGAACAGGGGGACTCACATAGCCCCTACCATGAGGAGCTGCAACTACAGTACATGTACCACTATATGTGCTAGAATCTAGAGACCTCTTGACCTCCCTCTCATCTCTCTCCCGAGTCAACATACCCTTTAATCTACTAGCGATCCCTATTGCCTGCTGGTATGTGATGTCCATCTCCAACTCTCGAGCCATACTAAATATGATACCGGGTTTGAGCCCCTCGATAAATCAACGTACTCGCTCTCTAACAGTAGCAACCAAGGCTGGTGCATGCCAAGCCAAATCACTGAACCGGACCGCATACTTCGACACGGTCATAGAACCCTAGCATAACTGCTCGAACTATGTGCGCCATGCATCTCTGATGCTCTGGGGAACAAACTCCCTCAAGAACATTTCTGAGAACTGAGTTCAAGTGAGTGAAGCTGCCTTGGCCGGACTACCCAACTCATATGCTTTCCACCACTAATAAGCAGCTCCCTTAAATTAGAACGTAGTGAAAACAACCCTACTAGACTCCGCAGTACCCATTGTACGAAGGATATATTGGAACTCCTCAAGAAAATCCTGGGCATCCTCTGACGCCAAGCCACTGAAAGTAGGAGGGTGGTACTTATTGTACCTCTCGATCCTGAGCTGCTCCCCCTCAAAAACTGTTTCCCTAACCTTGGGTGATCTAGGGCGACCGACTGTGCTGGTATGATCTTTAGACCTGGTCAACTCGGACCTGCTGATCTGGGGTACGGGCGGCGGGAGTATGTGCTCCTCCCTCGTCCTGAGATATGGCAGGAGCAAGTGGGATTAACCTTTCATGAGCTAAAGTGTCGAACATGCTCAGAAACTAGGCGGGAGTCTCTTGGAGTGCTGGTGCAGTAATAGGTGTCTCAGGTGCTTGCCGTCCAATTGTAGATATTGGTGGCTCTTCTGTAGCAGCTCATGCGGGTGCTCTGGCTGCACCACATGGACGTCCCTGGCCCCGACCTCCCACAGCTATAGTAGGGGTGTAAGTGTTTGGTTATCTGATCCAGTTGTACGTGTCTTCACCATTTGTGAGAGAATAAAAAGACAAAGATTTAGAATCCGAAGTCAAAACTTTCACACGATAAGGAATCAAAGAAGTGAAGCTTTTCTTAATAGCTACATAGCCTTCCAAAGATAAGTACAGATGCCGCCGTACCGATCCGCAAGTCTCTAAGACTAGGTAATCCTAACAAACATGCAGAATAATTGAATAATAATTTAAATCTCAAAAATATCAACAACTATATGAAGTAAAATATGCAACTCAACATGTACATCTCCCCAAACCCGGTGTAAATACTAGTCACAAGCTCTAGATATAGTACTGAACACTCCTATGCATCACTGTCTATAAAGATGTAAAGAAATAAGAAAAGAACATGATAGAAGGGGATTCTGAGGCCTGCGTACGTGGGCAGGTGTACCTTGAAGTCTCCAAAGCAAGCAAACTCAACACGCCAATACTGAGGCTGATAGGATGTATCTGGATCTGCACAAAACATGTGCAGAAGCATAGTATGAGTACACCATAACGGTACCCAGTAAGTGTTAAACCTAACCTCGGTAGAATAGTGACGAGGCCCTACTGGAGATAATAAGAAGCAAAATAGAATATATAATGATATACTGAAATAATAAAGAAGGGAAACAATAAACAAATTACAGAAAGTAATAACACGGAAATCAAGAAAGCTAAGAAAATCACGAAAGGAAAATAAGGACTTTACATGTTAAGGAAACAACAACCAAACAATACAACAAATAGAGAAGATTAACAAGGGCACTCCCGAGGTACCGCGTCGTAGTCCCAAATCATAAGAATAAATCATTGTCTTTCCTTATATCACCGCCGGAGCCTTTACATTTAGTTTTGAAAATTATTTTTTCCGAAATAGCACCCCGCGTTTTATCCCACCTTATCACACTGCATGGCTTCTAGTAGTTCCTCTACTAGCCACGCATATCCAGCCTACCTTATCTCACAGCATGCATTTCAACACCCAGACCTTATACCACCGCATGCGTATCAATAATCACAATAGCACGATAGGCACCTCATACAAACAATAACAACAACACGGTAGAAACCTTGTGCAATAACCAAACAATAGCCTCAACAATAACACGAAAACCAATGCATAGTAACTAAATAAAATAAAATTTCACAACTTACATTTTTCCTTAACAGAAACCACGGCCTTTGCAACTCAACACCAAACTCAATAGTAAGATATTTCAAGGATAGCAATTTTTAAGTAAAGAATTTTCACAGTTAAATAAGGAATACAGAATTAAGAAAGCAAGTAATTCAACTAAATATATAGTACAAGTTGCAAGTAAGAGATAAGGCAAGTAGACATGTGAAATTAAGCTAAACCTGGTGAATATAACATGCTAAAGTGACTCAATTAAGGCATAAAAAAGAAACTACGTAGCTAAAACCGGAATCTCAACATTTAGCCGTGTACGACCTCGTCACCTTGCGTACATGACCTTCACATATGACAAATTATCACAACAGTATAAATCCTAAGAAATATTTCCCCCACATAAGGTTAGACAAGTCACTTACCTCAACCCACGCTAAATCAATCAATTAGAAGGCCTTTCCCTCGATTTTCCAACACCGAACGGCTCGAATTTAGCCAAAGTAATTTCATACTATAAATATAATTCTAGGAAACTAATTTAAATGAATAAATTATGATCTTCGCAAAGAATTAAAAAATTACCCCAAATAATCGACCCGAACCCGCGTCTCGGAACCCGACCAAAATTACAAAAATACTAAACACCCATTCGATATCGAGGCCAACCATATAAGAACTACAGAAATCTGATACCAAAATATCGCTCTAATCCCCAAAATTCAGCCTAAGAGGTTTCCTTCCCCCTCCCCCCCCCCCAATTTTTCAACCCAAATCCCAAATTAAATGATGAAATCAAAGATAGATTAGCAAAATTTAATAAAAAATGAGTTAAGAACTCTTACATCAACAACCCTTCTGAAAATCCCTCGAAATATTGCCTTAAATCGAGCTCTCAAAGGCCAAACTTTATAATATGAAATAAACCCTCGATTTTGAAACTTAAGTCTGCTGCCCATTTATTTACACTACGCGATCGCACAAATCCACCCGTATCCGCGTAAGACAATATCTGCCCGACTCAACTTAATCCTTCGCGATCGCGTAAAAGCACTCGCGAATGCGGATAACAACACTTCCTCAACGATTGCATCCCTCTATGCGAACGCGTAGAGTAAAACCCATCAGTCCATAAAAACCCCTTCGCGATCGCGGTCCATAGAAGGAAACCAGAAGCACCAGATTCATCAACTTCTCAACGATCCGAAATGCGCTGAACATGGCCCGAAGCACACCGGAGGCCCCCAGGACCTCAACCAAACATACCAAAAAGTTCTAAAACATGATACAATCTTAGTCGAGGCCTCAAGTCACATCAAATTACATCAATAACACGAATCACCCCCTAATTCAAATCTAATGAACTTATAGACTTTTAACTTCCACATTCGATGTCGAACCCTATCAAATCAAGTCTGATTGACCTCAAATTTTGCACACAAGTCATAATTGACATTACAGATCTATTCAAACTGCCGGAATTAAAGTCCAACCATGATATCAAAAAGTTCACTCCCGGTCAAATTTTCTGAAATCCTGGAACTTTCTAAGTTTCTGCAATTAACGCTGAAATGACCTATCGACCTCCAAATCAACATCCAGACATGCAACTAAGACCAAAATCACCATACTGGGCTATTGAAACCGTTCAAACTCTATTCCAGTGTCGTCTTCACACAAGTCAACCTATGGTCAACTCCTTCGACTTAAACTTCCAACTTAAGGACTATGTGTCCCATAACCCTCCGAAACTTAAACTTCCAACTTAGGGACTATGTGTCCCATAACCCTCCGAAACTCTCCCGAAACCAACACCAAATATCCTGGCGAGTAATGTAACTACAATATAACATTGAGGAGGCAATAAATAGGGGATCGGGGCTAATACACTCAAAACGACCGGCTCGGTCATTACAAATATAAAGGATAATTTGGTCATTCAATTTTTGAAGGATATTTTAGTAAAATAAATTCACCTAAAAGTATTCACACTTATAATATAGTATGATAAGCTAATGAACACCTTTTATTTAACTTTTCACATTTTATTATTAGACGAATTAATTTTTTTCGCAACATACTTGCAATTAGTAAATTTACATCTTAATTATAATTCTTTTCATCTTGCTGGATTGTGCAATGAACTACGATATTCTTGTTAAAATTTTCAAAATGAGAAAGAGTGAAAAGAGAAAAACATTTTTGTTTTGAGGATCTGGATAGAAGGAGTACTAATATATAAGATTTTATTTTATGTAAAAACATTTTTTTATAGGTACTAAAAACAATTATTCCTTGGAGAATCTCAGTAGAGAGTACCTAAAGTTAAATAGAAACAAGAGCTAAGAACCATAATTTATTCTAGCAAGTTATAAACTTAATGATAATAAAATAATTTTTCACGTATAGGGTTAATAAAAAATTAAATTCTTGTAGACTAATCAAATTCGGTGCTACGAAATCGATCAGCTTGGCATTTAGATGCTTATGTTCAATAGGAAGCATCTTTAATTCTTTTAGATCGATATTGTTTCTTTTTATAAAATTTTGTTCGACTAATTAGCACTTATTTGATAAAATATACAGTAGTTCTTTGTTATGTATATTTTTATTGCTAAACTTATTTATTTTTTCAATAACTAGTCTTAGGTTACACACGTTGCGTGTATATCTAACTCAATAAATATAACTTTTTAAAATTCATGAAAATATTATATAAAAAATTTACATTTGAGTTATAATAAAAGCTAAAAAAAGTGTCAGATAAGTGAATAAAATTAATAGCAATTTAATTAATTTGACTCTTAATATTATACTTGTTGATCTAAGTGGTTTTAGTTTTGATGATTGACAAAGGAACATATGCATGAACCAAGTTCATGGACAATGTACACATGTCACGGTCAGAATTAAGAGACATGCATGCACGTACAAGGGATGAATATAAGTGATTATTTCTTATAGTCACTGAATAAAAATGTTGCATATTTGATAAGGATCATGACTCCTTACTTGAAGAGAACTCTATCCAAGATAAGAAAATAGTTAGAAGTTGAAGATAACTAAAACTCTTTCACCGAGAAAGAGTAAAACATTTGATTTTTAGCAAATCCTTATTCTACTAACTTTATAAATATCAATTTTGTTCTCTTTTATAGGCGACACATATGTACTGAAGTAAATGCAGAATTGAGAGCAAAATAGCAAGGCATTTTGTGAGAAATTCCTGTGAGATTCAAGAGTGTGATCCTGAAGCTACATGAACGGGATTGAAGAACCATTTCCATAAAGAGTTTTATGTATTTTTCTTTATTTCTAGTTCAAAGTATAGTAAGTGCTTTGAGTTGCACCTTTCAGCTTTCTTAGAAGTAAATTATACTAGGTACCTAAGTTATATCATTTAAGTTAGAGCCAACTTGAAGTAGTTGCAACAACCTGTGGTATGTTACTAGAAAGGTTAGAGTTAATTCTTCTGTTTGCAAGAGGTTATAAACTCGAGTTGTATCTTTCAAGTTAGAGTTAACTTGAAGCATTCGCAACATCTTGTGGTATGTTGCTACAAGGGTTAGAGGTAATCCTTAGGTTTGCAAGAGTTTGTAAACTTTGTTGTTTTGGCTCAGAGTTATAGTAAAGTGTTTTGGAAAATCCTAATAGGAAGTATGATTTTTACCTTTTGAGCCGGGTGTTTTTTACGTAAAAATCCTTGTGTTCTTTACTTTTTACATTATTTATTCTGCAACTGGAGTATAAGGAACACATACAAGAACCAGGTCCTTTGAATAATCTAGTGCATGCGAAAATTAGATACCACATAAATCACCCCCCTCTTGTGTGGTATTGAAGCATCAAACATCAATTGGTATCAGAGTAGGTTATCCTTGAAGAGGCTAACACCTTAGAACAATATCAAAATGAGTGCATGGCCTGAAAATTATGAAGGACAATCCACCATTAGGCCACCACTATTCAATGATTACTACTACTGTTGGTGGAAAGAGAGGATAAGAAATCCTGTTCAAGTGACTGATGGATGTTTCCAACGTGGAAAACATGATCACATGATCAAGAAATGTCATATGTGGAAAGTCAAGTAAAATAATGAGAGATTTGAATAAAGGAACAAGAAGAAAGAACATGTTCATGATAAGAACTACAACAAAGGGTCATCCAAACCGGTGGTTGTTTCTTGGGAATATAGTTCAAATGAGGACAATGATGATGATATTGAACGAACTCTTATGGCAGTTGGAGAGTTTGAAGATGAATCTGATGAATAATCTGAGATAAGTTTTATGGGCCTATATGATAACATTAGATTCCTTTCTAAAGATAGACTATTCAAACTATTGCTGACTTTAATTGATGAATCTAAGAATATAAGTTTTGAAAAAGAACAATTATTAAAAGAGTGTAACTTTTTAAAAGAAGAATGAAAAAACTTGGAAATAAAAGCTTGTAAAACTAAAACGAAAAATATTGTTTTGAAGAACCACGTTCATGCACTTCATACAACTATCTTAGGAATTAAATCTGAAAATATAAAGTTAAAGCTAGGGACAAGAAAATAGATAGACAGTGATATACAACTCAACCTAGAGGATGATTTAAGGAAGGTTAAAGATGAGGTATACAAAAGAGAAGAAAATATAAGAGTTTTGAAAGAGGACTTGACTAAGGTTAAACATGAATTGGATAGAACATGTAAATGGAATAGGTCCTCTGATTTACTTTCATGGCTACAAGAACACCACAGTAGTAATAGAAAGGGCCTTGGCTTTGGACATTCTGCACCTAAATGGGATCCCAAAAATAAGTACCTAACACTTCATGTAAATAAGATTTGCACTCAATGTGGTATCACTGGACACTATATGAGTGAATGTGTAGCAAAAGAAAACACAAGTCTAAGGAACAAAAATTTATTTTAGGGAAGAATAGGTTAAGAAATTGGGCTAAGAAGAATATGATTTATCATTTTGCCTATAGAAAGGGACCCAAACTAGTTTGGACTTCCAAGACTAACCACTGATATATTTTTTGCAGGTCCAAGTGAAGAAGAGAAGACAAATATGATACATGGATAGTGGTTGCTCAAAGCACATGACTGGGAACAAGAACCAGTTCCTTTCACTTGTGACCTTTAGAGGAGGTAATGTCTCCTTTGAAAGTAGAAATAAAGGTGAAATTATTGGAGTTTGAAAGGTAGGCAACTCTGATTCCCACTCAATTATGAATGTCTACCTGATAGATGGAACGAAATACAGTTTGATAAGTATCTCACAACCGTGTAATAGAGATTCTTCCACATTTTCAGAATATTTACCACTGAAAAAATAGTTTTGCAGGGATAAAGTTTAAACAATATATATGTGGTGGATTCTTCCACACTTTCAGAAAATGAACTCACTTTCTTGAGTGTCATGAATAGTGATCCCCTCCTTTGGCATAAGAGACTTGGGCATGCAAGTCTAAGTCAACTCAACAAACTAGTCTCCAAGGACTTGGTGATAGGGTTGCCTAACATTAAGTTCAAGGAAGACAAATTTTGTGAGGCTTGTGCAAATGGAAGCAGGTAAGATCCTCTTTCAGAAGTAAGAAAATGGTAAGTACTACCAGGTCGATGGAACTGGTCCATATGGATCTTTGTGGACCAATGAGGACAATGAGTAAAGGTGGAAGAGATATGTTAAGGTGCTTACTGATGATTACTATGGATTTACTTAGAAACTATTTTTAACATCTAAATATGAAGCATTTGACATGTGAACTTAATTTGTTAGAAAAACTCAAAAACAACTAGGTAATCAACGTGCATCAATTAAGTCTGATCATAGTATTAGGTTTTAGAATACGAAATTTTCAAAATTTTGTGATGAGCATATATGTATTTTGACGATTTCGGTAGGTTTGTATGATGTTTTTAAACTTGTACGCACGTTTGGATGGAGTCCGGGGTGACCCGAATGCGTTTTAGCATAATATGTGTGAAATTGTGAAAATTGTGTTTAAGTTGAAAGTCCTTGAGCTTTGATGATCGATTCTTATTAGTTGATGTTATTATGATAATTTTAGGTAACGAGCAAGTTCTTATAATGTTATTACACTTGTGTGCATGTTGTTTGGAGCCCGAGGGGCGCGGGTGAGTTTTGGATGTGTTACGGAAGAGTTTGATTAACTTAGGATTGCTGGTGCAAAACTATTGGTGTTTCAAATCTGCAAATCTTGCATTGGCTTGCAATTGCGAGCTTGCTTTTGCGGTCCACTGATCACATTTGCGATAAGGGGCTGGTACTTCGCATTTGCGAATATTTGATCGCATTTGCGAACTCTAGGAGTTTGCGTTTCCAACCATTAAGTCTCTTTTACAACTTGGAGTTGGGGGCTAACAACTTCACAAATGCGAAACTTAGCTCATATTTGCGGTTGAAGGGTGTATCGCATTTGCGAGAAATATGTCGCATTTGCGACTTTTGTGCATCTGATGCACTGATCGCATTTGCGATCAGCGTGTCGCATTTGCAATTAATGTGTCGCATTTGCGGGCATTATATTTGCAAATAAGTGTTCGCAAATGCAACACCTGCAACTAGATAAAAGATAAAAAAAATCGGGATTTAGCTCATTTTACACTATTTCTCAACCTCAAATACTGTAGATACGATTTTTGAATAACTTGTTCTTCCAAAATTCATTGGTAAGGAACTCTAATTCATTTTCTATCACTTAAGGGTTTTGGGTAAAAAATAAGGATTTTATAAAATTGAGATTTAGACCCCAAATTGAGGTCGAATTTTAAAATAAATCATATAACCAGGCTCGAAGTGAATGAATAATCAGGTTTTGGTCCGAATATCGAATTTCGACCAAGCGAGCTCAGGGTTGATTATTGTTGACTTTTTAAAAATGATCAAAATTAAACCTTTTTCATTTGCGGGTAGTTTTTAAAACCTATTTAAAATTCTTTGATCGATAATTGGCTAAATTCGGTTGGTTTGGAGGCTTGTTCGAAAGTCAAGGTTGTGGTTGATTGATTGATTTGGTTGCGGAGTGAGGTAAGTGTCATATTTAACGCTAACTTGAGGGAATTTAGACTTGCTGATCTATTTGCTGGGTGAATTATGTGTGGGAACGATGTGTATGCAAGGTGACGAGAATATATGCGCCGTCATGGGTTACAACATGCGGGTGAAACTTGATATATTGTCATTGTTGCTTCTTTTACTATGCCTTTTATTTTTTAGTTAGATTGTGATACTTTGATAGTTCGCTTCGTGATTATTGATTAATTTAAAGTTGTATTAAAGCACGAAGGGTGATGTCGTGAACTTGATTGCTTTATTATCATATGGTGAGGATGAAAGTAAAAGCACAAATGATGATGTCGTGTCATTGCATTTATGATATTACATGGTGAGGATGAGAGTAAAAGCACGAAGGGTGATGTCGTGTCATTGATGATTTCATTGCTCATTTAATTTCCAGATTTGCTAATTATTTAATTTCCAGATTTGTTAAAAAGAAGAAAAGAATTTTCTTAGTAATTGGAATTCATGAGTTTTGTCAAGTGAAAATGGTGACGAAAATGGAGAAGACATCAGTAATGGAGGAAATCGGATAAGGGAGAAAGAAAAAAGGAAAAAAAAGAAGAAAAGAAAAGAAAAAAGAAGAAAGAAAAGAGAAAGGTAAAGAAAAAAAAGTACTAGTAAAAAGGAAATAATGTTTGTAATACTCTTTAATACAATTAACGAAAGAGTTAATTAGTTTGGGTGGATTCCGTTTCGAAAAGGGCATTTATGGGCCAACTGTATAACTCTAAGGGTATATATGGACCAACTATGTGACAGTAATGGTATATTTGAGCTAAAATATTAACGAATGGTAAATGTGCTCAATTTCGTATAGTACAAGAGCATATTTGGACCTTTTTCGAATATTTTATAATTTTATTTTAATTTAACAAAGATCTGCTAGATCTACCGTCGTCGAAAAACTTTCAAGTATCAACTGTGGTGAGATTAAAACTTCTTCCAAAGGTTGATTCCTTTTGGAATACTACCACAAATTATTAAATATCAAACGGAAGTTAATACTGACTGGTACTATTTTGATAAGTTGTGTATTAGGTTCTTGACATCTCTTCGGCAAAGATGATATTTTCGTCTTCAGCTCATACAAATATTTTCCACGGCAATTCATAAAGAATTCTGATCGAGGAATCCATGTCCTTAATGTAACGATGAAAATATACCGGCGACATAAATTATTATTACATCTTAAGTTATGGTTATATCTAATGGACGTCCAACTTCTCTTTACTATATTAAAATTATGAAGTCCTTAGTAAAAATATCTTTCATTTTTTTATCTTTTAAAATTAAGATCCGCAAATACTAAATTTCAAAATAAAATAATGATCTTTTTATTACCATTTAAAACTAGAATAATACTGGATAAAATAATAATTACTGAATATTTAAAATTTGATATGAGCTAGGATTAACAATTCATATCAACAAGAAAATAAAGTATTTCCTTACGTGAGAGCAAATAATTACGTCTTTGAATTAACTAATTAGCAAAATAATTCATTTTAATTTGTTCACAAATTCATCCTATAAATAAAATTACTTTTCAGAGTTACATAATGTGGTACATAATTTGCGCCCTTAAGAAGAGAATCGACAGCGAAAGAAATCAAAAAATAAGAGGAAAATTGATTATAGTATTGATATTTTATACTTCAATAGCACATAAGGGGGTGATTTGTGTGGTGTCCAATTTTCGCGTGCACTAGATTATCGAAGGACCTGGTTCTTCTATGCATCCCTTACACGACAGTTGCAGAATAAATAATGCAAGGATTTTTATGTGAAAAACACCCCGCTCAAAAGGTGAAAAACCATGACCTACTTTACATTAGGATTTTCCCAAACACTTCACTATAACTCTGAGCCAAAACTTCAAAGTTTATAAACTCTTGCAAACCCAAGAATTACCTCTAACCCTTGTAGCAACACGCTACAGGATGTTGTGACAGCTTCAAGTTAACTCTAACTTGAAAGATACAACTCGAGTTTACAACCTCTTGCTAACCGAAGGATTAACTCAAACCCTTGTAGCAACACCCCATAGGTTGTTGCGACTACTTCAAGAAGTTAACTCTAACTTGAGTGTTACATTCAAGTACCTAGTACAATTTGCTTCTAAGAAAGCTGAAAGGTACAACTCAAAATGCCTATTACACTTTGTACTAGAAATAAAGAAAGACACATAAAACGGTTTCCGAAACTGGTTCTTCAATCTGGTTTGTGTAGCTTCAAGATCACACTCTTCAATATCACGGGAATTGCTCACAAAATGCCTTGCTGTTTTGCTCTCAATTCTGCTTTTACTTCAGTACATGTGTGTCGCCTGTAAAAGAGAACAAAACTGATATTTATAGAGTTAGTAGAACAAGGATTAACTAGAATTCTAATGCTTTACTCTCCCTTGGTAGAAGAGATCGAGCTAACATTAACTTCTAACTCTTTTCTTATCCTGGATAGAGTTCTTTTCAAGTAAGGAATCCTTCTCCTTATCAAATATATAATAACCCGAACGGTCGTTTTACTTTCTAGATTCCCGTTCCCCTAAGTAAGACTCCCCATACGTGCTTTTACTATTTTATGACTTGCGAGGATGGTTAGTTCGGGTTTGGAAGAGTTTGAGTTAAAATTAGAACACTTAGTTCCTTTTAAGTTCGACTTGGGACAACAATTCTAGTAAACGACCTCGGAACCGGGATTTGAAGGTCCTAATATATTCGTATGATTATTTTGGACTTGGGCGTATGTTCGGATCGGGTTTTGGACGAACCAGGAGCGTTTCGGCGCATAAAGTTGAAAGTTTACGCATTGAAGGTTTTAAAGTTCTTTAAATTTGGTTTGGAGTAGATTTTGGTGTTATCGAGGTCCATTTCTGATTCCGAGACTGGTAATAGTTTCGTATGTCCTTATGAACTAAGAATCGCAACCCAAAACCAATAGAATCGCAACCAGTAGCTAAGAATCGCAACCCAAAACCAATAGAATCGCGACCAGTAGCTAAGAATCGCAACCCAAAACCAATAGAATCACCTTATGAACTTCAAATTCTTCCAACTTACTCCAAACACGCCGATTCATACTTAAACTACTCGGAATGACACCAATTTTTACGTGCCCACGAGGTAACGAGAGTCCGTGCGTAGCTACTAATTATACTTATTTTTGGATAGTTTAGGACCCAAATAATAAAATATTTATAATACTTGTACCTTACTTGTTAATTAAAGTGCCTAAATTGTATTGGAACTTGATAGAGGAATTGAAAACGACCGAATTTCATTCACTTGAGTTTTGGTGGGTTACTTGACCGTTAATAGAAATTGTGCTCCTTTGTGTATTAGCCGTGTAATAGTTTTTGAATCGGATGTTTATAATGTATCCTCTCTTCTTGTAGAGTGGACTGAATGCATCGGCAGTAGAATAGATGCATATATGATTCGTGCCACTTGACCCTCGATAATGTACATATTATTCTAGATCGGGTCGTACGATCTCGGCATAAATCATGCGTAATAATACACGGAACCTAATTATACTTGATATTATTTTATGGCTTGAGAGGTTGTAATTATTAATGACAAAATTAGAACTGGAATTTATGATTAGTGAAAGAATTGTGTTTTTACTGCTTGTTATTGAGTTATTATTATTGTTTATATAGCCCATGCTTATTTAGATTTTTTGTAGTTTTTTTAGCCCATAGTAAGTATCAAAGTCGATCACTCGTCACTACTTCTTCGAGGTTAGACTAGATACTTGCTGGGTACATGTTGTTTATGTACTCACGCTGCACTTCGGTACTAATCGTGCAAGATCTGAGGCAGATGCATCTGGCGGTCATATCGGCGCGCACCCCGAGTCTCTCTTTTGTATCTATTTTTTGTCTACTTTATTTCAGAGAGTAGTTTGAGTTTTGTATATTCTACTAGTTGCTCATATACTTGTGAGACTAGGTCTTGGCACACTTACTAGTACACTTTATGGTTTTGGAGTACTTATGTCACTATATTTGCCCACTTAGTTGCCTTTATTTTGTTTTATTAAATTTTCCACTCCTTAATCTTTTAATAAATGGAATTTAATTATTTGAAAAATTATTAAAAGAGTAATCACATGGTCAGTTCACCATTGGCTTGGCTAGCGGCGACGTTGGGTGCCATCACGGCCTATAGGAGAAATTGCATCGTGACAATATGGTATAAGAGCACTAAGTTCACGTAGGTCTCACAAATTATGAGCAAGCCTGATAGAGTCTTGCGGATCGGTGTGGAGACGTCCGTACTTATCTTCAAGAGACTATAGGGTGTTAGGAAACCACTCTTTCTTCATCTCCTATTGTGCAGTTGATATTGTTCTAAGTATCTTTCTCTTATTCTCTCACAGATGGTGAGAACACGTGCGATGGAGGTACCCGATCATGGAGGAGCTGCTCCCCCAGCTGCTAAAGGTCGAGGCAGGGCTCCAGCCCGTGGTAGAGGATGAGGACGTCCTAGAGTTGCCCTAGTTGTGCCACCAGTAGATCCAGTAGAGGATCCTATTATTGAGCAGCATGGCAAGGTGCGTGCAGTAGAGCCAGCCCCGATGGATTTCATGTCCGCACCGGGATTCCAAGAGGTCATAGGCCGTATGTTGCGGTTCATGGATTCTATGACTCATGCTGGTTTATTTCCAGCAGACCCAGCCACATCTCAGGCGGGAGGGGGAGCATATACCCCTACTGCTCAAGATCCAGGGCATGCAGCTGCTATATATCTGATCCCGGGCGCACTACCCGTGGGCGGGGCTTAGCTAGTTGCAGCAGCCATACTTGAGCCCTGACCAGCTACGACTGACGATCTGCATAAGTTATTAGACAGATTGACCAGGCTTCATCCTCCTATATTTTGAGGTGAGCGGCATGAGGACCCCCAGGACTTTATTGATCGGTAAAGGGACAAACTGCACAACATAAGGATATTGGAGTCCCACACGGTGGACTTTACCACCTTTCAGCTAGAGGGCAGGGCCCATAGATGGTGGCAGTCTTATCTTCTCGGCAGGCCAGTAGGTTCTCCTCCCTCTCAAAGGGAAGAGTTGTGATTTTAGTTCGAGTAGCTCTACAACGGCCAGATGTCGGTGACCGACTTTGAGGCGAGGCTCCCTGAGTTGTCTCGCCATGCACTTATTATACTTCCTACCGATGCATAGAGAGTGCGGAGTTTTGTTGCCAGTTTGCACTCTGGTATCCAGGACACCATGGCCCGATAAGTTGAGATGGGGACTTCTTATGGGCTAGTTGTGGAAATAGCTCGGAGGATCGAGAGTGTCCGCTAGCGGAGCCGAGAGCAGGCGATAAGGGATAAGCGGTTTCGATATTCTGCAGAGTTCAGTGGTGCCCCGGTTGGGGACAAGGGTCAATTTGTGAGGGGTCAATCTAGCAGGCCTATATATCGAGGACCACCACCTCCTCGGGGTGCTCTAGTGCGGACTTATTTCAATGCCATGCTAGAGAGTTCATACCGCCTACCGGCTATTCAGGGTCCCTCCAATGCGTATTCAGGCCATCAGGGTCAGGCTTCAAGTCAGCAGTCTGCCGTATCGAGAGCTTGTTTTGAGTGCGGGGATCTTGGTCTTGCGAGGAGGTTCTGCCCCAGGCTTCGGTTAAAGGTAGTGCAACAGGTTTAGCAGCCTATGATTACAACACCATCTTCCACACCAGCCGTCAGGCCGCCCAGAGGAGAAGGGCAGGTGGGTAAGGGTCGTCCTAGAGGTAGAGGCCGGCCAGGTGGCGCTCCAGCCAGGTTCTATGCCTTTCTATCCAGACCAGATGCAGTGGCCTTAGATGTCGTAATCACATGTATTGTTTCTGTCTGCGGTATGGATGCTTTAGTATTATTTTATCCAGGGTTCACATATTCATATGTTTCATCTCTGTTTGCTCATTTCCTGGGTGTTCCTCATGAGTCCTTGGGTACTCTTGTTTATGTGTCCACTCTAGTGGGCGATTCTATTGTTGTGGGTCGGATCTATCGGTCATGTATTGTGACTTTTTGTGGTTATGAGACTAGAGTGGATCTTCTGTTACTTGATATGACCGACTTTGAGGTCATCCTGGTCATGGATTGGTTGTCCCCATATCACGGCATCCTTGATTGCCATGCCAAGACTGTTACCTTGGCTATGCCATAGTTCCCTAGATTGGAGTAGAAGGGTTCGTCTATTAGTATATCTAGTCGGGTTATCTCCTTTCTAAAGGCTCGACACATGGTCAAGAAGGGTTGCTTGGCTTATCTAGCTTATGTTTAGCATACTACTGTAGAGACTCCAGCGATTGATTAAGTGCCCGTGGTCCGGGAGTTCTCCGACGTGTTTCCTTATAATGTTCCAAGCATGCCACTGTATCGTGATATCGATTTCTATATAGATTTGGCTCCAAGTACCCAGCCTATCTCTATTCCATCATACCGCATAGCGCCGAAAGAGTTGAAAGAACAACTTGAGGAGTTGCTAGCAAAGGGCTTTATCAGACTGAGTGTGTCGCCTTAGGGTGCACCGATGTTATTTATGAAGAAGAAAGATGGGACTATGCGGATGTGCATTGATTATCGCCAGGTGAACAAAGTTACCATTAAGAAAAAGTACCCGTTGTCGCGTATTGATGATTTGTTAGACCAGTTGCAGGGTGTTAGGGTATTCTCTATGATCGACTTGAGATCGGGGTACCATCAGTTGAAGATTCGGGATTCGAATGTTCCGAAGACTGCTTTCTGGACTAGATATGACCACTACGAGTTTCTAGTGATGTTCTTCGGGTTGACTAATGCCCCGGTGGCATTTATGGATTTGATAAATCGGGTGTTCAGGCCATATATTGACTTATTTGTCATTGTCTGTATTGATGATATTTTGATCTACTCGCGTAGCATGAAGGAGCATGAGCAGCATTTGAGGGTGATGCTTCAGACCTTGCGGGAATAGAAGCAATATGTTATGTTCTCCAAGTATGAGTTTTGTTTGGATTCCGTAGCATTCTTGGGGAATGTTGTATCATGCGAAGGTATTAAGGTAGATCCCAAGAAGATCGAGGCATTTAAGATTTGGCCTCGTCCTACCACGATGACTGAGATCAGGAGCTTCTTGGGTTTAGCAGGTTATTATCGCCGGTTTGTGGAGGGATTCTCATCTATTGCAGCACCTTTGACTAGATTGACCTAGAAGGGTGCTCCGTTCTGATGGTCCGATGATTGTGAGGTGAGCTTTCATAAGCTCAAGACCACATTGACTTCAATACCGGTGTTAGTGTTGCCTTCCGATTCAGGGATGTATACTGTGTATTACGACACATCACAGGTTGGCCTGGGTTGTGTATTGATACAGGAGGGGCGAGTTATTGCATATGTTTCATGTCAGCTGAAGCCCCACAAGAAGAATTAACATATACATGATTTGGAGTTGGTCTCGATAGTTCATGCACTAAAGATCTGGAGGCATTATCTTTATGGGGTGTCCTGTGAGGTTTACACCGATCATCGCAGCTTGCAACATTTGTTCAAGTAGAGTATTATCAATTTGAGGTAGCGCAGGTGGCTCGAGTTACAGAAAGATTATGATATTTCTATCCTTTATCATCCGGGCCAGGCGAATGTGGTTGCGGATGCCTTGAGTGGAAAGGCGGAGAGTATGGGTAGTTTGGTATTCATTTCAACATAAAAGAGGCCATTAGCTTTGGACATTCAGTCCTTGGCTAACAGACTTGTGATGATGGATATCTCAAAGCCCATCCGAGTTCTTGCATGGGTCGTCGCCCAGTCTTCACTCTTTGAGTAGATCAAGGCTCGCCAGTATGGCGATCCGCACTTGTTGGCTCTTAGAGAGACGGCACTATAAGGTGGTTCCAAGGAGGTTGCTATCGGTTATGATGGTGTTTTGCGACTCCAGGGTCGTGTATGTGTCCCTAATGTTGATGAATTTGGGTCATTGTCGATAGATTGACCAAGTCGGCACACTTCATTCTGGTTGTGACCGTGTACTCCTCAGAGAGATTGGCTTAGATTTACATTTAAGAGATTGTTCAGTTGCATGGTGTGCCTATTTCCATCATATTATATAGAGGCCCTCAGCTTACTTCGCATTTCAAGAAGGCATTACAGAGTGAGTGGGGAACCTGAGTAGAGCTCAACACGGCCTATCATCCGCAGACCGGCGGGCAGTCAGAGTGGATGGTTCAGATCTTGGAAGATATGCTCAGAGCATGTGTGATTGACTTCAGAGGGCAATAGGATCGGTTCTTGCATTTAGCTGAGTTTGCTTACAACAACATTTTATCAATCTAGCATTGAGATTGCTCCATTTGAGGCTTTATATGGTTGGCGATATCGTTCACCCATCAGATGGTTTGAGGCCGGTGAGGCTAGGTTATATGGTATAAAGATGCCTTGAAAAAGGTAAAGTTTATTCAGGAGCGACTTCACACAGCACAGTCCAGACAGAAGAGTTACGGGGATCAGAAGGCGCATGACTTATCATTCATTGTGGGCGAGAAGGTTCTCTTGAATGTCTCGTCGATGAAGGGAATCATGAGGTTTGGGAAGAAGGGCAAGTTGAGACCAAGGTTTATTGGACCATTTGAGGTGTTAAGACGAGTTGGAGAGGTTGCTTATGAGCTTGCCTTGCCTCCAATATGTCTGGATTTCATCTAGTTTTCCACATGTCTATGCTCTGAAAGTATCATACCGACATGTCGCATATGTTAGACTATAGCACAGTTAAGTTAGATTAGAACCTAGGTTACGAGGAGGAGCCAGTTGCCATTGCTGACAGACAAGTTTGCTAGTTGAGGTCAGAGAAGATTTATGCGATAAAGTTTCAGTGGAGGGGTCAACCAGTCGAGGAGGCAACTTGGGAGACCAACGAGGACATGCAGAGAAGATATCCACACTTATTCGGTACTCCAGGTAGGATTCTAGACCCGTGGAGGACGAATAATTTTTTGAGAGGTGAAGAATGTAACGATGTCGATTTGCTTTCTAGATCCCCGTTACCCTAAGTAATACTCCCCGTCTGTGCTTGTACTATTTTGTGACTCGCGGGGATGGTTAGTTCGGGTTTGGAAGGGTTCGAGTTGAAATCGGAATACTTAGTTCCTTAATATTCACTTTAAAAGGTTAAGTTCGACTTGGGTCAACATTTTGAATTAAACGACCTAGGAACTGGGATTTGATGGTTTCAATAGGTTTGTATGATGATTTTGTACTTGGTCGTATATTCGGATCGGGTTTTGGACGACCTGGGAGCGTTTCTGCGCATAAAGTTGAAAGTTGGCGCATTGAATGTTTTAAAGTGCTTTAAATTTGGTTTGGAGTAGGTTTTGTTGTTATCAAGGTTCATTTGGGATTCCGAGCATGGGAATAGTTCTATATGGTGATTTAAGACTTGCACGCAAAATTTGGTGTCATTCTGCATAGTTTAGGTATGAATCGACGCGTTTAGAGTAAGTTGAAAGAATTTGAAGTTCATAAGTTGATTCTATTGGTTTGGGTTGCAATTCTTAGTTTTAATGTTGTTTTATGCATTTTGAGGGTGCGAGCGAGTCCGTTTTATGTTTACAAACTCGTTGGTATGCTTGGGCGAGGCCCCGGGGGCCTCAGGTGCTATTCGAACGATGCGCGAATCAATTTTGAATTTGGAGAAGAGTTGGTGGAGCCTGTCATCTGTTGCGTTCGCACCTGCGGTGGAAGGGCCACAGAAGTGGCACCGCAGATGCGACGCCTTGCTCATAGAAGCAGAAATGGGAGGGGTCAGCGAACTCACTTCCGCGATGAAGGGGTCCGCAGGTGCGAAGGGGGGCAGCCTGGCCATGGTTGTAGGTGCGCGAGGCAAGCCACAGAAGCGGGCTCGTAGATACGGGATTTGGCCGCAGGTGCGATGGGGCATGGGTCGAACATGTTTCGCAGATGCGGACAACTGACCGCAGAAGCGGAGATTCTTCCGCAGGTGCGAAAAAACCGTTAGGCAGAAGGGTTGCATTTAAGTCGAGACATAGGATTATTTCTTCATTTCTCTCACTTGTTGGTCGAATATATATCTCTTTGAATAGGGATTTTCATCTAGCACCTTGAAGGTAAGTAATTCCTACCCAATGTAAGTTAAACACATAGATCATGGGTAGATTTTAACATATAAAATTTTGAGAATTTTGAGTTTAGATGAAAAATCTAAGTTTTGATAATAATGAAATTTAACCACGAAAATGATTATGGGATTGAATGAAAATTATATATTGAGTACGTGAGGTTATGGGTAACAACTTTCTTCAAAAATTTTTGGAATTCATGCACGTGGGCCCGATGAGTGAATTTTAAGAATCTTCCAATTTGAGTTTTGTTTTTAGCAAATTTTACTACTAGGCACTGTGCCTAGTAGCTATTTTATAAATATTTAGAAACAAAACAAAACAATGTCAGGGGGTCTTACAATGTGAAAAAAACAGACTTTGCCAAACTCCATAGCTCCTATTATCAAGGTTGAGCAAGAAACTCAACAATGATATAATGTATTCTAAAATAAGCCTGCACACTAAAATGTAGCCATGGTAAATGATCACCACTGAAGCTCATGTGGCCCTTTTCCTCTTGTACAAATTGATATGATAGACGTGATTGATCCAATGCACTGCATTCCTGTGTTCCTATCTTGTAACTGCATCTCATAATGTCATTCCTGTATGGCCTACCAGTAGAAGTAGCTAATCGTCTTTCCTCATTGTCCAGCAACTGTTTATCCCACTCTTGTGTAGGATGTTCTGTGTCGTAGCTACTGTTGTTTTCCTCTTGACATGTAACTTCCAATAAATCACCTACAATCAAAACCAATACAGCAAAACACACGCATCCTCTGTGGTTTCTACGATGCAACAGTTTTGCACGTAGGTGAAACAATGTAGTTTGAGGATTAATGCTTGTAAATTCCATCTATGTTCTGCAATAGACTTTGTGTGGCTCCTTTCATGGGATGTTGAAGTAATGAGATGCATTGTGCTGGCATTACACAACCCATCCATTGATCCCTTTTTTGAATGCCTCTACTGCATACTTCTCATTAAATTTATGGGAAGCCTTGAGTTGTAATCCCATTGTTGTGTGTTCCTTTTGTGCAACTCATAGTGAATATTACTTGTATTCACAATAAGTATAAGGAGACTGTATGGTATTGAGGACTGACCTTCTATACATGAGAGTCCACACTACAATGCTCAAAATCATCCTCGCTTCTATACTTGTGCCTACCTTTAGTTCCTTTTCAGTGGAATGAGTACATTGTACTAATACCACCAGCTGAAAGTTCATCAAAGGATAGGCAATAGATACAGTAGCTTCTCCTATGGTGTATTGGTTGCACCCTTTTTGCATCTAGTAGATTCTATCTGTGTCATTGATCAAAAGCGTAACAAAGTTTTGGGCAGTGTAGTGAGATGCCCATGTGCTACAAATATCCTTATTTGTTTGATGCTTCTCTTGTATCTCCATGGATTGAGCTGTTGACTAGGGATGGATAAAATCTGCAGATAAATATGGAATTCGTTGATCCGTAGCCCTAGTATATCCTCCTGATCTCTATTTGCCATGCTTTTGCTTATCCTTGATTTCCCTCCAATGGAATGAGTACATAGTACTAATACCACCAATTGAAGTTTCCTCAAAGGACAAGGCATGGATACAGTAACTTTTCCTGCAAAAAAGAACCCATTGTTAGTAATAAAGCAGTCCATCATACTCTCCTCCATAAGGATTTGAGTATGGTGGTAGTATGTTTCCTTGTCATTGGTCTCACTTCTCCCCCCAGTGTTCACTTCCATTGCACCTAACTCCTCACCCTTACTCGCAAATATGGACATAACCATTTTTCATTGTTAACTATCCTTCTACCTTGTGGTTCCAGCTGATCAAATGAATGTGCTTCAAAATCTCCATTATCAAGGGCATAATTGGCTAGATAATCCGCAAGTTTGTTACCTTCCCTCATTATGTGTGAGAATCTAGTATTGCTCCTTTCCAACAGCTCATTTATTTCCCCTATATATGCAGTTACTGCCCAAGGTGGATCCCAAGTTCCCTCTATCACATTCTTCATTAACATCGAGTCAGTTTGCACTAGGATATTGGAGTATCCATGATGCACACAGTACCTCGGAGTCTCAAGAATAGCAGCTGCTTCTGCTTCAATGTTAGTAGTATCCTGAATTTCCTTTCCCCTTGCATACTTGACATCACCTTCCTTATCTCGTAACACAAAGCCTATCGAACTCCTCCCTGAATTTCCTATAGATGCCCCATCTGTGTTGATTTTCACCTAGCCATGATCAGGTAATTCCCATATAACCTTGATTATCTTCAACTTTGGTATGTAATTTTCCATTAAGTGTACTAGGTCTGGCCACTTATGAGGAATGTTCAATAAGCTTGGTTTCCTTACACTTACCAACTGTTGAATTATGGATGAAATCTGGTAGATCACCCTACTAACAGTTACTATCTCTCCATGCTTATAGTTGTTCCTTCTTTTCCATAATTCCTAAACAATAATCGAAGGAAAAGCATAAAAGATTGGTTTAAGCCTGGGGACTACCTGGTATGACCAATATTTCAGTACTGCCTGATGTAAGGACGACCCCTCTATGTTGATGCCTGTATTGGAAAGAAAATAATGCCACACAATCTGAGCTGCATATGATCTAAAGAGTACGTGTACTATTGTTTGCTATGATGGATTAACACAACACCAATATTTACAAGGCATAAAGTAGCCCAACCTTCTAAAATAATCATCCAAAGGTAGCTTGCCTTTCCAAACCTTCCACATAAATAAAGAAATCTTGAAAGGTATTCCTCTCACCCATATTTGTTTACATACAACACTAGGATCCTTTATTCTACGAGTATACTCCCAAGCAGATTTAACTGTAAAGCTGCCCTTAGGCTACAACGTCCAGAATAGTCTATCTAATTCATTATGTAATAAAGGAGGCTTTCTATTCTCAATAATATGGTATGCCAAATCTTGTGGGAGAGTATCCAGTAGCCTTTCCTCATCCCACGAGCCATCTAAGAGAACATCATGTACATTGTGTACATATTTATCACAATAAAATTCTGGAGGAGTAACAAAGTACAAAGCTCCCAAACCTGTCCAATTATTGAACCAAAACAATGACGAACCCATTCTTGGTTGCCATACTATTTGATGTTCCACCTAATCTCTATATTCAATAATTTTCCTCCAAACATGAGATCCATGTCTCCAAGGAACTATAATTGCATTCAAGTTTTTACAATACTTTTGTCTTATGAAGGAGCTCCATAATGTAGGCTTTGTCCTAAAGTTCCACCACAATTTACAAAATAAAGCTGTTGAGACATCATGTAATGATCTAAACTCAACTCCTCCATCCTCTTTTGGTAAACATAAATTTTCCCATGATACCCAATGTTTGGCTTTTCCTCCGACAGAGTTACTCTAGAAAAAACAAACAAACATTTTTTGAAGTTTATCAATAATAAAAGAACAAGGATTCACAGCTGACAATAAATGAATTGGCATATTTTGAAGCACATGTGAAATCAAAATTGCCCGACTACCAATATAGAGTAGCTTACCTTTCCAAGATTGTAGCTTATCTAGTATCTTATTAATAAGTCCTTCATAGTAACTCGTCCTCCTCCTGGCATAGAAAATTAGACAACCGAGGTAAGTGGAAGGAAATTCCTGCTTGTCTATTCTAGTAATCCTTTGCACCTTATTCAGTACTTCCAAACTTGTAGAATGATGTGTATAGATAGTTGATTTTGCCTTATTAATTAGCTGCCCTGGGGCCACCTCATAAACACTAAATTCTTCCATTATGAGTTGTAATTAAGTGGCATCAGATGATGTGAAGATAATAATATCGACAACATATGCTAGATGATTAATCTTTGGACTCCATTTTCGCAAACCAAATTCACAAAAGTATAACTTTAAGTGTAGAGCATTCAAACCTCTAGACCGTGCTTCAGCAGCTAATATGAATAGTGTAGGTGGCAGTGCATCCCCTTGCTTGACTCCTCTAGTTAATTTGAAAAAACCATAAGGCTGGCCATTAATCAAAATAGAGTACCAGTTATTTGACACAATGCCAAATACTACACCAATAAACCTCTCATAGAAGCCCATATTCCTCAACACTTTAGTCATAAACAACCATGAAAGTCTATCATAAGTTTTTGTCATGTCCAATTTTATCACTACACTAGGTCCTGCCCTTGTTCTTAACCTATTGTCTGTGATGATTTCTTGAGTCAACAAAATATTTTCAACTATGCTCATTCCCTTAACAAAACCTTCTTGTTCACTAGAGATGAGATTCGGCAACATAGAAGCAAGTCTTTCATGAATCACCTTAGAGAACACCTTGTTGATAAAATTGTTGAGGCTTATAGGTCCCATATCTGAGAAAGTAACAACTTTCTTCTTTTTAGGTAACAGAACAAGGTTCGTGTGGGTAATAAATCTTGGGACCTCATCACCATTGAATAACTTTCACACCATATCAAAAACATCATCTCCAATTATATCCCAGCAGGAATGGAAAAATTTCCCTGTAAATCCATCTGGCCCTCCAGCACTGTCAGCATTTAATCCAAAAATAGCTTTTTTGACATCATCTTTTGTAGGTTGCTTCACCAAATCTTGATTCTGCTCAGCAGTTACCATATTAGGAACATGTTCAATGATTCCAAAAGCAGCAGGTATAACATCCTCACAAAACTGATCTTGATAGAAATTTGTTGCCTCTACTACCAATTGTTCATTCCCTTCAATCCAGTTACCCTCACTATTTTTAATTCTCTTGAGCTGCAATCTTCTCCTCGTTCCATTTACATGAGCATGAAAGAGTTTTGTATTACAATCACCATCCTTAAACCATGCCATTCCAAACTTTTGTTTCCAAAATTCTTTCTCGGGAGATAGATGCACCTTGTGGAGTCTCTCACGATTGAGCTTTGTAGGATTAAGCTCATACTGAGCTTCATGCACCAAAACCACCTCTTCTAAACTCTTAATCTTTTGAAAGATGTCCCCATATGTAGCTTTACTCCACACTGATAGTGCTCTCTTGACCTTCTTCAATTTGTGATTGAAAATGATAAAAGGATTATCACTAAAATCCACCTTCCAGTTTTCCTTTATAACATCTCGAAATGTAATATGGTCTGTCCAAAAATTGAGGAATCGGAACTACGTCTTGATAGGAACATAATTTGGATCACAAGTAATTAACAAAGGGCTATGATCTGATACGGTTTTCGACAAGTGAGTGATATCAACACCTGGAAAAAACTGTTATAACTCCATATTTGCCAAAACTCTATCTAGTCTCTTAAAGATGCAATCTTCTTCAACCCTTCCATTCCACCATATGTAAATACTACTATTGAAACCCAAATTGTGTAAATTAGTGGAAGTTACACAGTGCCTGAAATCATCAATCTCATGGAGATGTACTGGTAATCCTCCAAATTTCTCCTCCTTATCCCATATTACATTAAAATCACCACCCAACTATCCATGTAGTTGACATATCAGAAGTCAACGCATACTGTGTGTCACATAGTTCGATCCTCTCTATAGCATTGTATTTGGCATAAATTAAAGTAAGAATTAACTCCTGTTGAGTATTAGAATCCACCAACCTTAAGGTCATCTGCTGCTCCATATCAAATAATATTGTGAGTTCATAATCTTCATCCACAAAAGCCCATATCTTGTTAGAAATATTTACAAACGCCTGAGAAAATCCTATTCTTCTTCTGTACCTCTCTAGTTTTCTAGATTGCTGCATTGGCTCCATTAATCCCACAAACCTAAAGTATTGTTGTCTATGCATTGTAATTAGCCTTACAAAGGCTTGCATTATGTTAACTGATCTAATGTTCTAAATTAATGCATTCATCATTAATTGGTAGATTTAGAAAGGGTCCTTCTTTTTTGTACTCATGTGCCAAGAACATTATATGTTTCTTTTTTATTCTTCTTTCTACCTCTGCTTGCAAATTTTGCTTTCTCCATATGTCTTGGAGATTAGTCACCCTGTCGAGCAACATTCCTGAAGTCCTGAGCTATAGATTCCTCATCCATGTCTCTTCCTTTTCCTTCTTCATTCTCTTCATCCTCTACTTCTGGAGACTCTTTGACAAGTTGTGTTTTCACTGGTTTATGAATTACTGCTCTACTGGTCGATTCCATAGCCACATTCTGAATCTTGGAAGATGATTGCAGTTCTTTATTTCCCTGTAAATCATTGCTTTGGCTTTGATCATTAGGCTTAAGTGGAACATCGGGAAAATTTATTTTAGAATTATTGTGTTGGATATCAGAAGGTTTTACCATCATATCATGACTGGACTTCTTCCCAGTGTCATCGTGCGTATTTCCATCCGCATTTGGTCGCATTAGTTCCTGACCTTTCCCTTCTTCGTCTAAGAAATGAACCTCATCTTCTAAATCCTGTCCATCAATCTGAACATCAACTACATCCTTGTCTAGCCCATCATCTAAATGTAATTCCCTTTCTTCTTCCAATTCATCCTCTACTCGTTGACTCCATAATCTCCCTATATGTTGACTTTCTTTCGGAAAGTTCTTTTCTTTGTTCGACTGATCAGCCCTATCTATTTGTTTAACATATTCTCCTCATTGTTCACTAGTCACACTAGCATCAACTCCCTTTGGAGCATTATTATCGTTGTCCGTTGGATTGATAATATCTTGTTGAGTGTCCAGAGTTTGTGAAAGGATCTTTTGGAATGATTGATTAGTAGTAAAATTGTTGACATTGTTACCTCCAAAAGTTCTATGGACCCATTGTTCTGTGGATTCCTTTAAGATTTCTTGCTCTGTCTCCTTGCCCTTCTGATTTATATTTTCTTTACCAATATCCTTACGAGCTGCAATCCCAGGTGAAGAAGGATTATAAACTGGTGCAACGGGATTCAAGTTTTTCCTATTTTCAATAGGAGAAGGTCTAGGACTGTGATTGACTTGATTTTCTTCCACCAAAGCTAACTGAAAGTTCTCTTCATTATCATTAGTATCCTCAACCAAAGTAGCAAACTTATTAGTCGTTTGAATATTATCAACATGAAAGATTTCTTTCCCATTGTTGCCCTGTGCTTTTTCGAGCTGAACAGGTTTCTTGACGCGATTATCTCAGACTTCTTTCCATTGTTCACCAACATTACCAACAACTTTTCCAATAGAGAGGATCACTAAAGGATCCTTGGTTTTCTCCTATTTCCCCAAATGACCAGGACTGCCTGCTTCACTTTGCCATTAGGCTCCATTAATTCTAGGTGAAGTCGCCAACATTCAAATTGATCATGACCTTGTATTTTGCATTGCTTACAATACATGGGTAGGAAATCATAATTGATCTTTACACATTCAGTTCTAACTTCTCCTGTAGCCTCATTCTCGATATCCATACGAATTGTCTTAGGTAAATCTGCTAACAAGTGAACTAGTATCTTAACCTTCGCACAACTAGGCCTAGTTTTGTTAATTGTAGCCATGTCCAGATGCAAAGGCTTCCCTACAGCTGACGCTAATGAAAGCAAACATTCCTTTACAAAAAGGGTAGGCAGCAAACCTGGAAAGGAAATCCACACCATATCCATTGGTGTTTTTTCCCCGTACTTGAATTTTTTATCGTAAATTAGTGGTCGTAAGTGATATTCATAGCCATCCTTGTCTTTGACATAATTAGCATTTTTCACCGTAAAGTTAAAGAAATCTTCAAATAGTGTCAATCTTATCAAAACATGTCGATCTCTAAGGAAACCAACACTAAATTCTCCTTTGATTCCATATTGACTTGGTATGATTCTACGTAAGTCTTGAAGTTCTTGCCAACCATACGATAATTTGCCAACAGATGCATATTGTAATCCTTCAATTACATTCATACGATCAATCTCAGCTTCTTTAAACTTGAGAAAAGGCTCTCCATTTAAAACAGTAGCTCGTTACATAGGGATAAGATCGACGGTAGGTTTCGATGACTACATGGGACTGTTTTGCGTGGCTGGTTTTAATATGTTACTGTAATCTAAGAGTTGGGGATTGTTGTTTATAGTCGTATTAGTTGGGTCGAGGGAGGGAGGAGGCTGACCAGCTAGAAAAGATGGTTGGCCACTGGGCGGACCAGCCATGGCAGCGGTCAAACGAGATGCTTGGGTCAAACGGTGGTCGACCACGCGTGCTCAGCTCTCCCTAGACGCTCGATTATTAAGTTTCTTGGTTTCTCTAATCAAGAAATTTGTTTCCAATTTGGATTGGGTAATTACTCTAATAGCTAAATTATTAACTCTTGAGTGTATATTGATTATTTTATATAACATTTGGCTAGTTATGGATTGTTTGGCACCAAGTGGGGCCTTTAGAGTGAATTTGTGGCCGAAAAGTGAGCTCTAAGACGAGGTAAGTCTCTTGCCTAACCTTGTAAGAGTGAATTTACCCCATAGGTAATTTAAATTACTATTTAATTCTAATTGTGGGGGCTACGTACGCACAATGTGATGAGAGTCTGTGCGTAGCTACTAATTATGCTTATATCTGGGTAGTTTAAGACCCAAATCAGTTCACCATTGGCTTTCCTAGAGACGATGTTGGGCGCCATCACGACCTACAGGAGAAATTCGGTCGTGACAAAATATGCAAGTTTTTCGTTCAGGGACTATAAACAATAATCACTTATACTTATCCTTTGTACGTGCATGCGTTTTGCTTAATTCTGACCATGACATGTGTACACTGTCCATTGTCTTGGTTCATGCATATGTTCCTTTGTTAATCATCAAAATCAAAACCGCTCAGGTAAACAAATTTCCCCTTTTTGATGATGACAAACTCTGTGCTTTTCAGAAGCATGGAACCTGTTTCAACTTACCTCAACATCAAACAAAATGTTAGAATACTTTCCACTTAAAGTCACAAATCATCAAGGACCGGGTATTAGGTTATAAACATCATAGTCCAAAGCAAAAACACACCTTATCTTCCCCATTTTGGCATCATCGAAAAGTATCATAGTTAAGTTAAGTAACCAAATTTTAAAAGATATCACTCATGGTCATTGGGACTACTTAAAATGCAATCATGGATTCAATTTTCTCTATTTCAATATAAGGATATTAGCAATCTAAGAAATATCAACAAACAATAAGAGCAAAAGCAGTGGATTTCATTGATTGATAAGCTCCTATCACAAAACATAAGAAAGTAAAAGCATATAACCATGAGTAAAAAATGGAGAAATATCCCACTTGGGTCTTAGAAAGAACTGGTTACTAATGGGGTAGGACGGGTTTAAGATTGGGAAGGACCAGGTTCTTGGTTCTTGGCTTGAAGCTGTTTCAACATATCTTGGAAAATTTCATCGTGCTTCTTATTCTCTTTTGCTAACTCAGCCTTGAGAGAATCCCTCTCAGCTTCTACACCAGCTAGCCTTTTCTACAACCTCTCAATCTCAACCTTTTTTACTATTTGAGCCTTCTTGCTCTTTTTGGCTGACCTGGTTCTTTTAGACACAGTTGAGCCCTCTTCTCCAGCCTCTGTTTCTTGAGAATTCTTTCTCTTTTTGGCACTAGGTGTGGGTACTTCCACATATTTATCTACATCTTCAAGAACCAGGTTCATCTCCTCAAACTAGATTACTCCACTTGGCTTATCAACCTTTCTCTTTCCTTTCAAAGTGACTTTCTTGACACTCTCAACTAAGGTCGTTTTTATATTGGCCTCACTATGATTCTTATGTATCCTTATAGTTCTTCCTCTTGTGGTAGGAGTTACTATAGGGATAGAAGGAGCAGCCTTTCTCTTAGTGCCACCCACGCCCTTTCATGGAGTATTTCCAATTTTGCTCTTCTTCTTTGGATTATAACTATCTGAAACCTTTTACAGTAGGTCATGTAGGGGTTCCTTTCTAGATGGAACAGATTCTTGGAACCTTTTCCTCAACCTCACCAGCCCCTCTACTGTATTAGTGTCCCCAGAACCACTACCTCCTTCTCATACAACAATCTCTTCCTCCCCAGCAAACTCCCCTAACTCCATAACACAATTTCCCCTGTTTCTTAATTCAAACCAATAAGAGTGGGTGAAGAAGATCCAAACACTCTTTTTTTCCCTCTCGCCTCACATCTACTTCAACACCATCACTCTCTTTTTCTTTTCCTTTTTCATTTTTACCACCAATTGTTTCTGACTCATCAGTTTCTACACCAGCAATCGAACTAACCAACACAAACTTATTTTCAAGATTCTCATCAATTTCAGAAGCAACATTAGAAGTTACATGTTCAGTTTCAGAAGAAACTGGTTCTACCCCCTTAGTCGCAGACTTGAAGGACTCATCAGAGTTTTGGGGTTCTTCTGCCTGGCTAGCCTGCAATTTCTTATTCAATTTCATGGCATGTTCTCTACTAGCCACTATTTTTTGGGAAAGCATCTTGACATGCTATTTTTGGGGGGTTTGGGTGGTTGAAGCTATGGGTGAAAGTTCTTTGGGTGGTGAAGAAGGGTTCTCAGTGTTCTTGGGTTTGTTTTAATATGTTTTCCATTTGATCAGTGTAGGTATCTGAAGAATTTCAAGAGAGGTTTAGGGATTAGAAATTTTGATCTTTAGAAAATGAGAGATGAAGAAAGAAGTTAGGTTCAGATCAATTTAAAGAGGGAAAGGTTGAGTATATAATGACAGCTTTTGGAGGTTGGAAGTCTAATCACCTTGGGAGTATCAATTTGAAGAGACATTGGATTCTTCCCCAAAAGTTTCGGCAATTATGGTATGTGGATCTCTTGGTGAAACTGGATCGTTTCTAACTGACTGGTTCAAAAGGAGTTGGGATAAAGTGAGAACTCTTTACACATCATGATCCATATGCAGTTATTTTAAATTATACGGAGTGTAGGATACATACCTTATAAGCTCGATGAACCAGGTTCTTCACTGGAAATTCTCTTGTGTAAGACTGATTTTTCCCAAGAAAGTAAGAATAATATCATTAGATATCAGTGAGATATTATAGCACATGACAAAATAGTATACTAACAAAAGTATGAGACTGAGCAATATTTAATCTAATTATTTGCAAAATTCACAAGTCATCTTACCAATCATTGAGTTGGAACCGGTTCTCGTTTAGGTGATCTTAATCATCCCTAATTCTAGCCCGGTGCTTTCAAAGGGATCCCTACCCAAAGCTTTTGTGAAGATGCCAGCTATTTGCTTTCAGTAGCACACAATTCCACAATGATCAAACCCTTTTAAGAATTATTTCTCAGAAGATGATGCCTAACATTTATGTGCTTAATTCTTTTGTGATGGACCGGGTTCTTGGTCATATTGATTGCATAAATATTGTCACAAAAGATAGGGATACAACCTACATCAATTCCAAAGTCCATTAATCGTTGTTTAATTCACAAAAATTGAGCACAACATGAGGCAACTGCCTCATACTCAGCTTCAGCAGTAGATAAAGCCATCGAGTTTTGCTTTTTGGTGGCCCAAAACACAAGACATAAGCCAAGAAAGTGTGTCATACCTGAGGTACTCTTTCTATCCACAAGAAAACCTGCATAATCAGAATTAGCATATTTCACTAAATGAAAATTACTACCTTTTGGATACTATAGGCAAATATCAGTTGTGTCTTTTAAGTATCTCAAGATCCTCTTGACAGCCTTCAAGTGAGACTCCTTTGGATTTGTCTGAAATCTAGCATAAAACCCAACACTGAAAATAATGTCATGTCTACTATTAGTGAGATATAACAAATAGCCAATCATTTCTCTATACATTTTCTGATCAACAGATGAACCAAGTTCATCTAAACCCAATTTTGTGGCTGTTGCAATGGGAGTGTCAATTTTTTGGATGTTCCTTATTTGTTTTATTGGTGAGGAACAAGTTCTTTAGAAGTTGAGGATCAGTTCCTCTCTGGTCAATTCCCTCTGTCGGGTTACCTTGGATAGAAGGACCTAATCCATGACCTGTTCCTTTATGTGTTGCGGCTTCTGGCTGGACTCTTGCTTCAGCATTTTAATTTCTTGTCAGCTCAATCTCTTCATCATTGTGTTCCTACCTCTTAGAGAGAATGTTAGTTTCATCAAAGACAATATGCACACTTTCTTCTACATCATAGTTCTTTTATTGTATATTTTATAAGTTTTACTATATGAAGAATATCCCAAGAATACCCCCTCATCACTTTTGAGGTCAAACTTTTCTAGGGAGTCCTTTCCATTATTGTGAACAAAGAACTTGCATCCAAATGCCCTAAGATGGGATATATTTAGATTTCTCCCTTTAAGTAACTCATAGAAAGTTTTCTCAAAGAGAGGTCTAGTCATGCACCTATTTATGATGTTGCATACAATGTTCACAACTTCTTCCCAAAAGCTATGAGACAACTCACTTGCAAGTAACATGGTCCTAGCCATTTTCTCCAAAGTCTGATTCTGTCTTTCAACTATTCCATTTTGTTGTGGAGTTCTAGGAGCAAACAAATTATGATATATGCCGGGTACGTTTACCCAAAATGTTGACCGTGGTCAACTCTAGCCTCATTTTTAGTCAAATTCTTTATTTTTTTCACATAAAAGCTTTCCGAAATGCGATACGGATAATGCACGCAAATTTAGAAATATAAAAAGGAACTAATAGAGGCCTTAGAATATAGAAATAAAGGCTAGTACTCAAAACGACCTTTCGAGTCGTCACACTCTACACCTCAAAAAAAACGTTCATCCTCGAACGAATATAGAAAAATACATGGACTAGTAAAAAATGGGGGTATCTACTCCTCATATCAGACTCGGAATCCCACGTAGACTCCTCAATAGGCTAACCTCTCCATTGCACTTTCACAGAAGGAAAACTCTTGGATCTCAACTTACAAGGTTGCCGGTCTAGAATAGCCACCGGCTCTTCCTTATAAGCCAAATTTTCATCAAGTTGCACCGTGCTGAAGTCCAAAACATGTCAGCTTTCCTCATGGTACTTCCGAAGCATAGACATGTGAAATACCGAATGTACCCCTGCTAATCTAGGAGGCAGTGCAAGCCTATAAGCAACCTCCCCACCTCTCTCTAAGATCTCCAATGGCCCAATAAACCTCGGGCTCAACTTGCCCTTCTTCCTAAACCATATCACGCCATTCATCGGCGACACCCAGAGGAGAACCTTCTCTCAAACCATATAAGCTACATCTCGGATCCTCCGGTCTGCATAACGCTTCTGCCTGGATAGAGCTGTGTGAAGTCATTCCTGAATCATATTAACATTCTCTATATCATCACGGACCAAATCAGTGCCCAAAAATCTAGCCTCACCATGCTCAAACAAACCAATCGGGGAATGACATTGTTTTCCATACAATACCTCATGCAGAGCCATCAGGATGCTCGACTGGAAGCTGTTATCGTAGGCGAACTCCGGTAGAGGTAATAAATGGTCCCATGAACATTAAAATCCATAACACATGCGCGTAATATGTCATGCAAGATCTGAATAGTGCGCTCGAACTGTCCGTCCGTATGAGGATGAAATGTTGTACTCCGCTCGACCCGCATTCCTAACCCAGACTGCATGACCCTCCTAAATGTTACATAAACTGAGTGCCTCGATCAGAAGTGGTAGAAATGGGCACGACATACAGGTACATAATCTCCTGATTGTAAATGTGATCCAACTGCTCTGAAGAATAGTAAGTCACCACCAGAATGAGGTGTGTGAACTTAGTCAACCGGTCCATAATAACCCAAACTGCATCATATTTCCTAAAGGTTCGTGGTAAGCCTACCACAAAATCCTTAGTGATGCGCTCCCACTTCCACTCCGATTTCTCTAATCTCAGAATCAACCCACCCAGTTTCTGATGCTCATACTGTTAGATATATGCTTTAATGATGGAAAAATATCTTACTTCTATTGTAGGAAAACAACTCCAAAGAAGGAAGTTAGAAAGCAAAGTGGAAGAATGCAAAAAAATGAAGAAACCAAGATATTGTCCAAGATTAAGAAAGGTTGATTACATAATGAGATTCTACTAAAGATTCAAATGCATGGATTAAGAAATAAATCATGCCATGATTACGAGCATCAAGAAGAATGAATATTTAATTCCAGTTATTTGCAAAATACACAACAATCAATATGCGTGGAAGATTTGCAGAGGATGATCAATCACGGAAGCAACGGCTATCAAGCCAATCTTCAAGGACCAAGTATAGAAAGCTACTCACTTATTCTTACAAGAAATCAATCAAGATTGATTCTAAGGATTAATTCCCTTGGGTTGCCCATCATCAAAGGATATGTCATACCGAGTAGACTAGCATCCAAATCACATATACATAACAAGAAGCTTAACGAAAGCACATAATTTGATCAAACCATTTACCACTCTTTTTGTTCTACTCCAAACAAGCATTGTAGTATATTCTAGATTTACTGTGTAACTAGGGAGAGAAGAAAGAGAGAAAAGAATCATTGGCGAGGCATTGTACCAAAATGAAGAAATGAACATACATAGTGAAGAAATTATTGGTTTATAACAACATAAACATACATGTACCATGATTTCAAATACTCAGAAGAGAACTCCCTTACAATCCAAGGGGAGTGGAGTAGGATTCACATTGAATCCAAACCTGTATAAAATATCATGTGTCATTTATTATCTGTAATTTACTTTATGTACTTACTTCATGTCTTTCTCACGTAAAGGATTCAGTCGACTATCAATAAATTTAGTTTACATAGTGAAAGAAAAGAAAGAGTTAATATTCTCCCCACCTCTTGTACTTTCAATTGGTATCAGAGCAGGTCTCGTATATTTTCCCTTCTACTTAACAGTAAGTGAGAAAAGATCATGTCAAATCAAATAACCGTTGGTGCACTATTTCAAGAAGGGACATCTCAAGTAAGGCCGCCACATTTTAATAGACAACACTTCTCCCATTGGAAAGTTCGCATGAAAATATATGCAAAGTCCTATGATATCAAAGTACGGCGCATAATCAAGAAGGGAAACTATCCCCTTCGAGCAGCAAAATCTGACAAGAAAACTAAAGGACAAACATCCACTGATCCAGAAGATATAGACAATTATTCTGATGAACAAATGGTAGTAATCCAAGTCAATGATAAGGCACGAAATATGTTATATAATACAATTAGTGAAAAAGAATATGAAAAAATTTCAAGTTGCGATACAGCTAAGAAAATGTGGGATAAACAAGAAGTTACAAATGAAGGAACGAGCAAAATGAAAGAAACAAGGGTAAATATGCTAATTCATGGCTATGAGCTCTTGTGGATGAAAGAAGGTGAATCTATTGAATAAATGTTTGCATGATTCAGCAAAATCATTAGAGTTCTGAAAACCTTTGGTAGACCACGTTCCGGTGGTGAACAAGTTCAAAAAATCCTATGATGTTTGTCCACTACGTGGCAGACAAAAGTAGTTGCACTTGAATCTCAAGAACTAGATAAACTGTCATATGATGAACTACGTGGAGACCTTATAGATTTTGATAAAACACATCTCAATTAACGTGGTCAGGAAGAAAAAAAGAAAATAATTATTTTCAAAACCACAACTGAAGGACTTGAAAATGACGATGATGACGTTGCAGAGGTACTGGAATAGGAAATTCTCATGATCTCAAGAAATATGAATGGACTGATGAGAAGATATAGAAATATAAAAAAGGGAAGAATGTCATCCAGAAGAACCAGACAATTAAATGAACAAGATAAAAATGATGGAAAGTATTTTGAATGTCGAAGGTATGGCCATGCTCAAGCTGAATGCCCAGAACTCAAAAGGAAGTTTTCTAGAGGTTTTACCAAGAACAAATCCTCCGGAAGCTAGAGTGATGAAGACAACTCAAAACATGAAGAAATAGCAAATTTATGTTTCATTACCATCCTGGAAAATGATATGAACAAATACTTTAGCTGATGGACTAATGAAGATGTTTCTGACGATGACAACAAAAACTAAACTGAAAATTGCTTCATGGCATGCGGTGAAACACGTGAGGTAAGACCCTTTAATTGTGAAAGATGTAATGAATTACAGGATATTATTGATCTTACCCTAAAAGAGTCTCAGAAAATGTTAAATGAATTAAAGGACTCAATATGGAAAAGAAAGTCTGAGAACTTAAACTTGAAGTGTGTAGAATTGAAAGAGATGTTCTTCAAGAGAAAGTTCAGGAACTGCAATTGCAACCCAATGGCATGTGCAAATCAACCAGTCATAGTTCTATTGGGTCTAACCAGGCGGCCTATAAGTCAACTGGCTAATAACCTGTTGAAAATGAAATTACTATTAAAGGTACCACTAGTAGATCAGTGAAAGATCCATTATGTTTGTCATTATTGCAATAAAATCGGTCATAAGTACTCCTTTTGTAGATTTCGTAACTCAAATGTTGCCGGATAGATCTGGAAGCAAGCTTGGGTACCTAAAAGAAGGTAATAATCTTTATTTGCAGGAACACCACAGGAAAAGTCATAAGGGAAAATGGTATCTGGATAGTGCTTGTTCCAGTCACATGACGGGCGACAAAATTCTATTCAAAGAAGTGACCAAAATCAATGGAGGAAATATCAAGTTTGGTGATGATTCAAAAGGCAAAATTGTTTGTACCAGAACAGTTCTGTTTAACAATAATTGTGATATTATTGAAGTTTATCTTGTAGACGGACTAAACTATAATCTTCTAAGTATCAGTCAACTATGGAATTCTTGATATGAAGTGAAATTAAAGAAAACTGGTTGTGCTATTGAAGACGAATCAAGTAAAATTATCCTTCCGGGAAAAAGGTATGGAAATGTCTATATTTTAGATTCCATTGATAATCTGGACAGTTATATCTGTGTAGAATCCATATCTGATGATTTGTGGCTTTGGCACAAAAAGCTTGGTCATGCCAGCATGCATTTGATTGAAAAACTATCCAAGCATGAATTGTTGTTGGCCTTCCTAAGCTTAGCTATTCTACAAAACATATATGTGATGCATTTCAACTTGGTAAGCAAAATAGATGTTCTTTCAAACCCAAAGATATTGTTTCCACAATCAATCCTCTTCAGCTCCTGCATATGGATTAGTTTGGACTTACTAGAACTGTCTGTATAGGAGGAAAAAGGTATGCTTTCGTTATTGTTGATGACTACTCAAGTTTTACATGGCTCATAAATATGAAGATCTAAAGAACTTTTAGATCTTCTTCAAAAAGATATAAAGATAAAAGGGGTATCTTATCTCAGCTATTCAAAGTGATCATAGAGGATAATTCGAAAATAGATCATTTGAGGAATTCTGCAATGACCAAGGATACACTCATAACTTCTCTGCACCAAGGTCACCATAGCAAAATGGGGTAGTTGAACGTAAAAATAGAACTCTATAAGATATGGCTAGAACCATGATATTGTACATTCTCTACGAAACTACTTATGGGCAAAAGCAGTCAGCACAACATGGCATATACTAAACAGGTGCTTGATTCGACCCGTTCTAAAGAAGACTCCATATGAACTCTAGAAAACTAAGAGACCTAATATTGGATACTTTCATCCCTTTAGAAGAAAATGTTTTGTCCACAATAATGATAAGGGCAACCTCAGTAACCTTGATCCAAGAAGTGATGAAGATATATTTCTCGATTACTCTAACAATAGTAGATCATTTAGAGTTTATAACAAACGTACTCTATATGTAGAGGAATCAGTTCATGTTATTTTTTATGATAATAACTCTATTGTAGAGAAAGAAGTCTTTGCTGGTGATGAAGATATCAGCCAAAGTCAACCCAAGATTAGCGAACAGATCGATCCAAAAGAATCGATTGACAATGGTAATGAAATCTCAAAGTCGACTAATGAAGCTACCAGCGAGCATGCTGAATCTCAAACAGAGTCGACTACTCAACATGTTGAAACAGTACCAAATGAATGGAGAAGTGAACCTGAATATCCACAGAAGTTTATCAAAGGAAATCCAAACGACGGAATGAAAACTAGAGGAGCCCTAAAGAAAAAGGCTAACATTGCACTCATATTTCAAATACAACCAAAGAAAGTTGACGACGCCTTAAAATAATAAAGTTGGGTACAAGCTCTGCAAGAAGAACTTGATCAGTTTGACAAAAATCATGTTTGAACAATGGTACCAAAGCAAGAAAACACAACAATTATAGGAACCAAATAGGTATTTAGAAACAAGTTGAATAAAGAAGGCAAGATCATTCGAAACAAAGCAAGGCTAGTCGCACAAGGCTACTCCCAACAGGAAGGAGTCAACTATGATGAAACCTTTGCTCCGGTGGCTCTGTTAGAATCGATTCTTATTTTACTTGCATAGGCTTCCTTTAAAGGTTTCAAATTATTTCAAATGTATATTAAAAGTATATTTTTAAATGGTTTTATTGATGAGGATGTCTATGTTAAACAACCTCCTGGATTTGAAAACTAGCAATTTCTTTACCATGTGTTTAAGTTGACTAAGGCTCTCTATGGGTTAAAACTTGCACCTAGAGCCTGGTGTGAAAGACTAAGCTAATTTATGATAAGTCATGGCTTCTCAAGAGGTAATATCGACACTACTTGTTTTTATCAAAAGGTCATCATTTGGTAATCTCATTATTTGGAAGTGCTAACCCTATCTTATGTAAGAAATTCTCACATCTCATGCAAAGCGAGTTCGAAATGAGCATGATGGGAGAACTAAAGTTATTACTTGTACTTATAAATTCATCACTCAGACGAAGGAAGCTTTATATGTCAGATGGAGTATACGAAGGAACTGATACAAAAATTTGGAATGAGCAACGCAAAGGCGCTTGGAACTCCCATGAGTCCAGCTACATCCCTTGACAAAGATGAGGAAGGAAAATTAGTGGATGAATCAAAATATTGTGTGATGATTTCATATCTACTTTATTTAAATGCTAGTCGACTTGACATAATGTTTAGTGTGTGTAGATGTGCCAGGTTCCAATCATATCCCAAAGAGTCTCACTTTACTACAGTGAAACGAATTATTAGATATCTCATTGGGACTACATCACATGGTTTATGGTATACACGCCTTAACAATTTTAAGCTTGAAGATTTTTAGATGCAAATCTTGTAGGAGATAAAGATTATAGGAAAAGCACAAGTGGAATATGTCAGTTTCTAGGAAAATCACTCATCTCCTGGAATAGTAAAAAATAGGGATCAGTTGCACTATCTACAACTGAGGCTGAATACATTGCTATGGTACAATTTTGTGCTCAACTACTCTGGATGACTCACTAACTAAGTGACTATGATCTTTCTCTTAAGCCCATTAAAATTTTCTATAACAATTCTACTGCTATTTGTTTATTAAACAATCCAGTGCATCATTATAAGGCAAAGCATATAGATATCAAGCATCATTTTATTAGAGATCATGTACATAAGGGTGAACATTGAAATATCGTTTGTTAGTACTGATAATCAATTAGCTGATATTTTCACTAAGCCTCTTTTAGAAGACGGGTTTCAAAACCTTAGGGACCTACTTGGCATTATTACTTTTTCTAATTAGGCATTTGAAATTTCTATACTTTTCAAATATTGTGTGTGTTAGTGATTTTCGTAGGAAATCCTTTTGTACCGTCGTATTTCATCATTACCGCCAGTAGCATTAATGAGGCGCCTCCATTTTTAGTGTCTCTTTCAGCCTTTTTAGTAAACTGAGATGGAAACCGAATCAATCAATTGTGCATGTTCCCTTACTCTGCACCCATCAGTTACGTCATTTCAATCTCGCTTTTTCACATCTCTCTTCCTATATATAAGATTTCATCCTTCTTGAGCCCTCACATTGTAATCATCACCCTATCTCTTCAATGGCTAAAGCTTCGAAAAACCATTCTGCGTCCACTCGCAAAAGCACACAGTCCAAAGGGAAAACACCCACTCAACCATCAGAACTCATTACCATTGGGTCTGATCACTTTGAGGACTTCTCATTTTCTAGGGCAGACCTCATACACCCCAAAGAAAGTAAAGATAGACTTAGACAGTGTTCTATAGTCAGAAGTGAACTACTGGGATTCACCCAACAAAGATAAGTTTGTCACCTTCAAGGGAAAATAAATCGCCCATGAAAGAATCGTCAATCTAGAAGAGATGGATGTCCTAAATTGCAAGATAAAAGACTTCTTTAGTTTTCAAGGATGGGGAAATTTCTTTATTCTAACCCATCCAAACGTTTATGAAGATCTTGTTCGCATGTTCTATGAAAATCTTCACTCCCCCAAATCTGATAAGATTGAGTCCCTCATGCTAGGTCGGTGTATCATTCTAGACTGTTCTACCTTGGCCTGAAGATTTTGAAGTATCATTTGAATAAGCCAAACAATGTCTTGCTAATTCCCTATCTGATCCCTTGCCCAATCAACTAGAACCTAATGGCATCAATTTTGTAACTCGTGTTCTTGACCACATTGTTTCCACCATCATACTTCCCAGAATAAGATCCTACACGACTCTATCTCATAGAGACATATTTTTGGTTCACTTCCTTCTTACCAATCACAAAGTGAAGTTGTCCTCCTGGGTAATCAAATCTATGATATCCCTCACCTCCTCGAAGACTTCAAGTGTCTTTCCAATGGGATGGTTATCACTCACCTCCTCGAAGACTTCAATATCCCTTTGTCAAACTACCCATATGTGTCTATCTCCAAGTGTTATAACAATAGAACGTTTGACATCATGGGTTATGTTGTTGTGGATGGTGCTTGGATAAGAAGCAGGAAATTGAAGCCAAAGTGATTCCCTCTAGCTCCAAGGTAAAGGTTGATACTTCTCAGGTTGCTGTCAACAATCTAGAATCGCTTGCAAAGACTGCTTTACTTAACGACAAATAGATTGCCATCAAAGATTTGCTCCTGATAACTCAGCCATCAGTTGGTGATATCTACGAAGTTGCCAAGGAAATAGGTTCTGATGTATCCAAGCTGAGAGTCATGGTTCAGAAGACTACAAATAAGGTAGTAAAAGCCTTCAAGGAAGTTCATGATCGTGTTGATGGAATCTCAGTAACAATGAACGCAAGCTTTGACCATCTCAAGGAAGCCATCTGCAATACCCTTACATACTTTCTTCGTCGCTGATTAATGTTGGTTAGGTCAAGACAATCTTTCTCTTTTTCTCATGTCATGAATCATTTTTCGGATACTTGAATGTTTTATTTTTGGATTATCTGGATGACTGTTATTATTAAACTTATTATCTGGTAGAAACTAATCTTACTTAGACCTCTTTTTGAGTGATGCCAAATAGAGAGAAAGGATCGAATAACTTGTAGGTAAATTTGAATCAACTAGTTGGGAAGGGTCGACAAGTCGACTAACTAGAAAAGAGTTGACCAACCAACTCATATGAAAAAGCGCAACAAGTTAAGGGGGAGCCGACTCAAAAGACCTGACAACAAGTTGAGGGGGAGCCGACTGAACACGAAATAAATAGGGAAGTAAAATGAATTAAGTTATTTTGTCATCATCAGAAAGGGGGAGATTGTTAGATATATATTTTAATGAAGGAAAAATAAATTACTTTTATTGCAAGAAAATAACTCCAAAGAAGGAAGTCAGAAAGCAAAGTGGAAGAGTACGAATAAAGAAGAAATCAAGATATTATCCGAGATCCAGAAAGAATGATTAAGGAATGAGATTCTACTGAAGATTCAGACGCATGAATTAAGGAATAAATCATGCCATGATTACAAGCATCAAGGAGAACGAATATTTGATTCTAGTTATTTGCGCATGGCACAACAATCAATATGCGTGGAAGATTTGCAGAAGATGATCAATCACGGAAACAACGGTTGTCACCCTAATATGCAGGGACCAAGTATAGAAAGCTACTCACTTATTCTTGGAAGAAATCAATCAAGATTGATTCTAAGGATCAGTTTCCCTGGGTTGCCCATCATCAAATGATCTGTCATACCGAGAAGACTACATTCAAATCACATATATACAACAAGAAGTTTGACGTAAGCACATACTTTGATTAAACTATTTACCACTCTTTTTGTTCTACTCTAAACAAGCATTGTAGTCTACTCTAGATTTACTATTTAACTAGAAAGAGAAGAAAGAGAGAAAAGAATCACCGGTGAGGCATTGTATCAAAATCAAGAAAAGAACATACATAGTGAAGAAACTATTGGTGTATAACAACATCAACATACTTGTTCTAAGATTTCAAATACTCAGAAGAGAACTCCATTACAATTCAAGGGTAGTAGAGTAGGATTCACATTGAATCTGAACCAGTATAAAATATTCGATGTCATTTACATTCTGCAATTTACTTTCTGTACTTACTTATATCTACCTCACGTAATGGATTCAGTCGACTATCAATAAAATCTGTCAAGTACACACTAAAAGAAAATAAAGAGCTACAATTCACCCCTTGTACTTTTACATACTTCACCTGTTGACAATTCAAACATCGAGAGACATAAGCAACAATATATTTCTTCATCCTTAGCCACCGATAGTATTGTTTCAAGTTACAATACATATTTGTGACGCATGTGTTACACCTCACACCTAAATAAAACTTGCTAAGTGTGGCTTCTAGCATATTCAATCAATCGGCGACACATGTGAGGGAAGAAGATGACAACACGTTTCATTAGTCTTGCACCAGCTATCACCGCGTGCTGCAACCAGGGTAGAGCAACCTATTTTGCATGTGGAGCGGCGGAATTTCCTATGCTTGGTAACACTATAAAATGATAGTGAGGCTCTTTCCCTTTCATTTTTTTCTAGAAGAAACACTAATATTAGTTCCCCCAAAATGTTCTCAACACCCCATTAGAATTTCCAAACAATTTAAGTCGACGTTAAAGGTTAATTTAGGAGAATTTAGTATAAAGGAGCTTAGAAACGTCACTAGTATATATATCATCTTGTTGTATCAATTCTGAAAATTCGTGGAAGTAGGATTTACCACCATATAAGTGTAACTAGTTCTTCAACAAGGTATGTAGGGAAACTTTCTTTTCTGGCATGACTTGGCGTGAGTCTCTTCCTCTCTCCCTCTAAAGGATTTATGTATTGTAGAATTTGGTGGTTCTGAGTCCTTCTCAAAGATGTTGTTATGTTCTTGCGCATTCTTACAAGTTGCATTTGTTTCAAAGACTATAAATGTTACCACTTGGCATCATGAGGGTCGGATAATATGATTTATTCTTGAGTTTAAACTTGTTATCCCCTTGAAACTACTATTGTATTGCACTTTTATATATATATATATATATATATATATATATATATATCTATTTTACGTTATTGAGCCACGCTATAGATGGCCGGGTACGACACCTATTGTGTAACCACTAATCGGTTGGGTACGAAGAGACACAATGTAAGATTCTACCGAGCCATCATATGGAGGTCGACCAAGCTATCTAAGAGGCCGAGTATGAAATGATGTAGTATAAGACGCTAACGAGCCCTCCTGCGGTTGGGTACGACCGAGCTCTCTATGAGGACAGGTACGAAATGATGTAGTATAATACGCTATTGATCCCTCCTGTGGCCGGGTACAATCGAGACCTCCTAAGGCCGGGTATGATATAATGGAAGAAATAAACTTTACCGAGACCTCCGCTAGGCCAGGTACGATATGAAGTAATATTCCCCAAAGAAAGGCTATGTAACAATTATGTGGCATTTAATGCATAGTCTCCATAGTGGCTATACCTTACGTAAAGCTTTCACATTTTTTATTTAATAGTTATTATAGTTTATGCCCCCGGTGGCTTGTCTTCGGTATTAAGGTTGAAAGCAAGTACCTATATCTCTTATGTTATGTCACTGATTTTACATGATTTAATAGTCTTATATACTCTGTACATTTTCCGTACACACGCTCTTTTCTTTTTGGGCGATGTGTTCATGACTACAAGTATAAATGTATAGATAGACTCGATGATGTCCCTCCCTAGTAGGGTGTTTGATCCAGTTGATTGGTCATTGCTCTCCACTACTTTAGAGCAGCTGATAAAAAATCGTTAAGCACATGCCCTAATCATTTTGGGTATGGTGGGGCCCTGTCTCGACCAAGTTAGGTGTTATAATACTGTTAGAGGCTTGCACACCAGTGTTTTGGGAATGTGTAGATATTGTAATGGCCTTCTCAACAAGTTATGTGCATGTTAACTATGGTACTATTACTTGGGGGCCTTGTTGGCCCAGATTGTATGTTATGAGGTATAAGCATGAAAGCCAGTTCGCATGGGACTTCGGGCATCGTGTATCGGTCGCACCTCCCAATGCTGGGATGTGACAATCTTGGTATCAGAGTAGGTCGTGCTGTAGGAAGTCTACAAGTTATATGTAGTAGAATCTTGTTTAGGGGTATGTTTTTCACCATACTTATAAGCCGGAGGCTACATGATATCTAGGATAAATACCCTTCTTTCTGATCTAGATCATACGATAGAGCTAAGTCGTAAGTATTGGCTCCTAATTCTCATTTATTTTATATTATAGAGATGCCTACCATAAGACGTCAGACAATTATTCAGGAATTGAATGAAGAAGCAGGATAAGGTACCAGCCACGTGACACCTACCCCTATGGGTCAACATGGACCGCACGATGAGGCTGGAACTCAGGTTTTGGGGACAACACTACCACCTCCGGAACAACAAAGAGAAGCTAATATGCCTCTGATTACTCCCCTAGTTGTTCCCAAATAGGATTTAGATTTGAGGTGTGTAGTGTAGGTATTGATTTAGTTAATGGCCTCTCAGGCCCAACGATAGGTCCCTACCACTTTAGATAGAGAAATCGGAATGAGGGTTTGGGATTTTATATATTTGAACCCCGGGTATTCACAGGAACAAATCCAAACAAAGATCCACAAAATTTTCTAGATCAAATACATCAAACTTTACGAGTTATGCATGCCACTAATACGAAATTTGTGGATCTTGTCTCGCATAGACTGCGGGATATTAGTGTGACTTGGTATGAAATGCAAGAACAATCTAGAGGGACTCTTTCTTCCCCAGCGGGATGGAAGGAGTTTTCTAAGGCCTTTCTATAATAGTATTTTCCTATCGAGATCTACCGAGCAAGTCAAGATAAATACTTACAGTTAGAGCAAAGTAATATGAGTGTCCGGGAGTGTATTATGCAGTTCAACTCCTTGGCCAGGTATGCTCCCTCGGAGGTGGCCAAAATGAGTGACCCGGTACATCGAATTATGGGCGGATTGGGGCCACATCTGATAAATAAGTGTCCCACAACTTTTTTGAACTCGATTATGGATATTGCTCTCAATTCGGCCTACACACAGTACTTGGAGGATCACAAGATGCTACAGTGGCTGCTCGAGAACACGACCAGGGCTAAACTAAGAGATCCCGGTCCACGGGTCATACGGGAGAGTTACGAGGCGGGTTTAGGTCTCCATTTTCTCAACAATCACCGAACTTGGTGGATAATGTTCCATCTCAGTCCCAAGGCCAGCATCGGAAACAGACCACTTATTCCATCCAAAATCAGAATTTTTGAGGTTAGAGTTCACAGAATATTAGGGATCCTATCAGGGCGAGACCCCCGATGACATATTATGGTCGATGTGGTAGGAAACATTTTGGACAGTGTCGCTAGGGTTCAAATTTATGTTATTCTTATAGGCATCCCAATAATATCATACAATTTTGCTCGGTCCGAAATGTGGATGGGGTGATGTCACTAATGAGATTAGTAGAAGTTTCTACATCAATAGTGCACCCTCATGAGCAAGGTGTGCCACCGCCGGTAGAAAGATGTAGAGGTCAAATTGGAATGTCTAGCTGAGGTGGGCAACAAAAAAGCCACATTTTTGCATTATCAAGCCATCAAAATCTAGAGTCATCACTAGACATGGTCACGAGTATACTATCCGTATTTTAAGTTAGTGTGTATGCTTTGTTAGATCCAGATTATACACTGTCATATATTACTCCATTTGTTGCTGGAAAATGTGGGAAAGAACCTGAATTGTTATGATAATAGTTTGAAGTATCCACACCCGTGGGTGAGTCCATGGTAGTTAGGCGAGTATATCAAGATCGTGATGCGGTGATTCACAATCGCCATTCCATAACTGATTTGAATGAATTAGAAATGGTGGAGTTAGATATTATTATGGGCATGGATTGGCTGGCCACTAGTTATACTATAGTGGATTGCAGGAAGAAAGTTGTTCGTTTTAACTTTTCAGGAGAGCTAGTTCTAGAATGGAAGGGTGATGTTATAGAAGGATGTTTTTATCATTTGATGCAGGTGCGGGATGCAGAGGCGACCCACCCAACCCTTCCGTCAGTTCCGGATATCAATGAGTTTCCTGATGTGTTCCCTAACGAGCTCCTAGGTATTCCACCTGAAAGGGAGATTGAGTTTTCCATCGACGTGCCACCCGATACGCAACCGATATCTACATCCCTCATACCGGATGCCTCCTGCTGAGTTGAAGGACCTCCTTGATAAGGGCTTTATTCGACCCAGTACTTCCCCGTGGGGAAACTCGGGGCTATTTGTTCTTAATAAAGATGGTTCGTTGAGGATTTGTATTAATGACCGACAACTGAATAAGGTAACCATCAAGAACAAGAATCCTTTTCCAAGATATGATGATTTATTCGATCAGCGGCAAGGTCCCAATTGTTTTTCAAAGATTAAGCTCAGGTCTGGATATCATCAGTTGAGAATCAAGGAAGAAGATATTCCAAAGACAGCCTTCCGCACCAAATATGGCCCTTACGAATTTCTCGTTATGTCCTTTGGCCTAACCAACGTACTAGCGGCCTTCATATACCTGATGAACCGAGTAATCGGGCCATTTCTGGATATCTATGTTATCGTGTTCATAGACTATATATTGGTGTATTCCCGATTAGCGGCAAAACACACAGAGCATTTGCGAAAGGTCCTCCACACACTTCGGGATCACAAGTTGTATGCTAAATTTTCCAAGTGCAAATTTGGTTGACCTTGGTTGCCTTTCTTGGTCGTATAATTTCCGGAGAAGGTATCAAAGTTTATAGTCAAAAGGTTGAAGTGGTGAATAACTAGGCAAGACACACAATGCCTACCAAGGTATGCAGCTTCTTGGGCTTGGCCGGTTACTATCAAAGTTTTGTGGAAAATTTCTCATCTATTGCTGCCCTATTAACAAAATTGACACATAAGGCTGCAAAATTCCGGGGGACAGATGTTTGTGAGAAGATTTTCCAAGACTTAAAGGATATGTTAATATCAGCAGTAGTTCTTACTCTCCTGGAAGGACCCGAGGGTATATTATATATTGTGATGCATCTATAGTGGGATTGTGAAGTGTTTTAATGCAATAAGGGAATGTCATTGCGTATGCTTCGAGGAATTAAGGAAACACGAGCAGAATTACACCCTCACGACTTGGATCTAGTAGTTGTTGTATTTGCTTGGAAAATATGGCATCACGATTTGTATGGAGTTCATGTTGACATATTCACCGACCACAAGAGCTTACAATACATATTCAAGCAAATAAAATTGAACTTGAGGCAATAGAGATGGCTTGAATTGCTGAAGGAATACGATGTGGATATCTTGTATCATCCCGATAAGGCAAACGTTTTGGCAGATGCATTAAGTCAGAAATCGATAGGTAGTCTGCGCCCATGTTGAAAAGCATGAGTTGGAGATTACTAAAGAACTACACCAGTTAGCTATTTTAAGTGTTCGATTGCTCGACACCGATGACGGAGGACCGTAGTTCAAAACTTTGTTGAGTCCTTGTTAGTAACTAAAGTAAAAGTGCGACAATTTGATGACCCAACCTTGGTGAAGATAAGAGAAATCATCCACTTTCAAAAAAATCAAGTGATCGGGTTATCCGAGGACAGGACCCGCAGATACATGGATCAGTTACGTGTACCCGGTGTCGAAGGACTCCGAGATCAGATCATGGCGGAGATTCTTTAGTCCATGTATTCTTTTCACCCAGCATTGTCATGACCCAAAACACAACATTTCGTGATGGCGCCTATCATAGTAATAGGCAAGCCGTCACCTGATCGGACTCCCCCTCTTGGGCGACCTCTAGCTGCCTGAGCCCTACCCCGAGCTGGCCGAGCGAGTGGTGAAGTAACTGGTGTGGAAGTCATAACCGGACCCCTATGCAGATTTGGACCTCCCAAGAGACAGGGACAATACCTCCTCACATGTCCAAAGTCCTCACACTCATAATAACTCCGATCCATCAATGGTGTTTGAGACTGAATCGGACCCCGAGAACCAGAATAACAACTAGAAGAACAAGGCATAGATGAACCCTGAACTGATGGGGAACGAGATGAACTCTAGACTAGGAGGGCACTGATAGATGACTAACTCAGACGAGCACTGTATGAACCATGGCTAGCTGATACACCACGATGAGCCACATGAGCCATCTGAGCAGGACTATAAGGATAACCCATGTTTTGGTGGGACTGCCCTCCAGAAGAAACACCGCTGATACCACTCGAACCACAAGGCCTCTTGTCCTGCTTCTCCTCATGCTCCTGACTACGGACTTTTTTTAGCCGCCTAGCAATATCAACCACCTCGTCAAACATAGAACCCGATGCAATCTTCTGAGTCATGACGAAGTGCAGTCCATGGTTGTGGCCATCAATGAACCTCTTTATCCTCTCCCTCTTTGTGGGAACCAACTAGATCGCATAACGAGCCAACTATGAAAATCTCATCTCATATTGGGTCACCGGCATACCCTCCTGGCGTAGCGGCTCAAACTGCCTACGCGACTCCTCCCTGCAGGTCTGTGGAACAAACTTCTCTAAGAAGAGAACTGAGAACTCGTGCCACGTAAGTGGTGCAGCGCCGGCTGTACTACTCAACCCATAGGCCTTCGACCATCTGAAGGCTACACCCGGCAACTGAAAAGTAGTAAATGAGACTATACTAGTCTCAAGATACCCGTCATGCGAAGGATCCGCTGGCATCTGTCTAAGAAATCCTGAGCATCCTCCAACTTAGACCCACTGAACTCTGGAAGCCTGAGCCTCCCAAACCACTCTAGTCTCTTCTACTCCTCGTCACTTATAGGTGGACCACCTGGGGCCTGAACCACTGCAACCGGCTGGACTAGTAGTACCCCTGGTATCTGAAGTCCATGAACCACCTGCTTTAGAGTACGGGCGGCGGGAGTCTAAGCACCTCCCCTAGCCTGAGAAATGGCTTGTGCAGTCGAAACTGAAATCGCCTGAGCAAGGCTAGTGCATACAGTCAATATCTGAGCCAGAGCCTCCTGAAGGCCTGGAATCATAATGGGCACAGCTGGTGCCTGAGCTGGAGCAATTGGTGGCTCCACGAGTGCTGCTCTAGCTGCTGTATGAGCTGCACCTAGACTCTACCGTGGCCGCGACCTCTCGCGTCCCTAGCTGGTGGTATTGGTGGTCGTCCACCCGATCTAGTAGCACGTTTCCTCACCATCTATGAGAGAATAAAATAATAGAAGTTTAGTTTTCGAAATCAACAAATTCGCACAATATGAATACAAGAAAGTGAAGTTTTCCTAATGGTTCGGTAGCCTCTCGAAGACAATTACAGACGTCCCCATATCGATCCACAAGACTTTACTAAACTTTCCCATAACTCTTGAAACCATTGTAACTTAGGCTCTGATACCAACTTACCACGACCCAAAACTCAATATGTCGTAATGGTGCCTATCACAATACTAGGCAAGCGGACAATCACAAAATAACTACTCATTATAAATTATAAGCATGATGTAATAAATTTAACGGTAAAAATATCGTAAATAATAAAAATGAATAATAGTGACTCAAATACAAAATCCCCAAAGATCCGGATATCACTGAGTACATGAGCTACTAAGTGCCAACACTGTCTAAATCTCTAATACAACTATTTGAAGGATAGAACAGTACAGAATAAAAACTGAAAGGAATGAGAGTCGAGGTCTGCGGATGCCAAAGAAGCTACCTCAAAATTATCCAAGCATCAAATGCTCCAAGCCTAGCAACCACCGTGCCCAGAGGTATCTAGATCTGCATACGAAGTGCAGAGTGTACTATGAGTACAACTGACCCAATGTACTCAATAAATAACATGACTAACCTTGGGTTGAAAGGAGTGACGAGCTTAGAAAGGTACAGTCCAAATCCAAATAACAACAGTATAGATGTGACAGGAAAATGATAGTAATAACTTAGATAAATCTCATGTTCAGCTTGTACATAGTACAGAAATATAGACATGCTTTCAATTTTTACAGTTTAAGCTCAACACTGACAAAATATGTCAAGTATGACTGATATAAGGAATGTCACATCTCTATCTCTACATGTCAAATGTGCATCTCACATGTAATGCATCACAGTGTTATACTCATCTACTCACACTCTCAAAGAAATCAATCTGACTCTCTCAACTCTCACTCATCACACCGAGTCACTCAGCACTGTACGATACCTACGCTCACTGCTGGTATGTCAAACTCAGGAGGGGCAGATCCTGCCCAAGAGCTAATATAAAGCCAATATGGCCCGCAGTTGCGTGCGTACCAATCCCATAATAATTGATAATGCCTATAAGGCCTGCTGTGGCGTGCAGCCCTATCCACAACCTCACTCACAACACGTCTCTCAGTCCCAAACAGTCATCAATCTCTCCAATCTCTCGGGCTCACAAGTCTCATTCCAATCAGCCAAACAATCATACATGATGTAACAATAAATAGCAGCAAAGACTGAGATATAATATGCAAATAATGGATGTGATTGAGTATATAATTGCAGTTTAAGAAAATAATTCAACAATAGAAATAACCTCAGTGCGTCCCAACAGAATAAGCATAGAGCCAAAACATGATTACTAACATGGATTGCAGCTCAATTACTCTTAACACGTAGGAATTATATGATAGCAACAAGGTTTGATAACTACACGGTACAATGGAAATAACCGAGTCACAATTACCACGGTGCATGCCCAGACGCCCGTCACCTAGAATATGTGTCACCTCAATGCCAACCACATAACACGTATTTTGAAGAATTCATACCCTCAGAATCAAGTTTAGAAGTGTTAGTTACCTCAATTCGCGCAAATACCTACTTCAACAAGCCCTTGCCTCGCGAATCGGCCTTCGTGCGACTTGAATAGAGCCATAAACAACTTAATACAATCAATACAAGCTATAGGAGTCGGTTCCATACGATAAAGCTAAGTTGTTTTTAACCAAAGTCAAAAAGTCAACCCAAAGATTCAACCCCCCCGGGCCCACGTCTCGGAATCTAAAAAAATTTATAAAATCCAAACACACATTCAATAATGAGTCCAACCATACCAAAATTACTTGATTCCAATCTCAACTCGACCTTCAAATCCTCAAATTATAGTCTATGATGTTTCAGAAATGTTTCTCAATATTTCCAACCCAAAACACTAATTAAATGGTAAAAACAATGATAGATTCGTGTATTACAACTAAATCCGAGTTAGAATCACTTGCCCCAATCAACTCCTTGAAAATCCCTTAAAGAATCACCCAAATCTGAGGTCTCTAGCTCAAAATATGAAAAATGGGTCAATACCAACTGCTACCCAGAGGTTCCTCTTCGCGAACGCAGAACATGTCTAGCGTTCGCAAAGCACAAAAATTACCAGCTGCCAAAACCTCCTACGTGAACGCGATGCCAAGGCACTAAAGCGATGCTTCACAGTGCTCAGCCTACACGAATGTGTCCCCCTGACCGTGAATGCGAAGACTTACGGCTTGGTGCCTAAGACGACCACATCCTTCTACGCGAACACAAACGCGAGCACCCTCTCGGAACTTATGAACTTCAAGTTCTTCTATCTTATTCCGAACGCGCCAAAATATACTTAATCTACTCGGAATGATACCAAATTTTGCGTGCGTAGTCTTAAAACCACCATACATAACTATTTTCTGGCTTTGAATCCCAAACGGACCTCGATAAAACCAAAACCTACTCCAAACCAAATTTAAAGAGCTTTAAAACCTTCAAGGTGCCAACTCTCCATATTAAGCGCCGAAATGCTCCCGGTTCATCCAAAACCTGACTCGAACACATGCCTAAGTCCAAAATTATCATACGAACCTATTGGGACCATCATTTCCCGGTTTCGAGGTCCTTTACTCAAAACGTTGACCAAAGTCAAACTTAGCCCTTTTAGCTATCCTTAAAGAACCAAGTGTTCCGATTTCAACCCGAACCCTTTCAGTTCCCGAAATAACCATCCCCGCAAGTCACAAAACAGTAAAAGCACATACATGGAGTCTTATTTAGGGGAATAAGGATCTATAATTCAAAACGACCAGTCGGGTCGTTACACCACAAGTCTTGCTTTTTCTTGTAGTAAGATATCATTCTTTTGATTTAGTCTCTTGAAGGCTTCGGTCATTGATGAACAAGGATCACAAAAAATTATCTTGTCTGTATCTTTTTGAATATTATATTGAGGGATCTTTTTAGGATTTTATCTAAGTGCTGGAGAAATATAGTAATTTGGTCCTAATATGCCCCTTGCATAGGCTAATGCTTCAGTAAAATTATTAAAACCTTTAAAAAGAGGTTTTTCTAAATTTTTTATAGAGTCTAACACTTCTAGCCAAATTTAAAAAATACCATTTATCGTACCATGTATTACCACATAATATTTAAACCTTTTTTCTTGGCTCTTGTCTGTAAAATATTGACATAGAGCACTTAGAGCTCCTATAAAATATTTATTGTCTTTTTAATTATATGTTATCCATAAATTATCTATCAATAGTGGTCTATCTATTATACATTCTGCTAGAACTCTGAATGACATATTTGATGATGGAAAAATTATTAAATTGTGTTTCCTAATGTTTTAAATGTTTTTCTCCTATTATCTCTATTTCATCTAGTATTTTTACTATGTGGTCTAAATCCTTTTGCTTTTTTATTATTCATGTTTTAAAATTATATAAATCTGTCTCAACATCTATCTGAGTATAATCATTTTCTAATATATCTTTGTCTTCATTATCTTCCAAAAGCAAAACTTTAGATTTTTCTTTTATTTTACAACATGTATTTTTATTCTTACATTCTTTACAACATGCTTCTTGTTTTTCTTGCAGGTTTTTCTGATCTGAGTTCCGGAGTATTGTATTTCTTATTTTTTGTACTATATATATATATATATATATATATATATATTTATGTGTGTGGGTGGGGGGGGGGAGAGATCGGGTTGCATGCCACAACGAGCCTTATGGCTATATATAGTGCTGAGTGTGGCGAGCGAGGATTGAGATGACCATATTGAGTGCTCTGAGAGAGTGAGTACTTGGGATTTCACTGTGTTGCATCACATACGGTATTCACATTGGCATGTATACATATAGATGCCATTTTTATATTATCAGTCACACTTGGCCTCTTTTTACATGTGTTAAACTTAACTCTTAAACCTGGAAGCATGTCTATTTTTCTGCATTGCTAAATTATGTATTCTTATTGTATTGTTAGAGCTCGTCACTACTTTTGGACCATAGGTTAGACTTGTTATTTATTGAGTTGGTTGTACTCATGCTACACCATGTACCCCGTGTGCAGATTCAGGTGCCTCAGATCGTGGTGGTTGCTGAATTATGGAGTCCGGACATTCGGAGATCATCAAGGTAGCTGCTAGGCTTTCGCATACCTTGACTCTCCTCTCTTATCTTTCATGTCATTTATTTCAGTTTTATTTTCTAGACGGTGTACCCGACTCTATCTTTATGTTGATGTTCATGCACTCGGTGACACCCCGATTTTGGGTGAAATTATGTATTGAGTTATGACTTCCTATCCTGTTTTTTTTTTTAAATCTTTTCCTTTAATTTGGCTAATTTTCATATCTTTTAAAGTTTTAAAGTGTTGGAAATGTTTGAATAGTCGGCTTGCCTAGTACCATTATAGGCGCTATTATGACTAATTGATTTTGGGTCGTGACAAAATATATGTCGGATAACAAAAGTATATACTTCATAGTATGTGTAGATGTAGAAGAAAAAACTTAGTTAGACTCATCAGAATCAGAGGAAGAATAATTAATAAATGAGATATGATCAGAAAAGTTGGATTTAGAAAAAATATAAGCAAACACTTTAGTAAATATATGTGAAGAGTGTAATCATGAGTTTTAAAGAAATAAAGGATTAGATAGTAATCAATGTTTTATATATAAATGGTATCCTAGTAAAGATAAAAAGTCCAAATGTAAACTATGTTATTTAGAATGATGTATTATATGCATAGAAAAAGAATTCGAAACACAAGTAATTAAAGAAGAAATATACAAAGAGATAAATGATCATATACTCAATTTAAGGGTAATGACATTAGAAACAAGAATAAATGGATTAGAAAAGAGAATACAAAAATTAGAAAATGGATAACAAAAATTAGAGGAAAGTGAAGAAAATACAACAGAACCCATGAGCATAGAAATTTATGATGCACTGGTATGTAATGAAGATAAAAAATTAAGTACAATAAAAATACTTGCAAAAATACAAAATAAAAGACTGCGAAATAGAGACACCGGCCTTAGTAGATTCAGGATGTACTAGGTGTATATTAAATAAAACGATAGTCCCACAAAATTTAATTAAAACTTCAGAGAAACTAGTTGCAGCAATGCAAATGGACGAAACACATAATATATATAGACATTATGTGGATAAATCACAAATTAGCTTTGTAAACACATGGTTGGATTTATATAAGCCTAGCTACAAGATAGATAAAATATGGGTAAGAGACTTAAATATAAATGTAGATTTTGTATTAGGATTAAGTTTCATATTACATAACAATGGCAGTTGTTTACTCACTAGAGACGGAGTAATATTTTTTCATACACTAGTACAAAAAATAAAAACTGAAACTAAAATAAGAAATACAATACTCCGGAACTCAGATCAGAAAAACCTGCAAGAAAAACAAGAAGCATGTTGTAAAGAATGTAAGAATAAAAATACATGTTGTAAAATAAAAGAAAAATCTAAAGTTTTGCTTTTGGAAGATAGTGAAGACAAAGATATATTAGAAAATGATTATACTCAGATAGATGTTGAGACAGATTTATATAATTTTAAAACATGAATAATAAAAAAGCAAAAGGATTTAGACCACATAGTAAAAATACTAGATGAAATAGAGATAATAGGAGAAAAACCTTTAAACCATTAGGAAACACAATTTAATAATTTTTCCATCATCAAATATGTCATTGAGAGTTCTACCAGAATGTATAATAGATAGACCACTATTGATAGATAATTTATGGATAACAAACAATAAAAAAGACAATAAATATTTTATGGGAGCTCTAAGTGCTCTATGTCAATATTTTACAAACAAGAGCCAAGAAAAAAGGTTTAAATATTATGTGGTAATACATGGTAAGATCAAAAGCCCCCCCTCCTCCCAGGCCCACATCTCGGAATCCAACAAAACTCACAAAATTCGGAAGCCCATTTAACCACGAGTTCAACCATACAAAAATTTTCAAAATGCGACACCAAATCGCCACCCAAATCCCCAAATTCAACTCTCCAAATCCCTAGCCCCAAACTCCCAAATTCCACCTTAAACACACACAAACTAAGTGGAAAAATTAATGGGGCAACACAATTATTGAATAAATTAGACCACAAATAACTTACCTCAAGGAATCCCCCGAAAATCCTATCAAAAATCGCCAAATCCCGAGCTTGAAATGTTTAAAATGGTGAAAAATTTGGAACCCTCGTATTTAAAACACTGCCCAGGCTTTTCGCACCTACGGGCCAAAAATCCGCACCTGCGGAACCGCTTTTGCGGTAAAATCCTTCGCTTCTATGGAAATCACTTAAAGCAGCAGGGCCCGCATCTGCGCTCTAGGTTCCGCACATGCGAAGGAGCTTCTGCGTCCCACTATCCGCTTCTGCAGAAACAGACCTCGCCCCCTCAACTCTGCATCTGTGTAGCCTTGTTCGCACCTACGGGCCCGCAGATGCGGTTACCCCCTCGCACCTGCGTCCTTCCCCAGGCCAGCCCGGTTCCGCACCTACGCAAATCCAGCCGCATTTGCAGCATCGCACATGCGACCAATCCCACGCAGGTGCGAATACACCTGAAGACTCCTAGCTTGAGCAATGCACTAAGTCTCATTTTCGATCCGTTAACCATCCATTAACCCGAGGCCCCTGGGACCTCAACCAATTATACCAACAAATCCTAAAACACGACACGAACTTAGTCGAGCCCTCAAATCACCTCAAACAATATCAAAACACGAATTGCACCCAAATTCATGCCTATTGAAACTAAGGAATTCCAACTTGTACAAGCTACGCCGAAACCCATCAAATCACGTCCGATTGACCCCAAATTTTGCACACAAGTCACAAATAATACCACATACCTACTTCATCTCCTGGAACTCTAATTCGAACCCAGTAACCATAAAGTCCACTCTCGGTCAAACTTCTAAATTTCCAATTTTTGCCATTTCAAACCTAATTCAACTATGGACCTCCAAATCACTTTACGAGCACACTTCAAAGTCCAAAATCACCCAACGTAGCTAACGGAACCATCAAAACTCCATTCCAGAGTCATTTATACATAAGTCAACATCCAATCTACTTTTTCAATATAAGCTTCCAACTTTTAGACTAAGTGTCTAAATTTTTTTTGAAACCTCACCGGACCTGAACCAACTACCCTAGTAAGTCACATAACCGTTATAAAGTACAAAATGAGTAGTAAATGAGGGAACGAGGATATAACTCTCAAAACGACCGGCCTGATCGTTACATCTTCCCCCTCTTAAATAAACGTTCGTCCTCAAACGTATCTAGAAACATAACTGGAGTCTCAAATAGCCATGGATACCTTCTCCGCATCTCCCGCTCAGTCTCCCCATTAGCCTCCTCATCTGGCTGACCTTTCCATTGCACCTTCACTAAAGCTATGTTCTTTAACCTCAACTTTCGAACCTGCCGATCCAAAACGGCCACCAGCTCCACATAATAAGTCATATCACCATCCAACTAAACCGTGCTGAAATCCAAAACATGAGATGGATCACTAACATACTTCCGGATCATAAAAACATAAAACACTAGATGGACACTCGACAACCTAGGTGGAAAGGAAAGCTTGTTAGCCACCTCACCAATCATATGAAGTACCTCAAACGACCCAATATACCGAGGGCTCAACTTTTCCTTCTTCCCAAACCTCATAACACCCTTCATGGTTGACACCTTGAGCAGTACCTTCTCCCCAAACATGAAAGCAATGTTAGGAACCTTCCTATCGGCATAACTCGTATCTCTGAACTGCATCATGATAAGCCGATCCTAAATCAATTTAACCTTGTCCAAAGCATCCTTAACCAAGTCAGTACCCAATACCCTAGCCTCCACCGACTCGAACCAACCCACCGTAGATCGACATTGTCTCCCATGTAGAGCCTCATACAGAGCCATCTGAATGCTCAACTGGTAGTTGTTGTTGTAGGCAAATTCTGCGAGCGGTAGCATCGGATCCCAAGAACCCCGAAAATCAATGACACAAGTGCGTAGCATGCCCTCCAATATCTAAATAGTGTGCTCGAATTGTGTGTCCGACAGAGGGAGAAATGTTGTACTCAACTCAACCTGGATGCCCAACTCTCGCTGCACGACTCTCCAAAACTGCGATGTAAATTGCGTGCCCTGATCTGAAATAATGGACACTGGCACACCATGAAGGCAAACAATCTCGCGGACGTAAATCTCAGCCAACCACTATGAATAATAGGTAGTCCCCACTGGAATGAAGTGCGCGGACTTGATCAGCTGATCCACAATCACCCAAATAGCATCGAACTTCCTTGAAGTTCACGGGAGACCAACTACAAAATCCATGGTGATCCTCCCCTTTTCCACTCTAGAATATCTAGCCTCTGAAGCAATCCACCAGGTTTCTGATGCTCATACTTCACCTTCTGACAGTTAAGGCATCGAGCTATAAATCGCACTATATCCTTCTTCATTATCTTCCACCAATAATGCTGCCTCATGTCCCGGTACATCTTCACAGCACCCAGATGAAAGGAATACCACGAACAGTGGGCCTCCTCAAGAATCAACTCACGTAACCCATCTACGTTAGGCACACAAATCCGACCTTGCATCCTCAACTCCCCATCGTCCCCAATGGTAACATCTCTGGCATCACTGTGCTGAACTGTGTCCTTAAGGACAAGCAAATAAGGATCATCATACTAACGCTCTCTAATGTGATCATATAAGGAATATCAAGAAACCACATAACCTAAAACTATGCTGGGCTCCGAAACATCTAATCTCATGAACTGGTTGGACATGGCTTGAACATCAACTGCTAGCGGTCTCTCACCAACAGGAATGAATACAAGACTACCCATCTTCCTTTCTACTCAAGGTATCGGCCACCACATTGGCCTTCCCAGGATAATATAGAATAGTGATATCATATTGATTTAGTAGCTCCAACCATCTCCGCTGCCTCAAGTTTAGATCCCTCTGTTTGAACAAGTGCATAGAGACTCCGATGATCTATAAATACCTCACAAGACACACCATATAGATAGTGCCTCCAAATCTTCAATGCATGAACGATGGTAGACAACTCCAAGTCATGAACAGGGTTGTTCTTATCATGGGGAATCAACGGCTGCGAAGCAAAAGAAATCACTCTACCCTCCTGCATCAAGACACACCCAATACCAATCCGAAAAGCATCATAATACACTGTATAAGAGCCTGAAGCTGAAGTCAAAGCTAGAACTGGAGTTGTGATCAAGGAAATCATGAGCTTCTAAAAGCTCATCCTACACACATCTGACCACCTAAAAGTAGCACCCGTTTGGGTCAACTTGGTCAAGGGAGATGCGATAGACGAGAAACACTCCACCAAGAGACGATAATAAACGGCCAAACCGAGAAAGCTCCAAATCTCCATAGCCAAGGACGGTCTGGGACAACTCTGAACCGCTTCTATATTCTTCGGATCCACCTGAATCCCCTCACTCGACACCACGTGCCGCAAGAATGCCACCGAACTAAGACAAACCTCACACTTGAAAAACTTGACATAAATTTTCTCCTCCCTCAGCCGCTGCAACACGACTCTCAAATGTTGGGCATGACCCTCCTAGCTATGAGAGTACACCAGGACTGGTGCACCCCAAGGCGACACACTTGGTCTAATAAACCATTATCAAGAAGTACGTGAAGTTGCTCTTTCAATTCCTTCAACTCAGTTGGTGCCAAATGATACGGTGGAATAAAAATGGGTTACGTGCCCAGCACCAAGTCTATACCAAAGTCAATGTCCCTATCGGGTGGCATGCCCGACAGGTCTATAGGAAACACCTCCGAAAAATCTCCTTTCCACTGGAACAGAATCAATAGTAGGAATATCAGCACCAACATCCCTCACAAAGGCCAAATAAAATAAACAACCCTTCCCAACCATCCGCTGGGCCTTCAAATATGAAATCACTCTGCTAGGTACATAGTCTAGAGAACCTCTCCACTCAATCCTTAGCAACCCCGACATTGCCAATGTCACGTTCTTAGCGTGATAATCCATAATAGCATGATATGCAGACAACCATTCCATACCCAAGATCACATTGAAATCAACCATACTAAGTAATAAGAGATCAACTCTAGTCAATAATCCCTCAATAGTCACTACACACGACCGATATATATGGTCCATAACAGTAGTATCGCCCACTGCATAGATACATGAACAGATAAAACTAAGGACTCACGGGGCATATCTAGATGATGAGCAAATACGAATAAGTAGAGCCAGGGTCAAATAATATAGAGGCATCTATGTGGAATACTAGGATAATACATGTCATGACTGCATTTGAAGCAACAACATCTCATCTGGCAGGAATAGTAGAGAATCGAGCTTGACCGCCACCTGATCGGCCTCCCCCTCTAGGGTGGTGATGTAATTGGTGCTAAAGTCATAGTCTGGCTCTTCTACTGAACTAGGCCTCCCAAAAGGAGGGGACACTGCCTCCTGATATGACCAAGATCTCCATACTCATTGCAACCATGATTTGACAATCGTGGTGGTGACTGGATCGGGCCCCGAGAACCCGAATACCCGCTAGAAGAACCTGATACAGATAAAGCCAGAACTGAAGGAGCATGGGATGAACTCTGAGCTGGTAGAGGACTGAGAGATGACTGGCCCGGACGGGCACTGTATGAACCATGACTAGTTGATGCTCCACGGTGAACTAGACGAGCTATCTAAGCGGGCCTATGAGGACGACCCCTGCTGTGGTAAGACTATCCTCTAGAATGAACACCACTGGGACCTATTAGCCTCTCTCTTCTCATGCTCCTGACTATAGACCATATCTATCTGCCAAGCAATATCAACCACCTCATTAAATGTAGCACTAGATACCCTCCTGAGTCATAAAACACCGCAACTGATATGTAAAACCATCAATAAATCGCTTAATCCTCTCCCTGCATGTGGTAACCAACCAAACTGCGAGACGAGCCAATTTCAAAAACCATATCTAGTACTAGGTCACAAACATGCCATCCTGATGAAGCTTCTCAAACTATCTGCGTAGCTCCTCCCTGCGAGACTATGGCATGAACTTCTCCAAGAAGAGAACGGAGAATGCATGCCATGTAAGTGGTGCTTCCCCGACTGGCCTGCACCTCTCATAGGCCTCCCACCATCTGAAGGCAGCCTCAGTAAACTGAAAAGTAGTGAATGAGACCCCACTAGTCTCTAGAATACCTGTCGTACGAAGAATCCACTGGCACCTGTCCAAAACATTCTGGGCATCCTCAAACTCAGCCTAATTGAATGATGGAGGTTGGAGCCTCCCAAACCTCTCAAGTCTCCTCTACTATTCGTGAGTCATAACGAGACCCACAGAGGCCTGAGCAATTGCAACCGGCTAGGCTGGTAGTACTCCCGGTGTCTGAATTCTCTGCATCACCTGTTCTGGAGTACGGGCGATGGGGGTATGAGTACCTCCCTCGGTCTGAGAAATGGATGGTGCGGCCTGAGCCGAAACTACCTGAGAAAGGCTAGTGCAAACAGTCAATATTTGGGCCAAAGCCTCCTGAAGGCCTGGAATCATAATGGGCACAACTGGTTCCTAGATTGGCCCCATTGGCTCAACCACATCCGGAACCTGCTCCTGAGCTGGAGCAACTGGTGGATCTATAGGTGCTGCTCTAGCTGTTGTACGAGCTGCACCTCTACCCCTACCGCGGCCCCTACCATGACCTCAACCTCTCGTGACCCTAGCTGGTGGTATTGGTGGTTGGCCGTCCTATCCGGTAGCGTGTGTCCTCACCATATATGAGAGAATAGAATACAAAATTTAGTTACCGAAATCAACAGATCCGCAGGATAAGAATACAAGAATGTGAAGTTTCCTATGGGTTCGGCAGCCTTTCAAAGATAAGTACAGATGTCTCCATACCGATCCGCAACACTCTACTAAACCTGCTCATGACTCGTGAGACCTATGTATCCTAGGCTCTGATACCAACTTGTCACGATACAAAATCAACCTGTCAAGATGGCGCCTATCATGGCATTAGGCAAGCCGACTATTCAAACATTTCCAACACTTTAAACCTTGGAAAGATACGAAAAATAGCTTAATTAAAGGAAAACCTTTTTAAAAAAAAATAGGATAGGAAGTCATAACTCAATACTTAATCTCTCCCAAAATCGGGGTGTCACTGAGTACATGAGCATCTACACAAAGATAGAGTCTGGTACACCATCTAGAAAATAAAAGCGAAATAAATGACATGAAAGATAAGGGAGGAGAGTAAAGGTCTACAAACTCCCAACAGTTACCTCGATGATCTCCGAATGTCTGGACTCCGCAATTCAGCAACTGCCACGACTGGAGGCACCTGAATCTGCACATGAGGTGCAAGATGTAGCATCAGTACAACCAACTCAATAAATAACAAGTCCAACCTATTGTCTGAAAGCAGTGACAAACTCTAACAATACAGTAAGGATAGAAAATTTAGCAATGCAGAAAAATAGACATGCTTCCAGGTTCATATGAAAGCATAGCCAAGTGTGACTGATAATATATATAGACCGAGCTTTATCACCTTGAGTTATTGCCAAGATATTTGATAAACGTAAATGGGTATATTCACTATTATGCACATGTATCTGTGTTGTAAGCACATGCCTCATGATTCAATAAGTTTCATAATTTCTTGTGGAGCGGGCCGAATATCTCAGTAGTATAATAGATGCATCTATGGTTCGTGCCGCTCGATCCTGGTAGTGTACACATTATGGTGGATCGGGCCGTACGACCTCGACATAATCGTGCGTTATATCGCTAGCAGTCTGAATATTCACGAGATTATCCTTCCACTGATGCCTGGCATTTCATATGGTTCTCCTTATTCGTTTGATATTAGCACCTCATATTTTTTGAGTTGTTGAGATAGAATACGAGATTGAGAAATTTATATCGTTAAAAGAAATTTTGAAAGATTATGGTTATTACCGTTTTATCCCACTATTACTATTGTGCTTCATATGTGTTTAGGATTTAGCATACTGCTTTATTGGACCTCTAGTAAGTGTCGATATCGGCCCCTCGTCACTACTTCTCTGAGGTTAGGCTAGATACTTACTGGGTACGTATTGATTTATGTACTCATGCTACACTTATGCACTAAATGTGTAGAATCTGGCAGGTTCATTTGGTGGACATCTAGCCGCGTAAGCAGAGTTGCTGAGGAGACTTTATGGTGAGCTACATTCCAGGCTACATATCGCATCCCAGAGAGTCTCTATCATTCTATTTACTTTATCCTATCTTATTTACATTCCAGACAGATGTTGTATTATTATTGTACTCCTTAGTAAATGAGCATGCATTTGTGGCACCAGGTTATGGGGATATTCTAGTTGATGTTTACGGACATGCATATTATTATCACCTTTTATTTTATGCAATACTAAATATGTATGTACCTGTAAATTTTAAAGGTGTAAATCTCCTTACTTAATAAAAGTTTATGATTTCGAAAGTAATAAAATGAACAATTTACGTGATAGTTCACCGCTGGCTTGCCTAACGGCAAAGTTGGGCGCCATCACGGCCTATAGTGGGTTTTGGGACATGACAACTTGGTATCAGAGCTCTAGGTTCATTTGGGTCTCACGAGTCCTAAGCAAGTCTAGTAGAGTCTTGTAGATTGGTATAGAGACGTCTATACTTATCTTTGAGAGGCTACAGGGGATTTAGGAGAACTTCCCTTTTTGATTCCTCATCGTGTGATTTGATTCCATTGAAGCTTATGCCTTCATTTCCTTCCTACTCAATCTTATGTGACGTGGAGCGATGGTTATCAATTGGGCATTGTAATGGTACTGTAGATGTGGTGCAGATTGTTTCTCCCTACATATCCGATTGGGCTATTGGCATCACCTCATGGAGGGATGTTCTATCATTTCAGTGTAAGTATTAGTGTTGCCTACGGTTTCGTGGTTATGAACGGTGCATTATGATGTTTATGAGTGGTTATCGTGCGGTGTTGGTGTAAATGGTAAGGTGCCTATTTATGTGCCGCGACAATAAATGACTCGGAAGGATGACTACTCGATTCATAGTTTAGAAGTTCGGCATTTATTTCCAGCAGAGGAGAGGAAACTGGACTTTGGATTTTCAGGCCTTGGTTGACGGAGTAGCGAGATCGGATATTTTCGAACTTGGTGGAAATTCTCATTTATGAGGTGGTGTAGTCATTCTTCTTGAAACGTATTAAGGCTCTTTGGTGTTATGGACTCCTTTGAATTGCCTTCGGGGCAGGTTGTTGTGGGATGGTGCCTGAGCAGCGATTATTAGAGATGGCAGTGTAAGGTGGTTTCAGGGTCTAATTAGTGTTTCTAGTGTTGATGGCTCGAGAAAGATGATCTTTGAGGAGGTGTAATGACCCGCCCGGTCATATTTCTTTCTAGATCCATGTTTCCCTAATTAAGACTCCCTTCATGTGCTTTTACTATTTTATGACTTGCGGGGATGATTAGTTCGAGATTGGAAGGGTTCGGGTTGAAATCGGAACACTTATTTTCGAGTCCAAAACTTAAATGTGGTTCTTTTTGCCAAGTAGGAGGGAAATAAGTGTAAAAAAAAAGAGTGACTTATCTATGTATAACGCTCTTTTAAAGAGCGCTATATATTAACAGACATTTTGGACGTTAAGTTAAATCACTCTTTAAAAAAGTGATATACATATAACGCATTTAATAACAACGTTATATGTATAGCGCTTTTTTAAAGAGCGTTATACTTGTTTTTTGGGTGGTCCCTTGTTTTCCCTATAATTTGTATACTAGTATCTGATTACACTCTTTCTCATTGCCAGCCAACTCTCTTCCCAATTCCCATCTCAAAACAAAAAGCTTGCACCTTTTTAGACTCATTTTCCCTCTCTTTAACCCACAAGAAACAACTTTCCATATTTCAAGATGTTCAGAAGAAGACTCCGCCTACGTGCCAAGAAGAAAGACAAAGCAATGGTGTTGGGGTCTTATCTAGATTTTATCATGGAAAAAGCAAATGAAATTCGGAGGAAAAACCAAGATCGGTTGTTGTACATGAAATCACGTGGGGGTTCACTTGATTCCAGAGGCCATCCTTGGGAGTTGGTAACCTTTAAACATCCCAGAACTTTTGAGACACTTGCTATGGATCCTCAGAAAAAGGCTGAGATTATGGCAGATCTTTTGGGCTGAATTCTGTTTAGGTATAGCGCTCTTTTAAAGGGTGTTATACCCATTTGAATTATTGTTATGTTAGTTAAATACAGAAGACTTATTGGTGTGCCCACAAAACAGGTATAACGCTCTTTAAAAAAGCGTTATACATATAGCATTGTTATTAAAGGCATTATATGTATAACACTTTTTTAAAGAGTGATATACCTTAACGTCCAAAACGTCTGTTAATGTATAACGCTCTTTAAAAGAGCGTTATACATAGATAAGTCACTCTTTTGTTTTTACACTTATTTGCTTCCTACTTGGCAAAAAGAACCACATTTAGGTTTTGGACACCTTATTTCCTTAATATTAGCTTAAATTGGTTAAGTTTGACTTGAGTCAATGTTTTGAGTAAATGACCTCGGAACCGAGATTTGACGGTTCCAATAGGTTCGTATGATGATTTTGGATTTGGGCGTGTGTTCGGATTGGGTTTCGGATGACCCGGGAGCGTTTCGACGCTTAATATTGAAAGTTGGCAGATTGAAGGTTTTCAAGTTCTTTAAATTTAGTTTGAAGTAGGATTTGGTGTTATCGAGGTCTGATTAGGATTCCAATCCTAGGAATAGTTATTTATAGTGATTTGTGACTTGCACGCAAAATTTGGTATCATTCCGAGTAGTTTAAGTATGATTTGGCACATTCGGAGTAAGTTGGAAGAACTTGAAGTTCATAAGTTGATTCGATTTGGTTGCGAGAATGATTCTTAGTTTTGATGTTGTTTTGCATGTTTTGAGAGTTCATGCAGGTCTGGATTATGGTTACAAACTTTTTGGTATGCTCGGATGGGGTTACGAAGGCCTCGGGAGAAACTGAGATCAAAAACGGATTGGAACTATGAAATTAGGGAGTGTTGTTGTTGCTGAATCTGGTGTCTTCACACCTGCAGAGGGAATGACCGCAGGTGCGGTCACGCAGATGTGGTGGGTTCATCGCAGGTGCGAGGACTGTGGAGATGTCCTGGGAGCACAGGTGCGAGAAATAATCTACACATGCGAGGTCGCAGATGCGGAGCTTGAGCCGTCGATGCGGAAATGGCCAAGGTGGCCTAGGGGCATAGAAGCGGACTTGGTCCGCAAGCACGTGCACGCAGGAGGGGAGAAGAATCTTTAGAAGTGGACCTGCATAAGCGAAGGGAGGCCGCCTGGGCTAGAACCGAACCTACGATGGATTTTCCGCAGGTACGGCATCGCAAGTACGACCCAAGGTCCGCATAAGCGGAATCGCTAGAGGTAGTGAGGGCTTTTAATGTGAGGACTTAGGCTATTTTATTTCGTTTCTTTCACTTCTTGGGCGATTTTAGAGCTCTTTGAAGAGGGGTTTTCACCTAGAACTTTGAGGTAAGTAATATCTATACAAGATGAGTTTAACACATGCATTTTGGGTAGATTCTTAACGCATAAATTGTAGAAATTGTGGATTTAGTTGAAAAAACTAAGTTTTGATCAAAATGGGATATAACCACAAAAATAATTATGGAATTGGATAGGTGTACCTATGTTGTGTATTACTTGTATGGGGATATACATACGTATAATGTGACGAGAGTCCGTGCGTAGCTATATTTCATGATATGTCCGGTTAGTCTTAGATCTAATTATGCTTTAAATGTACTATTATGTTTATTATGCATATTAATTGTCTTGAATAGAGGTGAGACTAGGGATTTTAAAATTGCAAATTTTCAATTTAGATTTCTTATTTTTGGGAAGAATTGAGGAAATACATAATAACTCTGAGAAACCCATGTCCTCTCGCGTCGCAAGTACTTTCGCGAGCGAGGTAAACTTCTCTACTCTCATAGGAACGGGTCGTTCACCTCGGCAGTATAATAGATGCATCTATGGTTTGTGTCGTTCGACCCTCGGTAGTGCACACGGTATTTTGGATCAGGCTGTACGACCTCGGCATAAATCGTACGTGATAATACTCGAAGCCCGATTTCGCATGATATTATTTTATGGCTTGAGAGGTTATAATTTATTTAATGGGCTGAATTGTTGGAGTTAGCATGTGTCAAATGTAGACTTTTAGATTGACTATTAGTTAAAGAACAATTTATTTATTGCTGGTTATTGTGTTATTATTATTATTCTTGTACTCCATGCCTATTTAGAATTTATGTATTTTATTATTGGCCCGTAGCAAGTGTCGATGTCGACCCCTCATCATTACTCCTTAGGCTAGACTAGATACTTATTGGGTACATGTTTTTTATGTACCCATGCTACACTTCTGCCCTAATCGTGTAGGATCTGAGGCAGGTGCATCTAGGGTCCATTTAGGCGCGCACCCTTATTATCCTGAGGCATAGTGGTGAGCTTCTCTCTTAGTCCGTTCTGCAGCACCTGTAGTCTCTCTTTTGTATTTACTTTCTATCTATCCTATTTCATACAGTAGCATAGGTGTTTTGAATATTCTACTAGTTGCTCATACACCTATGACACCGGGTCTTGGGAACATGCTAGTAGACACTTTATGGTTTTTGAGTATTTATTTCATCATATTTGCTCTTCTATTAGATTACGCTTTAGTTTATTAAATTTTTCACTTTTCATTTACTTAATAAATAAAAATCAACTACTTAGAAATTATTAAAAAGAATAAATGCATGGCTAGTTCACCATTGGCTTGCCTAGCGACGACGTTAGGCGCCATCACGGCCTATAGGAGGAATTAGGTCGTGACAGGAGGCTTAGAGTTGGTGGTAATTTATCCGTTCGGGTGCTACAAAGACGGATTATGATTTGAGGTAGTATTTTGGGAGCAAAAGAGGAGGAATGACATGGTGGGAGGTGTCTCGTGGTGATTGAATTGCTAGCAGGTCAAGTATGAACAACATAGATCGATAAGTTTCCTAAGGAGATGGTTTAACCAAAGTGGGAGTGGCAGAGTAGCGTATGGATTTTGTGGTAGGATTGCCACGTGCCTTGAGAACGTTTAGAGAGACTTGGGACTCATGGTGGAAAGTGACTAGGTCTACAGATTTTATTTGGGTTGGTGGCTACTGTATTGAGGAAGATTGAATATGGTAGAGATGAGTTTGCTTGAAATGAAAAGGGGTGTGAAACCTTGATTATCGTTTTTGGATGTAACGTGACTTAGAAATTGGAATGTATTGTCGGACTTTCAGTTAATATCAATGGGGAATGACAGACTTTTACAGCTGGTTGACGAGCATGGGATCAGGAGGGTTTACTGATTTCGTGGTAGTTGTACCAAGTGCACCGTCATTGGAATATGTCGGTATGGGATTTAATAGGTGGGCTATCTCCTAGGAGCAGGTTAGCGGTTGCGTGATTTTGATGAAGTTTCTATGAAGTGTTCTACTTACTACCCAGCAGGAGGTCGAATATGAGATCGTGGATGATAATTCAAAATGCTCATGAAAGGTTTAACAAGAGATTACGAGAAATTTGGTGGGTTAACTGTGCGAGATCATGGTGATTGAGAAGGAAGAATCTTTGTGGGTTCACGATTTATGTGCTTGTAGCTTAAAGCTAAGTGGAGGAGCCTACCACCTATAATTGGATCACGTGGTTGTCTGCTTGTGCGGTTTTTGGTTATCAGTGCATTGGTGGATTATTTAGGACTAAGAAAAGAAAACATCAGGGGTAATTCGAGCAAAGAACTTGATGAATGTGTGCTATATTTTGCCTTATCGATTCATGTGCAGATTTTGGGAAGACTCAAAATTTATGCTTCTTGTGGATGTGATGTACAAGGAAAATAATCCATCTGGTTTCTTCTTTGGGAGTGTCCATGTGCCAACAGAGCGTTGGAGTTTGATTACATTTGGGACCAAGTCAGAGTGGGTGAGTCTAATTAGTGGTTCTAATGGGTTCAAGGATGTAAGCACGGTGTCTAAGGATTTTTTGGTTTGTTGTATGAGTAAATACTGGGTTTTTTGCAGCAGAATATGAAGATTACTTGGGGAAATTTTCTATGTTATCATTGGGTTTGCGGGGTAGTATTGGATATAAAGAGAAATAGCTTCGGATTCGTAGAAGGTCTTTTAGAATAGGTGTACTAGTTGGATATGCTATTGTGTATATAAGGAGGGCATGAGATAGTTCATGGATATTTAGACGATGCGGTCTCATGAATTGGGTCACTCGGGATGAGTGTTGTTGCGTTTTGTTATATTTTGAATGGAGCTATTTTATTTCTAAGAAAAGTCAAGAGTAAATTGGAAGAAGTGAGGTCGATAGTAATGGTTTGAATCAGCATGATTGTGGCGATGATCAGTTCCTTCAGCGTGTTAAGTTATACAGGTGGTTTGTGATTGTGCGTACGGACTTTATAACCACCATAATTTTCTTGGTTTGGAGGTATTCGATTCATATGGCCTTGTGGTGTAAATGGATCCCGGAAGAGTTATGATGGTTTAGACCGCGACTTGAGGATTGTATTTTCTGCGGTCGTGGCAATTCAGTTGCGTGTTGCAATGGTTCTTTTGAAATGAAATAAGTGAAAGGTTTCTAGCCAATAAAGTTTTTATTCTACTAGTATTTCAGGGGTTATGATGAATTTTTGTACTATTGTATAGCGGCATGATAGGTGCAGTGAGAGGCATGGGAATTAGAAGTTCAGGATCAAGTTTGCGGCTCGGTGTTGATAAGAATGCCATGAGCTCGGATGGGCAGGGGAAGAATTAAGATCTTTAGAGTAAGCTGCCATTATTTTAGTGTCGCCTGAGAATGGTATTCTGTGGAAGAGGCATTGTGTATTGATTTGTGGATTCGTTATTTGCTTTACAAAATTAGTACAGTTTGTGGTATGGAGGTGCAGACTTTTCTACCTAGTGCGGAAGGTCGTGAGAGTGTATCCCACGGGAAAATTGTAACCAAGTATGGACATTCTGGTACTATCGCTAATGTGAGAGTTTATGCCCGAAAGGCACTCTATTCCTTTGGTTGTGGACTGTGGGAGCTTGTTCCAGATTGGATGGTTGCTCGTGTATGTCTTGAATATGGCCATTGTGCATCATTGAAAGGTTGTTGGCCCAGTATGGTATGATCATAATCGGCTTGAGGTCCGTTGGTTGGTCCAATGTGAATGAGTACTCTATGTCAGGTCAGATGTGTTCATTCGACATATCATTGCTTATGGAAGAGTCTTCAGACGTTGGATGCTATTCTCGTCGTCAGCTATTTCATGTAATACTCTATTGTGCCAGGTCGGTTATGAGTCAGCTTGATTATTCGCACATGTGTTATGATCCCATGTAGCTTGTGGTATTATATGAGCAAGATGGTTCTGTAGATGCAGGTCATTTATTGCACCTTAGTCCTGCTTGGTTTTTGTAGCGTATGACACTATCCGTCTCCCCAGGGTTGTATTATGCACTTGGCGTGCTTGTGGTCAACATTCTGGCATTTTGTAAGTATAAGCATTTCGGCTTGATGGGTGTTTCCTTATTGTTTAATATATATGGATCGGGTGGCACACCACCATGGGTATATTGTTTGGATCGACTGATACGCCGCCACGGGTATATAGTGTGGATCGGGTTGCACGCCGCAAAATGTAATGTTTGGATCGGGTTACACGCCGCAACAGTGAGATGTTAAGTACAGTTCCTTATACTTATTTTGTGTACCTTCTTTCCCATCCCTGAGATATAGCCATAATATCGGTTTGGCCATTTTTTTCGTTATGCGGGCTGGTGATTGTTTGCTAGAGTTCATTCTTCCCTATGTGTCACATTCAAGTTGTATCTATTTAGCATTTTTTATGGTGCTGAATGAGATTTTAGACGGTGTTTGAGGTTGCTTATTGCCCGAGAAGCTTGTATTGGGTGAGACGATGTTATTGGATATGAGATCAGTGCGATTAGATTTATGTAGAGTATATTAGAGAGAAAATATCGTTATTCAGTTCAAAATGAGGTAATGGTTCTTGTCAGGTGAAGGGACTCCATGATTAATTTATTTGGTTAGGTAGTTATGAGTTTCTACACATCTCTTTCGTCATGGTTGTATTGTGAGAGTTGGATCAGGGCTTATATATGTTATGAGGTGTATTGCAGGCATCAAATTCGTAAAATTACAGCTATTGCGGTCGGAGGATGTTATTATGGGCAAAAGACTTATGTGGTGCATGGTGTGATTTCAGCATAGGTGCATGATCATGTTTTGGTACAGTGTGTAGTGATTGATGCGGTGTTTGTATGTTAAAAATTGGGTCTCGTTGAGAATTCTATATATTGAAATTTGGTTCTAAGGCTTGTTAGCTAAGGTTATAGGGAGGATCTTCAGTCTGGCTTGAGCTAATGTGCTCACATGGGTTGTGGAGTCACGGGTAGATGCACGAGCTGTTGAATGGTGATTTTGGACAACTCCAGAAGGGTTCTTGTTACGCTCGAGGACGAGCGTATGTTTAAGTAGGGTAGAATGTAATGACCCGACTGGTCGTTTTGAGCTCTAGTGCGTCGTTCAGCGGTTTGAGGTCGTGAGTAGCTTCACTTCATGTTTTATGACTTGTACGTGTGGTCGGAATTGAATTTCGAAAAGTTCGGAGTTATTTCGGAACGAAAATTCTATATTCGGAAACTTTAAGTTGGAAGAGTTGACTAAGGTTTGACTTTGAGTAAACGAACTGGGAATCGGGATTTAAAGGTTCCAAAAGGTTCGTAGGATGATTTCAGACTTGGGCGTATATTCGGGTTGAGTATCGGGTGGTCCGGGAGTATTTCGGCGCTTATTATAAAAATTTGGCATTTTTAAAGTTTAAGAATTTCTAAAGTTTGATTTGAAGTGGACTTTAGTGTTATCGATGTCCGTTTGAGGTTTTGAGCCTTGGAATAGGTTTGTACTGTGATTTATAACTTGTACGTAAAGTTTGGTGTTATTCCGAAATGTTTAAGTATGAATCGGACGTGTTCGTTGAAGTTTGAATGTTTGAAAGTTTAAAGAAAGGTTTCGATCGTTGATCCGTAGTATTGATGTTGTTTGGTGTGATTTGAGGCCTCAAGCAGCTTTGTGTCATGTTTTGGGACTTGTTGGTGTGATTAGACGGGGGTCCCGGGGGCCTCGGGTGTGTTTCAGGGTGGTTTCAGACCAAGTTTGGATGAATTGTTGTTGTTGGTTTATTGGTGTTGGTTTTGTTCTTCGTGAACGCGGAGGAAGAGACGCGTTCGCAAAGAAGGTGTTGGACTGGAGGACATCTTTCAACGCGTTCGTGATAAGGCAGTCCCGTTCGCGAAGGTCTGGGTAGTTGTGCTCTGCGTTCGCGATTGACTGGTCGCATTCGCGTAAGGGAAATAGGTCCTGGGAGTCTTGGGCTAGGCATTCGCAAGGATGGTGCCGCATTCGCGATGGTCAGGCCTGGTAAGGCATCACGTTCACGAGCCTGTCTTCACGATCATGAAGAAGGATTTTGGAGCTAAAGCGGGTTGGGTTTCTCGAACGCGAGGGCAGTGTCGCGTTCGTGATGAAGGTCGTTTAGGTAGTGTATGCGTAAGCAAAGAAAGGTTTTGGCGCATTCTATCCCGAATCTTCCATTAGAGCCGAGCTTATGGCGATATGTGAAGGAGTATTTTCGTCATCCTCCACTAGGTAATTGATTTCTTCACATTGTGAGTTAAATACATGAATTATACATGGATTTGAACATGGAAATTGGTGGAAATTGTGAGATTTTGAAGAACACCTAGAATTTGGTATTTTTGAATTTTTACCACGAAACTGGACCTAAAATTAGGAATAAACTATATATTCGAGTTCGTGATGTTATAGGTAATGATTATCTTCAAGAATTTTTGGAATTCGCGTACGTGGTCCCGAGGGTTGACTTTGTTGAAATTTCGAGCAGAGTTGAGAATTATTATAAATTATTAAATTGTATGCATTGGAGTGTATTTTGATTGATTTTTACCTTGTTTGACTAGTTTCGGATCGATGGACATTGGTTTGAGGGGTTAGAGAGGCGTTGGAGCAGGTTATGGAACTTTGAAGCGGGGTAAGTCTCTTGTATAACCTTGTGAGAGGGGAAACTACCCCTAGGTGATGTAACTGTTATGTTCTACTAGTTGTGGGTGTTACGTACGCACGAGGTGACGAGAGTCCGTATACATCTAAAGCATGTTTATGTTCGGGTAGACTTAGGACTTTATCATGTAATATTTGAATTGTTTGTACTCGTAGCTTAATTAATTGAAATTGATTTAGAAATATATATATATATATTATGCAAATCTTTATCACCTTTAGTTATTGCCAAGATATTTGATAAACGTAAATGGGTATATTCACTATTATGCACATGTATCTGTGTTGTAAGCATGTGCCTCGTGATTCGATAAGTTTCATCCTTTCTTGTGGAGTGGGCCGAACATCTCGGTAGTATAATAGATGCATCGAGGATTTGTGCCGCTCGACCCTGGCAGTGTACACATTATTGTGGATCGGGTCGTACGACCTCGGCATAATCATGTGTTAAATCGCTAGCAGTCCGAATATTCACGAGATTATCCTTCCACTGATGCTTGACATTTCATATGGTATTCCTTATTCATTTGATATTGTCACTTGACATTTTTCGAGCTGTTGAGATAGAATATGAGATTGAGAAATTTATATTGTTAAAAGAAATTTTGAAAGATTATGTTGGATACAGGTTTATCCCACTATTACTGTTGTGCTTCATATGTGTTTTGGATTTAGCATACTGCTTTATTGGACCTCTAGTAAGTGTCGATATCGGCCCCTCGTTACTACTTCTCCGGGGTTAGGCAAGATACTTACTAGATACGCATTGATTTACGTACTCATGCCATATTTTTGCACTAAATGTACAGGATCTGACAGGTTCATTTGGTGGACATCTGGGCGTGTAGGCGTAGCTATTGAGGAGACTTTATGGCGAGTTGCATTCCAGGCTACGTATCGCAACCGACAAAGTCTCTATCGCACTATTTACTTTATCCTGTCTTATTTACATTCCATACATATGTTGTATTATTGTTGTACTCCTTGGTAAATGCTCATGTACTTGTGGCACCGAATTTTGGGGATATTCTAGTTGATGCTTATAGATTTGCATATTAATATCACCTTTTATTTTATGAAATACTAATTATGTATCTACCAGTGAATTTTAAAGGTTCAAATTTCCTTACTTAATAAAAGTTTATGATTTCGAAAGTAATAAAATAAAAAATTTACGTGATAGTTCACCATTGGCTTGCCTAATGGCGACGTTGGGCGTCATCACGACCTATAGTGAGTTTTTGGTCGTGACACCACTGATAGTAATAGAAATAATCATTTAAGAATTTCTTTATGCGAAACCAACTACTTATACTTAATTGTTCTAGTAATATTAATGAGTTTATTTGTAATATGATTAATCAATTATTTGGATCTTCTCCTGTTATTAAACCATGTATCTTATATGTGAAATTATAAGGATGGTCCCATTGATAGTAAAGCTTGGAATTTTTGTGGGAATTAAGACTTGTAAGCTTCCCATAACCCTTTTGTTGATTCTCCTAAGAAAGTTTTCATATATTTATACATTGTTTCTGTATTTGTATCGTGATAAGTTTTTATATAGTGTTCTATTATTATCCCTTTCCTAAGGTCTATTACCGAATTCTACATTTGTGGATCATGGGCTGCTATATTTATTATTTTGCCTTTATTACCTCCTTCTTGTAACCTAATAGGTTCCTCTATAGGCATCATTTTTCCTGGTGGTTTTATATTTTCTGTTGCTATTACTTGACATATTCTATATACCCTTATTTTAGGTACATTTCTTGAACTTGTATCTACTGTATTTTGTTGGGTCGTTCTCTGAAATGGACTAAAACTAGTTGACTCCATTAATTCCTTTTGGCTTATTATTGAATCTGCTTCTATTTCTTCATAACTATCTTGTATTTCTCCTAAACTTTTATCAAAACTTTCTAATTTTGTTTGTGAAATACTTTATGCTCTATATCCCCAATTATATGTCCTTAGTTCACATTTCTTAAAATGCTCTTATGTTTCGCTTAGTGTTAATTTTTCCAATTTACATCATTTACATTGGAATGTCTTATTTTTATATTTCTTAGTAAGTTATCGTGCCTTTTCTAAGGTTGTATCCACTTCAAAGTCATTTTGTGCTATTTCAATATTCAAAAATTCAGTATTTTCTAATGTACTTTCAGTTTCATCATCTAGTTCTCTCTGGTAGTATTATAATCTGTAAACCTAATTGAGGTTTCTCCTTTAGAGTTGGTATACATTAAATGATATTCCGATTTTAATATTTTTGTCTTGCCGAAATTTCTAAATTCCATTATAATCCCGCATATTCTTCTCGGTTTATTGTAATGGGCTTTATCAATTTTATTCTTCTATTTCCCATTAATTCTATTACATCATCTACTTTAATTTTAAATTTTGTGTTATTATTAGTCACCATTTGTTCTATGAATCCTACACACATTAATAAGTTATTTCCATTATTCATTTCTTCATATCCTTTGGTCTGTATTCCTATTTTAATATTTTTTCCAAATTCCGTCAAGTTTATCATAAAGTATTCAATTTATATAAAATACTCCTCCATTATTTGTCATGTCTACATCCGTTAGACCTATTATGGATTTTGTCACGATCCAATTTCTCCTATAAACCGTGATGGCGCCCACCATCGCTGCTGGGCAAGCCAACGGTGAACTAGTCATGTGTTTGTACTTTTAATAATTTCAAAATAGTTTATTTTTATTTATTAAGTAGATGAGAAGTGGAAAATTATAGTAAAGAAAGGCGTAAACTGATGAAAGAGCAAATACGGAGAATAAATACTCAAAACCATAAAGTGTATACTAGCATATACTCAAGACCCAGTGTCACAAGTGTATGAACAACTACTAGAATATAAAAAACACCTATTCTACTGTCTGAAATAAAATAGAAAAAAAATAAATACAAAAGAGAGATTGCGGGTGCTGCAGAGCGGACTCAGAGCGCAGCTCACCACTATGCCTCAGGGTAACGGCGGTGCGTGCCTGAATGAATGCCAGATGCACTTGCCTCAGATCCTGCATGATTAGTGCAAAACTGTAGTGTGAGTATATAAACAACATGTATCCAGTAAGTATCCAGTCTAACCTCAAAGAAGTAGTGACGAGTGGTCGATATTGACACTTACTATGGGCCATCAATTTAAAATAAGACAATAGCAAGAAGTGAATAAATGATTCCTTAAATGATAATCAATTTAAAAATCTCCAACTGACACGTACTAATTCCAACAAGTTTCGGGCCAATAAATAAATTATAGCCTCTCAAGTCATAAATATAATATCAAGTGTAATCGAGCTTCGAGCATTATCACACACGATTTATGTCGAGGTCGTACGGCCCGATCCATAATAATATGTACACTGTCGAAGGTCGAACGACATGAACTATATATACACTTACTATATTGTCGAGGCATTCGGCCCGCTCCACAAGAAGAGAGAATACTCTACAAATATCTTATTTAAAACCTATTACAAGATTAATACACAAGGGACCACAATTTCTATTAACGGTCAAGTAACCCGCCAAATTCAAAGTAAGTGAAATTCGGTCAATACGAACCCTTTATCAAGTTTCAATATAATGTAAGTTCTTAAATTAACAACTAGAGTGCAAACAATACAAATATTTCATGATTGGGTCCTAAAACTACCCATACTTAAGCATGATTTGTAGCTACGCACCGACTCTCATCACCTCGTACGTACGTAGCCCCCACAATTAGAAACAAATAGTAATCTATAATACCTACGGGGTAAATTCCCTCTTACAAGGTTAGGCAGGAGACTTACCTCGTCCCAAAGCTCACTTTCCGGCCCACAAATTCAATCTAAGGCCTCAACCTGATGTCGAACAATCCGAAGCGAGCCAAATATTATATAAATTAATCAATATACAGTCACAAGTTCATAATTTAGCTATTAGAGTGATTACCCACCCCAAATTGGAAGATTCCTAGAATTCACCCCCTGGCCCACATGCCCGGATTTCAAAAAATTTCGAAAATAAATTTTACCCATAACCTCACGAACTCAAATATATAATTTCTACCCAATACCATAATCTTTTGTTGTTAAATTCCATTTTTATCAAAACCTAAGTTTTTCAACTAAACCCATAAATTCTTGAATTTATATGTTAAAAATCTACCCAAAATGCAAGTATTAAACTCATATTGTATAGAAATTACTTAACTCAAAGTTCTAGGTAGGGGTGGGCATCGGTCAGTTGGGTTCGATTTTGTAGAATTTAGTTTCGGTTAATTTGGTTTTCGGTTTGTGATTTTAATAACCAAAACCGAACCATAATAACTTCGGTTTGGTTCAGTTTATTCATGTTCGGTTCGATTTTCGGTTTCAAGCCATGACAAAAATAGTAAGAAACAACGAAAATAGATAACTTTTTGCAGCTGATGCAAATGCTTCTATTGTATTCAACTAACCCATGTTGAAACAACTGTCTTCAATGAAATCATCTTGTGTTTGTTGAACCTTAAGCAAAAACTACAGACTTTTTAGCTTAGGAGAGTTTCCAAGTTATTCCATGCTTTGTCGATTAAACCGCTAGAAGACTATTTTCTACTCCAAATATTGATTTTCCACTAGATAAAAAGGTACCAGTTTTAGCTTAAACCTTTTTTGCATTAGTTCTCGTAGTTCATCAATTTCTCGGTGAATTTTCGTGAATCATTTGAAATTTTCATGGTCAATTGAAGAGTCAAGAGTGTGAACTTGAAATTGTAGTATCAAAATTGTAGTATCAGAATTCGGTTCTTCAATATTTTGGTTTAACCGAAAACCAAACCCTTAAAATCGACCACCGAACCGAACACCGAACTTTTTAAAATAATAAACCGCAAACCGACCGAATAAACCAAAATTTTCGGTTCGCTCAGTATTATGCCTACCCCTAGTGCTAGGTGAAAACCCCTCTTCAAAGAGCTCTAAAATCATCCAACAAGTGAAAGAAATGAACAGAAAAGCATAAGTCCCGACATTTTTAAAAGACACTGCCCAGGCATCCCTTCTTCGCGATTGAGCAAAAGCCATCACAATCGTGAAGGCAATCTGCACAGGGCCCAGGAAAGAGGTCATCGCAAACGCGAGGACCAACACACGAACGCAAAGGCTGACAAGCTAGAGCTTCACGAATGCGGGGTCCATCTCACGAACGTGAAGAGAAATGAGCTCACACCCCCCAGACCTTTCTCCCTACGCGAATGCGGGACCCTTCATGCGAACGTGGAGGCCACAGGTGTCACGACCCAAAATCCAATATAGGTCGTGATAGCGCCTAACGTCACCGTCAGGCAAGCCATCGGTGATTGATCAATTTGATTACTCATTTTATTACTTTCGAAATCATAAATTTTAATAAGGAAGGAAATTTATACTTTTAAATCCATGGGGACGTACAAAAGTAGTGGTTTATAATAAAAATGAAAGGTGATGATAATATACAGAACCATAAGCATCAACCAGTGCATCCCAAAACCCCATGTCATAAGTGCATGAGCCTTTGCTAAGGAGTACAATAATAATAAAATATCTTTCTAGAATGTAAATGAGACAAGATAAAATAAAAGTATGATGGTGACTCTGTAGACTGCGATACTCACATAAAGTCTCCTCAACAGTTGCGCCACGCGCCAAGATAATCACCAAATGAACATGTCATATCCTGCACAATTAGTGCAGTAGTGTAGCATGAGTACGTAAATCAACGTGTACCCAGTAAGTATCTTGCCTAATCCCGGAGAAGTAGTGACAAGGGGTGGACATCAACACTTATTAGAGGTCCAATAAAGCAGTATGATAAATCATAAGCAGCTATGAAGCACAACAATAATAATGGTGTAAAACTGTAAGTTACATAACCTTCCAAAAGGTTTCTTTTAAAGATATAGATTTCTCGATCTCGTATTCTATCTCAACAGCACAGATGTATCAAGTGCCAGTATCGAATGGATAGGGAAATGCCATCTACACTGTCGGGTATCAATGAGAGGACAATCTAGTGAATATTTGGTCTGCTAGCGATATAACGCACAATTATGCCGAGGGTGTTCGTCCCGATACAGAATAATGTGTACATTGCTGAGGGTCGAGCGTCACGAACCATAGATGCATTTATTATATTTTCGGGGCGTTCGTCCCGCTCCACAAGAAAGGAAGGAAATTATCTAATTACGAGGCACGTACATACAATACAGTACATGGGCACAATAATGAATATACCCCTTTACATTTATCAAATCTCTTGGCAACAACTCAAGGTGATAAAGCTCGGCCTAATATATTTATATTTTTCTAAATCAATTTCAGTTAAGATTTCAATTAATTAAGCTAGCAAAATGAGTCCAAACAATTCAAATATTACATCATAAAGTCCTAAGTCTACCCGGAAATAAACATGCTTCAGCTACATACGGACTCTCGTCACCTAATGCATAAGTAGCACTCAACACTAGTTGCACATAACAATAAATATCACCTAGGGGTAATTTCCCCTTCACAAGGTTAGACAAGAGACTTACCTCGCTCCGAAATTCCATAACCGGCTCCAACGCCACCTTAACACTCTAACTCCAAGACAAATGTTCTGAAAGTTGTCAAAGGACATGCAAATCAATCAAAATACACTCCAATACTTACAACTTAACAATTTATAACAATACCCAACTCCGCTCAAAAAGTAAATAAAATCAACCCTCAAGCCAACGTGCCCGAATTCCAAAATTGTTCGAAGATAAACTTTACCCATAACATTATGAACCCAAATATATGATTTATTCCCAATTCCATGTCCAATTTTGTGGTAAAATCAAACAATTCTAAATTTTTAGGTTTTCTCTTAAATTCCCACAATTTCCAGAATTTTTCATGTTTAAATCCACATATAATCCATGTATTTTACTAACATTATGTGGGAATTACTTACCTTGCAATGGTTGATGAAAATATCCCCTTGAAGATCTCCACAAATCGCCCAAGCCTAGAGAGAATGAAAGAAAATTGGTTGAATCCCGTATAAAATCAAGCCTGCCCAGCGCTACCTCCCATCTGCGATCCCATGGTCGCTTCTGCGGCATCAAGCTCGCACCTGTGAGAATCCAACCAAGGTCACCAACCGCATCTGCAGCCCCTCCAGCGCTTCTGTGACGCCTCATCTGAAGGTGCGATTCCGCTTCTATGAAAAGTCTAGCGCATTTGCGGTCCTAGCCTTTCCCGCAACAAATCCGCTTTTGCACTTTCATTTTCGCTTCTGCGATCGCACAGGTGCGGAAAAATTCTTCGCACCCGCGACCTCAGTGCATCCCTGCCTTGGTCGCTTTTGCGAGCTACTACCTCACTTCTGCGACACTGCACTTGCGGTCCTTCATGCGCAGGTGCAAAAACACCAGCAATCAGAATTTCCAGCTTTTCCTCAAGTCCAAAATCCGATCCGTTGATCACCTGGAATCCACCCGAGGCCCCTGAGACCTCAACCACATATACCAACGCGCCCCAAAACATGATACAAACTTAGTCGAAGCCTCAAATTACATCAAACAACATCAAAATTACGAATCGACAATGGAAACCTTTCTTTAAACTTTCAAACTTCGCCGAACGTGTCCGAATTATACTTAAACATCCTGGAATAACACCAAATTTTGCGTACAAGTCACAAATAAGAACCTATTCCAAGGATCGGATCTTTGAACAGACATCGATAACACCAAAATTATTTCAAATCAAACTTAAGAATTTCTTAAACTTCCAAAATGTCAACCTTCTATAATAGGCGTCGAAATGTTCCCGGATCACCCGATACTCAACCCGAACATACGCCCAAGTACGAAATCATCATATGAACCTATTGGTTCCTTAAAATCCCGATTCTGATGTCGTTTACTCAAACATCAAACCTTAGTCAATTCTTCTACTTAAAGCTTTCGAAATTAAAATTTTCTATCCAAATCAACTCCGAACTTCTCGAAATTTAATTCCGACCACACGTACAAGTCATAATACCTGAAGTGAAGCTACCCAATGCCTCAAACTGCCAAACAATGCACTAGAGCTCAAAACGATTAGTCAAGTCATTACAACAAGTCTCGGACCTTCTCGAATGTGGGCAAGGGTTCGCGAACGCGTAGCGGAAATCTCAGACCCTTACCTTTTCCTTCTCCGGGAACGTGACATAGTCCTTGTGATAGAAGGAAACCAGAACTAGCACACTAGATTTTGGGACTTAGCTCCGGGCGGTCCGAACCTCACTCTAGCCACCCGGGACCCCGTCCAAATGCACCAATAAGTCCTTACCATAATACAGACCTGCTTGAACTCTCAAAATACGTAAAACAACATTGAAACTAAGAATCACATCCCAAAACAAAATTGATTCAAGTTATGAACTTCAAACTTCTCAACTAGCTCTGAACACGCTGAATCATACTAAGACTACTCGAAATGACGCCAAATTTTGCGTGCACGTCTTAACTCACCATATGGGACTATTCCTAGGCTCGAAATCCCAAATGGGCCTCGATAAAACCAAAACCTACTCCAAAACATACTTAAAGAACTTGAAAACGTTCAATGCGCCCACTTTCAATATTAAGCGCCGAAATGCTCCCGGGTCATCCAAAACTGATCTGAGCATACGCCTAAGTCTAAACTCATTATACAAACGTAGTGGGATCGTCAAATTCTGGTTCCAAGGTTGTTTACTCAAAAAGCTGACTCAAGTCAAACTTGACCATTTTAAGCCATTATTAAGGAACTAAGTGTTTCGATTTCAACCCGAACCCTTCTGAACCCGAACTAGCCATCCCCGCAAGTCATAAAATAGTAAAAGCATGTATGGGGAGTCTTAATTAGGAAAACAGAGATCTAGAAAGCAAAACGACTGGTCGGGTCATTACATTCTCCACCTCTTAAAAACCATTCGTCCTCGAATGGGTCTAGGATCATACCTGGAGTGCCGAATAGGTGTTGATATCTGCTTCGCATGTCCTCCTCGGTCTCCCACGTCACCTCCTCGACTGGTTGACCCCTCCACTGAACCTTTACCTCAAAAATCTTCTTGGACCTCATCTGGCGAACCTGCCTGTCAACAATGATAATTGGCTCCTCCTCATAACCCAGGATCTCATCTAGTTGAACCGTGTTGTAGTCTAACACATGCGACATGTCGGCATGATACTTCCAGAGCATAGACACGCGGAAAATTGGATGAACTCCCGATAGACTGGGAGGCAAAGCAAGCTCATAAGAATCCTCTCCATCTCGCCTCAACACCTCAAATGGCCTATAAACCTTGGGCTCAACTTGCCCTTCTTCACGAACCTCATGATTCCCTTTATCGATGAGACTTTCAAGAGAACCTTCTCGCCCACCATAAATGATAAATCACGCGCCATCCGATTCGCGTAACACTTCTTTCTGGACTGTGCTGTGCGAAGTCACTCCTAAATCAACTTTACTTTCTCCCAGGAATCCTTCACTAAATCAGTACCATATGACCTAGCCTCGTCGGGCTCAAACCTTCCGGTGGGAGAACGACATCGCCGACTATACAAAGCCTCAAATGGAGACATCTCGATGCTGGAATGATAACTGTTGTTATAAGCAAACTCAGCCAAAGGCAATAATTGATCCCACTGCCCTCCGAAGTCAATCAAACATGCTCTGAGCATATCCTCCAAGATCTGAACTGTCTGCTCCAACTGCCCGTCAGTCTACGGATTAAAGGTTGTGCTGAGCTCTAACTGTGTCCCCAACTCGCTCTGTACTACCCTCCAAAAATGCGAAGTAAACTGAGTGCCTCTATGTGATATGATGGAAACACGCACACCGTACAACTGAACAATCTCCTGAATGTAAATCTGGGTCAATCTCTTTGAAGAATATAGTCACAACCGGAATGAAGTGTGCCGACTTGGTCAACCTATCGACAATGACCCAAACTGCATCAAACTTCCTCAAGGTCAGCGGCAACCCGACTACAAATTCCATAGTGATGCTCTCCCATTTCCACTCAGGTATATCCATGCGTTGAAGTAGGCCACCTAGCCTCTGGTGCTCATACTTGACCTATTAGAAATTTAGACATCTCATCACATACTCAACTATATCCTTTTTCATCCGCCGCCACCAATAATGCTACCTCAGGTCGCAATACATCTTCGTAGCCCCTGTATGAATAGAATACCGAGAAATGTGTACCTCCTCTAGAATTATCTCCCTCAAGCCATCAACATCAGGAACATATAGGCGACCTTGGAGCCGCATAACACCATCCTCACTGATAGTAACCTCTTTGGCACCACCCTTTAGTACCGTCTCTCTAAGAACCAACAGGTGCAGATCATCGTATTGACGAGCCTTGATATGCTCGAGTAAGGAAGACTGAGCCACCACGCACGCAAGAGCTCGACTGGGCTCAGAAATATCCAACCTCACAAGTCTGTTAGCTAAGGTCTGAATGTCCAAAGCTAATGGCCTCTCCTCTACTAAAATGAATGCCAAACTGGCCATACTCTCAGCCTTTCTGCTCAAGGCATCCGCAACACCCTTCGACTTGGCCGGATGATAAAGAATGGTAATATCTTAGTCTTTTAATAACTCCAGCCACCTGTTATGCCTCAAATTAAGATCCCTCTATTTGAACAAATGCTGCAAGCTACAATGATCAGTGTAAACCTCACATGACACCCCATAAAGATAATGCCTCCAGATCATAAGAGAATGAACTATTGCGGAAAGCTCCAAATCATGCACGGGATAATTCTTCTCGTGGGGCTTCAGCTAACGTGAAGCATATACAATAACTCGCCCCTCCTGCATCAATACACAACCCAGGCCAACGCGTGAAGCGTCGCAATATACCATATACATCACTGAACCAAAGGCAACACTAACATCGGTGATGTAGTCAATGTGGTCTTGAGCTTCTAAAAGTTCACCTCGCAATCATCGGAGCATCCGAATGGAGCACCCTTCTGGGTCAATCTTATCAAAGGTGTTGCAATAGATAAGAAGACCTCCACAAACCGATGATAATAACCTGCTAACCCCAAGAAGCTCCTGATCTTGATCGTTGTGTTAGGATGAGGCCAACTCTGAACTGCTTTGATCTTCATGGGATCTACCTTAATACCCTCACTTGACACAACATGCCCCAAGAATGCCACAGAATCTAACCAGAACTCGCACTTGGAGAACTTAGCATATAGCTTATGTTCCTGCAAGGTCTAAAGCACCACTCTCAAATACTGCTCGTGTTCCTCCATGCTACGCAATTAGATCAATATGTCATAAATGAAGACAATGAAAAATGAGTCAATATATGGCCTGAACACCCGGTTCATCAAATCCATAAACGTCGTCGGGGTGTTGGTCAAGCCGAAGGACATCACTAGAAACTCATAGTGGCCATATCTAACCCAGAAAGTCGTCTTCGGAACATCTGAATCACGAATCTTCAACTGATACTACCCTGATCTCAAGTTGATCTTAGAGAACACCCTAGCACCCTGAACCTGGTCAAACAAATCACTAATACGCGTCAACAGGTATTTGTTCTTTATCATAACCTAGTTCAACTGGCGGTAATCAATGCACATCAGCATAGTCCCATCCTTCTTCTTCATGAAAAACACCGGTGCACCCCAAGATGACACACTCGGTCTGACGGACCCCTTTGCTAGCAAATCTTCAAGTTGTTCTTTCAACTCTTTCGGAGCCATGCGGTACTGTGGAATGGAGATAGTCTAGGTACCTGGATCCAAATCAATATAGAAATTGATATCACAATCTGGTGGCATGCCTAGTAGATTATAAGGAAACACATCAGAGAACTCTTGAACCATGAGCAATGAATCAATCGCCGTAGTATCTGGAACCGTATCCTTAACATAAGCTAGATAATCCATAGAGCCCTTATCAATCATGTGTCGAGCCTTCAGAAAAGGAATAACACGACTAGATGTACTGATAGATAAACCCTTCCACTCCAATCTTGGCAACTCTGGCATCGCCAAGGTAATAGTATTGGCATGGAAATCAAGGACGGCATGATATGGAGACAACAAATCCATGCACAGTATGACCTCTAAGTCGATCATATCGAGAAATAGAAGATCTCTCTACTCTCACAACTACAGAAAGTCACGATAAAGGACTGGTAGATCCGATCCACAACAATAGAGTTGCCCACTAGTGCGGACACATATACAGAAGTACCCAAGGACTCGTGAGGAACACCCAAAAATGAGCAAACAGAGATGAAACATATGAATACGTAAACCCTGGATCAAATAGTATCGAAGCATCCCTACCGCAGAAAGAAATAATACTTGTGATCACGGCATCTGAGACTACTACAACTGGTCTAGCTAGAAAAGCATAGAACTTAACTGAGGTGACACCTGACTGTCCTCCACCTCTAGGACGGCCCCTAACCACATGCCTTCTGCCTCTGGGCGGCCGAACAGTTGGTGCGGCGGCTGGTGATGAAATCATACACTGATGACCCTACTGTATTTCTTTGCCCTGAAGCCTCCGGTAGAAATCTCCTCACATGACCAAGATCCCCGCACTCAAAACAACCCCTCGGTGTGGAGAATGATTGACCCTGAGTAGAACTTTGGGGACCTGAACTTCCACAGGAGAAACCCTGAATGGTCGGTGGACGGTAGGAGCTCTCTTGGATAGCACTGAAATAGGGACGCACTGGAGAACCCCGAGGAGGCAGCAAAGATGAATATGTGGGCCTGCTAGACTGACCCATCACAAAATGACCTCTGCCCCGCAACAGAACACCACTAAACCATCTAGATTTTTGAAACTGCTTGTCCTTCGGCATATGCTCTCGGCCCCGCTAATGAACACCCTCGATACTCTGAGCTACCTGCCCGTAAGGAGTCCCCATCTCAACCTCTCGAGTCATAGTGGCCTGGATACCAGAGTGATAACCCGTAACAAACTTCCACACTCTCTCTGCATTGGTGGGGAGTAACATAAGTGCATGGCGAGACAACTCAGAGAATCTCGCCTCATAGTCAGTCACCGACATCTGACCCTGCTGGAGGTTCTCGAACTGAACTCGCAACTCTTCCCTCTGAGAGGGTGGAATATCTCTCTCTAGAAAGAGACGTGTGAACTAGTCCCAAGTCAAGGGAGGAGAACCCGCCGATCTGCTGAGAAAATATGACTACCACCATCTACGGCCCCTGCCCTCCAGCTGAAAGGTGGTAAAGTCCACCCCGTGGGAATCTAATATCCTCATGTTGTGTAGTCTTTCCCCACAATGATCAATAAAGTCCTGGGGGTCCTCATGCCGCTCATCTCCAAAGGCAGGAGGATGTAGCCTGATCCATCTATACAATAGCTTCTACGGCTCATCGGCCGTAGCTCGTATGGGTTCTGGTATAGCTACTGCAACTGGCTAAGCTCTGCCCACGGGTAGTGCGCTTGAGGTCTGATATACAGCAGCAACATGCCCCGGAGCTTGAGCTGTAGGGGTCTGTGCTCCCCTTCCCGCCTGAGATAGGTCTACTGGAAATAAACTAGCCTGCGTCATCGAATCCATGAATCGTAGCATACGGCCCATGACCCCCTAAAATCCTAGTGCGGACATGAAATCCACTGGGGCCGGCTCTGTGGAAGGCACCTCGCCTTGCTCCTCAATAATAGGATCCTCCACTGGATCCACTAGTGGCACAACTGGAGAAACTCTAGGACTCACTCGTCCTCCAGCACGAGCTGGAGCCCTCCCTCGGCCTCTACCTCGACCTCTAGCAATAGGAGGAGCAGCTCATCCATGGTCGGGTACATCTGTCACGTGCGTTCTCACCATCTATGAGAGAATAAGAGAAAAATACTTAGCACAACATCAACTACACAATAGAAGATGAAGAAAGAGTAGTTTCCTAACACCCTATAGCCTCTCAAAGATAAGTACGGACGTCTCCTCACCGATCCGCAAGAATCTATTAGGCTTGCTCATGACTTGCGAGACCTACGTGAACCTAGTGCTCTAATACTATGTTGCCACGGCCCAATTTCTCCTATAGGCCATGATGGCTCCCAACGTCGCCGCTAGGCAAGCCAACGGTGAACTAGTCATGTATTTATTCTTTTAATAATTTCAAAGTAGTTGACTTTTATTTATTAAGTAGATGAGAAGTGAAAATTATAGTAAAGTAAAGTGTAAACTAATGAAAGATCAAATATGGAGAATAAATACTCAGAACCATAAAGTGTCTACTAGCATGTTTCCAAGATCCGGTGTCACAAGTGTATGAGCAACTAGTAGAATAGGGATCGACATCGAAGAAGTAGTGACGAGGGATCGACATCAACACTTACTATGGGCCAACAATTTAAAATGCAGAAATTCTAAATAGCATGGAATATGTGAATATTAATAACACAATAGCAAGTAGTGAACAAATGATTCCTTAACTGATATTCAATTTAAAAATCTCCTACTGACACGTACTAACTCCAACAAGTTTCGGGCTAATAAATAAATTATAACCTCTCAAGTCATAAATATAATGTCAAGTGTAATCGTGCTTCGAGCATTATCACGCACGATTTATGCCGAAGTCGCACGGCATGATCCAGAATAATGTGTACAATGCCGAAGGCCAAATGGAACGAACCATATATGCATCTATTATACTGTCATGGCGTTCAACCCGCTCCACAAGAAGAGAGAATACTCTACGAATATCCGATTTAAAAGCAATTACAAGATTAATATGCAAAGGAGCACAATTTTTATTAACGGTCAAGTAACTTTCCAAAATTCAAAGTAAATGAAATTCAAACTTTACGAACCCCTTATGAAGTTTCAATATAATTTAAGCACTTAAATTAACAAGTAGAGTGCAAACAATACAAGTATTTCATGATTGGGTCCTAAAACTACCCTAACGTAAGCATAATTTGTAGCTACGCACGGACTCTCATCACCTCGTGCGTATGTAGCCCCCACAATTAGAAGCAAATAGTAATTTAAAATAACTATGGGGTAAATTTCCTCTTACAAGGTTAGGCATGAGACTTACCTAGTCCCAAAGCTCATTTTCTAGCCCACAAATTCACTATAAGGCCTCAACTTGGTGCCGAACAATCTGAAGCTAGCCAAATATTATATAAATTAATCAATATACACTTACAAGTTCATAATTTAGCTATTAGTGTGATTACCCACCCAAAATTGGAAGATTCCTAAAATTCCCCCCAGACCCACGTGCCCGGATTCCGGAAATTTTCGAAGATAAATATTACCCTGTCACGACCCAATTTCCCCTCCAATTGGGTATCGTGATGGCACCTAGTCTTAGGGACTAGGTAAGCCTAACATTAATTGAAACAACAATATTATTTAAATATCATCTAACAATTTGATATAGAAATCTCTCAAAATTTACAATTCCCAATACCGGCAGTACAAGTCATAAGCTCTATAGAGTGTTTGCTAGAAAACTTCTCAATATAACTGTCCAGAAACAAGAATAAACAGTGCAAAACGATAACCTGAAGGTGACTCTGAAGCCTACAAACGCAGCATCAGGTTTACCTTGAGTCTCCACAGCAACGACCCGCACAGCTGCTAACGAACAAATACCTAGATCTACATAAAAATGTGCAGAAGTGTAGAATGAGCACACCACAGCTGTGCCCAGAAAGTATCAAGACTAACCTCTATGGAGTATTGACGAGGAACAATCAAGACACCCACTTGTCTAATAAACTGAACAAGTATAGTATATGAACAACAGAAATATTATATCTACATAGAGACTGTGCAATATGGCTCACAATACAGTAATGGCAATAAGAAAGGAAACAACAAGTATCAGCGGAATATCATAAAAATGACATAGAAAAGTGAATGGAACATAACCTAAATCCGGAATCACAAATACAACAAGGATAAGTAATAACTCAGCAACTACAACCGCTTTTACAACAGGTTTTAGTCATCAAACTCCATGAGGTACCGAACCTCGGACAAATCACAACTCACGGGTCTCAATACCTGAATCCCAACACTTGGCATCCTATGCCCTCATTACATTTCATAACCGCACTGACGACTCACGTGCCAATAGAGCCATTCTCACATAGAAGGCAAGTAAACAAGGGTGGGCATCTATGCTCAACAATATCACGAAAACCTCTTATCCGATAAGAGTTCTTAACTACATGTATGCTTGTGCAAGTATCCTAACATAGTCCATACCAGCAAATAAGCATAAGGAAAAAAAGAACAAACAACACGTAGAATATTTCCTCACAACTTTCACAAGATAAAGCTCATATAGGTAAGTGTACCACCACACAATTATCAACAACAGAATGCCCCCATGCCATCACAAATCATCACAAATCAATCCATGACACATCCCACCTTGTCTTACCACATGTGCAATAGTAAAGTAAATGTCCGCCTTGTCTCACCACATGTGCATAATAATGTTCCCGCCTTGTCTCGCCACATGCGCAACCCATATATATATATATATATATATATATATATATATATATATATATATATATATATATATATCCCACCTTATCATGCCATATGTACAAATATCAATAGTAACAATAGCACGGAAGAAACCTCGTGCAACCCCATAACAACAACTGCATGGCAGAAACCTCATGCATCATAATAACCACAATCGCACGGCAGAAATCTCGTGCATCACAATAACAACGATCGCACGGCAGAAACTTTGTGCATCACCACAATAAGTACAACAACAACAATGACAATAATACAAAGTACGACAAGTAAATGAACTCAAGAACTTTAAATCACAAAGAAACGATTGAACCAATTCACAAGGAATAACCACAATAAAGGATGTTAGGCGTAAAGAGAACAACTCAACAAGGGAAAACTAATATGTAGCAATGATCTTACAATATACATTTCAACAACATGGAAGCTAACACGAGTCAAACAATTCCAAATATAACAAGTCGACTAAGATGTAGGATATCTAACTTCTTTTAAGGTTGAGAAATTTCGAAGGATATTCAACAATTCAATTAAGGATAAGCAGTGAAAAGATAATAATAACCTCAACTAAGACTAAACAATTATAGGATGAGATAATAATAATTTCAAATAAAGATAAGCAGTTATGAAAAGATAGCATGACAATAAAAGAGGTAAAATCTTTAGTTAAGTCAAATAGGCAATAAGAATGAATCCTGAAACAATTAATTCAAATTAAAGCATATAGAGGTGAAACTAGTAAATAGGAACTTAATCATATCAAGAACAACTTCATACTCAGTGAATATAAGGACCTAAGAACCCTAAAAGGACAACTTTCCACAAATAAGTCTGAGTACGCACTTGTCACCTCGCGTACATGGACTACAATCAACATAGAAGACTCAAATCGTACTGGAAAATCCCCCACACAAGGTTAAGCAAGATACTTAACTCAAAGAAGACAGACTGATAATAAAAAATAAACTTCTCGGGCGAAATGTCCTCCGGACGGCTCAAATCTAACCAAAATAAGTTCAAAGCATAAATAAAACTCATAAGGAATTATTCCGGACCATAAAGCCTCAATCTTTATCAAACTCTAAAAATCGGTGCAAAAGGCGACCCCTGGTCCCACATCTCGGAACCCGACAAATTTTACAAAACTCGAACACCATTCCGATATGAGTTCAACCATACTAAAATTATCAAATTCCAATACCAATTCATCCCACAAATCATGATTTTTCATTTTTGAAAATTTTCTTCAAAAAACTCACTTTTCCTCAACTCAAAACACAAATTAAATGATAAAAATAAAGATAAAATCATGTAATATATTAAATTCTAGGTGCAGAACACTTACCCAATCGATTTGCTTGAAAAACCCACAAAGGATCGCTCAAAACAGAGCTCTACAAGTCAAAATATGATGCAAATGGCCTAACCCTCGATTTGGAAAAACTTATATTCTACCCAGGTCTGAAAGGGACGCGTTCGCGAAGAAGAAAAATTAAGGCTACTAGGAATTGCTTCGCGAACGTGAAGACACGCTCTCAAATACGGAGAAGAAGAGACGGAAACCTACGCGAACGCATAGGGAAACACGCGAACGCGAAGAGTAACGACCTCCAGTGCTCAGGGCCTAGTTTCTACTACGCGAACGCGATGGAAGAAATGTGTAGAGCTACACGATCGCGAGGCGTACTACGCGAATGTGAAGAAGGAAATTGAGGCAGTCAGCAGAGACACTTCGTTAATGGGAAAGAAGCTTCGCGATCGCAAAGAAGGACTTCAGACACCAGAACCAGCAGTTCAAAAATAGGGAAAAATGACTCGTAGCCCATCCGAAACTCACCCGAGGCCTCCGGGACCCCGTCTAAACATACCAAAAAGTTCCATAACCTAACACAGACTCGCTCGGGGTCTCAAATCACATCAAACAACGCCGAAGTACAAATCGCACCACGAATCGAACTTATGAACTTTCAAAACTTCCAACTTCTAAAACTCGCGCTGAAACCTATCAAATTAACCCGGAATGATGTCAAATTTTGCAGGAAAGTCCCAAATAACATAACGGATTTGTTCCAACTCTCAAAATCGCATTCCAACCCCGATATCAAAAATTCCACTTCCGGTCAAAATCTCCAAAAATTTGACTTTCGCCATTTCAAGCCTAAATCAGCTACAGACCTCATTTTCACAGTCCGGACACGCTCCAAAGTTCAAAATCACCCATCAGAGCTAACAAAATAGACGGAACTCCATTCCGAAGTCGTCTTCACACAGTTGTAACTACGGTCAAAATCCTAAGACTTAAGCTTTCGAATTAGGGACCAAGTATCCCAAATCACTACGAATCATCTGGTAACTAAACTCAGCCACGTACGCAAGTCATTACACATAACACAAAGTTGCTCAGTGCCTTATGCTGCCAAACGGGACTTAAATTCTCAAAACGACCGGTCGGGTCGCTACATACCCATAACCTCACGAACTCAAATATATAATTTTTACCCAATTCCATAATCTTTTGTGGTTAAATCCTATTTTTATCAAAACCTAGGTTTTTCAACTAAATCCATAATTTCTTGAATTTATATGTTAAGAACCTACCCAAAATACATGTATTAAACTCATATTATTTAGAGATTACTTACCTCAAAGTGCTAGGTAAAAACTCCTCTTCAAAGAGCTCTAAAATCGTCCAACAAGTGAAAGCATTGAACCAAAAAACATAAGTCCGAACATTTTTAAAAGACACTGCCCAGGCGTCCCTTCTTCATGATCGTGGAAAAGCCATCGCGATCACGAAGGCAATCTGCCTAGGGCTTAGGAAAGAGATCATCGCAAACACGAGAACCCACGTGAAAATTTGAAGGCTGACAAGCCTAAGCTTCGCGAACGCGGGTTCCAGCTCGTGAACGCGAAGAGGAATGAGCTCACACCCTCTAGGCTTTTCTCCCTACGTGAACGCGGGCCCCTTCATGCGAACACGGAGGCCACAGGTCTCAGACCTTCGCGAACTTGGGCAAGGGGTCACGAACTGGTAGAATAAATCTCAGCCCCTCACCTTTTCCTTCTCCGCAAATACGATACAACCCTTGTGATCCCAAAGAAAGAAACCAGAACCAGCATACCAGATTTTTGGGATTTAGCTCTAGGCGGTCCAAAACTCACCCGAGCCACCCGGGATCCTGTCCAAATGCACCAACAAGTCCATAACCATAATACAGACCTGCTCGACCTCTCGAAACACATAAAACAACATCAAAATGAAGAATCACACCCCAAAATCAAATTGAATCGAGTTATGAACTTTAAACTTTTCAACTAGCTATGAACGCGCCAAATCATACTTAGACTACTCGGAATGACGCCAAATTTTGCGTACAAGTATTAAATTATCATACACGACTATTTTCAGGTTCGGAATCTCAAGCGGACCTAGATAACACCAAAACATACAACAAACCAAACATAAAGAACTTGAAAGCCTTCAATGCGCCAACTTTCAATATTAAGCGCAGAAACACTCCCAGGTCATACGAAACCCGATCTCAGCATACACTCAAGTCCAAAATCATCATACAGACCTATTGGGACTATCAAATTCCGGTTCCGAGGTCGTTTACTCAAAATGTTTACTCAAGTAAAACTTGACCATTTTAAGCCATTATTAAGGAACTAAGTATTATGATTTCAACCTGAACCCTTTCGAACCCGAACTAACCACCCCCACCCCCCCCACCCCCAAGTCATAAAATAGTAAAAGAACATATGGGGAATCTAAATTAGGGGAACTGAGATCTAGAAAACAAAACGATAGGTCCGGTGGTTACAGAATTCTTGACCATCTATCATCATATATTACAACCAACACTTTTGTTCCTAAATTCTATCTAGTTAGTCCATTTAATCCTATTACTATTAATCCTATATGCATTAAATGCTTTTTTACAATTTCTTATTTATATTGTTGATTCAGGATTAATCAGGCTTAACGTTGCAACCTTTCTTCCTATGGCTAATAATTGTTCTTCTCTGTAATGTCTATATAATTGTGAACTATTCGAGAAATATCCTACATCATATAATATTTTAGGGTTGAGTAATTTTAGTTGATTTTGTTGGAAAATTTGAATGTATTTTTCTATATCTATTACTTCATCTATTTTCACATGCCATGTTGAATCCATTTAAAACTTGGACCACATGTACGATTAGATCTTGTAGACCGAGCTATTCTACAACCCTCGATCTAATGATGTTGGCTGAGCTACCTGGATCAATTAGCACATGCTTAACTCGAGATTTATTTATGAGTACAAATATTAACAGTGCATCATTGTGGGGCTGAACGATCCCTTCGGCATCCTCATCATTGAAAGACAAGGTCCCCTCCGGCATGTAATCCCGAGTCTGTTTCTCCCTTGTGATGGATACTTTGGTGCGCTTTAGTATAGGCCCCTGGGGGATGTCGACCCCACCGATGATCATGTTAATGACATGCTGAGGTTCTTCCTGCTTGATCTATTTATTAGAATCTCTATTCCTGGAATGATTCTTAGCTCGATCCCTCGGTAACTCTGGAGATGTCCATTGTTGAATAGCCGGGGTACTTCCCCTCTTAATTATCAGTAGTCCACTATTCTGTGGCCGTGAGTTCCATGATATTTTCACATTAGATTAGGATCTCTTTTGTCTAGATCGGACTGTAGAGGTCGAGGCCATTTGGTGACTTTGATAAGTCCAATGGAGGATACGATTGTGGCGGCGGTGATGTTAAAGTTGTACTCTGATAGCCTTGGTGCTTCCTTAGGCCCGATGGGCCGATCGAAACCTTTTTTGTTTATGAGTCCTCGGTTGTTTTGACCTTGATCACTCCTCATTTTAATTCTCACAGGGTTTCGCCCAGACCCACTACCTCTTTGGTGTCTATTATATGGCTGATACCGATCCCTGCTCGATCTTGGTTCACGATCAACTTCTCTCTTAACTCTGTCGATGACTCCGACAGGATAAACGAACCCAGAAGGGGCCCCAAGTTGAGCGTCTTCGACCCTGAATTTTTATTGATACCGGTTAAGCACCTCGGCCCAAGTGACAGTCGAATAGTCTACCAGATTTTGTTTCAACTGATGTGAAGCCAATGAGCTTCGAGCATTGAGTCCTTATGTGAAGGTTTGAATGGCCCAATCGTCCGCGGCCGGAGGCATGTCCACCCATTCTATTTGAAACCGGGACATGAATTCCCTGAGCATCTCATTATCCCTCTGTTTCACTTTGAAATGCTCTAACTTCCTGGTCTCAACCTTGATATCCCCGACGTGTGCTTTTATGAAGAAATATGCAAGCATAGCAAACGAGTCAATAGAATTAGGAGGTAGGTTGCGATACCATAGCAGAGCTCCCTTGGACAAAGTTTCCCCGATCTTGTTTAGCAGGACAGACTCTATATCATTATCCTCTAAGTTGTTCCCTTTGATGGAGTGCGTGTAGGAGGTCACATGCTCATTTGGGTCGGTCGTTCCATTTTTCTTAGGAATCTAGGGCATGCAGAACGTCTTAGGTATCGGCTTCGGAGCTGCGCTCGAAGGAAAAGGTTTTTGAATAAACTTCTTAGAATCCAGGCCCTTTAATATTGGTGGTGCTCATGGGATTTGGTCGACCCTGGAATTCTAGGTTTCCATATTCTTGTCATTGGCTTTGATTTTCTTCTCTCCCGATTCTATCAGTTTTGTCAGTTCCTCCAACATCTTTATGATCTCGGTGTTGGTCCTCGATTCATTTTTATTTTGCCTCCCCATGATCGATTCATTTTTGCGGGTAACTTCCCGGGATGGCCCGAGCTCAATTCTACTTGGCACCCAGCTTTGGTTCTGCAACTAGGCTATCACTGCCTATTGAGCCTGTAACATTTCAAAGATCACCCGCAAATTGATCCCGTCACCTTTATCGATGTGCGTATTCTAGGCGATCGATTAGACTTTCCTTACGGACGTTATTTTCTGGATCGGTAGGAAAATTTGCATTGATGGCCATATGTGAGCAAGCATCGATCGGGTCCGCGGTTGGAACTCCGTTGAGATCAGCGAGGGGGGATCGTTACCGGGTGCTACATTGTTGTTCTCGCCATGGTGTCCGGATTCAGCATCCACATTTAGAGGGGCTGATTGGGAGTTCGACATTTTGAACTTTGGCCTTAAATTAGAGACACTTCAAAGAACAAGTGTAAAATAGGGTGTGTTATAGAAGTTTGTATTAAATAGCCACTATTATCCTTAGCCCCACGGTGGGCACCAAATTATTTACCCTCAAAATCGGATAACAATTAAATTTGTGAGTGGTATTTAGGATACGCAGATTAATTCGATACAAAGCGATAAATTAAGTTACTATAGAATAAACAAAGATAAAATAAATTCAACCCACACGAGTAGGATAGTTCCAACCTTAGTGAACTAGTCACCCTCGAGTCATGGCCGACACCAATGAAAAAGAGAAAGATCTAGTGACAGAGAAAATAACGATATATTGCTTATGCGTGTTATAATATCCTTCATGAAGTATCAGACCCCCTTTATATAGTAGGGAGTCCTACTTTAGGTATAACTCTATAAAAGGTAAAAAAATCTTATGATTAACTAATTGTCGGTTCCTTATCGATACATGCCGAGATCCCCGTCGTGATATCCGGCTGGTCACAGATGTTTCGGCCTTCTGTTTGCTATGCTTGATTGTCTGACAATGTTCTTCGAAGTCGTTCGAGGCTAGGATCGATTCCGGAACCATTACCTCGACATTCTCGAGGGCATACGTCATGCCCCCGGATTCTGGCTCGGTGGGACTTTTGGCTCGATTTCAGTCCCTTACCACCATGTCTTGAGCCTGTCTTATCTTGTCGTAGGCTGGGGTGCATCATAAGCTTGGTTTTACGTGTATACAAAATATATATTATTACAAGGAGAGGGAAAACGCTCTCCTTAAGCCAAGTGATAGCCTAGAAAATGCCACATGGCATAAGTAGTTAATAATTAGTTATTTAGTTACTATTATTTATTTATTATTTATTGTTTTTGAATTTAAATATCTATATATTAATAAAATAATTTTTTTTATAATAAAAACGAAAATTGAAAATAAACCGTCCATTCAAATTGGAGAATAGTTTCAATTTGAAGTTTTAAAATTATTGTAAAACAAAAACTGAAATTACAAAAATTAAAAAACTGCCAATTCAAAATCTCTTTGTTTTTTAATAATTTTTGTTTTTAGTTTTAAAAATAAAAAGTTTATTTATTCAAAAATTATTATTGAGAATAATATAATAAAATATAAAATAAAAAAATATATCTTCTATTATATTATAAAAACAAAAGTGGCATACAAAAACTTAAATAAAGTAGTATGCTAACAAATGTTTCTATTAACAATGCAATAATACTAAATATTGGATAATAGAGTAACAAAAAATACATAACAAAAAAGTCATTTGATGCCTATATAAGTCTCATTAATTTAATTGAGATTTTATTCATTAAAATTCTGATAATATTATTGAGAACAATATGATAAAATTTAAAATAAAAAAATTATTTCAAGAGTAATAAAATATATATTTTCTATTATATTATAAAAATAAAGTAGTAAATAAAAATATTAAACAAAATAATAGTAACAACCCGACAGGTCATTTTGAGAGTTGTAACCCCTTCTCCCATTTACTATTCATTCCCTGCTTAATTGTTGTTATATGACTTGCCGGGGTGGTTGGTTCGGGTCTGGAGGTTTCGGAATGAATTGAGATATTTAGTCTCAAGGTTGAAAACTTAAGTTGAAAAGGTTGACCGAATGTTGATTTATGTGTAGACGACTGCGAAATAGAGTTTTAATGATTTCGTTAACTCCGTTGGGTGATTTTGGACTTAGGAGTATGTCAGGATTGTGAAGTAGAGGTTCGTAGTTGAATTAGGCTTGAAATGGGGAAAGTTAGAAATTTAGAAGTTTGACCGAGAGTGGACTTTGTGTATATCGGGCTCGGATTGGAGTTCCAGGAGTTTGAGTAGGTCCATTGTGTCATTTGTGACTTGTGTGCAAAGTTTGGGGTCAATCAGACGTGATTTGATTGGTTTCGGCTTCGAATATAGAAGTTAGAAGTTCAACAGTTCATTAGTCTTGAATCGATGAGCGATTCATGGTTTTAGCGTTGTTTGATATGATTTAAAGGCTCGACTAAATTCGTATGATGTTTAAGGACTTGATGGTATGTTTGGTTGAGGTCCAGGGGGCCTCGGGTGAGTTTCGGATGGATCCATTTTGGACTTGGTATTATGGCTGAAGTTTTCTGGTGTCTATGTCTGGTTTCCTTATACGCGATCGCGTGGACAGGTCCGTGATCGTGTAGGCTTATTTGGGGAAGTGGTGAGTTTTACTCTATACATTCGCAAAATGGGGTACGCGATCGTGTAGGTTGTCCATACAGAGCATCACGAACGTGTGGGCATAGCCGCGCTCGTGGAGAGGAGAGGAGGCAGCTGGTCCACACGCGTTTGTGTGTCGCGATCGCGTGAGGGTGGACGCGATCGCGTAGCTATGAGGAAGTAGTGGTTCGCGTTCGCATTGAGGTCTCTGTGTTTGCATAAGGTTATTTAGTGGGGCAACATTTGTTGTGCTTCGCCATGAAGGATATCTGGAAAGAGATTTAAATATTTCAAAACGACGGTTTGAGCTGAGTTTCACAATTTGATTTTTGGAGCTCGGTGGGAGGCGATTCTTGGAGAGATTTTCAAATGGGTGATTTTTATTTTTTTTGATTGAACATATCAATGTCTTTTTTCTTTTCTTTTTTTGCCTAGTGGCTAATATATAAATAAAATCCCAAAATGGGTCCAAAGCTTACAAGATGTCCAAACCAAAATAAAAGTTGAAGTTGCATGAATCTACTAGTTATTAAAAAGATAGAAAAGCTAAAATTTAATGAACTAGCTATTACAACATGATAAGTAGAATGGTTCCTTCTCCTATTAGTGTATGTGAATCTAATTGTCATTGGAAAATACCAAGCAGCACCTATCAAGCTCTCACCAGGTGCTAGGGTATATTGTCCATAGGCTAAAATGAATTCCAAACATCTCCACCACAGAGTTGAAGCCAGCATAGTATTCCAAGTGTAGCTACTATATGATCTCCATATGCAGTGGACTGATTTTGTTCAAGTATTAATCATGTGCTCACTCATCAAGATTAATGTGTAGAAGAGGAGCCTGGCTTTAGGCAGGCTTTGCAAGGCAAAAGACAAGCTTGAGCTGGCTTTAGGCAGGCTTTACAGGGCCAAGGCCAGGCATGAGCTGGCTTTAGACAGGCTTTACAAGGCAAAATCCAGGCATGAGTTGGCTTTAGCCAAGCTTTACAAGGCAAAAGCCAAGCATGAGCTAGCTTTAGCCAGACTTTACAAGGCAAAAGCCAGGCATGGGTTGGCTTTAAGTAGGCTTTGCAAGGCAAAGGCCAGCCTTTGAAATTGTACCTTTTTGTGATCTTGTAAGCTCAGAGCCTTCCCTACTAGAACCTTTAATGTAGACATCATTCTAAATATTGCTAAACCATCCTCAGATTGAGCATGAAAGCATGTTAATACCACTGAGAAATGATTCAACAATCTCCAAAAATACCATATGATGGGTTCAACATTTTCCTTAGTATTTGGACATATCAGTTTGTGCAGAGTCCAATCCTGTGAAGCCATCAGTCTGGGTTCTTCTCTTTGCTATCCTAACCCTAAGGTTAGGTGATTGAGATTTGTCTAGATTGATCAACCTCCTCCCTGCACTAGGCAGTTCAGAGAATGAATGAAACTCATATGTACCTGCAAAAGAGAACACAATGTTAGCAATAAAATCCGTCACTGATTTGCCTTCTCTGAACACATGTTGAAAGATCACATTGAAGTTGACCTTCATATCTATAATTTTCTTCACATCATATGCAATTACCCAAGGAGGATCCCATTCCCCTTATATCACCTTCTTCATCACCAATGAATCAGTCTCCAGTATGAGAGGGTGAAGATCATGCTCCACACAATATTCCAACCCTTGAAGAATAGCCTTAGCTTCAGCCACCACGTTAGTTGTCACTCCCAGGTCTACTGCCCTAGTATACACCACGTCACCTTCATCATCCCTCACATAAAAGCCTAGGGATCTAGGTCCAGGATTGCCCTTTGAAGCTCCATCCGCATTACATTTGTACCAACCATGAAAAGGAAACTGCCATGTTACTCTCACCCTTGCCAGTTGATGCAATGTCCTATTTATCTCATGAATCACCCTATTTGTGGACCCTAAACCACCATGTTTACCTGTATTTCTTCTCTTCCAAATCTCCCAAGTGATGATAGTTGGTACTGCTTGAAATAGTGGCTTTAATTTTGGAGAACACTTAGCATACCACCAATGCCTTATAATCTGCTTCAATTGAATCAATTGCACAGAAATTCCAGCAGCCCCCATGAACAAGTTCCATACCTTAGAGGCAGTAGGACTTGTGACAAATATATGCTCAATGGATTCCTCTTGGGGCTGTTGACAACACCAATACCTAGATATCACCATTTACCCTTGCCTCATCTACATGTCATCGGTGGCTATTTTGTGCCTCCACAATCTCCACAAGAAGAAGGATATCTTGAATGGGAAACCTTTAATCCACATTAACTTGAATTCCTGATTAGGATCAGCCTTATGCCTTAATATTTGCCAAGCACTGCTAACACTAAACTTGCCTGAAGGAGTTGGCATCCAGTATGGCCTATCCTAATATCCCTCACTGCCTTCATAGTGCACATTTAGCTTTATATGTTCTGCAATTTCCTCATTGAAAATTTGATCTAGTAGCTGATCATCCCATGATTCCCCTTGCCACAGTTCTGCCACCTTCTGAAGACCTTCATTGATTGGAAAGTCTTCAGGTAATACGTGATAAAGTGCACCCAATCCAGTCTAATTTTCATGCCAAATATTAGTTGTACCACTCTTCAATTCCCATACGATCTCATGTTCTACTTCTTCCCTAGCATTTAGCATTTGTCTCCAAACATGAGACCCTCCCCTAAAATGTACCACTGTTGGTAGCTCCTTCTTGCAATACTTATTCCACATGAAATTAGACCACAAAGTTTTTGTGGTCTTAAACCTCCACCATAGTTTAGCAAGCAGTGCCCTTGAGACATCATTTAAGGACCTAAAACCTAGCCCCCATTCCTCTTTAGGAAGGAAAAGATTTTTCCATGAAACCCAGTGTCTGCTTCTCCCTTCTTCCTTTGTGCTCCAAAAGAACCTAGCAAAAGTCTTATGTAGATGCCCCAGAATGTTGTTTGGTGGATCAAGGACTGATAACATGTGAACTGGCATACTTTGCAAAACACTAGAGATGAGTGTTGCCTTTCCTCCAAACGACAATAGTTTTCCTTTCCATAAATGCAATTTAGCCCTCACCTTCTTAATAAGATCCTCATAGTAGTCCTTCCTCCTTCTAGTGTAAAAAATAGGACACCCTAGATATGTGAAGGGGAATTTACCTTTTGCAAATCCTGTAATAGCTCCAACTGCCTGAAATAATCCATTAGCAACCTTTGAATGCATGTAGCATGAACTCTTATCTGTGTTGATCATCTGACCTGATATCTTCTCATTGTTCCCCAACACTGCCATAATCTTGTTCAAAGAGGGAGGATGAGCAGATGCAAAGATTATCGTATCATCAGCATACGCCAAGTGGTTTAAAGGATCCGGCCACTTAGGCATTCCAAATCCCACAAATGACTTGTCTTCAAAGAGCTTATTCAAAGACCTAGAAAGTACCTCAACTGATAGAATGAACAATGCTAGAGATAGGGGATCCCCTTGTTTCACATCCCTTGTCGACTTAAAGAACTTTGAGGACTGCCCATTCACTAATACTAAATACCAATTATTTGACATCAAGTTCCACACAATGTTAATGAAGTGTTCAGAAAATCCCATCTTCCTTAGCACATGCAATAAGTACTTCCATGAAACCCTATCATAGGCCTTAGCCATATCAAGCTTGATTACCACATTAGCTGGCTTTCCCCTTTACCTTATGTCAGTGACAATTTCTTGAGTCAATAAGATGTTCTCAAATATATTCCTACCCTTTACAAATCCGGATTGATTAGGAGCTATTAGTCATGGCAAAAAACTCTTTGATCTGTCATGTAACACCCTAGACAAAACCTTGTTAATAAAGTTTCTCAAACTAATAGGTCTTAAGTCAGAGAAGGTCTCAACTCTAGGTTTATTGAGCAGCAATACTAGATTGGTGCGAGTGATGGATTTAGGCAATGCAGCTCCTCCATAGAAGTATAGCACCATGTTGTGTATATCAGCACCAATAACATCCCAGCATGTTTGATAAAACAAGCCAGTTAGTCCATCAGGGCCACTAGCACTCTCCCCACTAAGCTCAAAAATTGTTGTCCTTATTTCTTCAATTGTTGGAAATCTTCTAAGTTCCAAATTCGGATCCATAGTGACCATTGAAGGTACATTATTGAGCAAGGAAAATTCAAAAGCATCACCTTCATTTGTGAACTGTTTTTATAGAAGTCCACTGCAGTTGTAGCCAATTGCTCCTGGTCTTCAATCCATACCCCCACTGCCACTTTTGATCCTCTTCAGTTGTAATTTATTTCTTTTGCCATTGACATGATTGTGAAAGAAACTTGTATTCCTATCTCCTTCAGCAAACCAAGTCATCCCCGCCTTTTGCTTCCAATACTTCTCCTCAATACTCAAGTATTTCTTCAATTCAGATTGAGCCTTTTGAAGCACAATCCTATTCTCAGTTGTAGGCTCTTCTTCAAACAACATCTCCGTTACCCTAACAATGTCCTCCAAAATAGCAAATTGCTTGAAGATATCACCAAATGGTTCCCTACTCTATTTTGAGAGTGTTGCCTTCACCCTCTTGATATTCTGCTTGAACATCAAAAATTGATCCCCTATGAAATCAGCTTCCTAATTCTGCCTCACCACATCCATAAATGTAGCATGCTTTGTCCAAAAGTTTAAGAAATTGAAAGGCTTGACAAAATTGGTTGTCTGCACCCCACATGTCATTAGCATTGGTGCATGATCTAATCCAGTTCTGATTAGATGCTCAACTTCAATAGTTGGAAACATGTTCTGAAATGGCAAATTCACAAAAATCCTATCCAATCTCTTGAAGATACACTCAGCATTAGATCTCCCATTCCACCATGTGGATGGACTTCCTTTGTACCCTTGCTCAAACAAACCACAAGAGTTTACACAAAATGCAAAATTCTCATATTCAGGAGGGTGTACTAGAAGTCCCCCTATTTTCTCATATTCATACAATATCACATTGAAATCTCCTCCTACCAACCATGGTAATTCCATATCACTTGCTAAATAATACAAGTGATCCCACAAATCCAACCTCTTCATTGCTGAACATTTTGCATAAACAAATGCCATCATCATGTGCTGCCCCAGGTCATAGTGAAACACTCTCACAGTCACATGTTGCTCAGTATCCTCCACTAATTTCCATTCCACCACTGCATCAAAAAACAACCATATTTGCCCATTAATTTTGCATAAATAGTCTCCATATTCAACCTCCTTTTATATCTATTAATGAGTCCCTTCTTTTGAAAAGACTCCATCAATGCAACTACATAAAAAATTATGCTCCTTATTCATGTTGATCACCCTAGGAAAGGCTTGTTGTGTATTCACAGACCTTATCTTCCATATTAATGTTTTGATCATCATCATTTAGATAGACACGTTGCCCTCCTGGCATTATTATTGAAGATTGTGGTGGATCTTTACTCTAATTCTTCTTCTCTTTTTTACCTCTTTTAGCACTAGTTGTGGGTGATAAATCCCCTTCCCTAGCCACTTGTTTGAAGTTTTCTACAGTTGATTCATCATCTCCTTCATCCTCTATTGGATTTTGTCTCAATAAGTCTTAATCAATTGGTGTCATATTGTGTGTAACTAAATCATGTAAATTCTGTAGAGGAGTCTTAATTGGAACATTAATATGTAGTTTCATAGTTTGATCAGTTCCAGATTCCATAGGCACTTCCTCTATTTCAACAGATGCTCTTGGAAAAATTTCCCGCTCATTAGCCTGTTCATACTCCTTGAGTTGTAGCTCATAGACATACGCCATAACATCATCCACATAGGCCAAAATCTCTCCAGTGGCACTAAGGTTGGGGTTTACTGTAGCTTCCTCGTCAGGTGAACCTGGCTTTAGGCCTGGCGTCGCCAGCCTAACGCCTGGGGAGCCTGGCTTTAGGCCTAGAGTCGCCAGGTGAGCCTGGCTTTAGGACTGGCATCGCCAGCCTATCGCCAGGTGAGCTTGGCTTGTTGTCCTTCTTCACCTTGTCTTCTGTTGTCTTTGTTTTGCCCAGCTGATCATCCTTAACCTCAATTGCATCCCTCCATAAGACCTTTGTAGAGTTTACCTCATCAAGATCCTCAATCTGCCCAGAATCTTTAAATGTTTGAGATAGAATCGCATGACAAGATTGGTTAGTGGTCACATTGAGTTGTTTTAGCTCATCTTTGCTAGTCCCAAACCTTCTATAAACCCAGTCGATTGTGGACTGAATCCCAGAAGGAGTAGGACCATCTTTAGAACTGAAGACTGGTTTTTCCCCCAGTTGGTTGTTCTCGATTATATCACTTTGTTCCTCCTCTAATACTGCAAATTTATTCCTTGTTTGTCTAATCTTCTTCTACCTCCACCAGTGCAACGTTATTGTGCACCTGTTGTATACCAACATTCACTAGCACGATTGCATTGCCAGTTTGCCCTTATACCTGGGTTTTGTTATTTTTGTTGGTTCCCCGATTATCCCGAACTTCTTTCCACTGTTCACCAACGTTCTCGACTACTTTTTCACTCGTGAGAATCATTAAAGGGGTAGTGTGATTTTTTATTTTTCCTTGTTCATCAGCAGCAGTATTCCAGTTGTTCAACTCAGCAAGATCATTCCTTTTCTTGCTACTTCGATTCTCAATAAGCTCGGGGTGCAAACGCCAACATTCAATTTCATCATGTCCTTGTAGTTTACACTCCTTACAATAATTTGGTAGCATCTCATAATGAATTCTCACCCATTCTGTTCGAACACCACCAGAGGCTTCATTATCAATATCCAATCGCATCTTTTTAGGTAGTTCAGCCAATAAATCGATAAGAACTTTTACTCTTGCGCAACTCGGCCTAGTTTTGTTTGTAGTTGCCAAGTCAAGACACACAGGCCTCCCCACAGCTGTATCCAAAGAAAACAGAGTTTCCTTTACAAAAAAAAGTAGGCAGCAGTCCAGGAAAAGAAATCTACGCCACCGCCATCGGAGTTTCTTTACCCGCCTTAAATTTTGCATCGTAGATAAGAGTACGCAATTGGTATTCGTACCCATCTTTGGCTTTGATGTAGTACGTACTTTTTGATGTGAAATCGAGGAAGTCTTGTCATAGAGTTAATCTAATTAACACATGACGATCTCTAAGGAATCCGATATTACTCTCAGCTTTGATACCACATTGAGTTGGAATTATTCGGCGAAGCTCGTGAATCTCCGGAGATCCATATGAAAGCTTGCCAACAACAGCATATTGGAGGCCTTCAATCACATTCATTCGATCTACTTCTACCTCTATCAATTTAACCACTGGTTGGCCATTCAAATACACTGCTCGTCGCAATGGAATGGGTTGAATTGAAGCTGCAGCAGTAGCCATCGCTGGAGGATTTAAAGAATTTGGTTTCAAAATTTTAGAGTAATCTAGAGGAGCTGGGTTGGAGTTAGTTGTTGTATGTTGTTGTGCAACGCTGGGGGAGGGCAGACCAGCCGAAAAAGCTGGCTGGTAGCCGGCCATTGTGGCCATTGAAGCCTAAAGCTCCAGCTTTGTCCGCGATGAACAGTGACCTGTTCACGGTACTGTTTGGCACTGTTCACTGCTATAGTGACAGCGGAAATTTGAGACAAAAATTCTAGGTCTGAGGTCTAGGGGTTTTTAAATGGGTGATTGGGGTAAGTGATTCGTACTTATTTTTTGTTAAATGCCATGTTTATATTTTTTATTTCATCATTTAATTAGTGATTTGGGGTGGAAAATATGGTGGGGGGGGGGATGGAGAAACGTTCTTAAGCCAAATTCTGAGGATTTGATCGAGATTTTGGTATTGCATTTGAGTAATTTTGGTATGGGTGGACTCATGGTTGAATGGGTATTCGGATTTTGTAACTTTTACGTGATTGCGAGAAGTGGGCCCGGGGCCGACTTTTGAGTCGACTTTTGACTTTTGATTAATAACTTAGTATTTTCTTGTGGAATTGATTCCTTTATATTGTGTTGATTGTATCAAACTATTTGTGGCTAGATTTGGGGCAATTGGGGGCCGATTCGCGAGGCAAGGGTGTGTTGGAGTAGGTATTTGCATGGATTGAGGTAAGTAACGGTTCTAAATTTGGTTCTGAGGGTATGAAACCCCATATTGTGTGTCATGTGATTGATTTTGAGGTGACGCACATGCTAGGTGACGGGCGTGTAGGCGTGTACCATAGGAATTATGACTTAGTCAATTCCATGGAACCGTAGAGTTAAATAATTTGTTATTATCCATATATTCTGCATGTGTTATAGCAATTGAACTGCAAATCGTGTTATAAATCATGTTTAGGCTATGTGTTGGTACTGTAGGGACCCACAGAGGTCGTGTTACATGTTGAATTATATGCCAAATTATTGTTTTGTACTCAGTCACAGTTTTACTTACATATTATATCTTAGTCTCTATTGTTATTTATTGATACATTATATCATCGTTGGTTGGGCTGATTATCGTGATTATTGAGAGCCTGAGAGACTGGAGAGATTGATGATTGAGTGAGGTCGAGGTCCTGATTGTGAGGATATTTTTGGGAGCGGGTTGCACGCCGCAACAAGTTTTATTGATTTATGCCATGATTGGCTTATTATAGCGCTTGGGCTAAAGAAGCCTCTTCGAAGTCTGTACATCCCCAGTGAGCGCAGGTACCTACTGAGTGTGAGCGCGAGTACCGGGTTCAAGTGCCGAGTGTCGGGGAGAAATGAGAGATTGTGAGGAATGAGAGATTGTGAGGAATGAGTGACTGTGAGGTTGGAGAAAATGGGAGGACTGAGTGACTGTTAGTTTGAGTATATGCACTTGATTTCATTATTGTTGTACTTCAGCTGGCATATATCACTGTCATGAAATATCTGAGAGATACTATATCTTGTTTCAATTGAACTTGACATGAATTAACTGTTTTGACTTCAAATGTCAAACTTGAAAGCATGCCTATTTTCCTGTATTGTATTTTCTGTAATTGAACTGTCTCCTTGAAGCTCGTCATTACTTTCAGTCCAATAGTTAGTCTTGTTACTTACTGAGTTAGTTGTACTCACGCTCCACCCTGCACTTCGTGTGCAGATCCAGGTGTTTCTGGTCACGGTGGGTGTTGATTATTCGTGCAGCCTCATCATTTGGAGATTTCAAGGTAGCTTCCCGGCATTCGCATACCTTGACTCTCCCTCCCTATCATTTAGCTTTATGTATTTAGTTTCAGCATTTCATAGACAGTATTCTATGACTTGTGGTGTATAGACGCTCATGTACTCAATGACACCCTGGTTTTGGGGACTTCCGTATTGAGCTTTGATTTTCCATCCAGTTTTAAGAGAGCTTTAATTATTTAAACTACTTTAGCTAATTTTTCATTTTTAAAGTGTTGGAAATATTTTGAAATGTCAGCTTGCCTATTACCATGTTAGGCGCCATCACAACAGGCTAAGTTTTGGGTCATGACAGTAATATGCTAATAAATATTTTTATTAACAATGAAATAATACTAAATATTGGATAATATAATAAAGATAAATACATAACAGAAAGGTTATTCAATGACTATACAACTCTCTTTATGTCACGGCCCAATTCCTCTTATAGGCCGTCATGGCGCCCAACGTCATCGCTAGTCAAGCCAACGATGAACTAGCCATGTATTTATTCCTATTAATAATTTTAAAGTAGTTGATTTTTATTTATTAAGTAAATGAAAAGTGGAAAATTAAATAGGTAAAGCGTAAACCAATAAAAGAGAATTTGCTGAAATAAATACTCAAAATCCATAAAGTGTCTACTAGTATGATCGCAAGAGCCGGTGTCACAAGTGTATGACCAACTAGTAGAATATACAAAACACCTAAGCTATTATTTGAAATTATATATACATAAAGTAAATACAAAAGAGAGAGACTATGGGTGCTGCAGAACGAACTCAGAGAGAAGCTCACCACTATGCCTCAGGAATGAACACTAGATGTACCTACCTCAGATCCTGCACGATTAGTGCAGAAGTGTAGCGTCAGTTTATAAACAACATATACCCAGTAAGTATCCAGTCTAACCTCGAAGAAGTAGTGACGAGGGGTCGACATCGACACTTACTATGGGCTAATAATAAAATATAAAAATTCTAAATAGGCATGAAATATGTGAATAATAATAGTAATAACATAATAGCAAGCAGCAAATAAATAATTCTTTAACTGATAGTAAATTCCAAAATCACCAACTAACACATACTAACTCCAAATCAATTTCGAGCCAATAAATAAATAATAACCTCTCAAGTCATGAAAATATATCAAGTGTAATCAGGCTCCAAGCATTTAACAAGCACGATTTATGTCGAGGGTCGAACGAAACGAACCATAGATGCATTTATTATACTATCGAGTCGTTCGGCCCGCTCCACAATAAGAGAAAATACTCTATGAAAATCCGATTTAAAAGTTATCACAAGACTAATACACAATGGAGCCCATTTCCATTAATGGTCAAATAACCCACCAAAACTCAAAGTAAGTGAAATTCGGCCTTTACGAATCCTTTATCAAGTTTCAATATAATTTAGGCACTTAAATTAACAAGTGGAGTGCAAACAATACAAGTATTTCAAGATTTGGATCCTAAAACTACCCGGACTTAAGCATGATTAGTAGATATGCATGGATTGTAATGACCCCACCGGTTGTTTTGAGCAATTGCACTTCGCTCGGTAGTTTGAGGGCAGGAGTAACTCTGTATGATATATTATGACTTGTGTGAATCGACGCTTTGGTTTTCAGGTGATCCGGAGTTTGATTTGGAAGAATGAATTTCATGTTTGAGAGTTAGGAGAGTTGACTGAGTTTGACTTTTTAGTATTTGACCTCGGATTGGAGTTTTGATGGTTCAGTTAGGTCCAGATGGTTATTTTGGACTCAGGTGTATGCCTGGATTTGCATTTAGATGTTCCTAGAAGGATTCGACACTAATTGGCGAAAGTGGAAATTTAAAGGTTTGGAAAGTTCACAAGTTCGACTAAGAGTTGACTTTGATAGTATCAGACTCGGATTATGGTTCCGAGAATTGGATTAGCTTCGTTATGTCATTTGGGACTTTTGTGCAAAATTTGAGTTCATTCCGAGTTGATTTGATATGTTTCGGGTATGTTTTGGAAGTTGAAAGTTCAATGTCCATTTAAGTTTGATTTGAGGTGTGATTCATCGTTTTGATGTTGTTATGTGTGATTTAAGGCCTCAAGCAGGTCCGTGTTATGTTTCAGAACTTGTTGGTATATTCGGACGGAGTCCCGAGTGGCTCGGATGAGTTTCAAATGAGGTTCGATTTGTTTGGATCATTTCTGGCTAGGCTAGTTTGGATGGGCTTCTGGTGTGACCGCACCTGCTGAGCAATGGGCGCAGGTGCGGAGCCATAAAAGCGGCAATGGAATCGCAGAGGTGGGAGTGTTGTTGCGAGCAGGAGTCTGCAGAAAAGGAGTTTTCTTCGCATCTGCGAAGGAGTAGATGGGGTGACTTTAGGCGCAGAAGTGGGGTCTTTAGCAGGAGCGAAGAGGAGCTCACACCTGCGATGTCGCAGAAGTGGATATTGTTCCGCAGGTGCAAGGGGTCGGCCGGTTAGTTGTGATCGCAAAAGCGTGATGTTGCTGTAGAAGCGGCTATTTTCTTCGCATATGCGAACAGTGCTGGGCAGAAGCTATATTTTCGAGGGTTGGTCGTGTTATTCTAATTTTTTAGACTTGGAGCTCGGTTTTGGACTAGTTTGAAGAGTAATTTCACCACACAAATTGGGGTAAGCATCCTTAACTTGGTTTTGTCTATATTTCATGAATCTATCTTCCGTTTTGGCAATGGGTTGATGAATTTTGAAGAGGAGACTGGGGCTTTTAGCCTAAAGTTTTAAAGAGTGAGCTTTTAAGTTTTGAACATCGATTCGGAGTCGAATTTGGGTGAAATTAGTATGGTTGGACTCGTAATTTAATGGGTTGTCGAATTTTATAGGTTTTGTATGGTTCCGAGGTACGGGCCTGAGTTTGACTTCTTTGTCGATTTTTGGGCTATAGATTAAAGATTCGGCCTTTATCATTTGGAATTGTTTTCTATGGCATTACTTGATGTATTTGAGTTGCTTTTGGATAGTTTTGAGCCGTACAGAGGTCGGTACGTGCGGGATGGAATTTTTGGAGCATCGCTTGGCTTGTTCGATATTGGATTTGGCTTGTTCAAGGTAAGTAACACTTCTAAACTTGGTGTTGAGGGTATGAAACCCTGAATTACGTGCTATGTGATTGATGTTGAGGTGACGCACATGCCATGTGAAGGGCGTATGGGAGTGTACCTTAGTAACTATGATTTAGTCGATTTCATGAAATTTTGTAGCTACCTTATCTGAAAAAATTTTATGTACTTTATGTGTTAGAGCAGTTGAGCTGTAATTTATGCTAGAAACCATGTTTAGGCTATATGCTGGCACTATTGGAACCCAGAGTGGTCGTTCCTTACTGTTGAGTTATTTGTTTAATTGCAATTATGTACTTAGTCGTATTGCTTATTGCATATCATGTCTCAGTCTCTATTATTGTATATCGTCCCATCTCATATCATATATTTGGGTTACTTAATATGAGTTTTGTGAGCCCGGGAGACTGGAGATATTGACGACTGAGTGAGACTGAGGCCCTTATTGTGAGGTTATTGATACTATAGCATATGAGTTGTTCGTGCGGTACGTGAGTTGTCCGTGCGGATCCGGTTATTGCAACTATAGCACGTGAGTTATCCGTGCAGATCCAGATATTGATAGTATAGCATGTGAGATATCCGTATAGCACGTGAGTTGTCCGTGCGGATCCAGATATTGATACTATAGCACGTGAGTTGTCCGTGCAGCACGTGAGTTGTCCGTGCGAATTATAGCGCTTGGGCTAAAGGAGCCCCTCCGGAGTCTGAACACCCCCCAGCGAGCGCAGTTACTAGCGGTTATTATGTTTGGGCTGGATCTGCCATGTACAGTACTGAGTGATTGAGTGTGTTGAGTATTGACATGATGAGTGAGAATATGAAACAGTGAAAATGAGTACTCTGAGAGTGTGAGTACATGAGTTCATCATTAAGATGCATTGCATTTGACATGTGTACTTGAGATACAGGCATAGAGATATATTTCCTCATGCTACTTGGTTTTACTTGGTTTGGGTGACATTCATGATTTTACCTGTGTATTGACATGTAGGCATATTCCTCATGCTATCTGAAAATAAAACATCTTGTTTATTGTTGAAAGGTTTTTGGAAAAACCACAGTGCAGATGCTGGATGTTGTTGTGCACGGAGGAAGATGGATTTGAAAATGTACCTGCGTTCCATTCATAGCTTCCTCTTGGTCTTGGTAGCTTTAAAATTTTAATCTGTTCCTTTATATTTCAAACAAATGATGTACTTTATTTCATACCGGCTTTGTAAATTCTAAATTTTTTGAAGCTCATGATTTGTAGTACTAATCATTGAGGAGTTGTATAAAATTCAGTTATCTCATCTTTGATTCACATCAATATTATTATATTATGTTATTTTGTTAATTGGATTACCTAGCGGGTTGGGCTAGGTGTCATCACGACGGTTTGGATTTTAGGTTGTGACAAGTTGGTATCAAATCTCTAGGTTCATAGGTTCTACAAGTCATGAGCAAGTGTCTAATAGAGTCTTGTGGATCGGTATGATGACGTCCATACCTATCTTTGAGAGGCTACAGGGAATTTAGGATAAACTTTCCATCTTACTTTCCTTATCATACGGCATTGATTCAGCTTAAAGCGTAAATTTTTGAATTCCTTCCACGTATTCGTATGCGCATGTGAGCGCTCAGTATTAGTTGCACATCGACAGCTTGTGATTCCATGGATAAGGTGCGAGATGTGATTTTGGCATGCTGATGATAGGCCAGTCTGAAGGACTTGAGGTCGGGTTTGACCATAGCTTGCTCAAGGGGATTTCGGTTGTATGAGCATGTGCTTTTGGACTTATATATCTGTTAGTGTCCCTATGAGCTGAATTTGTGGCTCAATGAGTGGCCGGATGGCCATATGATGAGTATGAAGTGCCTATGAGATGTGTTCAGATAGTTTGAATATGACGGGAAGAGTTTGCTTGGGATGTGAAAAGGACTTATGGGTGCTTGATTGTTGTCTTGACGAGACGTATAGTCTCGAGTTATGAGTGTGTTGAAAGATCTTTCATGTTGTTTAATTGTGGAATAAAGTAGATTTTCATGTCTTGTTGTGAGTTCAGACTCAGGAAGATTAAGTGATGGCGTAGTAATCGTGGCTGCGAAAAGGTATAGCAAGATGCCAATTTGAGGCTAAGCAGGTGGATTAATTCCTACGGAGAAATCTACGGAGGTGTGTCCCTTATAATATTGTGTGGAGAGTTTCTTTTCTACCAGCGGGGTGTATGTGTTGAGATTTGAATTTGGTTGAGAAAGTTAACATGATCATCATATGGATGTATGCGAGCTTAGTAGATAATTTGAGGTACTATATGGTTTGTGTTATGTGAGCTTATGAAGGATTTAGTTGAATCTCCCTGCGGTATTATGGCAGTAATAGAGTATGGGTATGGTGAGTTATCATATGTTCTATTCTATGGCATTGAGCTAAGTAGGGGAGTCCGTTATCGATGATTTGATTGCATGGTTGCGTGTTGTATTGGTTTTGGTCTGAGGCATACTTGTGGATCGGTTATGACTTGCAGAGGTTGAGATCGAGGATGACTCGAGTAAAGAAATTTCTCAATACAGGTTATGTTACACTTTATGGGTATATGGGAATCATGTGATGATTGAGTTGTTATTCGTGAAGGAGCGTGTGGAGTAGGAAATTGCTTGGTAGCTTAGAGGTGTGGATTACTTCTTTGGGTGTTGTTGTGCTAATGGGGCATAGGTCGTTTGGCCCGTTGGGCGATGCAATTGAGATTTGAGCATAATGTATTACTCTTGAGAAGGATCTAATGGATTCAAGATTTATATGTAGCAATTGTGAGTTTTTCCGTATTAGCATATGGATAGGATCTGATATTAACGTTGGATGGTGTCGAGACTCACGGTATTTCTATGTCATTATAGATTTTACATTTCGGTATCAGGAAGGTGGAGGAAAATGACTTTAGATTCACAGAAGGTCTCTTTAAAATGGGTATCTCGGTTGTGGTACTTTTGGGGTACTTAAGATTGAATACATCAGCTTATGGGCCTTAGGGCGGTGTGGTTTTATTTTACGATCTCGCGGGGTTAATTTTGGTTAAGGATCGTGGTGTTCTGGCAATAAGAAGTGTTACCTTGAGGGTAATTCAGAAGGAACTCAGAGAAATAGTACAACTTGATAGTAGGTTGGATCAACAAGGTAATAGATATGATCAGTTCTTTGGGTACTTATGATGTGGTGAGTCTCTATAGGTGCTCGACGGCAATACCCTTGGATTTGGCGACCTGCATGGCTTGGTTGAGTTAGAGAGATTCAGTTCTGACGGCTTGATTGTGTGCAAATAGGTTTCAAAGTGCTCCCGAGTATTTCTAGCAGGGTTAGAGGTGTATATTTCCTACTGGCGTGAGGAACATGTTACTTATTGTGATTTTCTCCTGGATGAGATCAAATGGAAGGTTCCTGGCCAATTGACTATGTAGTTTGCTTGCGACTTAGAGTTGATTATGAGATTCTCATACTTTTCATATGATGGCATGATAGTTGTAATGTGCTGTGTGGGATTGAGATTTGAATGTTCAAGGTCAAGGTCAGTTTTTAAGGGAAGATCATAAATTCTTAGACGACATGGACGGTTTCCGATGTTTAGATGGATGCTATAACTACTTGGTAATTTCTGAGAAGGGTGCGCATTTCAGAAGATGCATTGTGTGTTGACTTTCGGATGCTTCATTGGTATTGTTGTACTCGCTTGGTTGAGTGACTACTAATATTCAAATTTTGCTATGTGACACGAAAGAATTTTAGAAGTATTCCTCATGGGATGATCGTGTATGAGAGGTGCGTTAGATATTCGGGCGGTAGAGTTCGGATAAGATATGGTGATTGATGTGTTCTATGGACTTGGAGATCAGGAGTTCTCAGGAGCAGATTGTTTCGTGGTTGTGGACTATGAAAAATATGGCCAAAGCTAGCTAGATAATGGTATGTATTATGGTTAGGTCATTGTGGACTTTCAGGGGGATTATTTATCTATTTGTGGATGACCAGAGTTGATTTGGGGCCCATTGGTAGGCCCAATGAGGATGTGTATTCTACACCGGGTCGGATTGGTTGATTTCATACTGCTATGGTTGAGGGATATGTCATTCGATTAGATTTGAGCTCATTTGTGTTCAGATATATTCTATGAGTTACTCTTCTATGCGACTAAGGGTTGTGATATGTTGGTTATATGCACACGTGGTGCGATTCTATTTGGGCCTTGTAGTGGAATTTGAGCGAGATGGGTATTCAGGTGTTGAGTGTTTGATTGTGCATTGGCTATGTTCTTTCGGGTTTGTGTGGTATTGTGTCATTTGCTTCTCCATGGTTATGGTCATGCACTTTGTGTATTTGATGTAAAATTGCGCGCGATTATTGATTTTGAGCATGGTGGCTTGAGATATTTCATATGGAACCGTGTTTAGATGGGGTCACGTATTGCAGTTGGGCTATGATAGGACATGATTCTTTGTGTTAGGCTTGTGTGTTTTGGTTCTACTGTGTATGATGGATACTTATCATTGCGTTGTGGTGGTACTTGTTGAGCTTGCGGGATGGTTCTCTCGTTTGAGTCATTTTCCATTTTTGGGTACATTTGAATTGTTTCTTATTAGTGCACGGGTAGCACATGTTATGATTCTAAGTAGTATTGGTGTGGCATGTCAATGAAATAGTTGTGCTTGATGAGGTAAGGTCATTGGGCCTAAGATGGATACTATCATATTTGATTACGGTATGTTTGGAAGAATAATATTGGAAGTCGACTTAGAAATTTGGCTATAGTTCTTGTCGAAGGAGAGGGGGCTCCATGGCTTGTTGATCTGATGAGTGGTTATGAGTTTATGGGTGTTTATTTCATCATGGGCAATATACGAAGGTTTAGAATGAGGTTTTGTTTATATGAGGTTTATTACCGGTATTGGGTTGTTTTGAGTAGCTACTGTGATAAAAAATTTTGCTACGAGTATACAAATGTGTGGTATGTCATGTGATTACATCTTGGGTTATGGTAATAGCTTGATACAGCTTGTTCAGACTTATACTGTGTGTACACACGAGGTTCGGGTCTTTTAGGAAATTTTTGATATTGGAAATTGGATTCTATCATTTACGGCTAAGGTTGAAGTCATAATCTTCAGTTATGTTTTGTTGTCGGTCCTGTATGGAATAGGGTGATGTGGTATCACCCCCGGGTATGTGCATGGTAAGGTTGCACGGCTGTTCGAAAGCTTCATAACAACTTCTTGGCACGTTTGAGGACGAACGTATGTTTAATTGGGGGAGGATGTAACGACTCGACCAGTCGTTTTGAGCAATTGCACTTCGCTCGGTAGTTTGAGGGTATGAGTAGATCCGTATAATGTATTATGACTTGTGTGAATCATCGATTTGGTTTTCAGATGATCCAGAGTTTGATTTGGAAGAATGAATTTCATGTTTGAAGCTTTAAGTTGAGAGAGTTGACCGAGTTTGACTTTTTAATATTTGACCTCAGATTGGAGTTTTGATGGTTCTGTTAGGTCCGTATGGTGATTTTGGACATGGGTGTATGCCCGGATTTGCATTTAGATGTTCCTAGAAGGATTCGGCACTAATTGGCGAAAGTTAAAATTTAAAGGTTTGAAAAGTTCACAAGTTCAACCAGGAGTTGACTTTGATGGTATCGGACTCAGATTGTGGTTCCGGGAATTGAGTCCTCGAGTAGGTTCGTGTTATGTTTCGGAACTTGTTGGTATATTCGGACGGGGTCCGAGTGGCTAGGAGGAGTTTCGGACGAGGTTCGGTTCATTAGGATCATTTTTGGCTAGGCTGGTGTGGCTGGGCTTCTGGTGTAACCTCACCTGTGAAGCTATGGGCGCAGGTGCGGAGCCAAAAATGCGGCAGTGGAATCACAGAGGCGGGAGTTCAGCTGGGAGCAGGAGGCTACAGAAGCGAAGGTTTCTTCGCATCTGCGAAGCCACAGATGCGGTGAGTTTGGGCGCATAAGTGGGGTCTTGCGTAGGAGCGATGAGGATCTCGCACCTGCGATATTGCAGAAGCAGATATTGTTCCGCAGGTGTGAGGGGTTGGCTGGCTAGTTGTGATTACAGAAGCGTGATGTTGCCGTAGAAGCGGATATTTTCTTTGCAGATGGGAACAGTGCTGGGTAGAAGCTATATTTTCGAGGGTTGGTCGTGTTATTCTCATTTTTGAGACTTGGAGCTCGGTTTTGGACGACTTTGAAGAGGAATTTCACCTCACTAATTGGGGTAAGCATCCTTAACTCGGTTTTATCTATATTTCATGAATCTACCTTCAATTTTGGCAATTGTTTGATGAACTTTAAAGAGGAAATTGGGGGTTTTAGCCTAAAGTTTCATAAAGTGAGTTTTTGAGTTTTGAACATCGATTCGGAGTTGGATTTGGGTGAAATTAGTATGGTTGGACTCGTAATTTAATGGGTTGTCGGATTTTATAAGTTTCGTCGGGTTCCGAGGTGCAGGCCCAGGTTTGACGTCTTGGTCAATTTTTGGGCTTTTGATTAAAATTCGGCCTTTATCATTTGGAATTGTTTCCTTTGGCATTAATTGATGTATTTTAGTTACTTTTGGCTAGTTTTGAGCCGTTCGGAGGTCGGTACGCGCGGGATGGCATTTTTGGAGAATTGTTTGGCTTGCTCGGTATTGGATTTGGCTTGTTCAAGGTAAATAACACTTTTAAACTTGGTGCTAATAGTATGAAACCCCGAATTACGTGCTATGTGATTGATGGTGTGGTAATGCACATGCTAGGTGATGGTTGTGTGGGCATACACCGTAGTAACTATAATTTAGTTGATTCTATGGAATTGTGTAGCTACATTATCTTAACATTTTTACTGTACTTTATGTGTTAAAGCACTTGAGCTGTAATTTATGCTAGAACCCATGTTTAGGCTATATGCTGGCACTATTGAGACCCACAGTGGTCATTCCTTGCTATTGAGTTATTTGTTTAATTGCAGTTATGTACTTAGTCGTATTCCTCATTGCATATCATGTCTCAGTCTTTGTTACTGTATATCATCACATCTCATATCATTGATTTGGGATGCTTAATATGAGTGTTGTGGGCCCGAGAGACTGGAGAGATTAATGACTGAGTGAGGTCGAGGGCTTGATTGTGAGGTTATTGATACTATAGCATGTGAGTTGTCCGTGCAGCACATGAGTTATCAATGTAGATCCAATTATTGATACTATAGCACATAAGTTGCTCGTGCAGCACGTGAGTTATCCGTACGGATCCAGATATTTATAGTATAGCATGTGAGTTGTCCATGCAATATGTGAGTTGTTTGTGCGGATCCAGATATTGATACTATAGCAAGTGAGTTGTTCGTGCGGATTATAGAGCTTGGGCTGAAGGAGCCACTCCGGAGTCTGCACACCCCCAGTAAACGCAATTGCTAGCAGTCATTATGTTTGGGCTGGATCTACCCTGTACAGTACTGAGTGATTGAGTGTGCTGAGTATTGAGCATTATAAGAGAGAATACGAGACAATGAGATTGAGTACTCTGAGAGTGTGAGTACATGAGTTTATCATTGAGATGCATTGCATTTGACATGCGTACTTGAGATACAGAGATAGAGATACATCTCCCCATGCTACCCGGTTTGGGTGACATGCATGATTTCACATGTATATTGACATGTAGGTATAGAGATATATAATTTTCCCATGCTATTTGAAAATAAAACATCTTGTTTATTGTTGAAAGGTTTTTGGAAAAACTGCAGTTTTCAAACTTATCCATATATTTTTTAGGTTTTCGGTGAAAGATCCGGGATCTACTGTTATACTTGAAAAGCATGCCTATTTTTCGTAACTGTGAACCAACTGAATTATTTCTTGTACCATCTTTATCATCTTGTTATGAACTATTGCTGGTTATTGGAGTTGGACCCTGACCCTTGTCCTAGCTCGTCACTACTTTTAACTTAAGGTTAGGTTTGTTACTTATTGAGTACATGGGTCAGTTGTACTCATACTACACTTTTATACCTTGCGTGCAGATGTTGGATGCTGATGTTGCTGTGCACGGAGGGAGGTGGATTTGAAGATGTACCTGCATTCTGGTCATAGATGCCTCTTGATCTTGGTAGCTTTAAAATTTTAATTTGTTCCTGTATATTTCAAACAGATGATGTACTTTATTTCATACCAGCTTTGTAAATTTTAAATCTTAGAAGCTCATGATTTGTTCTACCAGTCCTTGGAGAGTTGTATAAAATTCAGGTATCTCATCTTTGATTCACACCAATGTTATTATAGTTTGTTATTTTGTTAATTGGCTTACCTAGCGGGTTAGGCTAGGTGCCATCACGACGGTATGGATTTCGGGTCGTGACACGGATTCTCGTCTTCTCGTGCGTACGTAGCCCCCACAATTAGAAGCAGATAGTAATTTAAAATACCTATGGGATAAATTCCCTCTTACAAGGTTAGGTAAGAGGCTTACCTCGTCTCAAACTCACTTTACGACCCACGAATTCACTCTAAAGCCTCAACTTGGTGTCGAACAATCCAAAACTAGTCAAATGTTATACAAATTAATCAATATACACTCACAAATAATTTAGCTATTAGAGTAATTACCCAACCCAAATTGGAAGATTCTTAAAATTCATCCTCCGGACTCACGTGCCCGGATTATGAAAATTTTTGAAGATAAATATTACTCATAGCCTCACGAACTCAAACATATAATTTTTACTTAATTCCATAACCAATTCCGTGGTCAAATCTCATTTTTACCAAAACTCTAGGTTTTTCCACAAATCCCCTTTAATTTCAAAAGTTTTCCATGTTAAATCTACCCATGATTCGTGTATTTAGCTAAAGAATTGATAGGGAACACTTACCTCTTGATGTTGATGAAATTCCCCCACAAAAATGCTCTTAAATTAGCCTAAGACCAAGTGGGAAATAACAGAAATGAAGCTAAGTCCTGTAATAAAAAGCCCACTCACCAGTCACAGATGTCGCATTTGCGACATCTGGTTCGCAAATGCGGAGGTCGCAGATGCGACAAAGGCATCACAAATGCGAAGCCTAAACAACTTTGTCTCAGTCGCAAATGCGACACAAGGCTCGCAAATGCAAAGCATGGCATCTCGCAAAACCAGAAGAAAACTCGCAAATGCGAAAAATGCTACGCCCAGGTGACTTCGCATATGCGATAAACTCCTTCGCAAATGCGAATCTATCCGTTCTACCCCAACCTCGCAAAAGCGAATCCATTCTCGCACATTCGAGGTTCGCAGATGCGAACAAGAACTCGCATTTGCGAGACCTGAAGAACCAGTCAAAAACCAACAAAACTGAAGATCTTCAAAACTCTTCGAACCGCGCTCGAAACTCACTCGAGCCCTCGGGGCACCATACAAAACATCCACACAAGTCTAAAATTACCGTACAATCTCGCTTGCACGATCAAAATACCGAAATAACATCTAGAATCACGAATCCATTAATTAAATCATGAGATTCAAGAACTTCTAAAAACACTTCCGCGCGTCCGATTCCTATCAAATCAATTCAGAATGACGCCAAATTTTGCATACAAGTCATAAATCGCCATATGGAACTATTTTCATATTCGGAATCCCAAACGGACCTCGATAACACTAGAATATACTCCAAACCAAACATAAAGAACTTGAAAAACCTTCAATGTGCCAACTTTCAATATTAAGCGTTGAAACGTTCCTGGGTCATCTGAAACCCGATACGAACATACGCTCAAGTGCAAAATCATCATACGAACATATTGGGGCCGTCAAATCCTGGTTCCAAGGTCGTTTACTCAAAACATTGACTCAAGTCAAACTTAACCATTTTAAGCCAATATTCGAAAACTAAGTATTCCAATTTTAACCTGAACCCTTCCAAACCCGAACTAACCATCCCCGCAACTCATAAAATATTAAGATCGTATACGGGGAGTCTTAATTAGGGGAATGGGATATAGAAAGAAAAATAACCGGTCGGCTCGTTACACTTTAATTTAATAGAGATTTTCTTAATTAAAATTCATATAGTATTATTGAGAACAATAGGATAAAATTTATATATATAATATATAATAAGAGAGGCAAAGAAATGTTATGATGACAAGTGGCATAACATTAAATTTGACACATGCAAATATTTTTGAAAAATTCTCCAACTTTCTTTGGTATTTCAATTTATTTAAAGAAATGTGAAGGACACGTGTTTTTTAGAATTCAAATTTTTTGAATTTTTAATTTTTTTTCAAACAATAGAAACCACCAACCACAACCACTTCCTCCATTCCCCCTCTCCACCGTCAGTTTTCAAACTAACTGAATTTCTCCTCTTGCATATTAGATTAAACAAAACGTATAGTTCCCTTTTTTCTCTCACCGAAAAATTCATCGGGGAAAATTGCACCCTAAAATCGTTCTCTGTGATTTTTCATTGTTCGGTTAGTATGTCATAGTGCAGAAGTCATAGATGGTCGATCAGTAAATTGCTAAGCATCTGAATCATTCTACTATTATGCATCTCAAGTGCAGTACTAACGAATCTAAAGTTACAGAAGCCTTCTACACTTTTAATAGGCATAGCATTGCAATTGTAATTGGTGCTATAAAGCAAGGGCGCTAAATCATTTTGATAACACATTCTATGGAGGAAGTCAATATTTTATCTGATCAAATTGGAGTTATGTAAAAGAGCATACTTTACTGCCTTGATGGTGTGAATTCCACAAGTAATGGGATAGACAGGAAATGTAACGAGACTTTCAAAGAATTCTTCAGACATATCTTTTTGCTAAGATTTTTTTCTTAATATTTTCTATTATTAATAAACTCATGCTCATGACTTAATTTTTTTTGTTTGACTTGACTTAGATGTCACAAAAAGAGGAAGATAAGTCGTGCTTGGCATTTGTTATTCCTCACGACAAGGAGAATCTGCAGACGTATTAATAATTTAATATTTTAATATTTCTCGTATTTTGCTTACATGATATTATTGGCACGCCTGCATTAGAAGTTCATTACTGAGATAGAAATAGTTAAATGTAGTTTGGCATTCGGAACATCCACATGTCTTACAGTGCTAGAAGAAGTCTTCTTGAACATTGCTGAGAAGGCAGAGCTAGAGGAACTTAAATCTGAAGGAAGCATCAAAACACTGATTTTAGCATTCGAAACCACTCCAGGTAAGTGTTTCAGTTTAGGTTAACATTATATTGTCAAGTGGCTCATTGCAATGTAAAGAAACATGCAAAGCTTCTAGAGAATAGGGGACACTGCTTTCACTATCTCACTACATGATAGAACAAATAGGTTGATTTATATATGTATTTTATAAACAAACTTTGAGGGATCAGACAATGAATATCTTGAGTATGACAGTGGGATGGTATGCACACATGATTGTGGGTTTTATTTAATTTTTAAAGTGTGCAATGAAAGATCTGCTCACTTTGATAAGCTTTATGGATATCCTTTGTCCACATGGATACTTAAGGATATTGCGGAGATTTTTGGCATAGCTTAACGATGTTTTCGGCCAAAAGATTTGATTCTTCGTTTCTAAAATTCTCTATAATTGGACTAAGTTATTCAATTTACTAGGATCCATTTTTTTATATTGATTCAACACCATCATGATATACTGTATTTTTATCGACCTAATACAAAAACCTTTCCCTTCTTTAAAATATAAAAAACTGTCACGACCCTAAATTCAACTAATCGTTATAATACCTAACCCAACCCGCTAAATAAGCCAATTAAAAATAAATCAATTCCAATAAAATTTGATGAGACAATGATGATAAAATAACCGAACTTTTATACAAAATTCCAAGGATTGGTAGTACAAATCATGAGATTCTAAGATTTAAAATTTACAAAGCTGGTATGAAATAAAATACATCATCTGATGAAATATACATGAACAGATTAAAATTCTAAAGCTACCAAAATCAAGAGCAGCTATGACCGAAATGCGGGTACATCTTCAAATTCAGCCCCCACCATACACAGCAACATCAGCATCCAACATCTGCACGTAAGGTGCAGAAGTGTAGTATGAGTACAACCGACCTCATGTACTCAATAAGTAACAAACCTAACCTTAGGTTGAAAGTAGTAACGAGGTAGAACAAGGGTCGGAGTCCAACGCCAATAGCTAACAATAGTTCATAACAACATAATAAAAATGGTACAAAAAATAATTTAGAGGTACGATGCTCAGCTCGTTCACAGTTACGAAAAAATTGGAATGTTTTTCAAAGATGTCAGTAAAACTCAATTCTTTTCACCAAATCACCAGAGATATGAGAAATATCTAAAAACTATAAGTTCTCCCAAAAATTATTTCAACATTAATTAAGATGTTTCATTTTTAGATAGCATGAGCAAAGTACATCTCTATACCTACATGTCAATATGCAAGTGAAATCATGAATGTCACCAAAATCAGGTAGCATGAGAAAATGCATTTCTATGCATGTATCGCAAGTACGCATGTCACATACAATGCACCCCGGTTATGAACTAATGTAATCACACTCTCGGAGTACTCAATCTCACTGCCTCGTATTCTCACTCAACATGCTCAATACTCAGCACACTCAGTCACTCAGTACTATACAGGGCAGATCCAGTCCAAATATAAATAAATCCAGGGCAGATCCAGCCCAATACAAATGAATCCAGGGCATATCCAGCCCAATGCAAAAGAATCCAAGGCAGATCCAGCCCAAAAATCCATAGCAACTGCGCCCACTGTGGATGTGCAGACTCCGGAGGGGCCGATCCAGCCTAAGCGTTATAATAAGCCAAATTCTGGCATGAATCAATAATGCGGCGTGCAGCCCGATACCATAAATATCACTCATAACAGGCCCTCGGCCTCACTCAGTCATCAATCTCTTCAGTCTCTCGGGCTCACCACACTCATGCTAAGCAGCCCTAATCAATGATACGAGATGTGATAATATACGATAACAGAGACTGAGATATGATATGTAATGATGAATGCGACTGAGTACATAACTGCAATTAAGCAAATAACTCAATAGCAAAGAATGACCATTGTGGGTCCTAATAATTCCACCATATAGCCTAAACATGATTTATAACATAAATTACAGCTCACGAGCTCTAACACATAGAGTACAGTAAAAATATTCAGATAAGATAGCTACACAGTCTCATTGAATCGACTAAATCACAATTCACACGGTGCACGCCCACATGCTCGTCACCTAGCATGCGCGTCACCTCAACACCAATCACATAACACTTAATTCGGGGTTTCATACCCTCAGCACCAAGTTAAGAAGTGTTACTTACCTCGAACAAGTCAAATTCAATACCGAGCAAGCCAAATGAGACTCCAAAAATATCATCTCATACTTACCGACCTCCGAACGGCTCGAAACCTGATTCGTGTGGTGAAATTCCTCTCCAAAGTTTCCCAAAACCGAGTTCCAAGTCTAAAAGATGAGAATAAAACAACCAACCCTCGATGATATAGCTTTTGTCTAGCGTCGTTCGTATTTGCGAACCAATTTCTTCTTCTGCGGACTCGCGCATGCGACCAAAAATCTCGCTCATGCGGAAGAGCACTGCCAGTCAACCCATCGCACCTGCGGAAAATCTCCACTTCTGCGCAAACGCATGTGCGAACAAACCTCACGCACTTGCACTGCCTCTCGCTTCTGCCCCTCATGCGGCGTATCTGCGCCGTCGCATATGCGAAGAAAACTCTGCATTTGCGGACTCCTACCCCCGGCAGAGTCTCTGATTCTGCGATGCTACTGCCGCTTTTGCAGCTCCGCATGTGTGGTCACACCAGATCCAGCAGAGGCCAGCCATCATACATGAATGAAAGATGATCCGGAACACGTGCGTAACTCACCCGGACCCCCTCGGGACCCTGTCCGAATATACTAACAAGTCCCATAATATAACACGGACCTACTCGAGGCCTCAAATCACACATAGCAATAACGAAATGATGAATCACACCTCAAATTAAACTTAATGAACTTTTGAGCTTTCAGCTTCCATAACTCGCGCTGAAACATATCAAATCAACGCATAATGAACTCAAATTTTGCACACAAGTCCCAAGTGACATAATGAAGCTATTCAAATTCCCGGAACCGCAATCCGAACCCGATATCATTAAAGTCAACTCCCGTTCAAACTTATGAATTTTTCAAACCTTCAAATTTCCAACTTTCACCAATTAGCACTGAAACCTTCTAGAAATATCCAAATGCAAATCCGGGCATACGTCCGAGTCCAAAATCACAATCCAGACCTAACAGAACCATCAAAACTCCAATTTGAAGTCAAATACTAAAAAGTCAAACTTAGTCAACTCTTCCAACTTTAAAGCTTCAATCATGAAATTCATTCCTCCAAATTAATTCTGAATAACCTGAAAATCGAAACCGAGATTCACACAAGTCATAATACATCATATGATGCTGCTCAAGACTTCAAATAACTGAACGGAATACAAATGCTCAAAACGACCGGTCGGGTCGTTACAAAAACACAAGAAAGAATTTCTTAAAATTTTTGTTTGTTTCCTCGATCTAATTAGCGAAAGAAAGATTATTTTTTTTTATAATTCTTTCATATCAGTTTAGCCTTTATTCTTAGCAGATAGGGTAGTTCTTAAAAATTGAGTATTCTCATTCAAACTCATAAAGTATTAGGAAACTACAGGGTTTGAAATTTGTAATTTGCGCGACTGTAAATGCAAAGGAACATTACCCTTTCGTTAGTTTAGGCATGATCTTACATCTGTGCATGTAATATTGCCCGTGTTTCTTTGGCAAATTCTATCTTCATCGAATAATATATTTTTCAATTTCTTCCTTGTATGCACAAACCTCTCATTGATGATGATATGAATTTTGAAAAGATCCAAACTCCTACCTAGACATGCTCCCACGGGGAGCAAATCATTACAAAGTCATGTAGATTTCTTTTGCCTGATAATATAAAAGGTATTTTCATGTTGTTCCTGTCTTACTAATTGTTTTGGGCAATACAGTACTGAACATGAATTAGTTCTAGGTGTGTTTAGTTCATGTGCAATTTTGAGATATTTTATTTATCTACTAGAAGTTCACTCTTGAAAATAAATGTACATATGATTAGTCCATATATCCTCTTTAGTGTGATGACCCGATAGGTTATCTTTAAATTTAACATTCAATTCTATGCTCCGAGACCTCGAATAGCACCATTCAGCATTCCTCGACTTGTGTGTATAGTCCGTATATTTTTTCGGAAAACTTTTATGTGAAAAATTGATAAAAATGTGAAATAGTGCTTCAAAAATCATTTGAGTTGACTTCGGTCAACGTTTTGAGTAAATGGACCCGGATCAGTGTTTTGACAGTCCCTGAGGGTCTGTATCATGATTTGAAACTTGAGCGTATGCCCGAAATCGAATTCGGAAGTCCCTAACTCGAATTATCGTCATTAGAAATTTAAATGTTTAAAGAATTCCTAAATTGGCCATAATTGGATTTTTGTTGATACCGGGTCCCGATTTGGATTCCGAGAGTTTGATCATCTTCGTAATAATATTTATGACTTGTGTAGAGAATTTGAAATTATTCTGAGTTGCGTAGGCACATTTTCTGTTAGTTTTTTAAAAAAATAAAAGGTTTGATTTTATAAAGCTTGAATTTCTAAAGCTTGACCGGAGATTTGACTTTCATGTAAACGACTCTGGAATGGTATTTTAAGGATTCCAATAGTTTCGTATGATGATTTCGGACTTAGGCGTATGTCCGAATTTGGATTTGGAAGTCCGTAGGACAATTCGGCGCATTTTGGCAAAAAATTAGAAAGTTGAAGTTTTGAAATATTTATAAGTTTGATCGAGAGTTGACTTTGATGATATCGGGTTCGGATTATGGTTTCGAAAATTTTAGTAGCTTCGTTATATCATTTGAGACTTGTACGCAAAATTTGAGTTCATTTCGAATTGATTTGTCATGTTTTGGCGCGAGTTATAGAATTGAAAATTTCATAAACTCATAAGTCTGAATCGACGCGCGATTTGTAGTTTCGCCATTGTTATGTGTAATTTGAGACCTTGAATAGGTCCGTAATATATTTTCAGACTTGTTGATATGTTCGGACGGGGTTTCGAGGGGTTCGGGTGAGTTTCGGAGTAGTTTCGGACCATTTCTAGGCCACTTTTAACTCTAGGTTTTTTGCTACAGCAGTGTGCAACGCGAGAAATTTTTGCTGCACAGAGCTGCCTTTGGAAGCTTATATCTCGCACTCTATATGGAATTTGAAGATGATCAAAACATAAAAGTCGTAACTCTTTGAGTCTAGTTTCCAGAAAGGAAAACCATGCATTATTTGGACATTTGTACAGAAAGTTATGATTGATTTACTGAATACTAGTACTGCAATTTTTGCCTAGAAATAATGAGACAAGTCGCATTTCAAAGATGTGACTTGCCTGGGTAGATTGCTTAAAATTCGGGAGTTTAACGTTTTTGCTCGTTTTTGAGTTTTAAGTCTCGGATTTGGGTAATTTCAACAGGATTTTTCACGAGTTTGAACTGGGTAAGTGTTCTTTATCCTAAATTGATTATACTTCATGATTCATACTTATTTACACAATGAATCCGTGAATTTAATTGAAGAAAATAAAATTTTTATAAAATCTTCCAAAAATGTAAAATGAAGATTTAAAAGGCGATCTGATGTCAGAATTTGATAATTTTTGTATGGTTGAACTCGTATCGGAATACGAGTTTGAATTTCATGAATTTTTATCGGGTTCCGAAAAGTGGGCCCCACGTTGACTTTCGGTTGACTTATCCGAAAATAACGTAAATTAAGTCTCTTTCGAATTGTGAACAATTTCTAAAGCTTCAATTGAATTGTTGGCCAATAAATTGCTATGTTTGATTGATTTGGAGACTAATTCGAAAGGAAAGATTGTGGTCGAGTGATCACTTGAATTGCGAAGCCAGGTAAGTGTCGTGGTTAACCTTAACTTGAGGGAATAGAACCCATGAATTATGTGTTACGTGAATTTCATGTCTAGCGGCATATAGACGACGTGACGAGTGTCTATACGTCGTCAAATTGCTTGTTTCCATGCTTTTACGTATTGCACTAATTGCCTTATTTCATGACTTAATTGTTATATTAATTGATTCTCTTATTCTCATTTCCTAATATTATGCCTTGATTTCATGTCCTAATTGCTACATGCTTATTTGACTTTTGTGTCATAATTGCTACTTGACATTTAGCATTTCATATATTAAATTGCCTATCTCCTCCCTGATTCCACGCTTATTTGTTACTTGTCCCTATTTTTTTCCTACATAAATCATAATTATTGTATACCTTGTTGCCTTATAGTTTCATATTAATTGTGGCATTTATTGAAATAGTCTTACGTATAAGTGTTGTTAATTGATATTGTTGAGGAGCGGATTGTTCACCGCAACAGAAATAAAAATGATATATATATATATATATATATATATATATATATATATATATATTCTGAGGGAGCGGGTTGTACGCCGCAATAGAATTGATTGAAAGATATATTGGGGATTGGGTTGCACGCCACAACAGAATTAAATAAAAGTTTGTATTGTGGGATCGGGTTGCACGCCGCAACAAAATTGATTGAAAGATTATATTATGGGAATGGGTTGCACGCCGCAATAGAATGATAAAAGTAATAATTGATTGCGATTGCCGAATTGGCCTCGATTGTTGATATGAGTTACGTGTTCTACCTCTATTCCTGTTATTATTATTATTATTATTATTATTATTGTGTACAGGTTAATAAAAACGACATGCCTTAGCCTCGTCAGTACTTCGTCGAGGTTAGGCTCGGCACTTACAGAGTACATGGTGTCGGTTGTACTCATACTGCACTCTGCACTTTTTGTGCAGATACCGGAGTTGGTCCCAGCGGCATACCGTAGACTTGCTCGGATTCAGCTATCAGAGGAGACTTGAGGTATAGCTGCACGGCGTTCGCAGCTCTGAAGTCCCCTTATACTTTATTTTAGCTGTGTATTTTCTTTCAGACGACTTTATTTTTATTCAGACCTTTATTTATATTATTCTAGTAGCTCGTGCATTTGTGACGCCAGTTCTGGGATGGTATTTAGATATCGCTATTATTTTGGTTTATTCACTTTAGTTCAGATTTTATTTCAGTTATTTGGTTTCTTTATTATTAATTAAATTGAATTGTAAAATAATAGTTAAAAATATTCTAACGTTGGCTGGCCTAGCAAGTGAAATGTTAGGCGCCATCACGGTCCCGAAGGTGGGAATTTCGGTTCGTGACAAGTTGGTATCAGAGTACTAGGTTACCTGGGTCTCATGAGTCACGAGCAAGCTTAGTAGAGTCTGAAGGATCGGTATGGAGAAGTTTGTACTTATCTTTCAGAGGCTATGGAGTTTAGGAACAATTTCACTTCTATTCTTCTCTATCATGCGATTTTATTCCATCATTGATGATTGAACTCTTCTATTCTTATTCTCTCATAGATGGAGAGAACACGCACTTCATCTACAGTCGGACAGGAGTCGGAGCCCTTAGTGATAGCTGCGACTAGGGGCAGAGGCCGAGGCAGAGGTAGAACTCAGCCTCGAGCTCGAGCAGCATCACCTGTTGCGGAGCCTTAGGTGAATTTCGAAGAGGAGGTTCCAGATCAAACTGTACCTGTTGGACCAGTTCAAGTCCCGGAAGGATTCATAGCTACTTCATTGCTTCAGGACGCTCTAGTCTGTTTGTTTAGCTTTATGGAGGGTGTGGCCTAGAATGGTACATTTTTAGTGGCACCAAACGTCTCACAGGTTGGGGAAGGAGCACAAACTCCCACTAATCCCACTCCAAAGCAGATAGCTCCCTAGTATCAGGCTCCAGCAGCCCCGCCAGTTGGGGTAGTTCAGCCAATTGTTGCGGCATAGGCGGGCGATAGGCCCTCTTTGTCCTATGAGGCTTTGTTAAGGTTGGACAAGTTTACCAAGCTATTTCCAATTCATTTCAGTGGTGCACCTTCTGAGGACCCACAGGACTCTATGGACCACTTCTATGAGGTATTGCAGAATATGGGAATAGTTGAAAGCAATGGGGTCCATTTTGCTGTGTTTCATATGAGTGGCTCCGCCAAGAGGTGGTGGGAAGATTATGTATTTACTAGACCAGCTGGTTTGCCTGCACTTACCTGGGAGCAGCTCTCACAGCTATTTCTATAGAAGTTGATTCTATTACATTGAGAGAGGAGTACCTCAGGGTATTCGAGTGCCTTCAGCAGGGTAGCATGACCGTCAGCCAGTATGAGACTCGATTTATGGACTTAGCACGTCATGCCATCATCTTGCTTCCTACTGAAAGGGAGAGAGTGAGGAGATTCATTGATGGACTCACTTATACTATCAGGCTTCAGATGGACAAGGAGATATGAGTGATATTTTCTTCCAGACGGTCGTGAATATTTCTAGGCGGATCTAGTTAGTTCGTGCTCAGGAGAGAGAGGGCCAGTGTCAGATAAGAGGCTCCGTCATTTCGGTAATTTTAGAGGCGCCTTATTTGGAGGTAGGGTACTTATGGTAGAGGTCATCCTCCCAGGCCATTTTATTCAGCACTCTAGGCATCTCACGGTGCTTCAGGGAGTAATGGTCCTTATATGCCTTACCCTGGGCAGCCAGCATTTAGTGCACATTCAGCTCCTATCAGTGCACCACCACTCCAGAGTCACTACAGCGGTTATCCGGCCTGTTCAGGTCAGCTTCAGCTTCTACAGCCACGGCAGCATGATGGGTGTTATGAGTGTGGGAACATTGGTCACATCAGGAGGCATTGCCCTATCAGTGCACATTCAGCTCATATCAGTGCACCACCACTCCAGAGTTACTACAGCGGTTATCCGACCCGTTCGGGTCAGCTTCAGCTTCAGCAGCCACGGCAGCGGATGGGTGTTATGAGTGTGGGAAAATTGGTCACATCAGGAGGCATTGCCCTAGGTTGTCCAGTAACAGATCTCAGCAGGATTCTTGAGCCATCATACCGGCACCGGTTGCTCCAGCGCCCACCCAGCCAGCTAGGGGCAAGGGTCAGGTAGCTAGAGGTAGAGGTCATACTGTTAGAGGTGGAGGTCAGACTGTTAGAGATGGAGGCCAACCAGCTAGGGCCTGTCCCAGAGATGTAGTTCAGAGTAGTGGGTCCCAGTCCTGATTTTATGCTTTCCCAACTAATCCTGAGGCCAAGTCATCCGATGTCCTGATCATAGGTATTGTTCCAGTTTGCCATAGAGATGTCTCAATTATATTTTATCAGGGATCTACTTATTCCTATGTGTCCTCCTACTTTGCTTCATATTTGGTTGTGCCTCGTGATTCTCCGAGTGCTTCTGTGTACGTGTCCACGCCGGTGGGAGATTCTATCGTGGTATATCATGTCTATCATTCATGTGTGGTTACTATTGGAAGTCTTGAGACTAGCGTGGATCTTATACTTCTCGATATGGTAGATTTTGATGTTATCTTGGGTATGGATTGGCTGTCACCTTATCATGCTATATTAGATTGTCACGCCAAGACGGTGACCTTAGCCATGCCGGGGTTGCCTCGATTAGAGTGTAAAGGGACTCATGTCCATTCTACCAGCAGGGTTATCTCTTATGCGAAAGGTCGGTGTATGGTCGAGAATGGGTGTCTAGCTTATTTAGCTTATATTCGCGATCCCAATGCAGATGTTCCTTCTATGGATTCAGTCCCAGTTGTTCATGAGTTTCCTGAGGTATTTCTTACAGATTTGTCGGGGATGCCACCCGACAGAGATATTGACTTCTGTATTGATCTGGCTCCGGGCACCCAGCCCATTTCTATTTTACCATACCGTATGGCCCCACCGGAGTTAAATGAATTGAAGGAGCAGTTACAAGACTTGCTTGATCAGGGATTCATTAGACCTAGCGTCTAGCCCTGGGGTGCACCAGTGTTATTTGTAAAGAATAAATATGGTTCAATGTGGATGTGTATATATTATCGGTAGTTGAACAAGGCTAATATCAATAACAAGTATTCGTGGCCAAGAATTGATGACTTATTCGATCAACTTCTGGGTGCCAAGATGTTTTCAAAGATCGATTTGAGGTCTAGTTACCATCAGTTGAATATTAGGACATCTGATGTCCCTAAGATAACTTTTCGGACTCGGTATGGGCATTATAAATTTCTAGTGATGTCATTTGGGCTGACAAATGCCCCTGCAGCATTTATGGATTTGATGAACCGATGTGTGTTCAAGCCCTATTTGGATTCTTTTATAGTTGTATTCATTGATGATATCTTGATTTACTCCAGCAGTCGAGAGGATCATGAGAAGCATCTGCGGATTGTGCTTCAGACTTTGAGGAATAGTCACTTATATGCTAATTTTTTAAAATGCGAGTTTTGGTTAAACTCAGTTGCCTTTTTGGGGCATGTTGTATCGGTAGAAGGCATAAAAGTGGACCCTAAAAAGATTGAGGCAGTTCAGAAATGGCCTAGACCTACTTCAGCAACAGAGATCCGGATTTTTCTAGGTCTGGCAGGTTATTGTCGCCGGTTCATGGAGGGGTTTTCATCCATAGCAACCCCATTGACCAGACTGACCCAGAAAAATGCTCCATTCATATGGTCAGACGAGAGTGAGTTGAGATTTCAAAAGCTCAAGACTGTTTTAACTACGGTTCCAGTGTTGGTATTGCCTACATGTTTAGGATCTTATACGGTGTATTGTGATGCATCTCGTATTGGGCTCGGTGCAGTATTAATGCAAGATGGCAGGGTGATTGCATATGTGTCGAGGCAGTTGAAATTTCATGAGAAGAATTACCATGTTCATGACTTAGAATTGGCAGCCATTGTTTATGCGCTGAAGATTTGGAGGCACTACCTTTACGGTGTGTCATGTGAGGTATTCACAGATCATCATAGTCTACAGTATCTGTTCAAACAAAAAGATCTCAATTTGAGGTAGAGAAGATGGTTAGATCTGTTGAAAGACTATGATATCACCATTATATATCACCCCGGAAAGGCCAATGTGGTGGTCGATGCTTTGAGCAGAAAGGTTGTGAATATGGGCAGCCTTGTGTATATTCCGGTTGGTGAGAGGTCGCTAGCTGCAGATGTTCAGAATTTGGCCAACCAGTTCGTGAGGTTAGATGTTTCAAAGCCAAGTCAGGTTATAGCTTGCACAGTCGCTCGGTCTTCCTTGTATGAGCGCATCAGAGAGCGGCAATATGATGATCCTCATTTGCTTGTATGTGTGGCATAGTGGAGCCAAGCAGGTTGTTATGGGGGATGATGGTGTTCTGCGGATGCAGGGTCGTATTGTGTGCCTAATATGGATGAGCTTCATGAATTAATTCTTGAAGAGGCCCACAGTTCCCAGCATTCTATTCATCCGGGTGCCGCTAAAATGTATCAAGATTTGCATTGGTGGACGAGAATGAAGAAGGATATAGTTGCATATGTAGCTCGGTGTCTAAATTGTTAGCAAGTCAAGTACGAGCATCAGAGACCTGGTGGTTTGCTTCAGAAGTTAGAAATTCCTGAGTGGAAGTGGGAGCGTATCACTATAGATTTTGTTGTTGGATTCCTACGGACTTAGAGAAAGCTCGACGCAGTATGGGTCGTTATGAACAGGTTGACCAAGTCAGCACATTTCATTCCAGTAGCAGTTACCTATTCTTCAGAGCGGTTAGCGAAGACTTACATCCGCGAGATTGTCCGCCTTTACGGTGTGCCCGTGTCTATCATTTCTGATCGAGGTACGCAGTTCACCTCGCACTTCTAGAGGGATGCACAGCGTGAGTTAGTCATGCGGGTTAAGTTGAGTATAGAATTTCATCCTCAGACGGACGAAAAATGTGAGTGCACTATTCAAATATTGGAGGATATGCTTCACGCTTGTGTTATGGATTTCGGATGTTCTTGGGATAGATTCTTGCCACTTGTGGAGTTTGCCTATAATAACATCTACCAGTCGAGCATTCAGATGGCTCTATATTAAGCATTATACGAGAGGCGATGCCGTTTGCCAGTTGGCTAGTTTGAACCAGGAGAGGCTCGGTTGTTGGGTACCGATTTGGTACAGGATGCCTTGGATAAGGTCAAGATTATTTAGGATCGACTTTGCACAGCTCAGTCTAGGCAAAAGAGTTATGTCGACCGTAAAGTTTGTGATGTTGCATTCATGGTTGGAGAAAGAGTATTGCTCAGGGTTTCACCTATGAATGGTGTAATGAGGTTCGGAAAGAAGGGCAAGTTGAGCCCTAGGTATATCGGACCCTTTGAAATTTTTGAAAGGGTGGGTGAAGTAGTCTACAGGCTTGCACTACTACCTAGTTTATCAGCAGTTCATTCGGTATTCCATGTATCTATGCTCCAGAAATATCATGGTGATCCGTCTCATGTGTTAGATTGCATCTCAGTCCAATTGGACAAAGATTTGACTTATGAGGAGGAGCCGGTAGCTATTCTAGCCCGGCAGGTCTGATAGTTGAGGTCTAAGAGTTATCCATCAGTTCGAGTACAATAGAGAGATCAGCCAGTTGAAGCATCTACCTAGGAGTTTGAGTCGTACATGCGGAGTAGATATCCACACCTTTTCACCAGCCCAGGTACTTTTCTAATTCCGTTCGAGCACGAACGTTTGTTTTAGAGGTGGAGAATGTGATGACCCGATAGGTCATCTTTAAATTTAACATTCAATTCTATGCTCCGAGATTTCGAATAGCACCATTAGGTATTCCTCGACTTATTTGAGGGAATAGAACCCTTGAACTATGTGTTACATGAATTTCATGTGTAGCAGCATATAGATGAGGTGACGAGTGTCTATAGGTCGTCAAATTGCTTGTTTCCATGCTTTTACGTATTTCACTAATTGCCTTATTTCATGATTTAATTGTTATATTAATTGATTCTCTTATTTTTATTTCCTACTATTATGCCTTGATTTCATGCCTTAATTGCTACATGTTTATTTGACTTTTGTGTCATAATTGCTACTTGACATTTAGCATTTTATATATTAAATTGTCTATCTCCTCCCTGATTTCACGCTTATTTGTTACTTGTCCCTATTTGTTTCCTACATAAATCATAATTATTGTATACCTTGTTGCCTTATAGTTTCATATTAATTGTGGCATTTATTGAAGTAGTCTTACGTATAAGTGTTGTTAATTGATATTGTTGAGGAGCGGGTTGTTCACCGCAACAGAAATAAAAATGATGATATATATATTATTTTGAGGAGCGGGTTGCACGCCGCAACAGAATTGATTGAAAGATATATTAGGGATCGGGTTGCACGCCACAACAGAATTGAATAAAAGTTTGTATTGTGGGATCGGGTTGCACGCCGCAACAAAATTGATTGAAAGATTATATTGTAAGAACGGGTTACACGCTGCAATAGAATGATAAAAGTAATAATTGATTGTGACTGCCGAATTTGCCTCGATTGTTGATATGAGTTACCTGCTCTACCTCTATTCCTATTATTATTATTATTATTATTATTATTATTATTATTATTATTGCGTACAGATTAATATAAGCGACCTGCCTTAGCCTCATCAGTACTTCGTCGAGGTTAGGCTCGGCACTTACAGAGTACATGTGATCGGTTGTACTCATACTGCACTCTGCACTTCTTATGCAGATATCGAAGTTGGTCCGAGCAGCGTACCGTAAACTTGCTCGGATTCAGCTACCAGAGGAGACTTGAGGTATAGTTGCACAGCGTTCGCAACTCTGAAGTCCCCTTCTACTTTATTTTAGCTGTGTATTTTCTTTGAGACAGCTTTATTTTTATTCAGGCCTTTATTTGTATGATTCTAGTAGCTCGTGCACTTGTGGCACCAGTTTTGGGATGGAATTTAGACATCGCTATTATTTTGGTTATTCACTTTAGTTCAGATTTTATTCCAGTTATCTGGTTTCTTTATTATTAATTAAATTGAATTGTAAAAAAATAGCTAAAATTATTCTAATGTTGGCTTGCCTAGCAAGTAAAATATTAGGCGCTATCACAATCCCGAAGGTGAAAATTTCGAGTCGTGACATTTAACCTTTAGCGTCAAAGTTGCAACAAATCCTCCTCTAATTTATGTAATCTGATATGCTTTTAAGAATTTATTTTTGTTGGAATATTTTGGTTAAGTTTTTCGCATCGAGTTGACAATTCATGAAGTGTGAAGTCATACATCAATCGAGAAATTACAAATTTGGTTGAGGAAGATAGAAATCATACAAGTGTATCCAAAGTTATGATCTTTGATTATTACATGAATTCATTTGTTAGATAAAGTTTCTAGCCAAAGAGACAAGGCAGAGAAAGCAGACAATTTCATGGAAGTTGGTGTGAAAAGTGAGACCAGTTGCAACTGCTTAGATTCATATTCCAAAGAAAGGATGGAGTTCGACGAGAATGCTTTGTTCGTGAAGCTCATTATTTTCTTTTATTTTGTGCAATAAAGCCAAGCTAATTGAACAGAGGTAGTGCTTTTGTTGCATATATTGTAGAGTCCTAAAGATTGTCACTATTTTTTGTTGTACCAAATACCGTTTAAGAAGAAGTACCTTTAGGTTGGTCCTTTCATTAACCAATAACGTATTATTATGTTTGATTACTTTTCATTACCATTTCAAGTAATATTTCTTATTTATTTTTTAATTTTATAATTTTTCGTGTACCGCGCGGGTACGGATACGAATATATATTATAAGTTGAATCCCTTTAGTTTCTTGATCATGTGTATATTTTTTTATATTTTGACTCTCCTTAATAAAAATTGGGACTCTACTAATCGAGGCAAATAGAATTTCCTCCTCAACGTTAATCTAAGCAAGCAAGTGTATCTGCGATGCATTTAGCTCCCGCAACTGCAAAGCTTAGTCGACTCAAAATAATTTCGACCATAATTTCAAGGATCTTTCATTTTCTTAGTGGATCGTGTAGAACGAGTGTGACTTAAGTGTGAGTATTTCTGCGTTGAACGAGTGTTACACAAATGTTTTTTGCCAAAAGGCTTCCTAATGGACCGGCAAACAGGTATGTTTAGACAAACAGGTCTTATAATAAGTTCGTACGTTAGCATTTAGCAGAAAAAATATGTATACTCCTAGTACGGTTAATCAAAGTTGTAGTATATTTTGTCTCCCGTACTTTGATCTACGTAATAAACAAATGTTACTCCGTATGTAGTAGTATATATTTTTTATCAGTCACCTCAATATTAACTACGATGCTGCAAAGGTTCGACGTAAATTATTAATGCCGTCGCTGAAACCCATTTTAGTTTAACCTAAAACACTCAAATGTATACACAAATTTTAGGTGGAAGCGGGGAGGGGGCAAGTGACAGATTGGGAAAAAAAATAGGTAGGCCGGTTGAAGAGTTGTTGACAAGTTTGGATTAGTTAATCAGGGTGTTCTGTCACATAATTTGGATGGTTGGTTAATTAGAATATTCAAACGAAAAATAAAAAAAAAATTGTCACAACCCAAACTCCCACGTGAGTCGTGACGGCGCCTAACATTGCTTGCTAGGCAAGCCAACAATTTCACAATAATAATAAACTCAAATAATATAACTTAATGATCTCAACAACGGAATAACCATAAAATATTTGAAAATAGCAACAATAACGCAACTACAACTATCCCATGATCTAGTGTCAACGAGTATATGAGCACTACAGAATCTTAAAATATAGAGTCAATCCTCAATACAAAATTGTCTCAATGATAGAACAATGATAACAAAAATAAACAAAAGAGAACTTCAAGGTCTGCAAAAAATGACATATCAGCCACCTCGTAGTCTCCACAAGCTGGAATCGGTGCAGTAATTACCTCGCCCAGAAGTACTTGGATCTGCGCATAAAGTACAAAGTGTAGTATGAGTACAACTGACCCCCATGTACTCAATAAGTAACAAACCTAACCTCAGGCTGAAAGCAATGACGAGCTCGGAAGAAGGTTAGTGTCCAACACCAATAATCAATAACAACACATGATATAATGATGACAGTATAGATTACAACTCAAGGAATATCATGTTCAACTGGTTCATAGACACGAAAAATTAGACATGATTTTCAAGTATAATAGTCAAAGCCCAATCTTACTACCAAAAACACTAAAACATGAATTTATCAAGAAAACTGTAATTTTTAAACTTTCAACAACAAGTAAAACATTTTATTTACCATCTAGCATGAGGAAAATACATCTTTATACTACATGCCAAAATATACATGTCAAATCAATAACATCACAATGAAACCATCAAGTACTCACACTCAGTACGCTCATGGTGCCTGGCACAAGTGTCCCTCACTATCACACACATAACCACACTCAGCATTGTATGGGTGTTGGCACAAATGCTCCTCACTAAAGCACATATATAATTTTGTGCCTGCGCTCATTGTGAATACTAGATTACGAAAGGGCGGATCCTTGTCCAAGCGCTAATGGTAGTAAATATAACCGTTGCAGCGTGCAAATCGGTCCAAATATCAATCTGTTGCAACGTGCAACCCGATCCAATATAAATCATATCACGGCTCTATGGATCACATCAGTCATGACCCGCTCAAGTCTCAACTACCCACATCTCACAGTACTCAGTTCAATAGTGTTACACGTATGAGGCATCAACAACATGTAAAAAATCATATGAAGAATGTATTGAGACAAGGTATCATACACGGATATAGTATCGTGATTGAGAGTATGTCTAACAATTAAGGCAAAGTAGCTCAAACAGCAAGAATAGCCCTATCATGTCTTAAACAAATAAGCACATAGCCTAGACATGATTTCTAACATGAATCATAGCTCAAATAATTATACACGTAAAGAAAATACGGATATAATGAAGCATGATAGGAAACAAGTCACATAATTGTCTAAAGTCTACCCGAATCATGAATACTCCGGTGTATACACACACACCCGTCACCTAGCACGTGCGTCACTACCAACACATCTCAAGTATCATAGTCCACAGGGATAATTATCTCCAAACCAAGTTTAGATATGTTACTTACCTCAATGCGCGTGAATCAACACTCCAAAAAACTCTTCCCACGCAAGTCGACCTCCGAGCGACTCAAATTTAGTCAAAACAACTTAATATCATCAATAAAAACCATAGGAAACAATCCCAAACAATAAGGCTATGATCTTGAATCAATTATGCAAAGTCAATCCAAAAGTCAACCCCGCGTTCGCATCCAGAAACCCGTCAAAGCTCACAAATCCCGAACGCATGTTCCAATATGAGTCCAGATATGTGGTTCATTCAAAACCAACCTCAAATCGACCCTCAAATCATCAATTTTCACTCTCTAAAACCATAGTAAAAAATCCTCAAATTCCACATTTAATTCACATAAATTAGGTGTAATGATCCATGGGTAATCAATATTTATCAACAAAATCGAGTAGAGTGCACTTACCCCTTCAATTGTAGTGAAATTCCTCCAACAATCGCCTCTAGCCGAGCTCCACAACTCCAAATAATGAAACAAATGACCAAACCCTCAAAATGTTTTAGGCTGCCCACTAATTCTACATTTGCGGACCATAATGCCGCATTTGCGGTCAAAATCTCGCATCTGCGAGTTCACTTAAAAAGCCGACAAGTCACATCTGCGCTTTCCTCTTCTCCGGACAAATGCCACCTCTATGGATCTCTCCCTTGCCAAGCCAAACTAGCACCTGCGCAACTAAGGCCGCTTCTGCGACCAAAATTCCGCAGATGCAAAAACATTAGAACTCAGAAATCTTTAGCCATGCCAACTTAATCGAAAATGATCCGAAACACACCCGAGGTCCCCGGTATCCCGTCCAATCATACCAATCAATCCCAGAACATAATACAGACCTACTCGAAACCTCAAATCATACAAAACAACATCAAAACTACGAAACGTACCTCAATTCAAGCCTAAGGAACTAATGAATTTCTAACTTCCAAAACTCATATTGAATCACATCAAATCAATTCGGAATGACCTCAAATTTTGCATACAAGTCCCAAATAATACAATGGGCCTATTTCAACTTCCGAAATCGAGATCCAAACCCGATATCAATAAAGTCAACTCCCGGTCAAACCTATGAACTTTTCAAACATTCAATTTTCCAACTTTTGCTAAATAGAACTGAATCAACCTACGAAACTCCAAATCCAAATCCAGATATACCCCCAATTCTAAAATCACTATTTGTATCTATTGGAACTATCAAAATACCATTCCAGGGTCGTCTATACAAAAGTCAAACTCCGATAAACTCTTACAATTTAAGCATCCAACCTTGAGATTAAGTGTCCCAATTCAATCCAAAACTTCCCCGAAGCCAAACCAACCGCCCCGCAAGTCACATAACGACAAATACACATATGTAAAACATCAAAAGGGAAAACAAGGTTCAAATACTCAAAACGACCGATCGGATCGTTACAAAAATATTGATGAGATTCTCACTAATTTGCATTGTGCTTTGTTTTTGGTTTATTTAACGTACCATACAATATACAATTAGCACTGCTTACTTCATCCGTCTATTTGCATGTGATCAATATTTGAAGAAACGAAGCTTAAAGTGTTAATTTCAATTTGTTATTATATAAGTAGTGGTGAAAGAAAAAGTAAGACAACAATTGCTAAAGAGTGGTTTCACCAAAAAATATTATATAGTATTATAGTTTAAACTTTAACGGGCTGTTGTTTGGAGGTCTTAGAAAATAAATATAATCATATATAGCATAACTAAATGCAACGTTTAGTTAATCATGTATTTAAAATAATAATAATCTTAGTATAACTAGTACATTATTTAGTTGGTTGTACTGAATATAATACTGATATTAAATTATGCAAGAATTAGTACATTATTTTATGTGGAATAAAATTTAGAATAAGAATACTTATATAGCAATATGGTTGTAAAACTGTTAAAATACAAATGCATGCCCTTAGAGTAAGTAATTCCCACTTAATGTATTTCCTTTGTATCATTATTTCTTCATACAGAAATTTCTACTTCCTCCGTTCACTTTTACTTGGCATGTATACTAAAAATAAATTTTCATTTTTAGTTGTCACTTTACACATATCAAGAGAAGACAAAAAAAATCCTGTTATATCCATGGTATTTATTACTCATTTCAAATTATTTTCTCAAATCTAATAAAATATGCATCAATTAATATGGGTATCATGGTAAATCATGCACTTTATTTATTATTTTTTAAGAGGCGTAAAAAGTCAAAACTTGTCAAGTAAAAGTGAAGAAAGTACTTTATATCACTCATTGCATATATAACAATACTTTATTCCTTCCTTATAATCTTAAAACGAAATTCCCGATTATAATCTGTCATCTATCTTTAGTAGTGAAACTTCTTATTAATGTAGGTCGCGAAGAGCAAAGCGTTGCTAATTCACGAGTCTATTTATATATAGTCGCGCTATTATTGTCAACGAGGTTGTGTAATTATTACTTTTTCTATTTCAATTTATGTGAACATATTTGAATGGGCACGGAGTTTAAGAAAAGAGAGAAGACTTTTGAACTTATGATATAAAATGAGGCACATATATTTTGTGTAGTTATAAACTATTACATAAAGGTAAATTATTTTCAAATAAGAAAAAATGATCATTCTTTTTGACAGAAACAAAAAAGAAAATAGATTCACATAAATTCAAACGGATGGAATATGTAAATCAAATAACCCATAAATAATAAAAGTACATGATCAACTTGAAGGAAGTGATATACAGGGGCGGATTTAGCCTTTGCCGAAAAAATTACACTGTGTATGTTAAGCAAAAACAGATTTGTACATTTATACATTATATTTTGAATCTCATCGATATAGCCTAAAACTATAGCCTAGTGGTCAAAAGTTCAAAATCCTTGCTAGGTTGTTGGTTCAATGCACAATCTCTCTTAATTTTTTTATCTTTTTTCTTTTTTAAACCCTTTTAACGGAAAGAATTCCTCCGCCACTAATGATATATATACTCATAGTAATTGAGAGAGAAATTAGTACTACTCCTCTACTTAAGATAGAGATACACAGTTGTAGCATTATAGAAAGGCAGTAGCTGTTGTGACATGAGCTGTTGTCGAGAGGATACAGACAAAAAGACTCCACTGTAGATTGGTCCCTGTTTGCCATGTCGTCGGCTGGCGACATCATTTTGCTCTAATGAATCTGTCATAATATGTCCTTCTGTTACACACTATATATATAGTGCATGACCGTTAAGGATATTTTTAAGGGATGGGATTAAGAGACGTTGTAATACTAGCGCCACTTGCTGTGAGGTGGAAAATAAAGCCAAAATAAATATACTCGTCAGCATAGAAAAGCCAGAATTAAAAGAAAAAGAACAGAGAAGAAAGAGTCTTTGAAAGAATTTTACCACCCCAAGAGTAACACAAGACACTCACCTTCTTCTTTCTCTCCTCTTCTTATTCCATTTTACCCCCCCCCCCCCCCCCGCGTCTTCTTTATTTCACCACCACCATCCATCATTTCTTCTCCATTTGATATGAAGCAGTCAAACAACACCCATTGGAAAAAATAGAGGAATGGAAAATGAAGTGTCTTCGAGTTCTCAGAAACGTCAAAAAATAACTCCACTACAGCTAAAGTTCATGACTTCTATCTTACAGATGCCTCTCTTTTAAAAAAAAAAAATTACTCGAAGAAACCAGGAGAATCCTTCTTCCTTTCTGTTACGGTAATATTACCATTTCACAATCCCAAATATATATTCTTGAAGTGATGTAGAATCTTGGAAAGTTTATATTTTAATCTCTTTATTAGCTAGTTTACGACCATATACATGGAGGAGCTCCGGCAGGTCCGAGACTAAAGATCAAGCGGAGACGGATTCAACAACATATTCCAAAAAAGAAAAAGGATAATGCTGAGTTTTTTAGAAAGTACATGCTATGGGACTCTATTTCTCAAATAGAAATGAGGAACAGATCTAGCTAGAAATGCAGGAGAGAAGAAAAGTAAAATGGCAAAATGGACAAGAATAGCTGAGGGTAGAACGTCGTTTAGATAGAAGTAAGAGAGGGGATGAAATAAGCACTATAAATTTCCTTTTTTTCTCTGTTAACAATTATTTTTTGGTCAATGTCAGCCTAACATAAAACTATTTCACGCTCTCAAATGCTGTGTGAAACACGCATGGTGCCACATCAGCAACTTGTGTTCAGCTGACACATTTTAAGTAACATCGGGTGTTCAATAGGTCAGTCCCTTAGTTAAAGTGCCTGAATCAAATTTCTTTGACAAGTTTAAGGGGCTCTCTATGTATTTGACCATTATATTAATTAGATTAAATTGATTTTATCAAATTATTGGATCGTGGAACAGTTATGTAATTGAATAATTTTTTATCATTTGTTTGCTTCAAGGGACGGGGGATAGAGGCAGAGCTAGAATTTCAAGCTTATGGATTCGATATTCTAATTGTTTTAAGTTATTAAGTTCTAAATTAATAATTCATACATATTCAATGAATTTTTTAAGACGAATACAGAATTTAAAATAAAGTTATTGAGTTCGACCAAACTCATTCCTCGCACTCTAGCTCCGCCCGGACGGAAATTATGGACAAAATTCCCCTTGGGAGTGAATATAGTTATTTCAATTTATGCAGCTATTCTTTGTCGTTCAGTACACAAACGAAGGTTTTCTTTTTTTCTTTCTTTTTGGAAAATATCTATGTGAGATCTAGGAATGACAACTCTTCGCGGGGGCAGGCGGCCCAACATCATCCGAGACATAAGCCTTAATAAGAGACATTAATATATATATATATAATTTAATGAACATCGTTTTCTAAAAAATTAGACATGTGAGGATATGGTATTAAAAAAAATGAGAATTTAGTTTTATAAAGTACAGAAAATTAAATGAATTTAACGTTGATTGCATCACAACTGAAATGGGAGAACCCAGAAAACATACTTCCTCCGTCCCAACTTAAGTGACTCCTTATTTTTTGTAAGTCCCTTTCTATATTTGGTAACAATTCAACTTTAGATTTTTCTTTTTACCATTAATGAGATGATTTATAGCCCACAAATTTCTATGATTTATTTAAGATTATAAGTTTCAAAAGCCTTCATTTATTTCATAAACTCCATGTCCAGTCAAACACTTTCATATAAATTAGGACGGAGAGAGTATAATTTATGTAAGGAAAATAAATAATAAGTTAGATTATTAGATATAGTTACGTGACCAACTAATTAATAGAGAAATATAATTAAGTAAAAAGGTAAAATAAGATTGATAGAAAACTATTTTAATTATATTAATTAGAGGAAGAAATCGAGTTATTAAAAATTAATATGACAATAAAGAAATAAATTTATCAATAATAAGAAATAATTATATAAATATTATACTACTATATATAGAGAAATAGTAATTTTAGGCCCTTAAATTTTTTGGGCCTTCACTTGATTTAGGGTCAAGCCGCCCCTGTTCGCGAGAAAATAAACTGTATAAATAGGTAAAAAAAATAAATTATATATGTATATTATATATTGATTTCCCTAAATTTTATGATATGTTTACTTTTATATATTCTGACACTCTCGGATGGATAGTGAGATCTAGGGCAATACACCGCATTCACTAAATCAGCTGACAACACCGCATGCGTTTTTATGAATACTTTAACGTCCAAAAAATGGAGCAGGTTGAAGTTTCGTCATATTGCATGTAGCATTTTGGATGATAGAGAAAAATTGTAAGGAATAGTACTTAATTATAAATTTATAATTGGCATATCATTTAAAAAGTCATGGCAAATCCATGGGAAAGTGACAGTTCTATTCATTAGTCAGAGTTGGATGTCCTTTCGACATCATTACTTCTCAATAATTGACAAACGAAGATTAATAAATCGAGGGGAGACTACTCATCGCCTAACTTTTTCAACTTACACGTATGCATAATTTTATACAAGAGATATCGGTTTACTTATTATCCCAATTCGATATTTAAGTGTTTTGAATTTAGGATAGTAATAATTTTAAGGCTTTTATTTCTGCTTCAAATTAATATTTACTTTATGTTATTTACAAGCAGTTTAAGCCCGATGTATATTGTATGGGGTAAAATTGACGAATGATAGGTGGATGTTTGTCGAGTTGACACGTGACAGTAAAGACAGGTAGGGTATGAGTCAGCAAATAGTTGGCACCAGTTACAAACATATGACCAGTGTTTTGTGAGTCCGAAGACATTGGAATCGGGGACGAAAGTTTGAAAGTAAGATACCGATTGAAGAAGGAAGCATTCAGAGAGCGGTCGTTACAAAAATATCTATGCGTTTATACTCAACCGTTATGCAGCTATCAATAGGGGTCTTTATTCATATTAAAGAGGAGCTTGATTTGGTGATCTGGTCTCCCTGAATTTAGCTATAAATATAGGAGTTTTTACTCATGTACACACAAAATGCTTGCACGCAAAAAAGGCTAAACTTACTATTGCTTTCTATCAACATCTTTTTGCGCAATACTCTGTTCTTATTCTTGCTTCCGGAGAAGCTCACTTCACAATCTATAGGCTTGTATTTTCTTCAAGTATTCTTAAATAATTTATTTCTGCTCTTACTTATTTTATATTCTTGGATCAATTTAATTCACGTGTCTATAAATTACGTTACAAATTCAACTGTACTGTTTTATGGGTACACAGTTTGGCGCCCACCGTGGGGCATAGACAATTGTGGTATTACTTTGATCTATTCATCTGTTACTAACGTATTTTGATGCTTTTCTTTAGTAAAGTAAAAGCAGATATGGCTACTAATGATATTAACAACTCATACAATGTTGGGACAAATAACGAGCGTGGGGATATTTTCCATGATGGAGATCAACATGATGATTCAACCAGTGAAACTCACAACGACGAAGATGAGACAACTTCGGTTCAGGAAAAACAAAATCCTCAGCGTGTGAGGAATACTACCCCTGATGATATGGATAATGAACCTGTTGTCGAAACGGTAAAAATTTTATGAGTGCAACAAAGGAAAATCATGAATTATCTCTCAAGATAGGATCGGATAATGATTAAGCTCCAGCAAACACTTTTGATTGCTTCTAATAATTCCAATGGAGGATTCTGAGCCCCTCCCAGCGTGCCTGCAAATCAAACAACACAAAGAACCGGTAACATCGCTTCGATGGAGGAGTTTGGATTTAATGATAATCAAGCGGGTGGTGTAGGTAGTGGATCCGGAAATAAGAATAACATAAATGATCCTTTTAGAATCGAGCTCATGAGGTTCATGAAGGAAATAAATGATTGGATGGACCAAAACCCTAAAGAATTCTATGCTCGAATGGATCAGATCCCGGGGGCACCTTCAATATTGAAGGGCTCGGATTCAAAAACATATATTCAGCTACTGTTCAAACCAAGTGCGGCCCTTGAATTGATCCCAAAGAGGTCCAAGATGCTGGATATACCAAAATATGATGGAACTTCGAATTCAGAAGAATACATTACAACTTACACTACAGTTGTAAAGGGAAACGATTTGGCTCCGTATGAGATCAAATCAGTTTTGCTAAAGAAATTTGGCGAAATCTTTACAAAGGGATATTTAACATGGTATTGCTTCTTTAGAAATACTTGCAGATTCTTTTATCAAAGCTCATACTGGGGCGAGGAAATTCCAAGCCAGGCAGGCAGGTATATTCAGAATCGCTCAAGGTAAATTAAACTGTTGTGTGAGTTCGTGATCCATTTTCAAAAGGGTAGGATGTTGTTTTCGGCAGTACCTGATGAATGGGCAACGAAGGCGTTCACCAAAGGCCTCAATCCTTTAAGCCCTGGTGCCTCGAGAAAATTGAATGAGAGCACGTTGGAATTTCAGGCAACCACATGGACAAATGTTCATAATCATTATGAATCAAAAAATCAGAATTGAAGATGATCAATTGAATTCTTCGGTGTCATCTAAGGGTCGTAACGATGATCGAAATCAGGAAAAGTTCAAATATGATTCTGATGTAGGTCGGAGGTCATCCAGATGTCATTTCCAACCTTATTTATCAAATGAAAGATCTGATGGATGTGGAGCTATAGGTTTTTAGTCATGGAAAGATTCGGACATGATAGAAGGATGGATCATAGTTGGAATAGTATGACTTTACAGGATAAAGAATTCTCATGGTCCCGGATTCAGGATATCCCCGATTGTCGGATTACAATTTTAATATTAGTTTGATAGAGTTAGTTTCAGCTATGAGAAATATCGAGGAGGCAAGGTTTTTGAAACCAATTCGATTAGATCCCAGTCAAAGGGATCCTAGTTTGTGGTGAGAATTCCGCGGAACACATGGCCACAGGACAGGGACTGTCGGCACCTTCGTGAAGAAGTAGTGATACTGTTGAAAAATGGTCACCTTAGAATAATTTTGAGTGATTGGCTAAGAAAAATTACATGAGGAGTCATGATGCAACGGAACAGGTGAAACAAGCCACAGGACCACCCCGTTTAACAGTAAACATGATTTTGGTAGGGTAAAGTAAAATGGGTGACGTTTGCGGCAGCGAAGAAGATGAAGATTTTGGTATTAGAAGATAATAAAATCACCTTCATAGAGAAAGATGATGACGGCCTTAGTTTATCGCACAATAACGCTTTGGTAATATTTTTAAATATTTTAGATTTAAAATTAAACGTATTTTGGTTGATCCAGGTTGTTCAGTCAATATCATCCAATTGAGGGTCTTGGAATAAGCAAAGTTAACTAGAAATATAGTTTCGGCAACAAAGCTTCTGGCTGGATTCAACTTAACGAGCGTAACGACCCGAGGGGAGATCTTACTGCCTACACATGCCGAAAGGGTAACAAAAATTACTTTATTCGAGGTGGTGGATGGCGATATGGGCTACAACATGATCCTTGGTAGACCATGGATTCATGAAATGAAGGATGTGCCATTAACTTACCATCAATTGCTGAAGTTCCCAATACCGGATGGGATCAAACATATTAGAGGTGATCAACCTGATGTGAGAGAAATGAATGTAGTCACCTTATCTAGTAGCAAGGCGAAGGGAACCAATAATAGAAACTACAGGAACTAATGTCTACTTCCTCTCCGATCCTGGTTGAAGCCTATGGAGAGGAGGAGACACCAGATTTTTATCAGGTGCCTAGATACTTCTAGGTACCAGAAGAAACGGATGCAACAAAGTCAACTGCATAAGAACTTGAACAAATTGCTTTGTTCACAGAATTTTCGGATAAAAAGGTTTACTTGGGAACATGGTTGAGCCCTGAAATCAGGCTTAGAATTATTGGATTTTTAAAAGCTAACTTTGATTCTTTTGCATGGTCTCATTCAGATATGACAGGTATTCCACTGGATGCGGCTATCACAAGTTAAGTTTGGATCCTAATTTCTTTCCGATAAAGTAAAAGAAGCGGCTGATAACCGAGATGAGAAATAGGTTTGTAAAAGAAGAGGTAATCAGGTTATTAAATATAGATTCTATATGTGATGTAAGTTGTCCTAATTGGTTAGCTAACGTAGTGGTTGTACCTAAAAAGAATAATGAGTTTAGAATGTGTATAGACTATAAAGATCTAAATAAGACTTGCCCTAAGAATTCTTTTTCATTGTTAAACATCACCCAAATGATCGATGTTACGGTTGGGCATGAGTTGATGAGTTTTCTTGGTGCATACTCTGGGTATAATCAAATTAAGATACACCCGAAGGATCAAGAAAAAACCCCATTCATCATAAATTTTGACACATATTGCTATAATATGATGCATTTTGGGCTTAAAAATGCCAGAGCCACTTACCATAGGCTCGTTAATAAGATGTTGGAGCGTCAAATTGGAAAAACTAACATGAAGTTTAATCTGGAGAAGTGTGCTTTTGAAGTTGGGTCTGGGAAATTCCTTGGCTTCTTGGTTTCTCAAAGGGGGGACTAAAGTAAATCCCGACGAGATTAAGTCTATAGAAAATATCCCTGACCAGCTGAAAAGTGTAAAGGAGGTACAAAGGCTAACCGGCAAATTAGCAGCCCTTAGCAGATTCATACCGAGGTCAATCGGAGAAATGTCATTTTTTCTTTTCTCTATTAAATAAGAAAAATGATTTCACGTAGACTCTAGAATGCCAGCAAGCATTGAAAAAATTAAAGAAGTATCTGTCTAGCCCTCCTTTGATGTCAAAATCGAAGGAGGGAGAGCAATTTTTAATCTATATAGCAGTATCAAAGGTTGCAGTAAATGTAGTTCTGGTTCAGGAGGAAAAAGTTACACAACTACCTATATATTATGTTAGTAAAGTTCTTTCAGGTGCGAAAATACGATACCCGCACCTGGAAAAGTTTGCTCTAGCTCTCGTAGTTGCCTCTCGAAAGCTTAGACTCTACTTTTAATGACACCCAATAGTTATTGTGATGACCTTTTTCCCTGAGGAGTGTTCTTCATAAACCTGAGTTATCGGGTCGATTGGCTAAATGGAAAGTTAAATTTAGTGAATTTGATTTTGAATATAAGCCTCGGACTGCTATTAAGTCACAAGTTTTGACCGACTTTGTGACTGACTTTATCCCAAGAATGATGCCTTTAGCTACTAAAGAAGCAGTTCTAGTATCAGGAATTGTATCTGTGTATGGACCTTGTTTATGTATGGAGCCTCTAACGCAAAAGGTTACGGTCTTGGGATAGTACTAATCACTCATTCGGGAGAAACCTCAAGACACGCCATTAGAACTGTTCCATTAACTAACAACGAAGCCGAGTATGAAGCTTTGGTTGTTGGACTTGGATTTGCCGGGGACTAGGCTCCGAGGTGATTGAAGTAAAATAAGACTTTTAGTTGGTAGTAAATTTTATATATGGAATATTTGATACCAAATAAGAGCGTATGCAGCAATACTTGAGTAACGTTCAAGTTTCACTTTCCCCGGTTCAGGGATTGTCGGTGATTTATATCCCAAAGGAAAATACATAGAGGCGGATGCGTTGGCCAATTTAGTGTCATCCATATAAATGACAGGAGTTGATTTCGGTGTAATTGTTCAGCTGTTGCATTCAGTACTGGACGTGGATGGGTATTACGAAGTTAACTCAACCAACCTAATCTGAGATTAGAGAAACGAGTTTATAAAACATTTAAGGCATAGAAAATTTCCCGAAGATTCTAAATCCTCCCAGACATTAAGAATAAAGGTTGATCGGTATTGTCTTGTTGACGGACAATTATACCGAAGGTCTTTCCAAGTACCGTTGACTGGATATTAAGAACATCACATGTTGATTATGTAATGAGAGAGGTTCACGAAGGGGTTTGTGGAATTCACTCTGGTGCAGACTCATTTGTGCTCAAATTGATAAGGGCCGGTTATTATTGGCCCCAGATGAAACAAGATGCGAAGGCATTTATACAAAAATGTAATAAGTATCAGCGTCATGATCAATTAATGCATCAACCGGTGGAGGTTCTGCATTCGGTGGTGTCATCGTGGTAGTTCATGAAATGGGGGATGAATAGAGTCGTTCCTTTGCCTCAAGGGCCCGGGCAGGTAAAATTTATTGTATATTTAAATAACTATTTCACTAACTGGGTTAAAGCCGGTGCTTTCAAGAATATTGGAGAGCGAGAAGTGATTGATTTCATTTGGGATCATATCATTTCTCGGTTTGGAGTACCAAAAGAAATTGCTTGTGACAATGGGCCATAATTTATAGATTCCAAGTTACAAAATTTCTAAAAAGATTGAAGATCAAAAGGATCACCCCCCCCCCCATATCATCCAAGTGTTAACGGTCAAGTGGAGTCAACCAACAAGATGATAATTCAAAACCTCAAAAGAAATTAGAAGATGCTAAAGGTAGTTGGACAGAAGAGCTACCGGGAGTGTTGTGGGCATATTGAACGACGGCAAAGTCGAGCACATGAGAAATGCCTTTTTCCCTTGTATACAGTGTGTAAGCTTTAATTTCGGTGGAGGTAGAGGAACCGATCATAAGGTATGCTTGAGAAAATGAGCAGGAGTATGATGAAGAAAAGTTAATTAAGTTGGACTTTCTTGAGGGGCGTCGGAACTTTAGCTTATGTAAGGATGGTGGCACAAAAGTAAAGGATGGAACGTTACTATAATTGCAAAGCAAATCTTCGTTATTTTTGGTTTTGCAGAAGGTAACTCAAAGTAGCTGGTATATCAATGCTAAAAAGTTAGGACTAACCTAGGAAGGACCTTATCGGATTTTAGCTAAAACCGGTAAAGAGTCATATCAATTGGAAAATCAAGATGGAGTAAAATTACCAAGAAATTGGAACGTGACTCATCTCAAAAGGTATTATAGTTGAAGATCCTTGACGATACTGCAAGTATGTGCTGCACTCGTTTTCCCTTCGTCCAGTTTTTGTCCCAATAGAGTTTTCTGGCAAGATTTGTAATGAGGCAGCGACGTAAATCATACTACAAAGAAGGATCGTTGACAACAACAAGAACTCCAGTGTTCGAATTCTCATACTTTGCATCCAAACACTAGGGGAAATTATTGTATATCACGGCACTAAAAGTGTCAAGGAAACCGGAGACTATTAGAACCGAAAGTTGTATCTCGAGTCAGGACCGGGAAATGAATGATTAGCCCTATATAAATAAGTAGTACAAGTTAGCCACATATATTGTCAGCTTTATTTACTTAAACGAATTTTAAAAAAATGCTCATGTAAATTTACTTTTGAAAATGAAAGGAATAAATTAAAGTCCTTTTATTTTTATCTTATTTCTTGTGCAAATGATACAATATGTCTTTTTTATTTGAATATTACTTAAACTTCAAATGTTAGTGCCAGAATGAATAGGAGACGTCTTCTTCAAGAGCACCATAAACATAAGGGCCCTCTCTTATGAAACCCTCATAATTAAAAGGTAAAAATCAAAAGCAAGAATGCCCGGTATTAAGTTATCGGATGTTAAAATTCCCGAACTTTATCAATAGAAAAATGAAAAGATATCTTTTGCACAAGAAGTTAAGTATAATATGTCTTTTATTTCAAAAATACCGAACTCAATAGAGGTTTTAGCATAGTTACAAAAATAAATGCATTAATTTGTTTTATCAGCAGAGCCCGGAGGACGAGAAGTCTCTGCTGCATTTTTTGAAGGTGAAGGCTGCTCAGCATCTGATTCAGTACTTTCATCCTTGTCTTTTTCTTCTTCTTCTTATTCAACTTTTTTCTCGATTTTTGAGGACTTAGAGCAAGTGCTCGAGGAGCTTGATGCAGTGGGTCGGGCAGGAATATTCTCAAAGGCGGTTGTCTCCAATTCAAGGGCTTCAGCGATGCAGTCATCTATATTCGAAATAACTTCTTTGGCATCCTCCAAAGTTTTTCTCCTCATGTGATAAACTGCATGAGTTTTCTCAAGAAGAAAAGAATCCTCTTGATCCCGGAGTTTGGTTTGGAGCCTTTGGATTTTGAACTGCAGTCCATCATTTTCAACCCTCAAGATATCATAGGTCCGACAAAAGTCACTATTTGTTTTCGCATATTTGCGATTTTTCTCCATGACCCTTTTGAGCCTTTCCTCCATTATTGCCTGCTTCTCCTCGGTCGTAGCAACTTCCTCGATTTTGTGACACAAGTTTTCTTCCAACTTGTTGATTTGTTCCATGAAAGCAGACTCGCGTTCGGCAGCAGAAGCCACAACATCTTGCAGCTCAGCCTACATAGTCTTCAGCTCAGTAATCTCAGCATGCAACTGAGTGGCCTCTTGGCAATGTGCCATTTTCTCCTGCTCAGTTTGCTCCAACCTAGCCTCAAGTTTGCCCATCTGAGTAAGCCTTGCCTTTAAAGCCGGGAGACGCTCAGCAAGTTGGTCCCATTCAGTAGCAATTTAATATCGCTCGTCAGCAAGTGTCTCTTTGGCTAGGATCATCTTTTGTAAGTCCTCGAAGGCGAGAAGGTTATCCTGTGAAGTTGAAGATTAAATTTATTGAAGGTAATGACTAACAAGTGAAAAGGAAAAAGAGAAGAATAAATTATACCTAGGCAGCAAAGTTCATGCTATTATTAATCAAGCATTCCGCAGAAAGAGCATCCATCTTTCTCCGGTCTTTGTTTGAATATAAAAGGATTCAAGTAGTTGGTAACTCCCATCGGCTTGAAAATAAAGTAGCACTCATTCGAAACCAAAAAGGTAACACTGCATTTACCATTGGGGTTTCGGATGGGTACCGGAAAAGCATTTTCTATGTTTCCAGGAAAACTCCAAGATGACGGAGTTAATTTCTTGGCCAAGCCTTAAAGTGAAAAGGTACATGTAAATGTACATATACCCTGGTCTACTAAAAGTGATACTTTCCATTTTATTAGGGGATAAAATGTCAATGTTGTTCTAGCCACTATCATCTTCACAGCGAGAATACTAGCAGGGTGAATAGAAGAAGAATATTTACCAACAGCTTTGTTTCTATTGGTTTTTGGGTTAGAGGATTCCTATTGAACATGAAGATTTGTCTCACAATTTAATTGAGAGGGGATGATTGTGTTGGTAAAAGGAGGACCGACATCAGGTTCCTTAGACTTGTTCTCCCTGGATGGGTCGCCTCCGATGTAAGAGTTTGTGTAACCGGGGGAAGGGATAGGAGAAGACATAGTGATGGAAAATATGAAAATGAAAGTTTTACTGAGAAAGGAGGAGTTGTAGAAAAGATTTAAGAGAATTCGAAGAAGGAAGGTTTGTAAAAGTGAAAGGTAAAAGTGATAAGAATGAGAAAAATTTATAGGCCGCAAAATGAAGGTCATCATTACCTAGGTAACTAGCAAAAGTATTTATCAAATCAAGGGTTAAACGTGTTCGGTTCATTAAATGCAAGGAGACATGTGTTCTTTCAAGTGTGAGCACCTAATTTTTAATTATATTTGAATTTTTATCACCTTCTACTATGTAAATATTTTCAGAATTTAATATATATTTTTTAGCTTTGTTACACTTATATATATATATATATATATATAAAAATTATTAATAATTTAAAAGATCAATTATTACTATTAGTATTATTTTTATTATTATTTTTATCTTTATTTTATAAATAAAATGAATTAAAAACCGAAAATAAATAAAAATTAATTTTATTTTTAAAAACAAATTTCGGATGGGAGTTAAAAAATAGGAAAAGTAGAAATATAAAATTAAAAAGTAAAAGTAAAAGTAGGTAGAAATTTTTAATAAAAAAAGTAAAAGAAAGTGGAAAATTAAAAAAAAATAAAAGTAAAAGAATGTGGAAATTTAAAAAATTAAAAGTAAAATAAAGTTGGAATTGAAAAAATAAAATTAAGGGTATCTGATTTTTTTTTTTTTAAAAGTAAAAGTAAGTGGGAAATAAAAAAAGAAAAGTAAAATAAGTGGGAAATAAAAAAGAAAAGTAAAAAGTGGGATTTTAAATATATTAAAAGTAAAAAAAGTGAGAAATTAAAAAATAAAAGTAAAGGAAAGTGGGGAATTATTGTTTTTTTTTAAAATAAGAAAAATGGGAAGTGGAAATTCTTTTTAATTAAAAATAGAAAAATAAATAAAAAATAAAAAATAAAAATCTGAAAATTCCGAATATTTTTTCTATAAATAGAAGAGAAATGTGATGAAAAAAAAGAGAGAGAGAGAAAGGGAAAATAGGGAGGAAAGAATTGAGAAAAATGTATTTTTCTTCTTCTAGGATAAGGAAATTTCTACTCGTTTCATTCTTTCTTCGGCTTTCTTTCGAAAAAACCAGCAGCTTCACTACCCCAAAACCATCAGCTCTTGACCACTTTTGAGCCATCATTAACCACCACCCCCCCCCCCCCCAAAAAAAAACAAAAGTTCCAAAAATAGCCACTAAATCGTCAGTTTTGCAAGGTCGATTGAGGTTGCAAGTTGAGATTTGCCGCTCGAGTTTTCCGTGGTCCGAAGGGTCCAGTTGAGAGCTATCCGATCATTGAGTGGTTGTAATTTAAATCAACAATCATCAATACAAAGGTTCACTTCTCTTTCTATTTTATTTTTCTCATTAATGTTTTTGGTCACTCTGTTTTAATTTAACTTTGAGTATGATATGATCGAGTTCGCATCTGAGTGTGTTAAGATTAATTTGTTCTCATGTTGAGTATTTGTTACGATTAATTTATTTTCCTTTTTAGTAGTTCATATGGTTAATTTTATTGATGAATATGTATTAATTTGTTACTTTTCTTATTTATTCAATGAAGTAATGACTTTTCATTTTTAGCATGCTTTAGTTTTATTTTGATCTCCTATCTTAGTGACTAAATTGGTCCTGCCTGTATCTATCTATTCCAGCCATAAATTTAGTCTAGTTTTAAATATTGGTTAGCAGTAAAATTATAAGAGATTAGGTTGGGCCATGATCGGTGTAAGACTTTAATTGGACTTTCCTAACGTATTTATGGGCTAATTGTTGCACATGACCAAAAACAAATAAACATTTACAAGCTAGCCAACTTTTTTCCGTAATTAATTTACTTAATTTCCTCCATAACAATATACATACCTCATGACCTTACAATAATGTCAACAAAAAAAATTAGTAATTGAATAATATTCGAACATCGTAGCTTGATTTAGGTGCGATTAATAATAAATTATCGTGACTATGGGTACGGTTCCCGTGGCATAGTCATGATACATAAACCCCAATTCAAGTGCGCGTTTCATGCGACTTGACTTCAACTTCGAATAATAATAAAAATAAGCATGTTGTAAATCACGGGTGCGTTTCACGTGACGCGATTCGCAATATGTACAAAAATAAAATGAGTGTGCAACATCGCGACTTGTTCAAATAAGTTCCATAAATAATTAAAAGCGGTTAAAAGTTAAAAATGCACAATAGGTTTTAAGCATGTATTAAATCAGATAATTAGGCCAATCATTAATAGTTGAGCGACCGTGCTAAAACCACAAAACTCGGGAGTGCCTCACACCTTCTCCCGGCTTAACAGAATTTTTTACTCGGTCTTCTGTGTTCGCGGACCATAAATAGAGTCAATTTTCTTGATTTGGGATTTTAAAATAAATCGGTGACTTGGGACACCATAACTTATTCCAAGTAGCGACTCTGAATTAAATAAATAATCCCATTTTAAATAATATCACTTAAATTGGAAAAACTCCCATATCCCTTATCCCCTCGGAAAAAATGAGGTGTGACAGCTCTGGCGACTCTGCTGGGCAAACGAACCCAGAATCTCTGGTTCAGGGTTCAGAATTCGAGCTTAGAATAACTGTTATGCTTGGCATTCTTGTGATTCTATGATATTACATGTTTGGGCCTAATGTGCTAAATGTCGCTTTTTACCACTTTGATATTGATTGAACTGTATATAAACTATTACGAAACCCTCTTCTCTCTGAGTCTTCTAAATCTTCTGGGAAGCGTGCGCTTCGTGTAACTTCTTTTCTGTTAAAGTCATATCCTAATTTTAGAATGAGGTACGGACAAGTTGCAAAGCCGGTGAAGCTTCTGTATTCCTGGTACGCTGCCCCCCCCCCCGGCTCGAGTTGTCTGCTCGGGTAAGCGAGGTCTAGAACAATACACCCAGTATTTAAACTTAGAATGACATAACCTCATGCTGGATCCCTAGTAGGTACGCTTGTTTGCATCATGTGCATTTGACTTTGGGGACTCAACACAGGGGTTGGGTCCATCTAGGACAGGTGTACCCAAATCAAAAGACCATCCTGATTCATTGTTACGTGCTACTTGTACATTTATTTGTTTCGGCTTGCATGTTGACCGTCTTCTATAAAAGGGAAAGAAAATCAAGAAAAAATAAGAGTGAGGCAAAAGAGAGAAATTTACCCGATTTTCGAAAATTCAGGTATTTGAAAATCCCCAAACTCTGCCAACATTTTGCAAAAAATAAAAAAAAATCATTTCCGAATACGCCAAATATTTTCAAAATAAAAGGTCATGCTTTTCTTACCGAACTACGCGGGTCTGATTCTCACCGGATGTGAGATACGTAGGCAAACCTCATCGGTTCCGGCCCCAATTTTCAAAAATTCAAAAATATTTTCCTTTAATTCCTTCTTTATAAGTTTTTCTTTGACACATAAAATCCAAAAAATTTCCTTCTTTCGTAGAAGTTTTTCTTTTGGAAATTAAAAAAAAAAGTTAAAATCCAAAAATATTTTTCTTTAATTCATTCTTTAGAAGTTTTTCCTTAGAAAATCACAAATAAAAAAAAACTAAAACCAAAAAAATATATATATATTTCTTTATAAAAGTCTTTCATTTGAAAAAAGAAACAAATCAATTCAAAATCCAAAAATATTTTCTACCTTTTTTTAGAAGTCTTTCTCCCAAAATATTAAAAATAAAATCCAAAATAATATTTTCTTTCTTTTCAAAAATTCTCAAAAAAAAAAAAGAAATCGAAATAAAAATAAAAAATTCTTTCTCTTTATAAGTCTTTCGAAAATTAAAAAAAAAAGAAAAACAAAATTCAAAATCCAGAAAAAAGAGTTAGTTTGTTTACTTTTCCTGATCTTTTCCGAACTACGCAAGATCTGATTCATACGGCGTCATGATACGTAGGCAATCCCCATCGGATTCGATCATTGACATCAAATAAAGTGAGTGAAAAAAAAAGAGAAGAAAGAAAAAGAAAAAAAGTGACAAAAATAACAACAACAAAAAAGCAAAAAAAAAAACAAAGAGCAAAAAAAAAAAAAAAAGAAAAGAGCAAGAGTGAAAAATCCAAAAAGAGAACTCTGTGTCCAGATTGACAAAGAAAATCGCGGAATGTTTTTGTGAATATGCTGTCATATGGCGCGAGCAAGCCGCCAGGAGAAAGCCTCAAATGGACGAAACAGAAATGGTTACGGTCTTCCTACAGGCCCAAGAGACAAACTACTTCTAGAACATGTTGTCTACTATGGGTAATCCGCGTGCCGAGACTATCAAAATTGGGGAGATGGTCGAAAATGGTTTAAAAAACAGGCCAAATCTTGAGTCATGCTGCATGTAAGGCCACATCACAGGCCGTTCAGAGTGGTTCATAGGGTTTGATGAACAGAAATTGGAGAGATGAGGAATTTGATACGGCACTGAAGGCCCTTGCAGCCCTTGCCGAGACAGAGAAAAAGCCAAAAATGATCGCCAAGCCTGAAAGTTCCCTATCAGACGGGAGTCTTAGTAGCCAGTCTTGCTATCCTTTCTGCGTCCGGATTATCTCAAGGTGTGATCAGGATGTTTTACTTTATTGTCTTACTTTCCGGTGTAAACCCATCTATCTTTAAAATTCAAAAAAAAAATCAATCGAAATTAAAAAAAAAAAGAACAAAATCAAATGAAATTAATATTTCATTGTCCAAGAATGTCACTTTTCTTAATTTTGTCACTTCTCTTATTCTTTTTTCAGTTCTGTTAAATGCAGATTTCAATAACCTGGCCTGCTTGCGGACTTCATGCCCCGATCCTAAAACGCTATCGGACTTCGAAATAATGAATCAAGAATCAGAATGCAATGAAGATAGGTTTAAGGAAATAAAATAAAGAATCAGAACAACTAAAGGAAAATTGGCTTCAGGTTGGAAAGGTCCATACATTGCACAAGAGTACTGCCAAAAGAGAGCGGTATACTTGGGATACATCGAAGAAAATGTCTCTGAAACAACAGTCAATGCAGGTGCAGTCAAAAGGTACTATGTTGGGTCCTCTATATAGCATTAATGTTCTCCGGTTAGGATACAGAAGGCTTTCTTTCTCACTATCCAAATATTTAACCCTTTGCAAACCCTTTTGAATCGGCTCCCATTCTTTGATTACCCTCATTGGAACCAGGAAGTCATTATTGAAAAATAAAATGATATTGGAAGGATAAAAAAGGAAGAAAAGACAAAGAAAATGAAATGAAAAATGAAAAGAAAAGAGAAAAAAGGAAAGGAAAAAGAAAGAGAAGAAACCAAAACAGAAAAGAAAACCAAAACAAAAGAAAATGAGAAACAAAAAATCCTTGAATTACGTTTGACTTGATTCCTAAAGGATACGTAGGCAGCCTCTCTTTGGGGTTCAGTCACACCAAAATAAAAATCCAAATTCCCTCAAAAGTAAAACTGGGGCAGATGTTATAATGGTTTGGCGATGGTTTTGTTTAAAAGGTTCCAAAGTTGTAATTCAATCCAAATTCATTTTACCCAAATCCTTTTCAAGTCCTTCCGATCAATCGGCAAAGAGATTCAAAATGGGAGGATACAGTTACTCGGATCTGATATAACAAAATAAGAGAAATAAAATAAGAGAGTTTTATTGGTGAAAACCTCACGGGCATCACAAGTCGATGGTAAGTAGAGAAATTCGAAAATGAGAGAGTCTTGTTAGTGAAAACTAACAAAGAGAACTATAAGGCGATGGTGAGAATAGAAATGAGAGAGGCCAGCTGGTGAAAACCCGCAAAGGGCGCCACTGATCGAAAAGAGGATCCTCACAGTCACTGGCATCGACACAGTCCTGGGCAAAGTTTCTTAGTCTCAAAGCAAGAGTTGTGATGAATTTCTGAGAGTTGGACGGTTTACACAGATCAGGCATCTAGTCCAAGAGGCATGTCATGTTCATTGAAGTCTGTATACACTCCAGATAAGTCCTTCTTTCTTTCCCCCGAAAGGGGTACCTCTTGTCTAAATTCATTTGTCTATTCCATTGTTTGCTTTTCTTTGAATCCTTTTCGGTTTAACTCTGTTTTGAAACTAAGACAAATAAGGGAAGGCAGGACTGATTTACAGGGTTCTCACTTGATACAAGCCAATATGAAAAAGAAAAGGCACCCAATCTCGGCAAGGGCATCAAGTTGACTCCAACTGGCCATGTTGGCCGATGTTTCGAAATCAAAAACCGTTGAAAGAGGAAATTCAAAGTCAAATGACCACAAGGGCAAAATAAAGGTTGAAAAGGTTAAGTCCCACGTGACTAACCATCATGGCAAAATCCGAAAAAGCCAGAGGTTTTCCGAGGTTAGAAATGCAATCGATATTCAGGAAACAACCAGTTGCAACTGAAAGGACCGAGACCAAGTGACTGAAACAATCAAGGCCACAAAACCAACCACCGTTTCAAACTGACAAATTTTTCTTTGTTTGAAAAAAAAGGGAAACAGGTGCAATCCAAAAGCAACCTTGCAAGAAGCAGGTGCAACCAAAATGAAATTACGCAAATGATAGAAACAGTTTTGCAGCAACTACTGCAAAAGGGAAGTTTTCTCCAAACTCTTTCCCGCATTTTACTCATTATCTTAAAAAAATATATGAAATTAAAAAGAAAGAAAAAAAAAATCATAGTAGTATAGGGTCTCCAATCCCTAGCTGCGTTTTCCAACATAGGGTCTCCACTCCCTAGTTGATAATGTTTAGACATAGGGTCTCCACTCCCTAGTCTCTTTTCCAACATAGGGTCTCCACTCCCTAATTGATGTTTTTAGACATAGGGTCTCCATTCCCTAGTCTGCTTTTCCAACATAGGGTATCCACTCCCTAGTTGATGTTTTTAGACATAGGGTCTCCACTCCCTAGTCGTTTTTCCTACATAGGGTCTCCACTCCCTAGTTGATGATTTTTAGACATAAGGTCTCCACTCCCTAGTCGCTTTTCCAACATAGGGTCTCCACTCCCTAGTTGATGTATTTTAGACATAGGGTCTCCACTTCCTAGTCTATTTTCCAACATAGAGTCTCCACTCCCTAGTTGATTGTATTTTAGACATAGGGTCTCCACTCCCTAGTCTCTTTTCCAGCATAGGGTCTCCACTCCCTAGTTGATGTTTTTAGACATAGGGTCTCCATTCCCTAGTCTGCTTTGCCAACATAGGGTCTCCACTCCCTAGTTGATGTTTTTAGATATAGGGTCTCCACTCCCTAGTCTACTTTTCCAACATAGGGTCTCCAATCCCTAGTTGATGTTTTTAGACATAGGGTCTTCACTCCCTAGTCGCTTTCCAACATAGGGTCTCCACTCCCTAGTTGATTGTATTTTAGACATAGGGTCTCCACTCCCTAGTCTCTTTTCCAACATAGGGTCTCCACTCCCTAGTTGATGTTTTTAGACATAGGGTCTCCACTCCCTAGTTGATGATTTTCCAACATAGGGTCTCCACTCCCTAGTTGATGTTTTTAAATATAGGGTCTCCACTCCCTAGTATCTTTTCCAACATAGGGTCTCCACTCCCTAGTCTCTTTTCAAACATAGGGTCTCCACTCCCTAGTTGATGATTTTCCAACATAGGGTCCCCACTCCCTAGTTGATGCTTTTCCAACATAGGGTCTCCACTCCCTAGTTAATTATTTTTAGACATAGGGTCTCCACTCCCTAGTCTCTTTTCCAACATAGGGTCTCCACTCCCTAGTTGATTTTATTTTTAGACATAGGGTCTCCACTCCCTAGTCGCCTTTTCCAACATAGGGTCTCAACTCCCTAGTTGATTTTATTTTAGACATAGGGTCTCCACTCCCTAGTCGCTTTTCAAACATAGGGTATCCACACCCTAGTTGTTTGATATTTTAGACATAGGGTCTCCACCCCCTAGTATCTTTTTCAACATAGGGTATCCACTCCCTAGTTGATGATTTTTCAACATAGGGTATCCACTCCCTAGTCTCTTTTCAAACATAGGGTCTCCACTCTCTAGTTGATGATTTTCCAACATAGGGTCCCCACTCCCTAGTTGATGATTTTTAGACATAGGGTCTCCACTCCTTAGTTTATTTTCCAACATAGGGTCTCCACTCCCTAGTTGATGTTTTTAGACATAGGGTCTTCACTCCCTAGTCGCTTTTGCAACATAGGGTATTCACTCCCTAGTTGATGTTATTGTAGATATAGGGTCTCCACTCCCTAGTCGTCTTTTCCAACATAGGGTCTCCACTCCCTAGTTGATTTTATTTTTTGACATAGGGTCTCCACTACCTAGTCGCTTTTTCCAACATAGGGTCTCCACTCCCTAGTTAATTTGATCTTAAATGCAGGGTGCACCATTCCCCGATATCTTTGCCAATATAGGGTATCCCATTCCCTGGCCACATTTTCCCAACATAAGGTATACCAATACTTAGTTGAGACATCCTTTTGATAATAAAAGAACACAATAAAAAAAAGACATTTTCAGGGTAAACCACTCCCGACCTTTTATTACTTTCAATAAAGAAGTAGTTTAGAATTTTGTTACAATAAGTCACGAAATTTTCCTAGTGCAAACTGGGGCATAAAAATTTCGTTTGATTGTTTGTTTTGGTGTCTGAGTAGGTTTTACCTCGAGGCACAGGATTCGAGATGACCATAAGAAGAAGTCTCAATTCAGAATAAAAGAAAAGAAAAAAAATAAGTGAATCCAAAATGCAAAAGCAATTGAAAAGATGTGGAATGTTAAGACATGACTAAAGCCACGAGCATTGGAGTCCCGTTTTGATTAGAAGAAGCTATAGAACAATGAACTAGAACCTACAGCTAGCGAGCATCAAGGTTTAGATCAGAGTCTGCATGAAGAACCAGTCAAGACTCAAGATCAAGTTTCTGAAGACTCATTGATAGGAATCTTGTAACTCATAATTGATAGGCTTGTTTAGTTTCTTTTTTATTTTGATATAATAGCAGGACCGCGGACCGGAGCCTCTACGGAACCTCACTCGACTCCTCAACTCATCATTCCACCATTCTCCTTGAACTACACGCGACCTGATTCCCCTATAACCCGGGATATGTAGGCTGTCCAAAACCAGGACTCGGTTGCACTCTATCTTTTATTTCTTTTCCTTTTGAATAATGGTTTGGTAAAAAATTAGTCATGTGGCTCACCTAGTCTTTGCCTGAAAACTCTTCATGTTTCCAAGCAAAGAGGGGCAGTTGTGAGCACCTAATTTTTGACTATATTTAAATTTTTATCACCTTCTACTATGTAAATATTTTTAGAATTTAATATATATTTTTTAGCTTTGTTACACTTATATATATATATATATATATATATATATATATATATATATATATATATATATATATATATATATATATATATATATATATATATATAGTGTAACAAAGCTAAAAAATATATATTAAATTCTGAAAAATATATATATATATATATATATAAATTTATTTTATTTAAAAATAAAGATAAAAATAATAATAAAAACTTATATCGGGCACATATATATCGGGCCTGAGGCTGTAGTTTATTTATCAGATATATAGGTGGTTCATCATTCAGAAGAGGGAGTATTCATATCCTTACTTCTTTTGTTTAGTTGAGTTATCATTTATCAGTTATCATTTCAGTTTCACTTTCAGCAGTTATCATTTCAGTTATCAGTTATTAGTTATCATTTCAGTTTCAGTAGTTATCATTTTAGTTTTCTGTTATAAGTTCTCAGTTATCAGCTCAGTTTCAGTTTCAACATTTACAGTTCTTTCTTTCAGTTATTTTACATACCAGTACAATTCAAATATACTGACGTCCCTTTTTGCCCGAGGCCTGTATCTCACGATGTGGGTAATGATTTACAGGTTGACGATTCAGAGCGCTAGAATTCTCGTACTAGCTATTTGGTGAGCCCCAGTTCTTTCGGGGCATTACCAGTATTTTACAGTCTTTTAGTATTTACAGACAGTCAGTGTTTTCAATACTTCATTAGAGGCTTCATAGACTAGAGTAACAGTTAGACAAAGTCACAAGCTTTTCATGTTAAGCAATGTTGACTACAGATATGCTTCATACTTGTATTAGTATTTCCACACTTTGATTTATATCATTCAGACTTTCAGTATATCAGTATGTGTTTGTAATGACCCGACTTATTATTTTGAACATTTACGCTCCTTCCAACTATTTGAAGTCTTGAATAGCTTCATATGATGTATTATGACGCGTGTGAATTGTCGGTTTTAATTTTCAAGTGTTTCGGGATTAGTTCGAAAGAATAAATTCCATGTTAGAAGCCTTAAGTTGAAAAGAGTTGACCGGAGTTTGACTTTTGAGCAGAACAACTCCGGAATGGGATTTTTATAGTGTCAACAGCTTTGTATGGAGATTTCAGACTTAGGCGTATGTCCGGATTTGGATTTGGAAGTCCGTAGGAGAATTCGACGCATTTTGGCGAAAGTTGGAAAATGGAAGATTTTAAGAAAAATGTCGACTGAGAGTTGACCTTGATGTATTTGGCTTGGACTTCAATTCCGGAAATTTGAATAGCTTCGTTATGTCATTTACGACTTGTGTGCAAAATTTGAGGTCATTCCGGATCGATTTGTTATGTTTCGGCATAAGACCTAACTTAGAACGAGATTATCTACATATATATATATATATAAGGTGTTATGTGATGCACAACCTATCAAATAAAAGATCTTCGAGTCTAGTTTTTTACGCTTCAAACCGTTCGTCATTTGGACATTTCTACAAGAAGTTATAATCAAATTACCAAAGGCTGGCCGAGGAGACTGCGGATACGAAGCATCCGGAGCCGCATCCGAAAAAGGGGCTGGCAGTGAAGTGCAGCCATAGCATCCGGGGCAGCATCCAAAACCCAGAAATCTAGGCCTATAGATACAATTTCGGGGTTCATTTTCCCCAATTTTGGAGCTCTTCTCCACTCTCTGAAGACCACCAACTCCTCTCTTCTTCAAGGTACGCAATCCCCATTATCTTGATGTGAAATTCCATTATTTCTACACTAGTATTGATGAAATCTACACATAAAATACTTAGATCTTCAAGAAATTTCTTCAAGAACTCAAAGGAGGGTTTTGCAAGATTTCTTCCAAAAAGGTAATCCAATACCCTTAGACTTACATGTATGTATATATTATGGGAATATGAGTATCAATTAAGTATTAGAACTTATGGTATGGCGATTGGAAGCCATATGTTCCCAATTTAAATACATAACCATTGTAGAGATTGAAAGGTGATTATTTGATGGAATTTGGTTGGTTGGGTGCGGATGGATGGTCATGTATGTGATGTTGGAAGTTATGAATTGTTTAAGAATGATGGTGGGATAAATTGTTGGTAAATGGTAGTAGTTGGATGAACTAATTCTATGGTTAAGATATGTAGAGATTCATGCCTACTAGGTGTTTGATAAAATGCCTAAATGACCAAAAATCTGGAAACTTGTTTACTAATATTGGTGCAATTGTTTTGCATTGTTGTAGATTGAAATTTGTTTAGTGTGGTGGACCATCGTAGTATTATTAAGGGGTGAATTTCAGATTTGAGCCGTCCGAAGGTGGCTTCCCTCACGAAGATCATTTAAAACATTGACTTAGTTTCGTCGAGGTAAGTGTCTTGCTTAACCTTGAGTGGGGGAATTACCCCTTAGGCATTGAGTATTATGTGCAATTTGTGTAATTGAAATCCATGTACGCAAGGTGACGAGTATGTACTTGGTTTATATGTGCAAATTTCATTGATTAAAATTATTATACGCCCTTATGTATCAAATTGGAAATTATTGGCAATTATTAAATCCTCTATTTGTCATGCCTAGATCCTTGTTGGTTAAAATTATTTTTACATGATGATTTGGTATGATTGCCACCTTGATTTTTATGTGAAATATTATTTTATCGAGTTGTTCGCTTCCGGATATTTTGTTAAGATTTTTGTGCACATTATGGTCGAGTCGTGGGCTCCTTATTGTAGAAAATAATGTATTGTTGATTTCTGTGGCAAGTTGTAATATTTGGGCACTCGATGTGCAATCTGTGATATGTTGTAAGATTTGAGCACCTGATGTGCAATCTGTGATATGTTGTAAGAATTGAGCACTCGATGTGCAATTTGTGATATGTTGTAAGATTTGAGCACCTGATATGCAATCTGTGATATGTTGTAAGATTTTAGCACTTGATGTGCAATTTGTGAAATGTTGTAATATTTGGGCACTTGGGGTGCAAGTTATATTATGCTGTGATATTTGGGCACTTCAGGTGCGATTTGTGAAATATTGTGATATTGATACGCATGCGGTGAGATAAGGGTGGCTTGAAACGCGTGGCTAGTAGGGGAACTACTAGAAGTCATTGCGGTGATATAAGGTCAGGGTGATGAAACGCATGCGGTGAGATAAGGGTGGCTTGAAACACGTGGCTAGTAGGGGAACTACTAGAAGTCATGCGGTGAGATAAGGGTGGCTTGAAATGCGTGGCTAGTAGGGGAACTACTAGAAGTCATGCGGTGTGATAAGGGTGGCTAAAACGCGGGATGCTATTTCAGGAAAATGATTTCTTTAAAAATTTAATATGAAGGCTCCCGCGGTGATATAAGTAAATGAGATATTGTGAATTTATTTATGATTTGGGACTACGAGGCGGTACCTCGGGAGTGCCCTGTTGATATTTCTTTATTCATATTCTTGCCTTGGGTGATTTGGTTTTATTTAATATGTAAATTCTTGTCTTCTTCCGTGGTGTACTAGTTGACTTTATTATTATGTGTTTTGTGCTCCTAGTTGTATTGTGTAGACTTTGGCTTTTTAGCACGAGACTCTGAAGAAGTATATTTCTGGTTTTCTTACTGATTTGCGATGATTGAGTTGATTTAAATAAAAGGAATTATTATTATGTTTTTGAATTAAATAGTTTTACAACCAAATCAGTAGTTTATCTGATGCTTTGATATAAGTGCAAAGTTATTTTCTTCACCCAGATGATTTATAAAAATAAATTCAATTCTTTGTTGATATCTTAATTGATTTAAAAACTTTTAAACTCACTTTAGTGGAAATAAATTGATCATGTGGATCTTATATACATTGAGAATATTGGCATATGAATTATGGTTGTAATATAAAATGTGGGCACGAGGTGCTGTGATTAAATGATAATGATATTTGGCACGTGAGTTGGCCGTGCAGGTGAGATATGAAATGAGGGCACGATGTGCCGGGGAAATATAATAATTTAATTATGGGCATGAAGTGCCGTGGAGATATGAAAAATGGGCTGAGACCCATATTTATGAAAATTATGAAAATGGGCTAAGACCCGTATTTTTATTTTATGATTATGAAATGAGGTGTCACATGGTAACTTTTTAAATTGAAGAATTATATTCAAAATATTTATTTGGAAGGATTTTTATTTAGAAAGTATTATATGAAAGAATTGTATTTGAAATATAATTATTTTAGGAAAATTATATTTGAAAGAGAGTTAATTGGTAGAATTATATGTGAAGGATATTTAATTAAAGAACTTGATTTAACTGAGTGTAATTGTATTTATTAATTGTTGAGCGATATTAAATGGTTATCTTATTGTCTTACTGTGCATATCATTGGTTGTTTTATGTTGCCTTGTTGTGATATCACTGGTTGAGTTGTTGTTATCATTGTTAGTTATTTTTCAGTACTATTGTATACTGCTATATTGCACAGGGTATTAGACTAGTGAGTGTCTTGACTGTACCTCGTCTCTACTCCATTGAGGTTAGTCTTGATACTTACTGGGCACCGCTGTGGTGTGCTCACTCTACACTTCTGCACATTTTTGTGCAGAGCCAGGTATTGAAGATAACAGACTTGAGCAGAGTTAAAGCGGGGTCTTAAGGATTCAATGTAGAGCTGCTTGGTCGTCGCAGTTCCTTGGAGTCCTTTCATTTCATTGTAATGTTAACTTGTAATCAAACAGTATTGTATATTCGATTCTCGTGATCTTTCTATGTATTCAGTTAGAGTTCGTGACTAAGTACTACCAGTCTTGAGAGGTTGTATATTGTAATTATTTCCGCTGTTAGTTTTGGTTACTTATTTAACAAAAAAAATGGCTTCCAAAATGTAATGGAAATCGGCTTACCTAGTCTTAGAGACTAGGTGCCATCACGACGCCTGTGGTGGGATTTTGGGTCGTGACAAGTTGGTATCAGAGCTCTAGGTTCATAGGTTTTACGAGTCACGAACGAGTCTAGTAGAGTCTTGCGGATCGGTACAGAGACGTCTGTACTTATCTTCGAGAGGCTACAGAATTATTAGGAAATTTCCATTTCTTTTATTCCTATCGTGCGAAATTTGTTGAATTCGGAATTCGTGCCCTTGTATCTCTATTCTCTCACAGATGGTGAGGACACGTGCTATCGGGTTAGCTGAACAGGCATTTGCATATACTGCTAGGGCTACAAGAGGTCGGGGCTAAGTTAGAGGCCGAGGTAGAGGTCGAGGAAGGGCACGTGCTGCTACTGGAGCACCTATAAGAGCAACAATTGAGGAGCCATTAGTAGCTCCAGTTGGGGGACATGTACCAAAAGCACCTATTGTTACCCCAAGACTTCAGGAGACTTTAGCACAGTTCCTGAGTATGTTTGGTACATTAACTCGGGCGAGATTAATTTCTGTTGCACTGAATATTTCGTAGATTGGGGGAGTAGCTCAGACTCCTACCACAACTCCAAAGCAACAAGTTCACGTTGGTCAGATTTCGGATATAATACCGGTACAACCTGTTATTCCGGTTCGGCCTAAGGTCAGGCCCGAGGCATCAACTTGAAAGTTTTAAGAAATACGATCCACCAACTTTTAGTGGTACAGATACACAAGATGCCCAAGAATTTCTAGAAAATTGTCACCGTATTCTCCGCACCATGGGTATTCTGGAGGTGAGCGGAGTTGCCTTTACTACATTTCAACTGTTAGGCGCAGCGTATAGGTGGAGGCAAATCTACGAAGAAGGTAGACCAGCCGATGCCACACCACCAACTTGGGCTCAATTTTGGAAATGTTCTTGAAAGAATTTGTTCCCCCGACTCTCCGAGAAGTGTGGCACACAGAGTTTGAACGGTTATGTCAGGGCACTATGACAGTGTTAGAATATTCTATCAGGTTCAGTGAGTTAGCCTGTCATGCACCTACCTTAGTTCCTACAATCAGAGAGCGGGTCCGCAGATTCATTGAGGGGCTCGAATATGATATTAAAATATGCATGGCTCGAGAATTGCAAACTGATACTCCATTTCAACAAGTAGTGGAGATTGCGAGAAAGATTGAGAGTGTTTTAGTCGAGGAAAGGGAGTCTAAGGAGGCCAAAAGGTCTCGAAGATCTGGAGGATTCATTGGATTTTACTCTCCAACTAGGACCCATTATAGCGGAGTCTCGAGCAGTCGGCCAGCTCAGTCCGCACATCATATTAATCGGAGTGAGTCAGTAAGATCTTACGATGCACCACCGACACGAGATTCTTACAGTGGTTATTCCAGTTATCCAGCACAGACTCAGTATGAGCAGCCGCGACCTCAGAGGGGTTGTTATGAGTATGGTGATACTAGGCACATCATGAGAGATTATACATACTTGGGAGGAGTGGATTTAATCAGATCACTCAAGCTACGAGCTTTATTCCAGTTAACACTCCACGTGCACAGTCATTTAGAGGCGGAGACATGCTGGTAGTGGGCGCCTAAGAGGTGGAGGCCCGACCCGTTGATATAATCGACATGATTTGGCTGAGGTCGATACACCAGATGGTGTTGTTACAGTTATGATCCTGATTCAGTTAAAAAGGATATTTTCCTTTAATTTGATTCGGTTCTGAATATTGAGGTGAGACCTCCTATTATGCTCCACATATGGGTGAGCTTAGTAATTTTTGTGACCCACTTCTATGTTTATCCTTGTTGGGAGATTTGAAGATGTGAGCCCGTGTCTGTCATTAATTTTGTACACAATTGAGGGCTATAAGTCCAAAAGTAATTTTTATTATTCATTAGAGTGGGTTTAATGTGTTTCAGAATAATTGATTTCAATTTTTATGAATTATATGCCCTACCGGTATGAGGGTTCATTATGTGTTATGAAGACTGTTTATGAAATATATTGAATAGAAGAAAGAAAGGAAATTGAAATTTCAGTTGACACAATATGAAAAATACTTGTGATTCAGAGTTGAGGACGAGATCCTCGCATTTTATATATGATGTGAAATATTTAAACCAGGCTACAAGCCACGGAGGAAGTTATATAAGGACGAGGTCCTTGTGGTGAAATATTTATGAGTTTAAAATTCTCCCTATGGGAAATTTAATTTGTACCATAATATTAATAGGGAGTCATGCGTGTTAGGCTTATCTGATAGTTTTTGTATATTTTCTGTGCATATTCAGCCATTTTTGTGCTGTAAATATTGAGTTTTAACCTATGAGACCAGTGGCCAGGTGGCGTTAAATGTGACTCATTAATCCGAGTAAGTAATCATGAGGTCTTTATGCCTCACATTATGTTGTCAGTGTTGTAAAAATTCAAAATGAGGTGATGGTTAATATGAGATTAATTGATGATGCTGGAATTAATTATGAACAGCTTTTAAGACTAGAGATGTGGTGATGAGCACACATATGATGTGTTCCATGTCCTGATATCATTATGATAATGCAATGCTTGTGATGCTGAGATTGGTGTTATTGATATATACCTTGTGGTATTTTGTTGGGTTGTGGATATGTTGTTAGGAGTTGTTTTGGTGTTACTCTGGCAGGTGGATAGGCCCAATTACAAGGGAGACTCTGCCAAACTTTTTGAAAAATTAGGGAGTTAGTAAAATTTGGAGGATTAGGATTTGCAAAGGAAGAGGTAAGTTATGTTATGTGTTTGAGGGCGAATGATCCTAAGCGGGGAAGGATGTAACACCACAGAAAAAGTTTTGAAGTACTTCAACACTATCAAAAAAATTGAAGTGTGCGTAGGCACGAGTTGCTATAGCCAGTTGAGACTAATACCGTGCGTTGTTGTAAAAAAAAAAAAAAAAAATTAGACCTTTAGTAATGTTGGAGTGTAAGAAATTGATCTTACAGTTTACAAATATGGATAAAAGGAAAAATCTCAATTGAGATGGTGTTGTCGGGCTTATCTCGAATGCGGTAACGTGGGATCAACCGCGAATATATGTGTAAAAGTAAAATCATCAAATTGGTAACCTTCGAATAAGTCTTAGCACATTTGAGGACGAACGTTTGTTTAAGAGGTGGAGAATGTAATGACCCGACTTATTATTTTGAACATTTACGCTCCTTCCAACTATTAGAAGTCTTGAATAGCTTCATATGATGTATTATGACGCGTGTGAATTGTCGGTTTTAATTTTCAAGTGTTTCGGGATTAGTTCGAAAGAATAAATTCCATGTTAGAAGCCTTAAGTTGAAAAGAGTTGACCGGAGTTTGACTTTTGAGCAGAACGACTACGGAATGGGATTTTTATAGTGTCAATAGCTTCGTATGGAGATTTCAGACTTAGGCGTATGTCCGGATTTGGATTTGGAAGTCCGTAGGAGAATTCGACGCATTCTGGCGAAAGTTGGAAAATGGAAGATTTTAAGAAAAATGTCGACTGAGAGTTGACCTTGATGTATCGGGCTTGGACTTCAATTCCGGAAATTTGAATAGCTTCGTTATGTCATTTACGACTTGTGTGCAAAATTTGAGGTCATTCCGGATCGATTTGTTATGTTTCGGCATAAGACCTAACTTAGAACGAGATTATCTACATATATATAAGGTGTTATGTGATGCACAACCTATCAAATATGTGATGCACAACCTATCAAATAAAAGATCTTCGAGTCTAGTTTCTAACGCTTCAAATCGTTCGTCATTTGGACATTTCTACAAGAAGTTATGACCAAATTACCAAAGGCTGGCCGAGGAGACTATGGGTGCGAAGCATCCGGAGCCGCATCCGAAAAAGGGGCTGGCAGTGAAGTGCTGCCATAGCATCCGGGGCAGCATCCAAAACCCAGAAATCTAGGCCTATAGATACAATTTCAGGGTTTATTTTCCCCACTTTTGGAGCTCTTCTCCACTCTCTCAAGACCACCAACTCCTCTCTTCTTCAAGGTAAGCAATCCCCATTATCTTGATGTGAAATTCCATTATTTCTACACTAGTATTGATGAAATCTACACATAAAATACTTAGATCTTCAAGAAATTTCTCCAAGAACTCAAAGGAGGGTTTTGCAAGATTTCTTCCAAAAAGGTAATCCAACACCCTTAGACTTACATGTATGTATATATTATGGGAATATGAGTATCAATTAAGTATTAGAACTTATGGTATGGCGATTGGAAGCCATATGTTCCCAATTTAAATACATAACCATTGTAGAGATTGAAAGGTGATTATTTGATAGAATTTTGTTGGTTGGGTGCGGATGGATGGTCATGTATGTGATGTTGGAAGTTATGAATTGTTTAAGAATGATGGTGGGATAAATTGTTGGTAAATGGTAGTAGTTGGATGAACTAATTCTATGGTTAAGATATGTAGAGATTCATGCCTACTAGGTGTTTGATAAAATGCCTAAATGACCAAAAATCTGGAAACTTGTTTACTAATATTGGTGCAATTGTTTTGCATTGTTGTAGATTGAAATTTGTTTAGTGTGGTGGACCATCGTAGTATTATTAAGGGGTGAATTTCAGATTTGAGCCGTCCGAAGGTGGCTTCCCTCACGAAGATCATTTTAAACATTGACTTAGTTTCGTCGAGGTAAGTGTCTTACTTAACCTTGAGTGGGGGAATTACCCCTTAGGCATTGAGTATTATGTGCAATTTGTGTAATTGAAATCCATGTACGCAAGGTGACGAGTATGTACTTGGTTTATATGTGCAAATTTCATTGATTAAAATTATTATACGCCCTTATGTATCAAATTGGAAATTATTGGCAATTATTAAATCCTCTATTTGTCATGCCTAGTTCCTTGTTGGTTGAAATTATTTTTACATAATAATTTGGTATGATTGCCACCTTGATTTTTATATGAAATATTATTTTATCGAGTTGTTCGCTTCCGGATATTTTGTTAAGATTTTTGTGCACATTATGGTTGAGTCGTGGGCTCCTTATTGTAGAAAATAATGTATTGTTGATTTCTGTGGCAAGTTGTAATATTTGGGCACTCGATGTGCAATCTGTGATATGTTGTAAGATTTGAGCACCTGATGTGCAATCTGTGATATGTTGTAAGAATTGAGCACTCGATGTGCAATTTGTGATATGTTGTAAGATTTGAGCACTTGATGTGCAAATGTGATATGTTGTAAGATTTGAGCACCTGATGTGCAATCTCTGATATGTTGTAAGATTTGAGCACTTGATGTGCAATTTGTGAAATGTTGTAATATTTGGGCACTTGGGGTGCAAATTATATTATGCTGTGATATTTGGGCACTTCATGTGCGATTTGTGAAATATTGTGATATTGATACGCATACGGTGAGATAAGGGTGGCTTGAAACGCGTGGCTAGTAAGGGAACTACTAGAAGTCATTGCGGTGATATAAGGTCAGGGTAATGAAACGCATGCGGTGAGATAAGGGTGGCTTGAAATACGTGGCTAGTAGGGGAACTACTAGAAGTCATGCGGTGAGATAAGGGTGGCTTGAAACGCGTGGCTAGTAGGGGAACTACTAGAAGTCATGCGGTGTGATAAGGGTGGCTAAAACGCGGGATGCTATTTCAGGAAAATGATTTCTTTAAAAATTTAATATGAAGGCTCCCGCGGTGATATAAGTAAATGAGATATTGTGAATTTATTTATGATTTGGGACTACGAGGCGGTACCTCGGGAGTGCCCTGTTGATATTTCTTTATTCATGTTCTTGCCTTGGGTGATTTGGTTTTATTTAATATGTAAATTCTTGTCTTCTTCCGTGGTGTACTAGTTGACTTTATTATTATGTGTTTTGTGCTCCTAGTTGTATTGTGTAGACATTGGCTTTTTAGCACGAGACTCTGAAGAAGTATATTTCTGGTTTTCTTACTGATTTGCGATGATTGAGTTGATTTAAATAAAAGGAATTATTATTATATTTTTGAATTAAATAGTTTTACAACCAAATCAGTAGTTTATCTGATGCTTTGATATAAGTGCAAAGTTATTTTCTTCACCCAAATGATTTATAAAAATAAATTCAATTCTTTGTTGATTTCTTAATTGATTTAAAAACTTTTAAACTCATTTTAGTGGAAATAAATTGATCATGTGGATCTTATATACATTGAGAATATTGGCATATGAATTATGGTTGTAATATGAAATGTGGGCACGAGGTGCTGTGATTAAATGATAATGATATTTGGCACGTGAGTTGGCCGTGCAGGTGAGATATGAAATGAGGGCACAATGTGCCGGGGAAATATAATGATTTAATTATGGGCATGAAGTGCCGTGGAGATATGAAAAATGGGCTGAGACCCGTATTTATGAAAAATATAAAAATGGGCTAAGACCCGTATTTTTATTTTATGATTATGAAATGAGGTGTCACATGGTGACTTTTTAAATTGAAGAATTATATTCAAAATATTTATTTGGAAGGATTTTTATTTAGAAAATATTATATGAAAGAATTGTATTTGAAAGATAATTATTTTAGAAAAATTATATTTGAAAGAGAGTTAATTGGTAGAATTATTTGTGAAGGATATTTAATTAAAGAACTTGATTTAACTGAGTGTAATTGTATTTATTAATTGTTGAGCGATATTAAATGATGATCTTATTGTCTTACTGTGCATATCATTGGTTGTTTTATGTTGCCTTGTTGTGATATCACTGGTTGAGTTGTTGTTATCATTGTTAGTTATTTTTCAGTACTATTGTATACTGCTATATTGCACAGGGTATTAGACTAGTGAGTGTCTTGACTGTACCTCGTCTCTACTCCATTGAGGTTAGTCTTGATACTTACTGGGCACCGCTGTGGTGTGCTCACTCTACACTTCTGCACATTTTTGCGCAGAGCCAGGTATTGAAGATAACAGACTTGAGCAGAGTTAAAGCGGGGTCTTAAGGATTCAAGGTAGAGCTGCTTGGTCGTCGCAGTTCCTTGGAGCCCTTTCATTTCATTGTACTGTTAACTTGTAATCAAACAGTATTGTATATTCGATTCTCGTGATCTTTCTATGTATTCAGTTAAAGTTCGTGACTAAGTACTACCAGTCTTGGGAGGTTGTATATTGTAATTATTTCTGCTGTTAGTTTTGGTTACTTATTTAACAAAAAAAAATGGCTTCCAAAATGTAATGGAAATCGGCTTACCTAGTCTTAGAGACTAGGTGCCATCACGACGTCTGTGGTGAGATTTTGGGTCGTGACAGTGTTAGTTTATCTTCCGCATTTAGTATGTTATGATATCACATGTGTATTCAGCCAGTCAGTTGGTTCGTTCGGTCACATGTAGTCAGGCACCAAGTGTTGTGTTACGTCCAGGCCCATGTTCGGGGCGTGACAAATGGTATCTCTTCGTTGAAGATATTATCACTAGAGTGTTCAAACCGAATTGGAAAACTTCATCGAATTGAAAAGTCAAATCAAATCGATTAAAAAATCGATTAGATTTGGTTTGATTTAATTTGGTGTTGAGTAAAAAAAACTGAACCAAATCGATATATAAATATATAATTTTTATATATACTTTAAGACTTTATACATATTTTTTTTAAATGTCTAGAAATATTTGGGATCCTCTTATGAGATGTAATATTTAATAAAACTATGAAGTGCATCTATTTTTATTTACATTAAATAATATGTTGTATCATCACTTTCTTATCAAGTGTTATTGAAATGCGTCAATCCCTTTGTTCTTCCATATTCATATGTCAAGATCTATTAAATTCTTATATTTTTTTAGAATTTGAAAAGGTATTCGATAATTTAAAAATTAAATAAAAAAATATGATTATTTAGGTATCATATTGATTTTTATATTTATTTATTAAATTCGATTAACCTGGAAAGCGTACATTAACAGAAAATTATTGTTAGACGACTAAGAAAATAACTATCATGTATTACTAAGAAAATTCTCCCATAAGAATATTTTAATAGATCATATGTTTGTTAGTTTTTATTTTATTTTTACTAAACATATATTCACTTATCAAAACTTTATCTATAACTTTAACAAAGTAAGATTGAAATATATTCATGTAATAAAGAACCCAAAAAACTCGAAAACCCTGATAAACTGAACCAATACAAACCAATATCGAACCAGCCCGGTCCATGTACACCTCTAAGTATCACTATCATTTTTGCATGAGTGTTAATTTTAAAGTAGAAACAAATTCCTAATTTTAAATTATAGTAAATGCAAAGTATCATATATTTGTTATAATGAATGAATACGTGCTTGTGTCTGCGTATATTTCAACCACGTACTAATTATATAATTTGAGCTGAATCAAATAAACCTATCCACACAATTATTGTCAAGTAAGCACAGAATCAAAGCAAGGAGTACAATCTTGCGTTATTACTCATAAAAGTTTTGGGAAAATCTAACGTATGATCAACGAAGGACATTTTTGGATTTATTAAAATGGTGAGGAATCTCCTACTACCCAAATAAACAAAACAATAATAATAATAAAAATAAATAAAGAACATACGTGCAAAATGGTTGGTACCAAACGAAACATGCAAGCAAAAGTCAGATGAGTAGTTAAGTTTTGCTTTTCCCCGTTACTTCGATCAAAACACACGGAAAGGAACAAATGATAGTGCTTGCACTGAACTCGTAAATAAATGACATCTCTATGTTTACAATTTTATTAATTTAACTATAATTAATTAATATACATCTCAAACTTCAAATTATCATCTAATCGTAATAAATAATAAAGTTTGGCGTATATACAAATGCAAATAAGTATTTTCCGGAAACATCTCTTAAGATATAGTGAGAAGGTTTGTCGTGTGTTTCAAAATTTACTTCTCCAGGAAATTATTGCAGTGAATTAAAATCAGTACTTTCAAGGACTTTTGACGACGGCCAGTTGTTAAAATCACTTTGCGTGATGATCCGATAGGTATCTAGAGTTTAAAATTTTAATTTTTTGTTTCGAAACCTCAAATAACTTCGATTAGATTTTTTTGATTTGCGTGTGTTGTCGGTGTCTTTTTTCGGAAAGATTTAATTATGTGAAAATTGATAAAAATGTGAATTTGTACCTTAAAATCTATTTGAGTTGACTTTAGTCAACATTTTGAGCAAACAGACCATGATCCATGTTTTGACGGTCCCGGTCGGTCCGTATAGAGTTTTGGGTCTTGGGCGTATGCCCGAAATAGAATTCGGAGGTCCCTAGCTTGAGTTATCGCAATTTGTTGAAAATTTGAAGTTTAAAGGTTTAAAAAAATTATAAATTGGACTGATGTTTGACTTTGCTGATATCGGATCCCGATTTTGGTTCCAGGACTTGGTGTAGGTCCATTACGATATTTTATGACTTGTCTGCCAAATTTGGTGCCAAACGGAAGTGATTTGACGTGATTTGGACGTCCGGTTGTTAAAATAAAAATTCTTTAAGTTTCATTAAAAATTTTATTTGATTTTGTGTCTGATTCGTAGTTCTAGGTATTATTTTGGTGTTTTGATCGCGCGACCGAGTTCGTATGAGATTTTTGGACTTGTGTGCATATATGGTTTGGAGCCCCGAGGGCTCGGGTGAGTTTCGGATAGCCTACTGACCATTTGAACTTTAGAAAATTTCTAGTTTCTTGAGCTTCTGTTATATCTCGTGTCATGTGCTTCGCAATCGTGAAGCCTTTCTCACGATCACGAATGGGAGTTTGGGACATGGGAGGATTTTCTTCATTGCGAACGTGGAGTGTTGGGAGTTTTACCCTTCGCGAACGCGACCATCTTCTCGCGAACGCGTAGGGGCATGGGCCTCGGAGGGGGAAACTGACCGTTATTCTTCGCGAACGCGGCACTAGGATCGTGAACGGGAGGGCAGGTGGGTGCAAGCCTTCGCGAACGCGTTGTGCTTCGCGATCGCGTCAGGCTCTTCGCGAACACGAAGAAGGCCTGACGCCAGTGATTTAAACAATCCAAAAATGAGATTTCTTCCATTTTCATAAACTCTCCATTAGAGCTCGGCCTAGAGGCGATTTTTAAGGGAAAACTCAACACCAATTCATAGGCTTGTACATTTTAACTCATTTTCAAACATCACCCATTAATTTCCAGCCTAATCTTTGATCTTCCATGGTAGAAAACTAGGGATTTAGGAAGAATTGAGTTTTTTTGTTGTTGCAAATTCGGGATTTAGACCTTAATTTGAGGTCAGATTTTAAAACTAATTACATAATCAGGTTCGGGGGTGAATGGGTAAATGAATTTTGGTCCGAACCTCGAGTTTTGACTAAGCGATCCCGGGATTGACGTTTTTTGACTTTTTGGGAAGGGTGTAAAAATCCTATCTTTAAGTATTGAAATTGATTTCCTTAGCATCATTTGACGTTATCGAGTCGATTGTGGTTAGATACGAGTTGTTTGGAGGCGGATTCTAGAGTAAAGACCCCGATAGAGCTCTTATTTGACTGCGGAGTAAGGTAAGTGTCGAGGTTAACCTTAACTTGAGGGATTATGACTTGTTTGCCTATTTGCTACGTGTTTAAATATTTGGGTACAACGTATATATGAGGTGACGAGTACTTATGCGTTGTTGTTGGGTTAAAGCATGCGGCTGGGACTTGTTTCTTGTCATTTATATCTTTCTTTGATTATGATATCCATACTTAGACTAGTTTATTACTTAATTGAATATTCTTTCAGTATTTACGAACTATTTGTGATAATTAAGTATTTTGGAAGTTGAGGTTTGGTATTTTCAAACCGTTGTTGACGTAAGGTTTATTCTTGCTTATTCTATCTCCCTAATGTTATATATTCATTGCTACATGGTAAGGGAAAGTTTTAAAGCACGAAGGGTGATGTTGTGCAGATTATTGTTTCATTATTGATTAATACATAGTAAGGAAGAGAGTAAAAGCACAAAGGGTGATGCCGTGCCGTATTTATTGTTTCATGATGAAATTGAGGGTAAAAGCACGAAGGGTGATGTCGTGCCGTATTTATTATTTTATGGAGAGATTGAGAGATTGAGCACAAAGGGTGATGTCGTGCCATTATTATTGTTTTATGGTGAGATTGAGAATAAAAGCATGATGGGTGATGTCGTGCAGTCTTTATTTATTATGTTTACCCGTTTTCATTGGTTAAAGGTTTATTGACTGTTTTAGGTTGTCATTCCCTGTTGTAGTTACCGTATCATGCACCCCTTTTTTGCATATTCCCCCTACTAGTACGTGTTTAATCTTTATTTGTTGTTATATCGTATATATATATATATATATATATATATATATTCTCGTTTGTACAGGTTTAATTACGTGAGTGTCCTGTCATAGCCTCGTCACTACCTCGTCGAGGTTAGGCTCGACACTTACGGAGTACATTAGGTCGGTTGTACTCATACTATACTCTGCATTTCTTGTGTAGATTTTGGTACTTGTCACAGCTGTACGTGAGATGCATCAGCTTGGATTGACATATTTGGAGACTCGAGGTAGATCTGCTGGCGTCCGCAGACCTTGAAGTCCCCTTCCCCTTTTCCTCTTTCACTGTTCATTTCATTCGAGACAATTGTACTTATTTCAGACTTTATTTGTAGAACTTCTAGAAACTCGTGCACTTGTGACTCCAGATTCGGGTTGTACTTAGATATTATTGGTTATTATGCCACTTCGTACTTCGTTTAGTTTCATTTCAGTTTAATTGGTTTTACTTATTTGAATTGTTTAAAAACTGGCTCAAGGGTTTCTCTAACGTTGGCTTGCCTAGCAAGTAAAATGTTAGGCGTCATCACGGTTCCGAAGGTGGGAATTCCGGGTCGTGACATTTTGAGTCCTAAAACATTTATCAAAAAATGAGTTTTTGAAGATGAGATGAAAAGTGATTTTTGAAAGTTGAAAGTATATTTGAACATGTATTTTACTTGAAAAGAATTTGAAGTTTTATGAAGAGAAAACTTCAAAAATTTCAAAAACTACTTTAGAGCTAGTTTTTGGGATTTGAAGATTTTGTTTTCAAAATCTGCAAAAAGAAATGGTTAAGATCTATAAACAAACAGATATTTGAAAATAAAATTTGAAAAAAAGCTTCCAAATTTTATGGCCAAACGGGAGTTAAATTAAACTTACAAAGGTTAAACTACTTCCTGATAATGTATTTTATAAAAGGTTAAACGTCTTGAAATACATTAAACGAACACGTTTAAAGACGTTTTTGCAAGTTTTCAAAAATTTCTAGGGTTATTGGTTTGAACGCCCTGGTATTTTGCGGGAAATGATTTTTCAGAAAGAAAAAAGAAAAAGCATGTCTTTATCTTTGTCATAATAATGCTTGAAAAGACATAAAAATTAAAGGTAGAATTTCCAACCGCTGAATATCGCATTTTTTTAGAGTCCACGGACAAGGACAAGACTTTAAGTAAAGTAAGTAAACCTAAAACCTTCGTTATAAAGCCAATCATAGGAAAGCTACTTTAATACGTACTTATTTGATTACCCTCAAAATCGGATAACAATTGAATTTGTAAGTGATTTTAAGGATATGTGGACTAACTTGATACAAAATGATAAATTAGATTGAAATAGAAATAAATAATGACAAAGTAAATGCAAACCACACGAATTTAATAGTATCAACCTTGAAAGGTTAGCCACCCTCGAGCCAGGTACGCTTCGATCAGTGTCGAGATACAAAAGAAACAAGAGCTTAAAGAGAAAAAATAACAATGTATTGCTTTGCGATACGTGTTACAATGTGTTAAATGAATTATCAGACCCCCCTTTATATAGTAGAGGAGTCCTACTTTGAGTACAATTCTATAAAAGTTAAAAATCCCTTGATTAGCTGATTGTAGGTTCCTTACTGATACGCGCCGAGATTTCCGCCATAATACCCGACCGGTGATGGATATTTCGGTCTTCTGTTGGTTATGCTAACAATATTTTTTCGAGCTCGATCGGGGCTAAGGTCGACTCCGGGATTACAGACTCAATGTTCTCGAAAACATGCGTTCTGACCCCGGGTTCTAGCTCGGTGGGACTCGGGGTCGATCTTCAGTCTTTGGTTGTCATGTTCCGAGCCTAACTTGCCATGCCGTAGGCGAGCTCGATTCCGGCCGTATACAGATAGTCCCCTCATTTTTTGGAGTGTAGATGACAAGAAACGACTTTCGATTCTTTCTTCGACACCACACGACAGTCAAGTCTTAATGGCATTAAAAATTTGTCAATTGCTGGTCGGCCACTCCGGGATGTGAATCGTCGTTGAAAAAGTTTAAATACCCCCTCATTTGCTCATTCAAACTTTACATTCAAAGCTTCTGCCCTCGTACCTTAGAAATCTCAATATTTTCAAGGACTTATATTTGAGGTCTTTTTATAAGAATTTCTGTTCCGTCTTCATCCCAAACCATTAAGTGTACTCTTTTAACTTCCTCTTTTTCCTTATTTCCCCTCCATAAAGAAATGGCAAAAACTTCCAAAACCGTTCCCCAAAAAGAAACTCTTTCTATCTCGTGGCCTGCTACCGAAGAGACCGCTTCACGTACTGTTGTTGAGGAACCAGCACCGGAACCTCCTCTAAAAATATTCATCCGGGGGGGGGGGGGGGGTACCCGGTCAATGCTGATTTTAAAGTCGAAAAGCCCTCCTCCGTAATAGGCCGGTGTGAGGAGGTCTCGAGGTACATCTGCTCGATCACCGAGGATATTCTCTCCGAAGTCAAGAAGGATTGTAACTGGGTTGACAAACATGTGGTGGTTCCCGAAGCCATCACCACCCACGTCGAGGGATCTTTAAGTTTTTATACTTATCCCTTCATGTTGGGCCCCTTGAACCCGGTTAACTTCGACTTTTGCAAAAGATACGAGGTAACCCTTGGTCAAATTCACCCTTCTTTATGAAAGATCATAATCCTCCTCTGTTTCTTTGTAAGCAAGATCAAAGGATGCCCTTTCACAATCGACCACTTTATGCGTTTATACAGTCCCCGACTCTACCTGGGGGACTGATCAAGCTCGCCCACCGGGCCAGTAAAGTCAGGTTCTCGAGTATCTATGAAGATAGGGATTGAGGTTGGCTAGGCCGTTTCGTCCGAGTGAGGACCTCGGACTTGATCCCGGCCGAACACATGTCGTTCCCTGAGAAGTGGAACATGAAATATAAGTATAATATTTTTGCTTCCAAGATTTTATTTATTGCCCTTTTCCTTCCTTCTTATCGGTGTTATGTGATGGTGCACGTGTTGCTCGGATACCGAACGCAGTTCCTCGACTTAAGGAGTGGGTCGAGGGCATCGTATGACAAAGGCCTTATTCCGAGCGCTCATGGTGCGGGCTTTCAAAGGGCCTATGTGAGGCATGTTCGCACGGTGAGATCTCTTTCATGAGTAATATTTGATTTCCCTTATACATGATTAAGTCCTTGTTTTATTTCTTTTTGCAGTTTTACCCAAGGATGTCCAAATGAGGCCCCCATCCGGTAGTTACGATTTCCCCACTGAGTCCCCTGCTCCGAAACAGGATGAAAAGAAGAAGAGAAAAACGGCTCCGACTTCTCCGAGCTCGGAGAAAAAAAAACCAAGGAGGAGGCTGATCTGCAAGCCAAAAGAAACCTCCAACTCCCGAATACTTGATTTGGACTCCCTCTACCGGCTCAGAGACGAGCATGAAGAGGATGAAATTTTAGTGGCCCGGGAGCCATCGGCCCCTAAAGAATGGGTATCAACCGAGGGGGGGGGATAGAGGCCAATCCCGCCTAAATTCAAGAGGCCGATGCATCAGTGAGGGTCGAGAACCCTCAAGACGTCGGTTCTGCTCCACCCAGTGTCATCGATATAACGGGATCGCCTTTGTTCACGGACTCAATGTTCGATGAATCTCAAACAGCGAAGGAACGTTCAAATGAGAGGGTCCAAGGAGCGAACGATCCCCTCCAAAGCGTTTTTGATGGCGTACACTCTATTGCCACGGAGGATGTCACCGGATTGGGTGATTTAGAAGTACCAAGAAGACGTCCTCCCTCAGGGACAGGTGGGTCTAGCTCAAGCCCGAGATTGGTCAACCAATTCCCTGCCCCGAGTGTCGATCCCAGTCGGAAGCGGTCGGTCGTTATCTCTGTTTCGGAGGATGCCCGAGTCCTTTCCGCGCCTGTTGGGGTAGCTAGTTACCTACGATGCCTGGTGACTGAAGAAGACTAGTCAAAGATAAACGAGGTGGAATCTCCATACTTGTTCAATGAAGCACAACAAACATTGCATTGGGTAAGGTGCTACCAAACCTTTTCATTTTCCATCTTGGGTTACTTAATGATCTTAATATTTTTCCTTGTATTCGCAGGACTCGGTGCTTCACCACAAGACCTTCTTCCGACATCGAGAAGAGCCAAGTCTCCTCGAGGCCAAAGCCAAAGAGCTTACTAAGAATAGAGACAAGTACAAATTTCTCAGTGAACAACATGAGGGGTAGGTTAAGAGCCTCCGAGCTGAGCTGGAGGTGGATCAAAAGGAGCATGCCGACTTGGTCGAGCGGGTAAAAATATTTTAGGTTAATGACAAAGACCTAGGCTCGGTGACTAACGGTCAAAATTCGCAGGTCCAACAAAAAATCGATCAGATCGATCAACTGTGAGCTGAGATGGATGTTGTCAAGGCCGAGACCGACGAATGAAGGGGCATGATAGATCGTCTAGCTTTGAAAAAAGAGTTTGTTCGGGCACAACTGACTTCGATTGAGGTCCAGCATCGAGCAGCAAAATAAAAGGCCGAGGTGCAGGCCAAAAAGGTTGAAGAGCTCCAGTCTCAGCTAAGTTCGACTGCCTGTTATCGAAAAATTATGGCCAAGGTACTTGAAACGGCCAAGTCAGTGACCGCGGTGGTTAAAGCCAATGTCGACGAGATAGTGGCCCAATATAAGCCTGATGACAAGGCGTCCCAGGACCGTTTGAAAGATATTGTTGAATACGAGAAGCGGCAGTCACAAAGAGAGGCCCTCGAGGAGGTTCATGCCTGGAATTTTGATCTATCGGCCGAGATCGAAATCGCTAAGGGGCCCAGGAAATTGGCTTACCCTGAGGAAGAAGAAGAAGAAGAAGAAGAAGAAGAAGAAGAAGAAGAAGAAGAAGAAGAAGAAGAAGAAGACTCCGAGTGTTTCGATGGAACCGGGGGCGAAAAAGACTAGGCTATTTAGACGCCTTTGTAGATATTTTTTTGTTTTTGTACTTGTGCACTTTTGTACTTTTTGTTAAGGCTATTTGGCCTTTGTAAAGACTGTATATAATATACAAGGCTTGTTTTTCCCTTCGACAATTTAAGAATTTTGTTTTCCTTTGCTTTATTCTTTATATTTGCAAAGATCGAAATGCCTTAGCATAAAATAGTTAGGTCATGTTCGGAGGTTCGAACAAGCCTTGCCTTCGACATTATTTTATTTAAGGCATCGTGGGGGTTCTGTATGACCAGAAACCTTTTTTCCCAAAGTATTTATGACTTTTTAGATTATAGTTTGCCGAAGGTAGCCTTTAGAACCGGTTATGAAATTTTGAAGGCCTTATTTTTTGTTACGGGTCTCGGACATCTCCGAGCCGTTTTAATATGGTTGTAGCCTTTAGTTCGGGTGTTTCCTAGTGGTCTTGTTACCCCGAGTTATCTGGGCTTGCCTAAGATAACTGTTCCTGAATGGGGATGGCCGTAGCCTTTAAGGTTCGGGCGCTACCTAATAGGTCTCGTGCCCACAGGCTTCGATAGCCCGAGCCATCCAAGTTTATTTTTGGATGGCAGCCCCCGATTAGGAGTGATCGTTTGAACCCGAATAAAGGCGGCCCTTGGTATCGATACCTTTAGGGGATCGAATGTAAGAAATTCCTTAAGATGAAAAGAAAAAAGAGAAATTCTTAAGGGATAAGATATTTATCCGCAAGGTAGAGAACTTCTTTTATTCTTGTGCGTAATAGTTACAGATGTGTTTAAGTTTTGTTCCAGGGCTCGAGTAGTCTATGCGGGCATGGTTTATTTGACCGTTTGGCTCTTATAGTAAATCCTATCGATCGAGCTGAGACCATTCAATCATAAAGTTTTCTTCCTTGCTAAAGTCGTTATCCGAGGGTGATGGCCCCCAGTGTTCGGGCCGAGCGGAGAGAGGCCTCGAATACTATTATCATGATCTTTGATACCGGTTCGTAACCAGCCTTTAATTCTAAGTTAGCACGATTTACTGTCGCCTCATTAAAACCCTTGCCGGAAAACCCATTTGGGACAAAACCGATTCAAGGGGAAAAGAGTGTTATGCGTGCTTTCAGGCCTAAAGATTGTATCGTTCTTTGATGATTGCCTGCAAGTATTAGTTCATAATGTAAATAAATAAAAGGAAATGAATGGGGTTGTACCTTAATAGTAGTATCTTTTCAAGTGTGTTATGTTCCAGTTGTTTGATAGTTTCTCACCGTTCATTGTTCTGAGCTTGTACGATCCTTTACCGGTGATCTCGATAATTTGGTAAGGTCCTTACTAGTTAGGCCCCAACTTTCCTTCGTTTGGGTTCCGGTTGTTTAGTGTTACCTTCCTTAACACTAAGTCCACAACTTTCCCGTTTCACGCCTTTCATCTAATAGATCTAGGCTTGTGTTCATAGCCTCGTCGTTCGATTCATTGTTTGCATATCGGAACCTGAGACTTGGTTCTCCGACTGGTATTAGAGCTTCGACGCTGTAAACCAGTGAGAACGGGGTGGCCCCGGTACTGGACTTTGAGGTCGTACGGTATGCCCATAAGATTTCGAGCAGGATTTCTTTCCATTTTCCTTTGGTGCCGGTCAACCTCTTCTTGAGGTTTTGGAGTATGGTTTTGTTGGTCGATTCTGCTTGTCCGTTCCCACTAGGATGGTAAGGTGTTGATAGGTTCCTTTTGATCTTATGATCTTCGAAAAACTTGCTAACTTTGCTGCCGATGAATTGTTTCGCGTTATCGCACACGATCTCGATCGGCATTCCGAACCGGCATATGACGTGGTCCCTAATGAAATCAATGACTTCCTTCTCCCTGACCTTTTCGTAAGCCTCGGCTTCCACCCACTTAGAAAAATATTCAGTCATAAACAATATAAATTGAGCCTTACCAGGTGCCCACGGAAGGGGGCCAACGATATCCATTCCCCACTTCATGAACAATTATGGTAACAAAACCGAATGCAGCAGTTCCCCGGGCTGATGAATCATCGGAGCGTGTCTTTGACATTCATCACATTTTTGTACGAACTCTTTCGCATCCTTTTTGCATATAAATCCAGTAGTAGTCGTCTCTAATCACGTTTTGAACCAATGATTTGACGCCTGAATGATTTTTACATGTGCCTTCGTGAATTTCCCTGAAAACGTACTCGATATCCCCTGGTCCTAGACATATCGCGAGTGGGTCACCGAATGTTCTTCTGAATAGGGTTCCGTCTTTGGACAGACTAGGGCCCTCGATTCTTTTGTATCTGAGGGTAGTTTTCCAGTCTTCAGATATTCTATATATTTATTTCTCCAGTCCCAAGTTAGACTCGTTGAGTTAATCTCGGCATGTCCTTCCTCTACTATCGATCTCATAAGTTGTACGACTGCCCCCGAGTTGAACTCGTCGTCCTCGACCGATGACCCTAAGTTAGCAAGGACATCGGACTCACTGTTTTGATCCCGAGGTACGTGTTGCAAAGTCCATTCTTAGAACCGATGTAATGTTACCTACAACTTATCCAGGTACCTTTTCATTCGATCTTCTCTGATCTCGAATGTCCCATTAACTTGGTTTACCACAAGGAGGGAGTCGCACTTGGCTTCGATCATATCTGCCACCAAGCTTTTAGCTAGTTCGAGACCTGCAATCATTGCCTCATATTCGGCCTCGTTGTTAGTCAATTTCACAGTCCTAACAGATTGTCTAACTACATTGCATGTTGGTTGCTTCAATACGATGCCAAGTTCGGACCCTTTTGCGTTCGAGGAACCGTCCATAAAGAGGGTTCAGATCCCCGAGGAGGTTCCTCAGTTGATTAATAACTCTCTTTTGACCTCGGATATTAGGGCCGGCGTAAAGTCGGCCACAAAGTATCCCAAAATTTGAGATTTAATGGCGGTCCGGGGTCAATATTCAATATCGTACCCACTTATTTCTACGGCCCATTTGGCCAACCGGCCCGAGATCACGGGCTTATGCATGACATTCTTCAATGAGTAAGTAGTCGCGACACATATGGGGTGACACTAAAAGTATGGCTTTAGCTTTCTAGAGGCGCTTAGCAAAGCGAGCGCCAGCTTTTCTAGGTGAGGGTACCTAGTTTCGGCCTCACCTAGGGTCCTGCTAACATAGTAAATTAGAAATTGCGTACCTTGCTCTTCCCGGACCAGGACTCCACTTACTGCTATCTCCGATACTGCCAAGTACAAGTATAATTGTTCGTCTATCTTTGGTGTGTGAAGCAGTGGTGGGATTGATAGATACCGCTTGAGTTCCTCCAAGGCCCGTTGGCACTCCGGGGTCCATGAGAATTTATTCTTCTTCAATAGTGTGAAGAATCAGTGGCTCTTGTTGAATGACCTCAAGATGAATCGCCCCAGGGCGGCTATGCGCCCGTTTAATCTTTGCACGGCCTTCACGTTGTCCACAACCATGATATCTTCGATGGCTTTGATATTGTCAGGGTTGATCTCGATTCCCGGTTGGATACCATGAATCCGAAGAATTTACCTGACCCAACTCCAAACGCACATTTCTCCGAGTTCAACTTCATATTGTATTTTTTCAATATGCTGAAGGTTTCCTGTAAATGTTTTAAATGGTCCTCTTCTCGCAGGGATTTAACCATACATCGTCAATGTAACACTCCATTGATTTTTCTATTTTTTCCTTGAACATCTGGTTTACTAGACGTTGGTAAGTGGAACTAGCGTTTTTTAACCCGAATGACATCACGTTATAGCAGTATGTGACGTATTTAGTGATGAAGGAGGTTTTTTTCTGATCACCCGGGTTCATCCGTATTTGGTTGTACCAGGAGTAGGCATCGAGAAAACTGAAGATCTCGTGGTCGGCCGTGGAGTCGATCATGGGATCGATGTTGGGCAAAGGGAAAGAGTCCTTGGGACACGCCTTATTCAAATCCTTATAGTCTACACACATTCTTATTTTTTTCCTTTTTTAGGGACTACTACAACATTTCCTAATCAATCCGGGTATTTAACTTTCCGAATGGACCCTATTTTAAGGAGTTTAGATACCTCATCCGTGATGAAAGAATGTTTGACCTCGGACTGGGGTCTCCTCTTCTGCTTGACCGGATGGAACTTCGGGTCCAAGCTTAGTTTGTGAGTGGTTATCTCCGGCGGGATCCCTGTCATATCAAGGTGGGACCAAGCGAAACAATTTCCATTAGCTATAAGAAATTGAATGAGTTTTTTCCTGAGCTCGGGGCTTAACCCCGTGCCCAGGTATACCTTTCGATCGGGTAGGTGTTCACTCAATACGACTTGTTCCAGTTCCTCGACCGTTGATTTTGTAGCGTCGGAATCATCGGGGGCTATAAAAGATCCGGGGGCCCCGTAGTCATCGTCCTCGTCTACCCCTCGTTTCTCCGATTCCATCAAGGCTAGTATCAGTGATTGCTATTTGGCCCCGTTTTTGACCATCTGGTTCAGATCCTCCGATGTTGTGGATACCGCGAACATTTCCTTGGAGGACGATTGTTCCCCATAAACTATTTTTGACTCCGTTGGGTGTTGGGAATTTCAGCACCTGGTTTAGTGTCGAGGGCACTGCTCTCATGTTGTGGATCCAAGGCCTCCCGAATAAAGCGTTGTACCTCATGTCTCCTTCGATCATATAAAACTTAGCTTCCTGGATGGTCTCGGCGGTGTTCACCGGTAATGTTATCTCACCCTTAGTGGTTTCACATGTTATGTTGAATCCGTTTAGAACTCGGACCACAGGCACGATTTGATCTTGTAGACCGAGCTGCTCCGCGTCCCTCGATCGGATGATGTTGGCCGAGCTACCTGGATCAATTAACATACAATTTACTCGAATTTTATTTACGAGTACATATATTACCAGTGCATCATTGTGGGGCTGCACGATCCCTTTCGTGTCCTCGTCGTTGAAAGACAAGGTTCCTACGGTATGTAATCTCGGGTTCGTTTCTCCCTCGTGATGGACACTTTGGTGCGCTTCAACATCGGCCCATGAAGGACATCGACCCCACCAATGATCATGTTTATGACATGTTGAGGTTCTTCTTGTTCAGTATGTTTGTTAGAATCCCTATTCCTTAAGTGATTCTTGGCTCGGTCGCTCATGAATTCTCGAAGATGCTCGTTGTTGAATAGTCGGGCTACTTCCTCTCTCAACTATTGGCAATTCTCCATTCTGTGGTCGTGAGTGCCGTGATATTTACATATCTGGTTAGGATCCCTTTGGGTTGGATCGGATTGTAGAGGTCGAGGCCATTTGGTATCTTTGATGTGTCTGATTGCTGATACAATGGCGGTAACATCTACATTAAAGTTGTATTTCGATAACCTCGGTGCTTCTTTAGGCCTAATGGACCTATCGTAGCTATTTTTCCTAGTGAGTCCTCGGTCACTATGACCTCGGTCACTTCTCCTTTCGTTTCTCATAGAGTTCCGCCCGGACCCATTGCTTCTTCGGTCTCCATTATATGGCTGATACCAATCCATATTTGGTCTCGGTTCACGATCGATGTCTTTCTTGACTCTGTCGATGGTTCTGACGAGATAAACAAACCCCGAAGGGCCCCCGAGTTGATCATCTTCCACTCTGATCTTCGATTGATATCGGTTATGCACGTCGGCCCAAGTAACAGTCGGATATTCTATCAGGTTTTGTTTTAACTATTGTGAAGCCACCGAGCTTCGAGCATTGAGCCCTTGGGTGAAAGCCTGAACGGCCCAATCATCAGCGACCGGTGGCAAGTCCATTCGTTCCATTTAAAACCGGGACACGAACTCTTTGATCATCTCGTTATCCTTCTATTTTACTTTGAAAATGTCCGATTTCCTGGTCTCGGCCTTAATGTCCCCGGAATGTACTTTTACGAAAGAATCCACAAGCATATCAAATAAGTCAATAGAATTAGGAGGTAAGTTGTGATACCATATCATAGCCCCTTTTGACAGGGTCTCTCCGAACTTCTTCAACAGGACAGACTCGATCTCATCATCCTCCGAGTCGTTCCCTTTGATGGCACATGTGTAATTACATGCTCATTTAGGTCGGTCGTTCCGTTATACTTAGCAATCTCGGGCATGTGGAATTTCTTAGGGATCGGCTTTGGAGCCGCGCTTGGAGGAAATGGTTTTTTCACGAACTTATTGGAATCCAGGCCTTTCAATATTGGCGGTGCTCCTGGATTTGGTCTACCCTGGAATTGTAAGTTTCTACCTTTTTGTCATTGGCTTCGATTTTCTTCTCCCCTGATTCTATCCGTTTTGTCAGCTCTTTGACAATCTTTATGATCTCGGGGTTAGCCCCTGATTCGTTTTCATTTGACCTTTCTGCAACCGGTTCATCCCTGTGAGTGACTTCCCGGGGCGGATCGAGTTCAACTCTGCTCGGTGCATGGCTTTGGCTCTATAACTGAGCTAGCGCCGCATGTTGAGCCTGCACATTTCGAAGATCACCCGTAAATTAATCCCGTCTCCTCTATTGTTTTGTGTGTTTTGAGTTGCCGATCAGACTCCACCACGGACGTTATTCTCAGGGTCGGTAGGCAAGTTTACGTCGATAGCGACATGTGAATTAGCATCAATTGGGCCCGCGGCCGGAATTCCAATGGGATCAATGGGAGGTACCTCGTCACCGGGCGCTATGTTGTTATTTTCATCATGATGGTCGGACTCGTTGTCAACATGTAGGGGTGCTGATTGAGAGTTCGACATTTCGAGTTCTAACCTGAAATTAGAGACACTTCAAAGAACGAGTGTAAAGTAGTGTGTGTGTGTGTTATGGAGATTTGTATCAAATAATCACTATTATCCTTAGCCCCACGGTGGGTGCCAAACTGTTTACCCTCAAAATCGGATAACAATTGAATTTGTAAGTGGTTTTAAGGATACGTGGACGAACTTGATACAAAATGATAAATTAGATTGCAATTGAAATAAATAATAACAAAGTAAATGCAAACCACACGAATTGAATAGTATCAGCCTTGGAAGGTTAGCCACCCTCGAGTCAGGTACGCTTTGATCGGTGTTAGGATACAGAAGAAACAAGAGCTTAAAGAGAAATAATAATAATGTATTGCTTTGAGATGCGTGTTACAATGTGTTAAATGAATTATCAGACCCTCTTTATATAGTAGAGGAGTTCTACTTTAGGTACAATTCTATAAAAGGTAAAAATCCCTTGATTAGCTGATTGTCAGTTCCTTACTGATACGTGCCGAGATTCTCGCCGTAATACCCGACCGGTCACGGATATTTCGGTCTTCTGTTGGTTATGCTAACAATATTTCTTCGAGCTCGATCGGGGCTAAGGTCGACTCCGGGATTACGGACTCAATGTTCTCGAAGACAGACGTTCTGACCCCGGGATCTAGCTCGGTGGGACTCGAAGTCGATCTTTAGTCTTTGGTTGTCATGTTCCGAGCCTAGCTTGCCATGTCGTAGGCGAGCTCGATTCCGACCGTATACATTATTGTATGTTTTTTCCAGTATAAAATATGTCTAGATGTATCAATACTTTATTACAGTGGTACAACTGTTAGATACCCAACAATTGCATTGTAATTATTTAACATTTTTGTGTTAGATAAATGTGACATCCATCGAGTTGCGCTGGCTTGCCGCTGCTTGTCTTCTTTCCGGTTAAGATAAGAAATTTAGAGGAATATGAGACAGATAATTCAACTCAAACGTAGAAGGTAACTTACAATAACCATCATTATCTTACTAAGGGTAATTTAAAACACTATAATCATTGAAAACTTTCATATTCTCCTTTTTAGAAAGACCAATTAGTATTAGCATAAGAATATGCTTTAATGATCAATAAAGTAAATGAAAAGCGTAATCTATTTTTTGAATCGATTAAAAAGGAAAAGAAAGAGCATTAAGAATAAAGAGCTGTGAAATCTCAAAAATAATTAAAATAAAATGTACACTGTATTAAGTAACAGTTATTGACAGATATGGCACGAGATTTTCACAACTTTTTGCCAGAAAAGTCGAGCTTTGATATGGATTTGGGAGGACCGCTCTTAGTTGCAGTAATTGATGATGAGTAGATAGAAGCCATGACCCTTTGTACAGTCTCATTACAAATTTGAAATTAAATCATGCATTCCTGAAGATAAAATGTGGAAGCCATCCACAATTATCGATACACCTAACTTTATACTGGATGGTATGTCATTAAATAAAAGAACTTACTTCCTAAAAAATCACTGATTATAAATTTATAATATGTAGGTCGCCATCTTAAATTGAAATATTATTGTGAAAAAGAAAAAATCCAAAAACATATCAATTATCAAAACATCATTGTTAAATTCAAATTCGTAATATTATGATTTAAATTTGCAATACTACATAAAATAACTTATAATCACTATTATTATAACTTCAACGACCATCTGTTGGTGCTACTATTATGTTCAGTCATAAACCCATGAATAAGTTAATATTCATGAAAGGCAATATATATAAATACAATATCGGTTTATAAAAATAATCTTATAATATTAAGTATAATAACTCATAATAAAAGGATCGAAATTCAAGATATTAGCCTTATAATTCTATTAGTTTTAGGGCATAATATTACACGTTATGAATCCTACATGATTACCTATAGGAATCCTATTAGTATAATTACTTTCGTGTTGTCTAATTCATATAAAATTGAACAAATATACTTCTTAAAAATTCCTATTACTTATTTAATTTAAAAATGTATTATAATATCCTATTACTAATTTAATTTGAGAATGTATTATATTGTCCAAATCCATTTAGAAAAAGGAGAGTCTATATTACTATAAAAGCATAAATACAATATTAATATATCAAAATAGTACTAAAATATTAAACGGAAGAACACATAGGGAAAGGACATAACTGCAATAACCTATTTTTTATACTACAATACCTTCTATGCTAATTTTTAATATTTAAAATTTTAAAATTAATAAAATTTTGTCTATTAAATTCTTATTAAAAATATGTAGGAAGGTTTGATAAAATCAATTTCATAAGAATCCTCCATATTGGCAATACATTATCACTCCATAATTTTTAATATGTAATATTAAATGGACTGCATAAAGAGTTGAAATTGAGAAAAAAATATACCTCCACGGTAATATATTTTTATATTATATTTGAACTATTTTTCTACTCGAAATAATATTCTTTTATCAATTTTTCGTGTAATATTGAAAAATACTCAATTATTAAACAATAACTAAGAAAATATTTAAGAATATAAATGTGTGAGAAAGAAAAAATAAATTGGTAAGAATCAATAACACTAATGATTCTACAAACGTAAAGATCTAAAAGTGAAATATCATATCAATCTTTTACTCTTTGAAAATAAAATTTATGGTGGATAAAATTATAATTAAGATTAAATATTCAAAACAAGAGATGAATTAATATTAAGAGAATACTCCTAGGCTCTTATAATTGCCTGTGATGAAGCACTTATGAACTCCGGTCAATTATTTTTTAAATTCATCATATGAGTAAAATTCTTATTCAAGTTTAAAAACCGCTTAGGGTACATAAATTTATTACATAAAAAGAGTGTTAGAACACAAAGTAAAAAGGTTAGTATATTATTAAGAATCAAAATTCTATACAAGTGTCTAAGAAAATACAATCAAAGCTAAATCTTAAACAAGAACCAACTTTCAAGACTAAGAAACATAAAGTAAGAACAGATTCAGTTTTCAGTGTCTTTTTGCTTCGTATCGGAAACGAAGAAGAGTATCAAATAAAAGATGATTTGGTTCTTCCTGAATACTTAGTTATCAATCCCAATGGTAATAGTAGTGTATTTAATAAGAGAACTATTTTTATCATTAGATTAAAACGCAATATGTGCAAATCGCATGATAGAATTAAAGGAATATATTAGTTAGCAGAAATGAATATGTTGGTCAACTAAATAAAATATTGATTGTAAAATTTTATAGTAAAAACAAAATATTTTCAGTTTTTGACTGAGCAGAAAATGATACCAATAATTACTATCAAGAAAAATACTTAAATACTTTAATACCAAATGGCCTTCTACCATACATATTTGTTGTCTAGTTACTTATTTCTTACGTATGTTAGTGTCACCGTATATATAATAGACTAAAATTAAAATTGATCTTCCATTGTATATAGGTTAATTTTGAAGAAGAATATGCTCATCATACTACTAAAAAACTCAGATATGCTGAATAGCTTATGTAATAGCATACAAATAGTATATAGACGTATTGACAATAACGCATACATGCAAAAATTATGATACTGGTCAATGTGATTCTAAGTATATTCTTATCCCTGAATTCAACTTCCGTCTTTTGAAACTAAGGAATATCCTTTTAAATTTGTGTGAAAATAATTTTTAGTATGTTTATATTTTGCAAATATAATAAATAAAGTACAAGGACAAACATCCTAAATATTGAACTATATTTACCGCAATATATTTTCTTGCACGAACAACTGTATGTTGTGCTTTCAAGAGTGATATCAAGATCGATAACAATAGTTCTGGTTAAGGCAGAGCAACCAACGCATTAAAAAATATTGTTCTCAAAGAAGTGTCCGTTAAGATATCATCACATTAAATACTTTTAAGCTATAATATATAATTGTCTAGCTAACATGACAAAATTGATCATTTGTGTAAGTTTTGATGATGTTATTTTATTTTAAATTCATGTATTATGCTAATGTAATAATATTTTCCAGCATTTAGATGATTGTTGTATTATTATACATAAAATTTCTCTCATTAATTAAATTTTATTGTTCCTTCATATAAATAAATGTTTAAATCATCACGTGCCATTATTAACGTGCAATGCACGTTTATAGATACTAGTATATATATATATATATATACATAGTGTAATTTTCTGATGAAAGAATTGACACCCCTTGAATACGTGTGACTTCGCTATTACTTAACATGATTAATTAATTAATTAATTTAATAAGATGAGAATATATATTATTTATTTATAATTGATGAAAATTTATATAAAAACACATATTATGCATCTAGTAATTCATCTGAATACGCCTATATGTTTTTAATCACCAGGAAAATCATGGCAGGTCCTAGGTAGGCATTTGGACATAAAAATTATAATTTTTGAAAAAAAAAAGTATTTGAAGTTAAGTTGAAAAATGGTATTTGAAATTTAAATTTATATTGGACATGAATTTTACTTGAAAAAATATTTTTCTGAAAATTTTGAAAAAATGATCAAAACCATTTCTTGGTTTTTAAAAAACCCATTTCAAAAAGATTTCAAAAACTTAGCAAAATTTCAGGGACAAACCCATTTTTGTAATTTCTTTTATGGACAAACAAGGCCTAAAAGAGCGGCTTGGGTGTGGGGGAAATATCAATGAAACAAAAAGAAATTGGGGTCAGAATACACTTATCCTAAAGAATAAGGACCTCACATTGTCAAATAATTTTACTTTTTGTACTGATGCACAATCTATTATTCTGTCCTTATTGATGTAGAAAATTTTCACCACTTCACTTCTCCTCTACTTTCTCTATCTCTGTAATTGAATCCTCATTTAATAAATCAGAATAAACAAAAGCTAGTCAAGTTTAGTCGGTGGCTCTCTTCGAACCCGAATCTCCGGCCACATTTCCTCCGGAAGTTAGTTTTCCGTTACCGGCGAGGCGGCGACCACAACACCTTCATCTAAGACTCAGGTCGAAGCTGAATCTCCGGCCACATTTCCACTGGAATGTCAGTTTTCCGTTACCGGCGAATACTCTGCCGTGAAAATATCTGCGCCTAACACTCAACGTAAAAGCCGAATCTCCGGCATCATTTGCTCCGGAATGTTAGTTTTACGTTTCCGGCGACCACTTCGGTGGGAAAAACACCTTCAGCTAACACTCAAGTTGTACCGTTGAGCTTTCTACGCTCATATATTTTGATACAGTGAAGCTTCTAGTGGAGCTCCAAGTGATTTTTCTGTTTCGGCTTCCTGCACTTTCTCCCGATCTCTTTTTTCTGAGGTAAATCCAATATTTCTTTCTCTTTATTTTTTCCTTCTTTTTCCTTTTTGGCGTATTTTACCTTTTCAGAGGAGACCTTTTGTAGCTTTAATTTTTTTGATTTAATTCTTCATTATCTGTGTTTAATTCTATGATTCACGTCTTTGTACAGAAACTTACTGCTGCAAAATAGATTAGCGTATAGGCTCTTTATTCTAGAATTTCTGCAATAAATGTTTATGCGTATTTGCTGCGACTGATCTGTATTGTTTAGTAAAACTACTGTTGAGTACTCTTCCAGTCTTTGCAAAAAATGAGTGCTTTTTATTTCATGGCATTTGGTTGAAGAACATTTTTGCAGAAAGTGAAATTTTCTTTGAAAAAATTTTCTAACAAATTTTTGAACGAAATGCCACTACGACAATCAACTTAATCACTTGAGAGACTTCTGCACTATAGCTGAAGGGGTGCACTTTGAGTTTTGACCTTCTCCTGATCTGTTCAGCATGTTTCCTACTGTTTTTTTTTCTCTAGGTTAATTTGTCTGATCATTGGTCACTTCTGTGTTATAGTAGCTTTATTTTTGTTTTTCCTGTGTTATTTCAATTTTACCTTTCATAGTTTCATGCGGTTGCTTTGTCTGATCATGCCTTTTGTTTCTTAAATTGTTTTCTGGCCAAATCTTCCCTCTTTTTTCTATTTGCATAGACAGGTATATACCTGTAAAAACATACTTTTATTCATATGGAACATATATGGCATGCCTATCTCTTTGTGTGAGGGGATGATTGATGCGCCCTTCGGGATTTATACTCTTCATTGCATGGTCTCAGGAATTAAGATGAATGGGTTTCAGAGTGGCAAGAGTCGCAATCACGATAAACCTTCTCCAGGATGCTTGGGACGAATGGTGAACCTTTTTGATATAAATTCAGGGGTGCCAGGAAACAGGCTGCTTACAGATAAACCACATCGTGATGGTGAAACTCTATGCTAATTTCCTTTTTCTTCCGTCTCCTGTTATCATTGGCATGGATGCTGTTTCCGTGGAATATTGTCTCAAATTCTCTGTCCCATGAAATTATTGAGCATTGAAAACAACATAAACAGCTATAATAATTAGTTTATAGGAAAAACATCTTGATTTCAATTTGAGAGCACATGAGCTTGATTCTTCAACCTGCCCGCGGGCATGCCTTGATCTCATTTGATTTTATGCTACCTTTGGTTTTTGGTCCAGTAGTTTATGCCATACAACTATAAGGTTGAATCTGCATGTTGAGCTGGTCCAGCTTATTGCAGGTACTCTGTTGAGGAGCCAATCAGATGTGGTGAGGTTGTCGCCTTCTGAGGATCAAGTAGAAGAAAAAAATGTACATATTCTATCTAGATGACATTTGTGCTGGTTTTCCGCAGAGTTTGGCTTAATACTAATGCTTATATATGGTGCATGCAGATTGTCTCAGATTTGAAGAGGACTAGTTCAAACAGGAAATCAAATGGAACACCAATAAAGATGCTTATAGCCCAAGAAATGTCCAAGGAAATAGACTCTAGTCATAATCCACCTAGTGTTGTTGCCAAGCTGATGGGGCTTGATGCTCTTCCTACTCAGAAATCTATTCCAGCTATAAGAAGTCATTTTGGAGGTCATTCACGGTGTCATACAGATTCCTCCTTCAGCTATTGCCAGCACGAAAATGAATCCTTGGTGGATGAAATGCAGCAAGAATTTCATCAATATCCTGAGCAGAATGAATATAAAGATGTTTATGAAGTTTGGCAGCACTCCCCAAAAATGAACTGTGTGAGAAGTAAATCCCCACAAAAGGCAAGACACAATGAAACTAGTTTTGACAAGAAGTCGGCTTTTGTTCGACAGAAGTTTATTGAAGCAAAATGTTTATCCATAGATGAACAACTTCGCCAGTCTAAGGAATTCCATGATGCATTGGATGTCTTAAGTTCCAACACAGATCTGTTTCTCAAGTTTTTGCAAGAACCGAATCCAAAGTTCTCTCAGCATTTATATAATTTGCAGTCTATACCTCCTCCTCCTGAGACAAAGCGAATAACTGTTCTAAGACCATCGAAGATGGTTGATGATTGCAAATTTGGTGGATCAGTGAAGAAAAATGAGAAGGAGATAAACAGAGCCACCCATGTAGGTAAGGGAAACAGAGCCAAAAACCATATGGCATTTACCCCTCCTACAGCAAGTTGGAATATTGATGAAAATCATGCTCAACCTACACGGATAGTCGTGTTAAAACCAAGCATCGGTAAGACTCACAACTTTAGGGCTGCAAACTCTTCACCGTCTGCATCACCAAGAGTATCACAAGCTGAAACAAGTTTTGTGAACATGGAGGCTGATGAAGCTAAAGAATCAAGAGAAGTGGCAAAGGCTATCACACAGCAGATGCGAGTAAACATAGGTGGACATCAAAGGGATGAAACATTACTTTCTTCTGTATTTTCAAATGGCTACATTGGTGACGAAAGTTCATTTAATAAGTCTGAAAAAGAGTATGCAGCTGGAAATCTTAGTGATTCTGAAGTCATATCACCAGCTTCTAGACACTCATGGGAATACATAAATAGGTTTGGCAGTCCTTATTCTTGCTCTTCCATGAGCCGTGCTTCTCATTCTCCTGAATCTTCAGTTTCCAGAGAAGCCAAGAAGCGACTTTCTGAGAGATGGGCGATGGTGGCATCTAACGGGAGCTGTCAAGAACGAAGACCAATGAGGAGAAGCTCCAGCACTTTAGGCGAGATGCTTGCTCTCTCTGATATTAAGACGGCAGGAAGAATGGAGCAGGAAAGTAGCAAAGAAGATCCCCAGATTCCTAATTCCAAGTCAGTGAGTAATTCCAAAGATGATGAAGGTATCAACAAGTCGCCAAGGAATCTTTTGAGGTCCAAGTCTGTCCCTGTATCCTCCACTGCATTCGGTGCACAGTTGAATGTGGGTGCCCCAGATTATGTGACTGGAGAAAATGACCTTCCCAAGCAGACAACAAAGCCTAGAAGTACAAAATCATCACTGAAAGGGAAGGTCTCAAATCTTTTTTTCTCTAGGAACAAAAAGCCAAACAAAGACGAAGCTAAGTGTTCGCAGTCCAATGATGAATTGCAGTCAGGTGCAAAACCTTTACATTCTCTATCAAAAGTTGACAAATATAGTAGTGAATTCCATGATGATCCCGGGGTTGAGTCTTCAGCAACCGATCTTCGCCAATCATCATTCACACTGACTTGCGAAGATGTGGTTGGGAAGCAAGCCACAACCTCCCCTGAGGTAAAGCAGTTATCTGATGTTTCTCCCTACTACATTGTTGCAAGTTGTTAGAAAATGGTTCATTTGCATTTTACATCATTATGACTTTTCTTTTCTATTTTTTTGTGGTAGCCATATGCACACCTTTAGTGGAGTGCATTTACAATTTCTTGAATATTTTATTAGATTCTGTGACTTCTGTAAACAACTTTTTTTCCGATGTGTGAGAACTGTCCGACACTGGAGAACTCAAATAGCGTCAATATGACTGCTTAAGAAGTTGTTCAAGGTGGATTTATGTTATAATAATTTTGTAGGTTGCACTCTCTGAAGCAAGATCTTTGCGCGCTGGACACCCATGTGAAAACCAGGACCAACCAAGTCCTATATCAGTTTTGGAAACACCATTTGAAGAGGATAAACATCCAGCACATATATCAGCCGGTATCAAGCCGGACCGTCATGGTAAATGTCATCAACAATCCAACATGTTCTCTAGTTTCTTTCCTTAATATAAAACTAACTCTTAACCCCCCACCCCCTCCCATATCCCTTGTTTAAATCAAATTAGCAGGTACCGAGTTGTCTCTTCACCCTGTAAGGTCCAATTTGATCGATAAATCTCCTCCAATAGGATCAATTGCTCGTACATTGTCATGGGACGATTCCTGTGCAGATACAGCCAGTTCAGCTTGTGTAAGACCATCATCGTCCACACAGCGGACGGAGGAAGTAGAACGTGAATGGTTCTCTTTTGTTCAAACACTACTAACCATGGCCGGCCTTGATGAAGTGCAATCTGTTGCTTTCTCGACCATGTGGCATTCTCCTGAAAGCCCTTTGGACCCATCACTCAGAGAAAAATACATTGATCTGAATGAGAAGGAGACATTACATGAGGCTAAGCGAAGGCAAAGGAGATCAACCCAAAAGCTTGTGTTCGATTGTGTAAATGCAGCTTTATTAGATATTGCAGGATATGGGCCTGACAACTGCCAAAGAGCCATACCTTATATTGGGGTCCATAATAATCAGCCAGAGGGAACTAGATTGATATTGGTGGACCAAGTGTGGGACCGGATGAAGGAATGGTTTTCTAGTGAGGTGAAATATCTCTCTTGTGATGCTGAGGACATAAACAGCCTGGTGATGGAGGGAATGGTGACGAAGGAGGTGATGGGGAAACGATGGCTTAAAAGTTTTAGATTAGAATTAGACAATGTAGGGATGGAAATTGAAGGAAAGTTGCTTGAAGAGCTTGTGCATGAATCTGTCATTGAATTGGCAGGCAGGTAGATTGTGATGAATCTTGTCCACTTAATTCTTCTTTCTTTTAAGTTTTTTTTCCTTGCGCAATTATATAACATTATTGTTTGTGTTTTATTGTATTTGCCAACAACCTTGCCCACCGCTAATTGTTTAATGTTGTCAAGTGTCTGCAAATCTTTACTAACTTCTATATCTGGAATTGTTTTGTACATTTTTGCTTTGACCCGATTATAGAAATAGAATGCAAGCGGTCCTATGGTTAACCATATGTACCTGAGACACAACTCCAGAGCACTTTAACTCTTCGCACAGAAAGAATCCTATCTTTGTGGTAGTCAGGGGTGTTTATGGTTCGGTTTAGGTCGGTTTTTGTCTAAAAAGAAACCAAACCAAGTAAGTCGGTTTTTTAATTATTGGAACCAAACCAATTAAGTCGGTTTTTTATCGATTAGGTTTTTGTTAGTTTTTTAATTTTTTCTTAAATATGAGACATACACTACAAAACGCATATTCCGGCGATTACATTTTCAACGTAACACTATCAAACTAATTGCTCTTTGGGAAATCTATTATTTATCAAGATATATTGATGATAATTGACTCAAATAGTGATGAATAATTTAAGTACTCAATTAAAAATCGATTAGTTTTAACATGAAATAAATTCTTGTACTTAGCAAAAGAAAACTACCAATCAAACTAGAAGACAAAGAATTAGATTATTATAATAGTAAAGAATTGGACAAAAAATACAAATGACTAATATGTACCATAAAATTTCAGAAACTTTATATAAAAATATACATATATATAAGTGTAATAATAAATTTTTATAGCTATTTTTACAGTCGGTTTGATTCGTTTTTTTTGGTTATTTTTTATTAAAACCAAAACCAAACCAAATCTAAAAAGTATCGGTTTTTTAAATCGATTTGGTTCGGTTTTCAGTATGGTTCGATTTTTCGATTTTTTATGAACACCCCTAACGGTAGATATTGGTGTTGTAAGTTTTTGGAGTCGAGACACAAAAGGGTGTTTTCTTTGTAAGCCACTCGAATATTCTTAGCTGGAAATGAAAAGTTGCTTGTTCTTATTACAGTACAATTTATAACGAAAATTTTTACTAGCAGCCAAAACCGAAGCGAAAAGAGTGAAACAGTCTCGTGACTGGCAGCTGAACAACTCTTTTGACTACTCGTACACATATGAATTATTTCTTCTTTTGAAATCCCCAAAACTAGAAAGAAAAAACGAAAGCAAACACGGACAAGATATGAGCAACAAAAAGATTTTTTTTCCCATGGTATGAACAGTTCTATGAAAATGATAGTAAACAAGCAAAGTTAAAATGGTCACATGCATACCAACTACCAAATATTTTTACTTTTTTCCTTTTTCATTTTTTACCTGGGTGAGGGGTGGTTCCGGAAATTGGGGAATGGGAGGGTTGAGACTTGACCGTTGCACCATTTAGATGCATATTGAAGCGGCGGAAAACATTAACCTACGTCTGATTCTTTTTTTTCTCCTTCCCATACCTTAATCCGACATTTAAATCAAATTAATGGACACGTGGCATATGCCTCTCGTGCACTTTTTTTACTGACTACTATGCACAGCCATGTTCAAAAGCAGGATTCAAAGAGTCACAATTTAGAGTTAGTAAGATTCAAAACGAATATATCTTTATTACATAGGCTAATGGAGCATATAAATATATATTTTGTACGTAGCACACACACATATATAATGTATTATAATATTTATTAGGTTATATATGAGTGTCGTTTATCAGATAATCATTTTCAGATATGCCTATAAATTTTACATGGAATAATTTTTTCTATAAAAAGAGATACGCACCCAAAACAACATTTGTTAGCAAAAAGTGAGATTCTTATCATTATTTTATTTTTAGTGTGCTTTTTCTTAGATTTAATTCGTCAAAACCGTATCCTACTACAGAAAAGTAACATTTGTAAACAAATGTGCTAAACTAGATAAAAGTCTGAACCATAATTTTATATTTGGTTTTTCAATTACTTCCTCTCAGGTTTTCTGAGGACGAATGTGTATTTGGTTAGCACAGAAAATAAAAATGTATTTCCTTCCTTACTACCATGTGAAAAAATGATTAAAATGTCAAAAATAAAACAAAAAAAGGCGTTGCTCCAACTGAATTCAGATTAGTGATATCCAGAGTAGAAAAATAAGCGTATCACTCTGTCTTGAAAAACCATATGCATGAGTCTCTTACACAATTGTTGCTACATTAGGATTAGAAAGAGATCAAATTTCAGTGACTCGGACTGAAAGTTCACACTGGTGAAGTGTTTCATAATAAAAGAAAGAACACAATGTACTTAAATTTACATACTTCACATTCCAGCTTTGCAATATCTAAATCTGTATCCTTTCTGCAAACATATGTAGACTGCCTTTACATATTAAACAGAAAAGAAAAGAAAGGTCCAAAATTATGGAACACAATCACAGATCAAGTCTACACACTCTGCGCACGTTGCTAATTTCTCTGCTCCATGAGATTCGGCGTCGTCTGTTTTTTGATTATCTTCATGATGGGTTTTGGTTTGGTATATGATGCCTCGCCTCTCCATCCAAATGATACTGGATGTCAAATGTCAACAATGTTTCAGAAATATAGATTGGTCTAGTGACAGCAATAACTACAGAGGGAATCAGTTGAATATTCATAACCAGCCTTGTCCCACATAAGAAACCACATAACAACCGTCTTGAAGAAAACAGAAAAAGTCCAATAAAGGATTCAGCTTGCAACAAATCAACTTAAGTTCACATGTTCCAATATTAAGAATCTCATTTATTACTTCAAAACACAAACAAGACAAAGGGCACAAAGTGGATAGTTGGACCACATACTGCTTTGGCCAAGAGGAGGACCACACAATCATAAGTTGCACATGTTGAAGGAAATATTATTACTCAACCACATCTAACTGTGGTTAGATGTTGGACTATAATCGTATAATACGTCCAAAAATTCTGCCAAACTACCTTGACTAAATTTGCAATTCAGGTGCAATGCAACAAGTTTGTAGCACAAGCATCTCTTGTCATACAAGCAAAAAACTATAAAGAATTTAAAGTGCAGATTAACTGAAATGAGAGTCCTTACGAACTCTCAAAAGCAAGCAAACTACCAACATGACATGATAAGGTGATCTCTTCAGTGAAATCAATATTATGTGCCAGACCAATCTCTTCAACACCCTCGACAAACAGGTAAAATGAAACAGAACGTAAGCAACCCTGACCTTCGCCTATTAGGGCTCCACCCACAGAGTGCACCTTTTCTAATTCAACCCCCCCAAAAAATGCATTTTAACCATTTAAACCTCGAAGCCTAGAGCTTATTTGACCAGACATTAAGCTATTACGCAAATTAAGATGCCTGCCTAAGTGTTACCCTTTAATATATTCCATTAGAAATGAATGCAAGATGACTCACATATATTATACATCTATAAAACATACCTTTTCCCTCATCCGTGAACTCCAGATGTCAGAATGGCCAACCCTCGCATCTGCTTTAGCTAAACCAGATGTTTGGCTTAAACGTGGATCAAGCAATGGCTCCCTTGTCCTTCCAATAACATCATAATCTCCCTCAAAATCATGGTTTATTCTATGATCACTAACCAAAGCTCTGAGAACAATTGCGAGAAGTAAGGAGGATGCCTGGAAATGATGGTAACAATAAGATTTTAGCACAACATGGACCATAGACCAAACAAAAGGTTAGAAGAAACTTTTCAACATTACACCAATCGCAAGAGGACAAGCCGAAAACCACACGTGGCCTCACCTTCTGTATTGGCCATGTTTTCATTCTTTTCCACCACTCATGCTCATAAGTTGATAACATACGAATTTCAGAATGTATAATACAAAAAGAGGGCTATTTACCAGAAAATTTCACACTATTGTCCAGTATTACAGAAATCATACAATCCGTAGAGCCCCCACCAGATTCTTTTATCTTCTTTCCTAGTTGCTCTGCCAAATTTAGATGCCCCTTTCACAAAATGCATAGTTTCTCCAGATAAATATAACATCTTGAATGTTAACTTACAGTTTCAACAGTCACAATTCACATTCTAGCTATATCAAAACATGTCTTCAAATAACTTACACACTGGTAAATCCAAACTTTAAACACTTATGAGAAGTGCCACCTAATATGGATTAAGGGTATTCAAAACAAACAAGGAATCACAATCTTACAAGACCTTCACGTTAAAAGAAAACTTGCCTGAATTATAATGACAGCAATGCCAATCCACTTGCAAACATCCATATTTTGTTCAATAAAGGTGCGCACGTTGTGTAGTTCTCCAGTTGGATCCCTTGGAAGATCCTAGGAAGAGAGTAAACAGGTGTCCTAATTTGAACTTTTAACAGGTAAACTAGGATAGAACCTCGAAACCATGTAAAGAGCAGATCTGAAAAAAAGGTTTACCTTCTCCCATTGACGATCAAGTGCAATAAATACAACCAGACTTATTTCCACGAGCACAAAAGCCGTCATAAGCAGAGAGTACTAGTATTTTTAAGTAGTCAAGGCTAACAGTCAATCAGTAATAGCTGTTTATATCAATTCATCAATTATCACTTAATTCAAGATATGAAACTGGCAATGAGAAGATATATAATGATGTGCAGTGAAAAAACTTTATTTTTTTCCTTTTCATTTTTCATTTGCTCACTGTATGAAGCAGGACGACAACACGACATACTAGAAATTAGGAAACAAACTTCACGATTATCATATTATTTACTTCCAGTGAGTCTACCAATCCGCTTTTCCCTAAGGAGTGATTCAAGTTCCTTTCCTTCAAATAATAAGGTAAAGGAAAGCTTTTGGTGTGAGTTTATTCAGTGTGCCCTTCCCTCTTGATTTGTTTTTTGAAGCAAGCAGACAACATCAACAAATCCAAACCAAACAGATTTTAACAGTAAGTGAGAAGGCAGAAATTCCTGCGATAGTTAGAACTGACAACCCAACAGCTCCATTTACAGAGATCACATTATACATTTAAATGATTCACAACTTTAGTTTTCTATTTTTGCAAAAATATCCCATTCATCATATCCCCTACTGAATTAAAATTGAGACATAGTTGGTTATCCAATGACTGATTGATTGATCCCTTTCATCATATAGTCTGAGGCAACATATAAACATATTAATAGACAGCAACCCTAACAGAGCTGAATGTGTTTACTTTACACTTCTAGGTAACTTATCATTTTCCTTATTAAGCATTCCAGACAACAACATAACAGTCATTATATAGTAGAAACATAAACAAAGGAAGCAGTAGAACAGAAAAGACAAAGAAGGATACAAAGCAAAGGAAACATCCATTAACAGCTTCAGCACCAACATGCCCAATACAAGTGATACAACATAAGATTACACCAATTCCCATGAATGCATATAAAAACCTGAACAAACAAAAATAGCAACATCTCAATAACTAATCATATCGCCAAAAGAAAAAAATGAAAATACGAAAAGAAACAATACCATGGAGTTGGAAGCGAATGTTTATTCAACATAATTGAGCCGAAATTGGAGGATTCAGAGTCAAGATTAGGAGGAGGGAAATTATTGTGGTGTTGCCAATGGTTAAGCATATAAGCAGAGTAAATAATAATGGAGACACCTATGAAGGTTTGTAAGAAATTGAGGAATTTCAGCAGAAATGCTACCAAGCCTTGACAACACGGCGTTCCCATTCCGAGATTTTTCTTCTATAATTCTACACAGAAAACCCTCATAATTTTTCTCAAAACAATTGTAGAATTGTGCTCTGTGATCTATTCTGCTTCTGTGTATTTTTGGTCAAGCAAAAACTGTGGATGATGATGATTGAGCTGGCAAAACCTTCTTTGTTTTTTACTTTTTGTTTCTTTCTTTTCAGGGAAGCAAAATAAAATAATTGGGTTAGTGCTTGCAAACAATGCAGATATACTCGATATTTGGGTCACATTTAAATTTATATTCGTACCCATAAAAATTTACTTTCTTTGTTTCAATTTATTTGAATCTATTTTTTTTTAATCCGTGACAAAAAGAATAACATCTTTCCTTATTTGAAAATAATTTACCTTTATGTAATAATTTACAGTCACACAAAATATATGTGCCTTATTCTACACCACAAGTTCAAAAGTCTTTTCTCTTTTCTTAAACTCCGTGCCGAGTCAAATAGGTTCACATAAATTGAAATGGAATGAGTATAATTTTTTTACTTTGGAATAGACTTAAAGACATTCTAAGAAACCGTTTGGACCTAAGAAATTTTTTTCTTTTTACCAATTTTTTTTTAATTTTTTTTCGAAATCAACGTTTGTAAAAATTGAAAATTTGCGAAAATTTGAAAAACTCCAAAAAAATATTTTTCAAAATTTTCACTCACAAAATTTTAAAAACAACCCAAAATTATATTCATGTCCAAACATAATTCTAAATTTCAAATACTCCCTATTTTAGAATTTTAGAATTCTTATGTCCAAACGCCCACTAAAAATTCGCGTCTGAAGTAAAACAATTCCGGTAAATTTCACATGTGAAGTTCTCCTCCTAACAGTGCCAGGTTTAGACGCGATGTTACAAATTTTGGATAATGTTCATATTTGAAGATCTCCTCCTAACAATACAAACTTCAGATGTGGAGTTAAATTTTGGGTAATATTCGCATATGAATTTCTTCCTTTGCAATACAAACTTTAAACAATTGCGTCTTGAAAATGTAAACTAAGACTAATTAGACTAAAGTACGGCCAAATGTTTGCATGCACTTAGGGCAAATTAGTTTGAAGTGCAAAAATTAGACTTAAGACTAATTAGTTAAAGTCAAGGTAAATCTCTACATGCACTTAAGACTAATTAGTCTGAGGCACAAATTGCCCAAAAATAGAAACTTATTTTTCGAATTTCAACAATTCAACAAATAATTTAAAACCAAATTTACTCCAAATGAACTCAAATTTGAAACATAACTTTCAAATATCATAAAGAATAAACTCCAATTATTAATCTATCAAAATAACAAAAAGTCTATTGCAACTAACGAGAAGAAGGAGAAGAAACCCTAAGCAGCAACCAAAAAGGGGCACCATAGCAGCTCACTACCGTTAAAACATCTTAAAACATGCTTACAAATATCATGTAAATCTATTGTCACCTCTATTTTTACAACAACTAAGGAGGTGGATGAAGAGAACGAGGAGGAAGAGGAACACGTGAAAAGAAGCAGTTTGTCTGAAGTTATCTTGCGTTGGGTACTAATTATTTTTTTGGGATTTTTACCTTCCTATACACTATTTGAAACCTTATTACTCTTCCTACTCAAGTTTCAATTTAATTACATGATCATATATAATTTATCAATTATATATAAATAAGTTTTAAATGAGTATCCCTTTATATTAGAAATTGAATAAGGAATATCAGTTATTTCCTTATTCCTTTATACTTGCCCACACACTCTCTCTCTCCGTCTCTCTGTCTCTATCTCTCATTCTCTCTCTTTGTCTCTCTACTCTCCCTCTCTGTTTCCCCCCATAATTTCTCTTCATTTGATGTTCTCTGTTTTTTATGTTTTCGTGTTGTATAGAGTTTTAATGGAATTCATCAATGGATTTCAATCATTTTAACTTAGCAATTTTCTTTTATGTTGCACAATCGGTGTTCAAATTGAAATTGTCAATCAATAAATTTTGAAGGTGTTTGACTCTCCACCATTGATAGCCATTAAAAAGCTTTAAAACTTTGAAATCGAATTTGAGTTTTCAAAAATTATTTTTTGTTTGGATTGGGTGTTGTTGCAAACAATTGGGAATATTCTTTGGAGTTTATATCTCAATTTTGAGGGTGTTTTGGTGAAGATTAGACTTGATTTTGTCTGAATTTCAGATTGAAACTCGAAAAAGAAAGAAGAAGAAGAAGAAGAACACATGACATACAATATACTTACGAAATTATAGTAAAGTTGTATTATAATTGTATTTAAATTGTATTCTGCTGTAGTTATATATATTTTTTTTTATTTGAATGTTATATGAAAGTTGAAAAATAGTTGTATAATGTATGAATCATTGTATAAAATTTGTATTTAAGTTACTATCTTTTTACATAAAATTGTTGATATGTATCACAATTGTATTAAGAGAGTAAGTTTTGATTGAAATTTTAGAGAGGAAGAAGCACACACCACATACAAAATATATACAAATCAGATACAAAATATACAAAATACATACGGTATAAAATTTGTATAAAAATTATATTTAGGTTGTATGATATTGTAGTTGTATTTAACTGGGTAGAAACAATGTATGAAAATTGTAAATAAGTTGTAAATAAGTTGTATAATATATAATTAGTTGTATAAAATTTGATTTTACTATGTATGTTGTTGTAGATATTCAAATTTGCATTAAATTTGTACAAAATTTATTTTTAATTTGTATATTTATGTATCATATATTGTTCTTTTCTCAGTTGATTTATGAAGGAAAGAAAAGTAGAGAATGAATTGCTGGCTTCTACCTGTTCCAGGAGACACCAAGAATGGGAATGCGACAAATCGTCATTAGAGCCAATATTAATTTTTAGGCAAAGTTGTGGGATATATAGTTCAAGTTTAAGTATTTATTAACAAGATTACAACCACATTACTAAGGTCTATGATTAAGGTGTCTCTTGGTATAAATATCATATACACTGTAGCCACAAAATTTGCCATATTCTTTGTTACTATTCTCATATTCTTTTTCTTTAGCATAAGATAGATCTGGAAGTTTGCATTTGAAGTAGGGGAGAAGCTATATTAGCAGATGATTGTTGGGTAGATTTGGAGATAACACTCCAAAGCTCCCAGACTTCTTAACTATTCAAATATTGGGCTAAACACCTCTAGGAAGACTCCAATAGGAACTGAAGCACCAGATTATGTCACAATCATCGACTGGAGAAGAGAGAAAATATAGGCTGAGTGATGAAGAACAAGCATAACGAGAGGAGAGAAAAAAGGAAAAGGGTGTAACTAAATTTCTTGATTGAAGACACTAATAATGGATTGAGAGTCTTTTAAGGTGAAATGTATATAATTTATAAGTAATCTTTATTTAGGACGGGTAATATATAAAATTAAAATAATTTTGATAAATAAGTTTCAAATATCGTATAGAAACGAAAAAATCTCAACATAGGAATTTATTTTAGAAGTGATTACAAATTAAATTTGGGGGAAGCCGGGAAGGCGGGGAAGGGACCAAATAATGCGGCCCATAAAATTTTATATTTTATCCGATCCTTTCAAAATTGAAACCAAGTCTATATTTCTTGCATGAAAGATTACGTATGCCAGAAAATAAAAGGACCAAGATCCCTCGTGAATATAAATCATCATTCGTACATAGTAATTAGCTCAATCCATATGAATTCACTTAAAGCTTTACATAATTATGACCAGCTATTTTATTAAAAAATGAAGCCCATTCATCGAAATTCTAATACAACAACAACAATAGTCCCAATATATTTCCATAAGTGGTATCTAGGGAGGGTAGCATATATTCATATCTTACCCCTACCTAGTAAAAATAGAGAGGTTATTTCCTATACACCCTCGGCTCAGAAAGGTGAAGAAGAAGAAGAAGAAGAAGAAGAAGAAGAAAGAAAAGAAAGAGAGAAGAAAAAGAGGAAGAAAAGAATAAGTAGTACCAAATATTAACAATAGGGAAACGCGATAACTGAAGTGAACTAAATAACATGACGTAATAGAGATCTAAGAATATGAAGGTACATGAGTGCTACTAATACTATTGGATAAAAGAGGAAAAACTTTCAACTATCTACTAACCTTATACCCTAATTCTCGATATCCACACTCTCCTATCAAGGGTTATGTTCTCAGTAAGCTGGATCAGCACTATGTCCTGCCTAATCACCTCTCCCCACTACTTGTTTGTCCTACCTCGACCTCTTCTCTGACCCGCCATGGCCAATCTTTCATACCTCCTAACAGGAGCATCAATGGTTCTCCTCTTAACGTGCCCGAACCATCTCAACCTTGACTCCCACTCTTGTCCTCCATAGAAGCCACTCATACTGTGTCCTGAATAATTTCATTCCTAATCTTATCTATCATGGTACATCCACTTATCTATTTCAATATTCTCATTTCCGCTACTTTCATCTTCTGCACGTGAAAGTTCTTGACTGGCCAACACTTAGTCCCATACAACATCGTTGGTCTAACTACCACTTTATAGAATTTATCCTTAAGTCTTGGGAGATCTACATCTCCTACTATATAAAGCCTCGAACGATGCCATCTGAATGCTAGCGTGATAGCTATTGTTGTAGGCAAATTCTATGAGTGGCAAATGATCATCCCAACTACCTTTGAAGTCTAGAACACAAGAGCGCAACATGTCGTCAAGCGTCTGAATAGTCTGCTCTGCCTGCCCGTCAGTCTGGGGGTGAAAGGCTGTATTAAGATTCACCTGAGTACCCAAAGCCTTGCTGAAATTTCTTCCAAAAATTAGCAGTGAATTGTGCTCCTCGGTTAGAAATGATGGAAACTGGGGTGCCATGCATCCTGACTATTTCTTTGATATACAACTGTGCACATTGTTCCGTTATATCGGTAGCCTTAACCGGCAAGAAGTGTACTGATTTCGTGAGTCGATCCACAATCACCCAAATTGAGTCAAACTTACAAGGAGTACGAGGTAATCCTACCACAAAATCTATATTAATCATTTCTCACTTCCACATTGAAATTTCTATATTCTGTGCCAACCCACCGGGCCTTTGGTGTTCGGCCTTCACTTGCTGACAATTTGAACATCTCGCCACAAAGTCCGCTATATTCCTCTTCATATCATTCCACCAGTAGACTTTCTTAAGATCATGATACATTTTCATAGAACACTGGTGCACAGAATACCTAGAAGTGTGAGCTTCAGTCATAATTCTTTCTCGGAGACCATCCACATTTGGAACACATAGCCGTACTTGGTACCTTAGTGTACCATCACTCATGCGAAGAGAAAAAGCCATGGTCTTATATTTATGAATCCCCTCCTTTATTAGAGTCCGCAAGCCGAACTCCCAAACTAGTCATTCGATGAACTTCCTTGGCCAACGACCTTTGACATGCCTCCAAGTGAGCCAAACTACCCATAGATTTCCGGCTAAGAGTATCCGCCACAACGTTGCTTTCCCTGTATGATATAGAATATCGATATCGTAATCCTTACATAACTCAAGCCATCTTCTCTACCTTAGATTCAATTTATTCTATTTGCAAATATATTGAAGGATTTTTTGGTCCGTGAATATGTCCACCTGGACCCCATACAAATAATAACACCAAATCTTTAATGTCAAAATCACAGCCACAAGTTCTAAGTCATGTGTTGGATTGTTTTTCTCATGATTCTTGAGTTGCCTAGAGGCATAAATGATCATCTTGCCATATTGCATCATTAGTGGAACATCTATATCAGATTTCTCTTTCATATGACCTCATAGGAATTGAGTTCTACAAAAACTTCCTTGATACGATTACAATCTTATTAGTACTTGCAACTTTTCTTTTTCAAATTTCTTAACAAAAGACATTACTAGGTCAGTTTTCTTATAGGACCATCTTTTTCAAATGAATAACATCTACTGGCTTGCACGCACACCGTGATAACATCAACTTGCATGACATTGCCTCAAATGTGAAGTAACATTGTGCTCAGACCTTTCTTAGCCACAATCTTTCCTCATTATAAGTCTTATAGGATTTTAAGGAACCACTCTACTTCCCTTGTGAACATTCTCATGATCCCTCTTTACTGCTAAACACTTCCTAAGCACATATCAACACCCTTCATATGTATTCAATTCGACCAAAGTCATTGGCACGAACAGGGCCTTTTCTCAAACATGAGATCCTCCTAAATTCTTCAACGATGACTTCTTGTTTTCCTTATAAGTGTAGGGCTTAGTCCACCTGATTCCATCCTCGATAAGTAACCCACCTTATTCCCAATATTGTAGTCACCAATAGTGTTTCCTGGTATTGAAGCATAAGAGCTATCATGTTAAACATGTTTGGTTCGTAACTAGTGTTCATCCTCTCTCAATCTGTTTCGAACATTTCCCCCCCTTCTTTTTTCTTCCTTTGGTCTAGACAATATGATGGTACTATATTTTCTTTGTGACTAGAGCATTCACTCCCATCCCATTTTGCCCTTAATTCATAGTTGACAGCCTTATTGTGCCACACACTTGTCTGCCTCCCATGAACTCATAGTATCATTGTGCTTGGTTTGTTGAGTTTATCACACCACCACTTCATCACCAATAGTCTCACTTTCCAAAGTAATATGTAGACATGAACTTCCTCTAAATCTTTTAGTTGATATTCGGCGTCACTCAAGTCGGCTGCATTACAGTTGATCCTTTATATCTTCTATTAACACTTGTGCTCTAGGCGAGTCCATCATTCTGATACGAACTATTTTGCGATAACCATGACCATCACAATTTATAGATTTTCTTCCAATTCTTTTCGCCTCATTCCTCCTAGTTAGTGAATAGTTATGCACTCTTCCATATGTTACGTGGTCTTTTCTCTTAGTTGGGAATTCATCCTACTCGCTTCTCGACGCTTGTTGGGATATCCATGGGAAAGTGTGTTCATCCATGTATCACTTAACACTTCCTTGCTTGTAAGATTCTTTAGAGACTCTCCATCAAGTCCAGATGCACTCTTGGGTTATTATAACATCACATTTATCTCTCCTACTCGTTCTGTCTTTCTTAAAGCCTTGGAACTTTAGCCAAATCACAAATCCGTGATTAACTCATTCTAAGAACTCGCAGGCCTATCACATTTGATCTGTAGTACTTCCTTAGGTTTCATTATCCCTGACTCTCTAACGAGTATAAAACCCTTTTGCAAACCTTACTCTTAGTTTCTAGTATCGTTTACCTTGTCATGTATATTGCCACGTACAAAGAATTTACATTTCTTAACCTTCCATATTATTTTTGTACTAGTGGTTTATCTTTTGTATTTTCTTTTAGAGAATCACGTTATCCCTTAATACTTTTCTAGACTACACATGTCTTCGACAAAATATCCAAACATCATAGCTACATGGACCTACTCTCGTTTTATTGCACTTAAGTAGCCTCACCATGGTCCTTCCCTACCCACTTGGGGTGAATGTTTCACATTTCGACACAAGACTTGAATTTAGAAATTTGAGGGACACATGTTTCACATCTCTAGTCCTTTTGTATATGATTGGATATTTGGGAGATTTAAGTCCCCATGGTATTAACCTCATAAGTTCTCTACTCTTATTCATCCACACAGGCCTGGGATCCAAATCCCTCGTGTCAATATCATTTTTGGAGTGTAACACAACTTCGCACATTCCTGGGATTTTTATAACATTCCTAGTACTAGGGTCTTCTCATTGTGGGTTCAATTGACTCTCCTTTCATAACTTCTTGTCTCCCGGGCGAGACCTACACATTTATCATTACTCTCCAAGCCATGCCTTTCATATATCACGTGCCTATGTAACTAATATTTATTTACATCTTAGAATCATATACATGGTTCCCATAGTATCCACATGTACAAGCTAAGCTTAGGTCTCATTTGTCACGTCAGTGCCTCTTTGGAGATGGGTAATCACTTCTAGCACTCTTCTCATATAAAGTATGCTCATGGTTCTATATACTTATCGAATATAGCCATACCATTCATTCAACATGATACATGTGCCATCTATTTAATATTCAAGCCTTTACCCATTTGTCACGTCATAAGACAACATACTTAGAATGAACAAAAGAGCGTTTAAACTTACCTTGAACCTCAACGCACGAGTTAGAAGACAATCTCATAGTCAAGCTCTATCGCACTATCTGGAGTGTTGAAGAAGGGTAACATTCCTAAAATGTCCATGTAGCCTCCAACTTATAGATGTGGTCGATAACACACTGATAAGAAGGACTCTACTAGACACAGCTTCGAGACATCCTAGGACACTTTAAAACCTTAGGCTCTGATACTAAGTTTGTCACGCCCCAAAAACGAGGAGCGTGGCCGGTGCTCAGCCGAGTAAATTTGGTTGAGCAAGCCTGTTAGATTCTTTCTACCCAATTCACCCATGATCAAGAAAATATATGATTTCATAAATTATACAGCAGGAAGTTCATTAATACGATGCTAAATCATTTGATTAGCCATTGCGCCTTTAAGTCTCAAAATATATATTTCTTATAGTTTGAATGGAACAAGTGATCAAACACAACATAACTGGTTTAACATTCCCAACACCCATATACAACCCACATAGTGTCTACAGAGCCTCTAAAGATACAAAACAGAGTAAAGATGGTGCCGGCAACAAGGCCCCAGCTATACCTCAAAAAGTGACTCAAATATAAACAAAAGGTACAATACATGACCCCGGAATGAAATGGGACTCACTGAGTCTACTGGGAAGATGATGATATACCACTAACTACGATCATCACTGTCTGCTATGTAACCACCTGCATCCATTTAAAGATGCATCGCCCCCGGCAAAAAGGATGTTAGTACTGTCGAATAGTACTAGTGTAAAAACCAAACACCAATTTCAAAATTTGTAAATACAATATGAATATGATAAAATTAACGTGGGAATAGAATAATATAGATAACCGTTGAAACTCGAGTAAGCTTATCAAGAGCTATCAATAACATTTAGAGGATTTAAGATGAGATCCTCTGTAACCATCTTCACACAAAGCGGCCCTGTCGCCTCACCCGATGTACGAAGGTGGAGGTGTAAGTACAATACGACAACTCTACTCAAGCGGCCCTGCCGCCTCACCCCAATATATGCGGGTGGATATATAACCACAGTACTAAGAACCTACACAAAGCGGCTATGCCGCCTTACCCCAATGTATGCCGGTGGAAATGCATCAACGATACCAATACCAATACAAAGAGGTTATGCCGCCTCACCTCAATGTATGCGGGTGGAGGTGCAGTCCCACAATACCATAATCCCTACACAAAACGGTCATACCGCCTCACCCCAATATATGCGGATAGAGGTGTATTACAATCACAATCTCTACACAACTTGGCATTATAACTTTCACATAAATCACGACTTGAAACTATAACATGTGGATACACAATCCATAGTTTGGAACACATCCTCAATTTATAATGCAATATGATAAGAGCATTTGAAACACGAATTGAACATATATTTTGTATCACAAAACTTATCGGAATACTCGATTTATAATCAACATCTTGGAACTTACAAGTATAATGGGAATCCCAATTCTTAAAGAAGAATTTAGCCAACACACCTCACTAGAGCTTCCTTACACTATAAATGTTCTGGAATATTTAGCAACTTCAATCTATTTTAGAAATATAACAAGTTGGACCAAGATTAGGAAGATGAACATGGTTTTAGCTCACTTGAGCATATTATCAAATACTAGGTGTGCATCAATGTTTTAAGCCCCCCCTTGAAGGATTACATCTTTCCCCAACCCATTCTCTACCATTCTTAGCTAAACAATATTTTTACACCCTTTGATAACACATGCATGCAAGATGAACAACTCCCATGCCCAAATATTATCTTACTAATTACCCAATTCTAGACAAAATTCGAAATTGAGGGTTAGGGTGTAGAACCTTACCTTTAGGGTGAAGACTTAGTGAATCTTCCTTATTAATCTTCAATGATTTGAGCAAGAATTGATGGATAATTGATTGAAGATAACTCCCCCATACTAAGCACTCTCTCTCACTCTAAAAGTATCAGATTTCCAAAAACAAATGATCCACAATGCTTATATAACGAGATTGGGTCGGGTTATAAAAATAGGAGAATGGATACTCTGAAATTCCAGATCGGGCTACAGACCTGGCCTTGTGAGCTCTATAGAGAGATACAGACCTGGCCTCGCGAGGAATATGGCACGGTCTAGCGTGCTACAGACCTGGCCTTGCGAGCTCTATAGAGAGCTACAGACCTGGCCTCGCGAGGAATATGGCACGGTCTAGCGTGCTACAGACCTGGCGTCACGAGCTCTGTAGCGAGCTATATAGTAGCCTTTTGGTATTTGAACATAACTTCTTGTAGGAATGTACAAATGACAAATGGTTTAAAGCGTTAGAAACTAGACTCAAAGGGCTTTAATTTGATAGGTAGATCGCCTCATAAGTCGTTACATTTTGGTATCAACATGCATTTGAAGTAGGATCTTGTGCGAATTGAGACATCCTTTCCACTTAATGTATCCTACTTGTTCCACACGAATTCTTTCCATTCACAAAACTCCTTAGTATATTTCAACACACCATAAACATATACTTTTCATTTCAAAATAATGTGGTTCTATCCCATGGGTCTCCTTTAATACTCTAACACGTTATTCCCAAATACTGTTGACGTACTTTAAAATATTAAATCATTAGAAGAATTTTAACGGGGCCTTACAAATTTGTCAGTAGGTAAAGTATGAGCATCAGAGACTTGTTGGTTTGTTTCAGAAGTTAGAGATTCCTGAGTGGAAGTGGGAGTGTGTCACTATGGATTTCGTTGTTGGACTCCCACAAATTCAGAAGAAGTTCGATGCAGTTTGGGTCATTGTGGACAGGCTGACCAAGTCAGCGCATTTCATTCCTATAGAAATTACCTGTTCTGTAGAGCGGTTGGTTGAGATTTACATCTGTAAGATTGTTCATCTTCACGGTGTGCCCGTGTCTATCATTTCTGATAGAGTTTGTGATGTTTCATTCATGGTCGGAGAGAGGGTATTGCTCTGGGTTTCACCCATGAAGGGTGTGATGAGGTTCGAAAAGAAGGGCAAGTTGAGCTCTAGGTATATCGAGCCTTTTGAGATTATTTAGAGAGTGGGTGAGGTAGCTTACAAGCTCACTGCCACACAGTTTATCAGCGGTTCATCCGATGTTCCATGTGTCCATGCTCCGGAAATATCACGGTGATCCATCCCATGTGTTGGATTTCAGCTCTGTCCAGTTGGACAAGGATTTGACTTTTGAGGAGGAGCCGGTGGCTTTTCTAGTCTGCCAGGTTCGTCAGTTAAGGTCGAAGAGTTATCCTTTAGTTCGAGTGCAGTGGAGAGGTCAGCCCATCGAGGCATCTACTTGGGAGTCCGAGTCGGACATGCGGAGTAGATATCCCCACCTTTTCACCAACCGAGGTACTTTTCTATGTCTGTTCGATGACGAACGATTGTTTTAGAGGTGGAGAATGTGATGACCCGATAGGTCATCTTATGTTTTAGAACTTAATTCTACGCTTTGAAGCCTTTAATACCTCATCTTAACCCTCCTCGATTTACGTGCACAGTTCGGGTATTTTTTTGGAAAGCTTTTATGTTAAAAAAATTGAGAAAATATGAATTTTTTGCCTTAAGATCTATTTGAGTTGACTTTGATCAACGTTTTGAGCAAACGGACCCGGATTCATGTTTTGACGGTCCCTGTAGGCCCGTATCGTGATTTAGGACTTGGACGTATGCCCAGAACATTATTCGGAAGTCCCTAGCCCGAGTTATCGGACTTTATTGAAATTTGAAAGTTTGAAAGCTTAATATCTTTGAAAGTTTGACCAATGTTTGACTTTATTGATATCGGGTCCGTATTTTTATTCCCAAACCCAGTATAGCTCCAATACTATATTTAAGACTTATCTGTCAAATTTGGTGTGAAACGGAGTTGGTTTGATGTGATTCGAACGTCCAGTTGTTAATATAGCAATTGTAAAGTTTCTTGAAAATTTCATTTGATTTTGGTGTCCGATTCATAGTTCTAGGTGTTATTTTGGTGATTTGATCTCGCGAGTAAGTTCGTATGATATTTTTAGACTTGTGTGCATGTTTGGTTTGGAGCCTATAGGGCTCGAGTGAGTTTCGCATATGCAACGGAGTGGTTTGGACTTAGAAAACTCAGCCGATTCTGTTATTTCTGGTAACTGGTGTCTGATTTCGCAATTGCGAGATCAATGTTCGCATTTGCGAACATTCCACAATCCTGACAGGCTCGCATTTGCGAGCAAATTCTTCGCATTTGTGAAGAGTACCTAAGGCAGCATGAGTTCGCATTTGCGATCAAGATGTCGCAATTGCGGGGAGGCCAGAGTTCGCATTTGCGAAGTGAGGCTGGGGCAGGCTTGGTCGTATTTACGATCAATTTGGTCGCAAATGTGGAAGATCAATATTTGCATTTGCGAACAAGTCATCACAAAAGCGATGAAAGCAGAGATGGGAGGGCTTCGCTTTTGCGACTATTTCTTCGCATTTGCGGGGCTCGAATTTGCGAACCCCTGGTCGTAAATGCGACATCTGCGACTGATCAAATAACTGAGAAACGGGATATTTGTTCAATCTCTCAAATTTTCAAACTTAGAAACCCTAGAGGCGATTTTCCCAAGAGCACTTCTTCCCCAAATCATTGGTAAGTGATTCTAACCTATTTTCTTTCAATCTTTCATTACATTTCCTAAGATTTCAACCTAAAATCTAGTGTTTTCATGGTGAAAATTGGGGATTTGGGTAGAATTAAGTTTTTTTTGTAAAATTAGGAATTAGACCTCAAATTTAGGTCGGATTCCAAAAAGAATTACATAATCGGGCTCGGGGGTGAATGGGTAATCGGGTTTTGGTCCGAATTTCAGGTTTGGACCAAGCGGGCCGGGAGTTGACTTTTTCAATAATGACCTAAATTAAAGTTTTTGCAATCGTGGGTAGTTCCTAAGACTTAATTTGAATCGTTTGATTGGTAATTTTCTAGATTCTATTGGTTCAGAGGCTTGTTTGAAAGGCAAAGCTGTGATTGAGCTTTGAGTGGATCTTTGAAGCGAGGTAAGTGTCATGGTTAACCTTAACTTAAGGGATTAAGACTTGTTTGTCTATATGCTACATGTTTAGATGTTGGGTATAATATATATGTAAGTTGACGAATACTTATGCGTTGTTGTCGGGGTTAAAGCATGCAGGGGGGACTTGTTCCTTGCAATTATTGCTTACTTTGATCATGTTATTCATGCTTATACTAGTTATTCATTAAATTGATCATTTTTCTCGTGTTTATGTGCTTTGTGATAATTGAGTATTAATTCCAATGTTGAGGTTGGTATTGTGGAACTATTGTTGAAGTCAGGCTTCTTCTTGTTGATCCTATCTCCATGTTATTATTTGTTCATTGTTATGTGTAAGGGAAAGTGTTAATGCACGAAGAGTGATGCCGTGCCGTATGTGAGTGTTAATGCACGAAGGGTGATGTCGTACCATATTGTGAGTGTTAATGAACGAAGGGTGATGCCATGCCATGTCATGAGAGTTAATGCACGAAGGGTGATGTCGTGTTGTATCTACTGATTTACCCTGAGAGTAAGAGTAAACGAACGAAGGGTGATGCCGTGTAGAATCATTGTTTCATTGTGAGGTTGAGAGTAAAAGCACGAAGTGTGATGTCGTGCAATTTTCTTCATTGTGCTTAATTGTTTTTACTGGTTAAAGGCATATTAACTGTTTTGGTTATCATTTTTGTTGTATCTCTCGTATCTTGTATACCCTTAGCATGTCCCCCTCCCAATAGTACGTGTTTAGCTTTTATTTTCCCTATTTTACTGTTTCTTTTTGTTCAAAACAGTTGTATTTCTTTCAGACTCTGTTTGTAAAAAATCTTAGAAGCTCGTGAGTTGTGATTCCAGATCCGGATTGTAGTATATATTATGGGAATATATGTTATTTCGCACTAGACTTTGTTTCATTTTGGCTTAATTGAATTTATTTGTTAAAACTGAATAACAATTGACTTAACGGTTCTCTAACGTTAGCTTGCCTAGCAAGTGAAATGTTAGGCGCCATCACGATCCCGAAGGTGGGAATCCCGGGTCGTGACAAGTTGGTATCAGAGCACTAGGTTTCCTAGGTCTCACAAGTCACGAGCATGCTTAGTAGAATCTGTAGGATCGGTACATAGACGTCTGTACTTATCTCTCAGAGGCTATGAAATTTAGGAACAAATTTCACTTCTATTCTTCTCTGTCGTGCGATTTCATTCTCTCATTGCTAATTGAATTTTTCTACTTTTGTTCTCTCGTAGATGGCGAGAACACGTACAACATCTTCAACTGAGAAGCACCTAGAGCCCCCAGTGGCAGCTCCTACGAGGGGCAGAGGACGAGGCCGAGTTCATGCCAGAGGAGGAGGAGGCAGGGGCAGAGCTCATCCCAGAGCTCGAGCAGCAACACCAGCAGTGGAGCCTCAGGTGGAGTTTGATGAGGAGGTTCCAACCCAGACTGTGCCTGTTGGACCAGCTCAAGTTCCTGAGGGGTTCATCGCCACCCCAATGCTTCAGGATGCTTTGGTCCGTTCGGTGGGCCTTATGGAGAGTGCGGCCCAGGCCAGTACATTTCCCATGGCACCAGTCGTCTCTCAGGCTGGGGGAGGAGCACAGACTCCCGCTACTCACACACCGAAGCAGATGACTCCCCAGTATCAGACTCCAGTAGCTCAACCAGTTGGAGTAGTTCAGCCGGTTGTTGCGGCACAGGCCAGTGATGGACCAGCTATGCCTTCTGAGGGCTTATTGAGATTGGACAAGTTCACCAAGCTCTTTCTAGTTCACTTTAGTGGTGTGCCTTCTGAGGACCCACATGATTATCTTGACCGCTGCCATGAGGTTCGGCGGAACATGGGGATAGTTGAGACCAATGGGGTAGATTTTGCTGTGTTTTAGATGATGAGTTCCGCCAAGAGATGGTGGAAGGATTTTGTATCGACCAGACCAGCTGGGTCGCCTGCTCTTACTTGGGACCAGTTCTCTCAGATATTTCTTGAGAAGTTCCTTCCTGTCACACTGAGAGAGGATTATCGCAGGCAGTTCGAGCGTCTCCAGCGGGGCAGTATGTCCGTCACTCAGTGTGAGACCCGTTTTGTGGATCTGGCCCATCATGCTATTCTTCTGCTTCCTACCGAGAGAGAGAGAGAGAGAAAGGGTGATGAGGCCAAGGAGACCGAGAGTGAGATTTCTTTTCAGACAGTTTCCAATATCGCCAGGCGAGTCGAGATGGTTCTTGCACAGGGGGAGGTCAGGGGTCTGACAAAAGGCCTCATCATTCTGATGGGTTTAGTGGTGCCTCGTCTGGAGGCAGGGGTACTTTTGGTAGAGGCCATCCTCCCAAGCCGTTTCATTTAGCACTCCAGGCATCCCATGGGGCTTTAGGTGACCGTGAATCTCATATGCCTTATTTCGACCAGCTAATCTATAGTGCACCACCAACTTCTATTAGCGCACCTCCGCTCTAGAGCTTTCAGGGTGGTTACTCAGGCCGACAAAGTCAGTTTCAGGGTCAGTAGTCACAACAGCCGAGGTCCTATTATACTTGTGGTGATCCAAGGCACATTGCTAGATTTTGCTCTCGGGCATCGGGCAGCTCACAACATCAGGGTTCTCGTGCCATGGTCCCGACACCGGCCAGCTAGAGGTAGGGGTCAGGCAGCTAGAGGTGGAGGTCAGGACATTAGAGGTGGAGGTCAGGCAGCTAGAGGTAGAGGCCAGCCAGCTAGGGCCCGTCCTAGAGATGTAGTTTAGAGTGGTGGGCCCCAGCCCCGATGCTATGCTTTTCCAGCTAGGCCTGAGGCTAAGGCATCTGACGCTATTATCACATGTACTGTTTCAGTTTGCAGTAGAGATACTTCAGTTCTATTTGATCTGGGTTCTTTATATTCCTACGTATCATCCTATTTTGCTTCATATTTGGTTGTGCCTCGTGATTCTTTGAGTGCTCCTGTGTATATGTCTACACCTGTGGGAGATGCTATCGTTGTAGATCGTGTTTATCATTCGTGTGTGGTTACCATTGGGAGTTTTGAGACTAGCATAGATCTTCTACTTCTCGATATGGTAGACTTTGATGTTATCTTGGGTATGGATTGGCTGTCACCCTATCACGCTATATTGGATTATCACGCCAAGACGATGACCTTAGCCTTATCGGGATTTCCTCGATTAGAGTGCAGATGGACTCCTGGCCATTCTACCAATAGGGTTATCTCTTACATGAAGGCTCGACGTATGGTCGAGAAGAAGTGTCTAACTTATTTGGCTTATGTCCGTGATTCTAGTGCAGAGGTTCCTTCCATAGATTCAATACTAGTTGTCCGTGAGTTTCCAGAGGTGTTTCCTGCAGATCTGCCAGGGATGCCACCCGACAAGGATATCGACTTCTGTATTGACTTGGTTCCGGGCACTCAACCCATTTCTATTCTGTCGTACCGTATGGCCCTGCCAGAGTTAAAAGAATCGAAGGATCAGTTGCAAGATTTGCTTGATAAGGGAATCATTAGACCTAGTGTCTCGCCCTGGGGTGCGCCTGCGTTGTTCGTGAAGAAGAATGATGGATCGATAAGGATGTTCATAGATTATCGACAGTTGAACAAGGTCACCATCAAGAACAAGTATCCATTACCGAGGATTAATGACTTATTTGATCAGCTTCAGGGCATAAAGGTATTTTCAAAGATTGATTTGAGGTCTGGCTACCATCAGTTGAGGATTAGGGCATCCGATGTCCCTAAGACAGCTTTTCGAACTCTATGGGAAATATGAGTTTCTAGTGATATCATTTGGGCTAACAAATGCCCTAACAACATTTATGAATTTGATGAACCGGGTGTTCAAGCCTTATCTGGATTTCTTTGTTATTGTGTTCATTGATGACATCTTGATCTACTCCCGCAGTCGAGAGGAGCACGAGCAGCATCTTCGGATTGTACTTTAGACTCTGAGAGACAGCCAGTTATATGCCAAGTTTTCAAAGTGCTAGTTTTGGTTGGATTCAGTCGCTTTCTTGGGGCACGTTGTATTAGCAGAGGACATTCATGTAGACCCTAAGAAGATCGAGGCAATTCATAACTAGCCTAGAACCACTTCAGCCACAAAGATTCAGAGTTTCTTGGGTTTTACGGGTTATTACTGTCGGTGTGTGGAGGGGTTTTCATCTATAGCAGCCCCGTTGAACGAGTTGACCCAGAAGGGTGCCCTATTTAGATGGTCAAACGAGTGTGAGGCAAGCTTTCAGAAGCTCAAGACTACTTTGACTACGGCGCCGATGTTGGTGTTGCCCACAGGTTCACGATCTTACACGGTATATTTTGATGTACTCGTATTGGACTTGGTGAGGTATTGATGCAGGATGGCAAGGTAATTGCATATGCTTCGCGGAAATTGAAGGTTCATGAAAAGAATTACCATATTCATGATTTAGAGCTGGCAGCCATTGTTCATGCGCTGAAGATTTGGAGGCACTATCTTTATGGCATATCGTGTGAGGTATTCATTGATCATCGAAGCTTGCAGTACTTGTTCATATAGAAGGAGCTCAATTTGTGGTAGAGGAGGTGGTTGGAGCTATTGAAAGACTATGATATCACTATTTTGTATCATCCTGGGAAGGCCAAAGTGGTGGCCGATGCCTTGAGTAGAAAGTCAGTGAGTATGGGCAGCCTTGCATACATTCCAGTCGGTAAGAGACCTCTTGCATTAGATGTTCAGGCTTTGGCCAGTCAGTTCGTGAGGTTAGATGTTCCTAAGCCTAGTCCTGTTCTAGCGTGTACAGTCGCTCGGTCTTCATTGTTTGAGCGCATCAGGGAGCGGCAGTATGATGACCCTCATTTGCTTGTCCTTAGGGACACAGTGCGACACAGTGGTGTTAAGCAGGTTTCTGTTGGGGATGATGGTGTTTTGAGGATGCAGGGTCATGTTTGTGTGCCTAATGTGGATAGACTTCGTGAGTTGATTCTTGAGGAGGCTCACAGTTCACGATATTCTATTCATCCGGGTGCCGCCAAGATGTATCAGGACTTGCGGCAACATTATTGGTGGAGGAGGATGAAGAAAGATATAGTTGCATATGTAGCTCGGTGTCTAAATTGTCAGCAGGTAAAGTATGAGCATCAGAGACCTGTTGGTTTGCTTCAGAAGTTAGAGATTCCTGAGTGGAAGTGGGAGCGTGTCACTATGGATTTTGTTGTTGGACTCCCACAGACTCAGAAGAAGTTCGATGCAGTTTGGGTTATTGTGGACAGGCTGACTAAGTCAGTGCATTTCATTCCTGTGGCAGGTACCTATTCTTCAGAGCGGTTGGCAGAGACTTATATCCGCGAGATTGTTCGTCTTCACGGTGTGCCCGTGTCTATCATTTCTAATGGAGGTACGCAGTTCACCTCACACTTCTGGAGGGCAGTACAACGTGATTTGCGAACATTCCCCAATCCTGACAGGCTCGCATTTGTGAAGAGTACCTTGGTCAGCATGAATTCGCATTTGCGATCAAGAGGTCGCAATTCAGGGAAGGCCAGAGTCCGCATTCGCAAACAATGCTTCGCATTTGCGAAGTGGGGCTGGGGCAGGCTTGGTCGCAAATGCGGAAGATCAATGTTCGCATTTGTGAACAAGTCATCGCAAATGCGATCAAAGTAGAGATGGGAGGACTTCGCTTTTGCGACTATTTCTTCGCATTTGCGAACCCCAGGTCACAAATGCGACATCTGCGACTGATCAAATAGCTGAGAAACGGGATTTTTGTTCATTGTCTCAAATTTTCAAACTTAGAAACCCTAGAGACGATTTTCCAAAGAGCACTTCTTCCCCAAATTATTGGTAAGTGATTCTAACCTATTTTCTTTCAATCTTTCATTACATTTCCTAAGATTTCAACCTAAAATTTAGTGTTTTCATGGTGGAAATTGGGGGTTTGGGTAGTATTAGGGATTTTTGTAAAATTGGGAATTAGACATCAAATTGAGGTCGGATTCAAAAACAAATTACATAACCAGGCTCGGGGGTGAATGGGTAATCTGGTTTTGGTCAGAATTTTGGGTTTGGACCAAGCAAACCCGGGAGTTGACTTTTGTTGACTTTTTCAGTAATGACCTAAATTGAATCATTTTCAATAGTGGGTAGTTCCTAAGATTTAATTTGAATCGTTTGGTTGGTAATTTGCTAGATTATATTGGTTCGGAGGCTTGCTTGAAAGGCAAAACTGTGATTGAGCTTCGAGTGGACCTTTGGAGCGAGGTAAGTGTCATGGTTAACCTTGGCTTGAGGGATTAAGACTTATTTATCTATATGCTACATGTTTAGATGTTGGGCATGACGTATATGTGAAGTGACGAGTACTTATGCATCGTTGTCGGGTTAAAGCATACAGGTAGGACTTGTTCCTTGCAATTATTGCTTACTTTGATCATGTTATCCATGCTTAAACCAGTTATTCATTAAATTGACCGTTCTTCCCGTGTTTATGGGCTTTGTGATAATTGAGTACTGATTATAATGTTGAGGTTGGTATTGTGGAACTGTTGTTGAAGTCAGGCTTGTTCTTGTTAATCCTATCTCCCTGTTATTTGTTCATTGTTATGTGTAAGGGAGAATGTTAATTCACGAAGGGTGATGCCGTACCGTATGTGAGTGTTAATGCATGGAGGGTGATGTTGTGCCATGTTATGAGAGTTAATACACGAAGGGTGATGCCGTGCCGTATCTACTGATTTACACTGAGAGTGAGAGTAAAAACATGAAGGGTGATGCCGTGCAGAATCATTGTTTCATTGTTAGGTTGAGAGTAAAAGCAAGAAGGGTGATGCCGTAAAATTTTCTTCATTGTGCTTAATTGTTTTTACTCGTTAAAGGCATATTAACTGTTTTGGTTATCATTTCCGTTGTATCTCTCGTATCCTGTATACCCTTAGCATGTCCCCCTCCCAATAGTACGTGTTTAGCTTTTATTTGTTGTTATCTTGTACATATACTATTATCTGCACAGGTTTATTATGTGGGTGTCTTGTCATAGCCTCGTCACTACTTTGTCGAGGTTAGGCTCGACACTTACGAGTACATGGGGTCGGTTGTACTCATACTACACTTTGCACTTCTTGTGCAGACTTTGGTACCAGTCATAGCTGTTCGTGAGGCGTAAAAGCTTGGATTTGCTCATTGGAGACTCGAGGTAGATCTGCTGGCGTCCGCAGACCTTGGAGTCCCCTTCTATTTTCCCTATTTTACTGTTTCTTTTTGTTCAAAACAGTTGTATTTCCTTCAGACTCTGTTTGTAAAAAATCTTAGAAGCTCGTGAGTTGTGATTCCAGATCCGGATTGTAGTATATATTATGGGAATTTCGGGTCGTGACACTTACATTCGGTTCTGTCCCCATGGTCGTTCATGAAATGTGGGATGGACATCGTCGGACCGCTACCACCAGCTCCCAGAAAGGTAAGGTTTCTTTTAATTTTGACTTACTATTTTTCTAAATGGGTGGAGGCAGGTCCTTATCACAAGATTGGAGAATGCGAAGTGGTTGATTTCATGTGGGAAAACATAATTTGCAGGTTCAGAATACCAAAAGAGATAGAATGCGACAATGGGCCACAATTTATTGGTGCAAAACTTACAAAATTCCTTGAAGATTTGAAGATAAAGAGGATCAAATCTTCTCCTTATCATCTAAGTGCAAACGGTCAAGCGGAGTCAACAAACAAAGTAATTATTCAAAACCTCAAGAAAAGGTTGGAAGCAGCAAAAGGCAAATGGCCCGAAGAATTGCCCGGAGTTCTATAGGCCTACCGAACAACGGGCAAATCGAGTACAGGAGAAACTCTTTTTTCCCTTGTGTACGATGTTGAAGCCCTAATCCCGGTGGAAGTAGGTGAACCTACTTTGAGATATTTTCGGGCATATGAAGAATCGAACAACGAAGCGATGCTAATCAACTTGGAACTGCTCGAGGAACGCAGGGACTTGGCGCATGTAAGAATGGTAGCTTAAAAGGAGAGAATGAAGCGATATTATAATTGAAGAGCCAGCTTCCGTTATTTCAAACTAGGAGACTTGATTTTGAGGAAAGTAAACCAAAATACCCGGGAGCTCAACACGGGGAAGCTAGGCCCAACGTGGGAAGGTCCCTACCGAATTTCAGATATCACTGGGAAAGGATCATACGAGTTAGAGAACCAGAATGGAGACAAGTTGCCTAGCAACTGGAACATGGCACACCTCAAAAGATATTATTGCTGATGAACATTATTCAAGCAGAAAGTATATGCTGCACTCTTTTTCCCATCATTCAAATTTAGTCCCAATTGGATTTTTTTGGCAAGGTTTTTAATGAGGCAACAACATAAAGCATACTACGAAGACAGCAACAATAAGACCTTCGATAGTAAGGCAAACAAGCAAGCTTACACTCGGGGACGGTTAGATAATCTTTGGTTTGATAGCAAATTCCCACTGGGAAGTTAAGTTTGCTACCGAACAAAGGTTACCCAACCGTTCATGAGCACAAACCACTAACGGGTTGTTAGATATTCCTTTGCTCGATAGCAAAAATTCCTGAGGGGAAGTAAAGTTATGTTACCAAGTTGAGGATTATCTGGAAATTCATTAGTGGGATCTTCGAAGATACAAGACTTCCAGTGTTCCAATTCGTACTCTTCACATTCGAACACTGGGGGAGGGGGGGAATGATATGAGGATACGGCAACAACGACTGCCACATCAACCGGGGAATGAAAATCCAAAAACGCATCATCAGGACTGAGGACTACACAACCAACCCCGTAGAAACAAGTTGTACAAGATAGCCACAAGTAATGACAATTTCCTTTCAGCATAACAAATGCTTATGTATTGTTTTTTGAAAATAGAAGGAATAAAATGAAATCCTTTTGTTTTTATCTTGTTTCTTGTCTGAACGATGAATAAATTTTATCATTTGAAAGTTAAACAAGTACTTCAAATGTGAGTGCCATAATGAACAGGAAACGTCCTCTTCAAGAGCATCGTAAACATAAGAGGGCCCTCTCTTATAAAAACCCTTACGTTAAAGGGTTAGTTCCGGAAGAATCTATGCCCGAAATAAAAAATGCCTTCGGGAAAAATACACCCAAAGCCACATATGAAAAGGACGCAAAAAGTAAACTTGCGCAAATACTTATAAAAACCCTCACGTTAAAGGGCTGGTTCCGGAAGAATCTATGCCCGGAATCAAAAATGCCTTCGGGGAAAATTACACTCGAAGCCACGTATGAAAATGACTCAAAAAGTAAACTTGCGCAAATATTTATAGAAACCCTCACATAAAAGGGATAATGCTCGGAACCAAAATGCTTCGAGGAAAACACATTTGAGACTACACTTAGTAAAGCGCTAATAAGAAAACGTGTGCTGAACTCTTGAGCAAACGCAAAAATTAAAGATTTGCATGGATGTTCAAACGAAAGTAAGACTCAAACGATACTTGAGCAGAAATATGTCTTTATTTACAAGAATATGCCAAAACGGTAAAATTTCAAAATGGGAAAAGGAAAAGAAAGTCTAAACTGCAGCGCTTCCGGAACCAGGAGGAAGAGAAGTATCCACCTTCCCGGGAGAAATAGTTGGGTCCACCGATGGTTCGACGTTTTCCCCAGTTTGACCTTCAGCATCGTCACCTTTCGGTCCCTCTTCAGTTTCCGAAAACTCTGAACCAAAACTAGAAGAACTAGGAACATCAGACTGCACTAGGAGTGCATTTTTAGCAGCTAACTCAAACTCTCGGGCCTTAGCAATTTCGGCATCAAAGTCGATGATACCAGCTTTAGCCTCCTCTAAGGTTTTTCTCCTTATAATGTACATGGCGTAAGTTTTTTCAACAATGAGGGAAGACGCTCTACGCTTAAATTCTTCTTTGAGTCGGGTAACCTTGGCAGAAAGGCTTTCCCGGGCGGACCTAGCAGATTTGAGGCTGATGTCAAGGTCGTGGACAGTTGAACTAAAGAGCTTATTATGCTCGATAGTTTTCTTGTGCTTCTCTTCTAGCTAGGCGTGTTTATTCCCGACAGCAGCAAGCTCTTCGATTTTGGAGTTTAAGGCTGCTTCTAAGTTAGTTACTTTTTTGGAAGTAGCAACCTCGCGCTCAGTTGCGGCAAGAACGGCGTCCTGGACTTCAGTCCATTTGGACTTAGCCTTGTCAAATCTAACCCTCAGCGGGCCAATTTCTTGGCTAAGGTTTACCACTTCTTGATCGCTTTGCTGCAAGAGAGCCTCCAAAACAACGACCTCAGTAGCTTTGCTTTCCAGTTCCGAGAGGAGGAGAACAGCTTGGTCTCGTTCCCCCCAAAGCTGATTCCGTTCGGAAGTAAATTCTTCCTTTTCACGAATCAACCTTTGAAGGCCCTCAGAAGCAAGAAAGTTGTCCTACAAAACAAGAAGAAGTAAAGCTTAGAATACATGCATACAAAAGTAGAAGAAGTAATGAAGCAAGAAAAGAACGTACCGTTACGGCGTTGTGCATGACATTGTTCAATAAGCACTCTCCCGAGAGTGCCTGAATCTTTTCCCAGTCTTTTTCTGAAGCCAAAGGCTTCAGATAATTAGCAAGCTCCACCGGACGGGATAGCAAGTTGCATCCGTTAGAGACCAAAAGAGTAGCATTCCTCCCCCTTTGTGGATCTTCAGAAGGGGCAGCATAAGTTTGCCCCAAATTCCCATGAACTGGGGACTGTGGAAGAGGAACACCTTCTTCATGGTCAGATGCGGCCGATAGAGGTGATGGAGCAACTGTTGGTGGGAGAGTGGATGGAGATGAAAGTGATGTAGCAGTTGCTGGTGTTGGTGAAGTTGGAGATGAAGCTGATGAAGTTGAAGAGTGAGAAGCAGCTGCATCAAATGCATTGCTGGTTGTTGGATGCTTGCCAACAAAAGATGGCAAGGACATGGTACTCATCCCCGCAACACCGGTTACAACAATTGCGGCCCGAAAATGAGAGTTGGCATTTTCTACCAAATCAGATTCTCCTCAAAGTGCTGAGACATCGTCTTTAGTTGGTGTAACTATCTCAACAGGTCGAGTATCTTGTTGAGATGATGAGGATCGTTGCCTTCTATGTAGAGAAACTCGCTCATCACTAGCTTCATCATCATCATCAATCATCACGGTGTCTATGACCGGCCCGGAAGGAGGACCAATCATCATCTCTACTGAAGATGACTCGGGGGCATCAGTCTTTGCCCTCTTATTCTTTCCCCGGCCGCGGAGGAACGTCTTCTCTTTGGTTGCTTATCCTCCGGCCGAGGACTCCGTAAAGAAGTGTTTGCGCCCAAAACAGGCCCGGAGATACCTGTTCGAGTAAGTGCTTCCTGAAGCAGCCTCGCTGCATCATCAAGATCAGCCAAAATGTCCTCCTCGGGGACAACAACAGAGCCTGCATGTGGACCTAATTTCGTTAACAAGTTAGAAGGGTTCAACCAAGTTCTCCATATACGAAAAAAATTGAAGCAAGGTAAATTAAAATTACCATGATTTTTGGCTTTCCACCTGTATTTAAAGGCCAGTTCTTTCCACAAATGAGTTTCGGGCGTCGTGACATCCAAGATCTTCTGAACCCACCGGTCCAAACCTCCCACCACCGGTGGGATCCATCGAGGTGCTGAAACATGCAAAGTGTGAAGAGTTGATATGGCAAGAAAGGAATATCTATTATAAAGAATACTAAACAAAGAGCTTAAGAATGCGGTTCCAAGTGGCCGGAAAGGATGAAGCCGTTGTCGGAATGATGTCGTTGGTGGCGATTGCAACGAACCGTTCCATCCACCCATGGTCATTGTCATCATCCATGCTGGACAGTAAATCATGATGGCCATATTTGTAGAGGTTTATCATTCCCCCGCGGAAGATTTTGGGAGAATAGAGATTCATCATATGAGCTAAGGTTTGCTCTTCTCCAGTCTCCTGGCATAAGTGTCGATGAAAGGCGACCGTTCTCCACACTGAAGGACTTACCTGTGCCAAATACACTTGGTAGCGAAGTCAAAACTCCGCAATCACGGAATCCCCAAAGTAAAAGGGATATGTGTAAAAGTATGTAAAACATTCTTTGGGAAGGATCACTCGCTCCAATAGATCCAACTCATGGCAGCGGCAGTCTTCCTTCACACCAGGAATACTGGAAGGACGAATGAAAAAAGGGTACCTGCTAATAGCCCATGTACGAGGGTTAGTAGTAGGGAATTTCTCTTCAAGGTCCTTTGTGATAATGAGTTTTCTTGGGATGATGGAACCCACCGTTGGAGGAGAAAAGTCCTCGGCTTTGATCTTGTTCTTTGAAGAACCAGCACGCTTGGAGGAAGAAGCCATTGAAAAGGAAGAAGGAAAAGGTTTTGTGTTTGAAGAGAATTGGAGAAATTATGGAAAGCAAAGATGCAAATCGGAAGCTCGAGAAATTATGAAACGCAAAGGAAAAGAATGTTGCGTATAAGTAAAATTTTGGCGGCTAAATTCATGGCCATGATTACCTCGATAATCGCAAAAGTTGTGTTGAATCATGGAATGACGCGTGTTCGGGGCATTGAATGCGGAGAGACGTGCATCTAATCAACTGTCAGGAACCTTCAGAGAGAGAGAGATAGTAATTTCCGCCAAAAAGGTGTTTCTACCAATTTCCCGGTAATACGAAGTTATATCACTGGAAAGCAGGGGGACTATTTGTATATGATGAAATATGATATGACACGTGGTCGTCTAAAGGGAGGACACATGGAACCCAAGACGAAGATGGCCGAAGACCAAACACAGCCATTTCGCTTGTCACCGGAAAGGATAACGTTCATAAAGATTTGTTAAATGCTCTGCTTCCGGTAGCATTTAATAGGGAATATTCTGCAGCATTAAGAGCGACGGTCCGTTATAGAGAATTTGGCATTTATGCTCACCGTTACGTCTTCACCAATGACACTCATAATTGACATTAAAGGAGAGCACGATCCTAAGACCCCTTTCCCTAGACATAGTTATAAATAGTGAGCTCAGTTATCATTGTAAGGGATACGGATTTTTTGGCTAAATATATACTACATTCTATACAAAACTTAATACAATCTTACTTTCTTGCTTTTTGATCTCATCATTGTTGTGCCCGAAAACCTCGTTCCCGGAACTGTCATTTATGTTGTTTCGTCTGTATTTCAAGGCTAAGTATTATACATTTCTTCAATTATTGCATTATTTCAGGATCAAATTAGTTCACTTGTCTAGAAATCAGATATAAATTCAACTCTACTGTTTTACGGGTAAACACCATGAGCAACAATTACGCTATACAAGAGATTAATGTACTAAGAAAAAGCAGATTCAGTAATATGAATATTAAGAAAACACAGATTTCTTTGTTTAATTGCAATCTTCAATGCTTATGCTAATTTTCTCTCTTCCTTGCTATCATATAGAATATTTATTATTTGTTAAAAATTAAGAGGTGGATGAAGAGTGTTACTAATACTTTTAAGAATGATTCCATATGTAAAAGTTTTACGACATTTTACACTAGTCTCTTCCCTACTTTTTCCGTAGTTCCCTCGGACTACATTTAAAATTAATTAAGTTTCAAGCTAGAAAAACGAAAAAAGCAAAAGCAAAAGAAAAGAGAAGAAAGAGACGAAGTTTTGCTCAGTGAAAACTCTCGAACACTCGTTTCTAGGAGAATAAATATAAGGATTTAAATTACACCCATATAAAGTTAGAAATTGTTTATACCATTACTATAATTTAAATTATTATAATTATCATTTTATCCAGAGTCGGATTCAGAATTTAAATTCTATGGGTTCAAATTTTAAAGTTTTTAGCATTGAACTTATTATATTTTTAATGTTATGAATTCATATCTACTATTTTTGTAATTTTAGTGAATTTTTACATATAAAAATTTACTCCGCGTCAAAAGTTATGGGTTCAGTTGAACCCATTGATACTACGCTACATCCGCCACTGATTTTATCAAACTATCAATTAATATTTATCGTAAAATTTTATCTTTAAATATCTATAAGTAATATTTTTTACATTGTGAGTACATGTAACTCAAAATATAAATTGTTTCGGACCATCTTTTCAGGGGTAATTGAAATTTAATCCAAAGCATACGGTATATTAAGCCATGGGAGGGAATTAAATGACCGAAAAAACAAAAGACTAATAAATTAATTACTCCTACTATTTACAACCTCTTTCGTTTGACTATTAGCCCGTCAAACAAATCAATATCAGCGAGTCATTCTCAAATCACTCTCGTTAGTTAGTCAAATCAATAAATACGGTCTTTTATCAATATTACCTACTAAAGTATGCTTATTAATAGTCATTTATAAACCCTTATAATTTTTCCAACATCCTGTAAATGCTAATTTCTCTACCCCTTTTATACAACTTTTTTTTTCTTTTTCGTGAAGTCGAATAATGACATTTTTTCTTTTTCTTATTGCGACTTTGTAAGGATAGCTTACCTATGGACGAAGTGCTCTCTTAGATGATTTTCTAATTGTTCTCCGATATTTCACATTTTTATAACTATTTTCAATTAATTATTAAGTATTTTTGATAAGTGTAAATATCTTTTATTGTTTGTGTATATAATTCAATTTTATTTAAATAGAACAAACGCAAGAACTGTGTAACAAAGGAAATTGATATTGATAGATAAATTGAAAGCATGTCACCAAATGGGTCAAATGGTTTCGTGGCCATTACAAATTTATTTCCAGTGTTATGACTCATCTCTTTTTTAATTTTTACATATGCCAACATTGTAAATACCTCGTCACAAAGAGGAACATGTTCCTCTACTTCTTGGAATCACAAAGAGCAAATAAAAGGAAAAATAAGAAAAAAGAGGTTCCAAATTTAATTCTAAACAGTAAAAATAGAAGCAAGTTCATCCATAGCCTCTCTTAAAGAGCTCTGTTGCTATATATATATATAGTGCCTTGAGCTGCTGCAATTCTTATTCCTTTGCTAATTTTTTGGCGAAGTTTGTTTTCCTTTTGCTTCTGGGAAGATGTACTGGTCTAGGTACTTTGGCACTCGTTGGTCCCTGGTACTACGGCTGGTGTAGTCCAACATGTCCTGCTGAGTCATTATACTGCCAGCCCCCTTCCCACGTAACGTCTTTAATAGGCAAGCCTACCCATTTGACAAGGCTTTGATGCACCTGATGTGCCCCGTTGGTGACAAACCTGTCACGACCCAATTTCACCTGTAGGTCGTGATGACGCCCAACACTACAGCTAGGCAAACCAACTAATAAATTAAGCATACATTGATAAAATTTAAAATCAAAAAATATAAACCCAAACTCTATCAATGTGTATTGTGTGCCAAGACCTGGTGTCACAAATGCATGAACATCTAGTAGATTATACAAAACTCCAAATATTGTCTGAAATGAAATAGACAAAATGTAAATATAAGAAGAGACACTGGTAGCTGCAGAACGGCTCAGAAAGGCAGCTCACCACTATGCCTCGGGATGACGTGGGTATGTGATGATAGGTCCTCTACTAGTACCTATCTCAGGTCTTGAACAAAAAGTGCAGCAAGTGTAGTATGAGTACGTAAACAACGTGTACCTAGTAAGTATCAAGTCAAATCTCGAAGTGGTAGAGACGAGATGGCCGACTTTGACACTCACTATGGGGCAATAATAATAACTGAAATAAAACTAGGATTTTTAAATCAGCTTGATTTACAGAATTTACAAAAATTTATTTAATCATCGAAAATAATCAAATTCCTTCAAATGTAACAATTCTCAATATATTAATTAAATTCCTTCAATTCAAATAAATTCTAATTCATCAATTAAATCTCATTTATAAGAGTAACAATTAATTCCTTAACAAGCAAGAATAATAATTCATTAAATTCCAAAGATTTTTCAATTTATTAATTAGCTTCACAAGCTGAAATAAATTATTAAAGTATCGTGTAATTATTATTATTAAGCACGATTTCTGCCGAGGACGTACGACCCGATCCAGAGTGTCGTGTACACTGCCGAGGGACGTGCGGCGCGATCCATAGATGCATCTATCCTGCCGAGGCGTTCGGCCCGCTCCACAAGAAAGGAGGACATTTTCTTATGTGCCTCCGGAAGGAGAGTATATTTATTATAAGATAAATTCGGGAGGAGAACAATTTCTTTTAACAATTAATTGATTTAAACAGAAAATCAAGCCTATGAGATTTCCATCCTTTAATATCTTTATCTCACAATTCACAATATATTCATATATATCAATTAATATTAATTAATCAAAGAATACTATTTACACAAGTAATGCATGATTTGAATCCAAAACTACCCAGACTTTAGCATTAATAGTAGCTACACACGGACTCGCGTCACCTCGTGCGTACGTAGCCTCCACAATTAGCAATAATTATTTAATTTTAATCACCTATGAGGTAATTTCCCCCTCACAAGATTAGACAAGAGACATACCTCGTCTTGCTCCAATTTAATCCACTATAAGGCATTTTCCACGATTATCCAACTTTGTGTGACTCGAATCTAGCCAAAATAATTCGATACAATCACTAAAAATTATAAGAATCAATTCTATAAGAAAATACTTTATTTTTAATAACAATTCCGAAATTAATTAAAAGTTCGTCCGTGGGGCCCACGACTCGGAATCCGACAAAAGTTACGAAATCCGATAACCCATTCAATTACGAGTCCAACCATACTAGTTTCACTCAAATCCGACTCCGAAATCTCAATAAAATTGTTTCTATGAGATTAATAAAAATTTTCCGAATTTAAACCTCAAAACACTAATTTATGGTGAAAACAATGATATACTTGTATATGTAGACCAAATTAGAGTTAGAATCACTTACCCCAATGTTTTTCCCTTGAAAAACTAACAAAAGTCGCCTCTGCTCAAGCTCAAGTTCGTCAAAAATAGCAAATGGTACGAATGTCCTCTTTTATAAACTGCCGAGGCAGCCTTCGAAAATTGGGCCTCGATCGTGACCCTCGAGCCTGGGCTTCAGTCATGGCCTCGATCAGTCCTCGAGCCTGGGACCCGGTCATGGACTCGATCAGGCCTCGAGCTTGGGACTCGGTCATGGCCTCGATCAAGTTCGTTCTTGGGTCTTGATCCTGGCCCTCGAGCCTTGCCTTCGATCATGGCCCTCGAGCTGGACCTTCGATCGTGGCTTCGATACTGAGCCTCGTCCCTGGATTTGACTCAGGCCTCGATCGTGGGCTCGGTATCTGGGTTCAATCTGGGGCTCGATCACAGCCCAGAAGATACAACAGAAGGGAAAATTGCAGCAGCTTTTTAAGTCCAATTTTTGATCCGTTAACCATCCGAAACTCACCCGAGGCCCTCGGGACCTCAACCAAATATACCAACAAATCCTAAAACATCATACAAACTTAGTCGAACCTCTAAATCATATCAAACAATGCTAAAACCTTGAATCATACCCCAATTCAAGCTTAATGAAACTAAGAGTTTTCAACTTCTACATTCGATGTCGGAACCTATCAAATCAACACCGATTGACCTCAAATTTTACACACAAGTCATAAATGACATAATGGAGCTATGAAAATTTTCGAAACTAGATTCCGACTCCGGTATCAAAAATTCAACTCATCGGTCAAACTTCCAAACTTAAATTCTTGTTTTTAGCCATTTCAAGCCTAATTTAACTACGGACTTTCAAATAAGGTTCCGAACACGCTCCTAAGTCCAAAATCACCATAAAAATTCTATTCTGGGGTCATTTTCTCAAAATTTTGATCGAAATCAAACTTAGCACTTTAAGGCCAACTTAAGGAACCAAGTGTACCGGTTTCACCCCAAATACTTCCAAATCTCGAACCAACCTTCCCCACAAGACATAAATCATTACAAGCATATACGAGAAGTTTTATTTTAGGGAACGGAATTTTAAAAGTTAAAATAACCGGTTGGGTCATTACAAAACCTCTGGTGCAAAATGTCTTTAGGAGTAAGTGTGATGGTAGGCTAGAAACCCGTGTTTTAGCCGTATTTTTCTTTCAAATTACTACACTTTATCCGTGTTTTAGCTTAAATAATGGTGATTTGTAATTATTACATGTTTTATACATGCAGGACATGACTCCAAGTCAAGAAGATGATTTGGAGCTAAATCGAATAATTTGGAGCTTTAAAGACTAAATAGAAGCCCAAGAAATTACTCTGGGATCACATTCGGGGTCGAGAACCAAGTTTGGATGTCAAAAAGCGAGGAAAAAAGATTACTCTACAAAAATGCACTACCACGCCGTGGGGCGCGATGCGGCTCAAGGTGCTAGTGCAAACTTCCTGTAGAGTGAAAAAAATCAACTCTCTGAAAATCCTTACTAATACGGCGCAAGGGGCCAGGGGCGGCACAACCTCATCGGAGGCCTAAAGCAAAATCTTAATAAGAGGCCTTAATATATATATATATATATATATATATATATATATATATATATATATATATATATATATATAATGAACATCATTTTTTAAAAAATTAGACAAGTGAGGATGTAGAATTAAAAAAAAATGAGAACTTAGCTTCATAAAATACAGAAAATTAAATGAATTTAATGTTGATTGCATCACAACTGAAATGGGAGAACCTAGAAAATATAAGTGACTCCTTTTTTTTTAGTAAGTCCCTTTCTATATTTGGTAACAATTCAACCTAGATTTTTCTTTTTACCATTAATGAGATGATTTCTAGCCCAAAAACTTCTATGATTTATTTAAGATCACAAATTTCAAAAGTCTTCCTTTATTTCATAAAATCCATTTCCAGTCAAACACTTTCATATAAATTGGGACAGAGAGAGTATAATTTATGTAAGAAAAATAAATAATAAGTTAGATTATTAGATATAGTTACGTGCCCAACTAATGAATAGAGAAATATAATTAAGTAAAAAAGTAAAATAAGATTGACAGAAAACTATTTTAGTTATATTAATTAGAGGAAGAAATCGAGTTATTAAAAATTAATATGATAATAAAGAAATAAATTTATCAATAATAAAATATAATTATATAAATAATATACTACTATATATAGAGAATACTAGTAATTTTGGGAGCCTTAAATTTTTGGGGCCTAAACAATTTCACTTGCTTTAGGGTTGAGCCGCCCCTGCAAGGGGCGCGCATGGCGCGGCGCGCCAATGTATTTTTGCGGTCAAATTGTCCCACTTCGGCTTGGAAAGGGTAGTTTGGTCCGTGCCCATTCCTATATGGTATAATTACATCAAAAACATAATATTTAGAGGACTTTTGACCTAGGGAGCTATTGGAGAGCATTGGAGGCTTCAAGACACATGTTTCATCATCCTTCGACCAATTCAATACGCGAGTTTGGATTGTAACGTTGGATTAATATTTTTTATATTCTTAAACTTAGTTGTGATGACTTTCTCCATATCTATAGAGTAGTTTACCTTAGGGTTTGACATGATTTAGTGACTTGATTGTTATCTATGGATTTGATTATTGTTTGATTGCTTGAATTTATTGGAAGAATTTAAACACTAATTGTGATTTTATTCATTATCGTGTTTAATCAGAAGAGGAGTATAGTATTGAATATTATTGCAACACATGCCTTAATTTATCATGATGAATGCAAATATTGATGAGCTCATCAATACATGTTGAATTCTAGAAGAGGGTGGCAGATTGAGCTTATAAGCCACATTACTATGCGTTGAATGATCTGAAAGGGGCCAAAGAAACGCCTGCTCAATTTGGAGTGGTGTTGAAGATGAACTGAAAGTTGTCTATAAGGTCGAAGACGTACATAAACCCAATCTATGATATTAAAGATCACATCCCTACGACCTTTGTCGGCCTGAAATTTCATCCTATCTTGTGCCTGCAACAAATTGGAGTTCAACACAGTTAATATTTTATCTTGTTGCCGCAGAGACTTCACTGTTTGAAGTGTTGTCCAAGGCAAAACGAGAAACAATTAGAGGAGGCCTACCATAGACTGCCTCAAAAGGAGTCATCGTGGAGTTGTATTGGGATGAAGTATTGTACCAAAACTCTGCCCAAGGAAGCAGAAGAACCCATGTAAGGAGTGTCAGTAGCAAAGCAACAGAGATACATTTCAAGGCATTTGTTTAACGACTCTGTTTCGCCATCCCACTGTGGGTGGTAAGCTGAACACTTGGCCAATTGAGTGCCCTGAAGTTTTTTGATTTCAGTCCAAAATTTAGAAATAAAAACAGGATCACGATCAGATACAATTATGGTAGGGAAGCCATGTAAGCGTACAAACTCTTGCACAAAGACTTCTGCCACGTTTTGACTAGTAAAGTTGGTAGATAGAGCAATAAAATATCCATACTTAGACAATATATCTACGATCACCAAAATAATAGTGCGCCCACAAGATTGGAGAAGACCCATGATAAAGTTCATGTAAATTTCTTCAAAAATTATAGAAGGGATTGGCAACGGGGATAGTAAACCCCCAAGTTTGAGGTTCAAATCCGTCATTTGCTGACAAACCTGGCATTCCAAGACAAACTTCTTGACATCAGATTTCATACCCACCTAATAAAAATTAGAAGGCAACCTATTAAAGGTGCATGAAATGCCGGCATGACCCCTAATTTTGGAAGCATGAAACTCTTCCAACAATATTTGGCTCAAGGATGCATCCATAGGAATAACCAAACAATTTCGAAATAAAAGGAGACCATCCTGAAATGAATATTGGGACATAGAATCTGGCTTATTTGATAATATCTGTTAAAATGCTAATAATTCCTCATGAGTTTTGTTTAAAGCTTTAAGCTTGTCAACTAAAGCTAATGGGGGAATTACCAACGTCAAAGGGAAGTAGGCTGGAACTCGAGATAAAGCATCACAACTAATTTTAGTTCGCCAGGACGAAAGTGTATCTCAAAATCGTAGCCAACTAACTTGCTAAACCAACGTTATTATTCAGGGGTTTGGATAACTTGATTAGTGAGGGACTTCAAGGGCTGTTGGTCAGTTAAAATGATGAAATGCCTACCCAGTAAATATTATCGCCATTTTTGAACACCTTGAGTTATGGCAAATATTTCACGATTGTAAGTAGAAGCTGCTTGCATCCTGGAAGATATCTTTTTACTAAAGAATGCAATAAGATGACTATCCTGGAAAATAACTGCACCAATGTCAGTACTAGATGCATCTGTTTCCACCACAAAATCCTTGGAGGATTCTGGTAAGGATAAAACTGGTACTGAGCTAAGAGCCTCTTTCAACTTGGCAAAAGTAGTAGAGGCTGATTAAGACCACACAAATAAGTCCCTTGAAAAAATAATGATAGTACCTACATAGACCCAAGAAAGTAGGAACGTCCCTTATAGACGAGGACAAAGGCCAAGAAATACTAGCAACAATCTTCTCAGAGCAACTTGGAGGCCTTTCACAGATAGTATATGACCCAAGTAAGAAAGGAAGGATTTCCCAAATGGACACTTCGATTGTTTAACCACCAATGAATTCTCTTTGAGAAGATCAAAGACTGATCTAAGGTGCTTCGAGTGATCCTTCAAGGACTTTCTATAAACGAGGATATCGTCAAAGAAAATGAGAACAAATTGGCACAAAAATGTCTTAAAAATGGAGTTCATGGTGGATTGAAACGTAGAAGCGGCATTAGAAAGACTGAACGGCATAACAATGAACTCATACTGACATTCATGACTTTGAACTGCGGTCTTTTTGATATTCGATGGATGAAGGCGAATTTGATGATATCCGGCTAAGAGGTCCAACTTAGAAAAAAAAAGCAGTGTGTAATTCATCAATAAGCTCGTCGATCGTTGGATTGGAAATTGTAGGAATTTGAGGAAGAGAATTGTGAAATTTTCTGTATATTTCTTAATGGATTATTGTACAAGAGGATTGTGTATTTAAACAACTATTAAATATTTAGATAGAAGTAGATAATAAAAAATAGCCTATGTATTATGTATACTTGTCCTATTTCTACTAGCTCAATTCTAACAATATAACTAACTATTATTCTTTCAGCATGTGAGTCTTTGTGTGCATGTGAGAAGAGTCGTGAATGTGACCATGCTTTGAACGGTTCCGATTAAATCTTCATTATTTTGTTTGTTGGCGGAGATGATACCACGTTACCTGTCACGTGGATTTTCAAAGGATGGACTAAGACCAAGTCTTAGCATTATTTTGTCCGAATTTATTTTGTCTAAGACCTTCAGTCCTTTCTTCTCTTCTTCTTCTTCATCGATTACTTTCTTCTCTTCTTTTGTACCAATTCCTTTCTGAGAAATCAAAGAGTGAGATCGATGTATTCCAACATCCCCCCTCAAGTAGGGGATAGAAGATACCCCTAACTTGCCAAGAATCGATATGTGAAAGGGCTGATCTCGTCCAATTTCACTCCTCACTTTGAGGTTATGAAAACGGTCGATGCAATAGTAATACCCAACAAGAGTCGGGGTCAAATTCCGCAAGGAGCTATATGAATGGGTGTTAGTAGTATATATCTTAGTGCGTGAGATTGTATATCTAAATTTGCACTTCTGCAATATTTGGTTTTGTTTAAAAATCTAACTAAATTACGATTGCGATTCAAAGAATGAAACTAGGAATTTTTTTTGTTGTTTTCCAAATGATATAAAAAACCCAGGGCTATGACTTTCATCTAGGTGTTTACCTAATGGGTTGTAAATTTTAAAGCTTGTTTTATTGGTAGGGGTGTATTATAGCTGTCAACACTCAAGTACCCACTCAATACCTCTCGGTCAGAAATTAATTTTGCTAAATTTGGCTTTCTCAAGTTCAAATGGGTATTGAACACAATAGTTGATAAGAAGCTCAAGTCGGGTTTTACTATCTCTAGGTTCAACCATTTAATTGGGCTTATCAATCTCTCGATTGACCCAATTTCTTGCTAGCCAAGTTTTCCTAGACTATGTATCTCTTTCTCAAGTAGAGACTAAGTCAAATAGGCATGAATTAATGTTTGCAATCATTAATTCTTCAAATAGAAACAAGAACAAGTCTAGATAATAAACACACAACCATAAACAAGCAATAAATCAAACACCCATGAAGTTTACACACTAGGGTTGAGTCATAACCCTAGTGAACATTTAGCTACTCATGCTTAAACTAGACGAAACAGGAGAAGAAATGATAATTAAACCCATATTGATAATTAAAATGATGAAATCAATATTCAAAAAGTTTAAAATAGCAAAAAATACTAAAAAGAGTAAAAGAAACCGTCTACTGTAGCAACTAATGTCAAAAGTTAACCCAAAAAAATGAAAGTCTTCTATTTATACAAAGCTGGAATTTCGTTCTACGTCCGCACAATTCCATGTGCGGTCCGCACTTTTCTTCAGCTTGACAGGAGTGGAAATCTGCAGCTGCATAATTCTGATCTGCGTCCGCACTGCTTTCTTTCTGGGTCTGCACAATTTTGAGTGCGGCCGCACCTTGCTCTTCTGCGGTCCGCACAATTTTGAGTGCGGCCATACAATAATTGTGTGGTCCGCACTTTGAGATGCAGGTTATTTGTAGTTTTGCTCTAACCCGGCTTTTGCGGCCGCACAATTTATGTGCAAACCACACTTTTCACATTTCTCTGATGAGAATTTCTTCATGACCTGCGGCCGCAGATAATATTCTGCGGTCCGCACTTCGGAGCTTTGTGCTTGTTTTTTGTTCTTTAGTTCAAATTACTCATTCTTGATTTGGATTTCATCTTGGGAGCTCATCTTCCAATATTCATGCAATTAAGCATATCTCGTCAGTTTTCAGGAACACAATTAAATGCTTTTGGACTAAAACGAGAGCTAAAATGTGCAAATAAGTAGTTAAAACCCCCACTTATCAACTCCCCCAAACTTAAGCTTTTGCTTGTCCTCAAGCATATAAAGTAGTTCCCACCTCCACAAGTTAAGAGCCATTCCATCTAATCAAAGGTGAATCAATCACACATCAATTGGGACCAACAATTACCCACACCACTTATGAATTATTAACAAGGCAACAAGTTAAACTTTTAAGTACAAATAGTTCTAATGCGACACCTGAGCATCAAGAGTTGAATTTATTCATCAAGAAAGCTCGTTCTTTCATGTAGGTCAATTTGGATCCCAAACTCCTCCTCCTAAACTCTTCGTTTGCCTATCTCACTTAAGAATTTAGCGCTCAATCCACAAATTTGTGAAAGGTTCGCTCATCTCTCTCAAAGGAATGTTGCAAGTACGACTTTAAGTACCATAGGCTTGCCCCTCATGTAGATCACCACTAATGCAAGCTCACTCGGCTTGAAATCACGTAGGGCATTTTCGGAATACAATGAAGGCTTTTGGACTAAGGTTGGATATGCTATGATAGAATGGGTTCATCTTTCCTTAAGTACTCCATTTTCTTTAATCGGCTCATGTTTTGTCAAGTCTTTGAGGTATTTTCTTTTCCTTAGTGGAACTAGAGAGACTTAACATCACTCTTTCTTGGTCATGATATTCATTTTCTCCTTCCTTGCTTTCTCCATGCTTTGCATCATTACTTTTCTTTGAATACCTTCAACTTTTCAACTTATTCACTTTCTTTTTGTTTTTTTTTCTTTTTCTTGCCTTTCCTTCTCTTCATTTCTTTTCTCTTTTGTGCCTTGATACTTTGATCTCCTCGTCTTTCCCCCAAACTTACGATTTTATCCAATTGTTTCACAAGAGTGTTAAAGAAAGCCCGAGTACCAAGAGAGGGTCACGACAAAATGGGTAAAGGCTTGCAACATGGTTGTCAAATGAAAAAGGTTTTAGGCTCAAATGGGTTGACTATGGATAACAACATTGGTGGGAAATGGAAAATTTCAAGCGAGTCAAGGAGAGCCTACAATCACTTCTCAAGGTAAGCAAAACTTAAAATTTCACCTAAAAACACATTCGGGCCAAGTTCTAGACCATTCACATGGGTACTTGGACTAGCAACAACAACATCTCACCTCTCATGCAGCTGGATTCTTAAAGAGGATAGAGTCGAGGGCCCACAACGACCATAATCAAGATTGATAATTACTATGATTCGACTAAACCACTTGATGATTGCCTAAGTCAACCAAGAGTCAAAAGGTCACTAACTAGAGTTATTTCTTTTCAAAAACCTTGTTTTTAATCATAAGCACGTAGTTAAGTGTGTTGGTACCAAGTGAAGCATGTTTGACTCTTCGAGCATGAGTCAAATAGGTCTTTTTATTCATTATTACTACTATTACTACCTAACTACCAACAACGGACTCAATCCCTTAATAAGGTTGTCACACCATCCATCGTTGGGAAGAGTCACCCGGTTCATACAAAAATCCACCTTTGGAAAGAACCGTGGCATTAAAAAAACCAAAGGCTTATTATCCACTAAAACATAAAAAGAAGCTATTAAATCAAAAAGAAGCTACTACTTCAAAAAGCAAATAAAAAAAATCTACCAAGTTAAAAAGAAGACAAACATAAAGATAACGAAGCTAATAAAGAAAAAAGCTATTAAAAGCTAAACGAATATAGATAAAGAGGGATAAGATAGAATATATACATAACGAGAAATAAGGAAAAAATAGTACTAAACTAATTGCAAGCCAATTTGTCTCATAGTTATCAAAATACATCATTAGAATCATCAAAATGCCAAAGAAACTCCACCCCCTCCCCCCGAATAAAAATAAGTATTGTCCCCAATGCTTAACAAAATAAGAGTATAAGAAGGGTGAGAGTGAAGAAAACTCCCTATGGCTCAGTGGATATCTCCGTGTCCCCAGCAGTGGCACTGACCTCGGTCTCCAATTAGATCCCATCATCCTCAAGTCCGGGAGTAGCTGGGTTGGTGAACATCTGACGGACTGCCTCAGCAGTATCAGCAACAAGGTCTGGCTCCTCAGACTAGCCAACTGTTGTGGTGGGATCTGTGGGAACTGGGCCTGGGTGGTGCAGGTCTATCAACATGTCTAATGGAATGTCTCCGGCTGCTACAAACTTGGTGACCAGTCGCCAGAGCTTATCCACCGATTTCTTTGAAGCTTGTGACTTCTGCATCTTCTTTACTTCTTTTCCCAATTCTTCAATCACAGACCTATGTTGTACCAGAGTAGCCATGATAGTGTTCTGGTTGTCAGGATCGCTTTCAATGTTTCTTCAACTATGGGAGGAATCTGGGGTGCCGGAGAGGATGACTGTGCTGCAACCTGACTGGATATGTCATTTAGCTTTGCAGTAGATGTCTGCATCTAGTTGTTGAGGCTCTCTAGTATATGGGAGACTCACAGCATAGAGAGTAGAGAAGATGGCATCGGTATCGGTTTCAAAGTCGAGGTGGGAGGTATTGAGGCTGAAGGTGGAGGTGGAGGAATGACAGTTGCACTGGTAGAAGGCTCTGCTGAAATGGATGGTATATCAGCTGTCTTTGTACCCACCACCGATGGCTCATCAAACTGGCCTACGGTGGTAGTCGACTGACCCTTTCTCTTGGGGTTGTGTGCATCCATCAGAGAATACCAAGAGAAGGGCTTCTTTGCCCGAACCTTCATTTCATAGACTCTGGGCTAAACCTGTGTATCCGTAACATACTCAGTGATGGTGTTGGGATGCGGGTAGGAAGTATCATCCTACCTGGAGACCACTGACATGTTGGCCGACATAACGGTACCCATATTGATCGGGTACCCTACCATAATAGAGGCGACTAGAACTGCCTGTGGAATATGTAAGTTTGTCTCGTTCTGGTACGGGGCTAGTCTGCTGCATACGAAGGTCTTCCATCCCTTCGCCTCAAAATTTAGGGTGTTCCGCTGAATAGGAACCCCTGCAGTGATCTATGGTGGTGGTGGCTCCGAGGCTGCAAGAAGCTCAGCTAGCCAAGGGCGAGCTGCATCACCCATCGCCATCTTCTCCAAGTACTGCACTGGCTCCACATCCTCAATCCCTAAGTAGGAGTTCAGTGTGATCTGGTCAAACCGCACCTTCAGATTTCTCACTTTTGTAACTTTGGTACCTTTTTTGATATGTGCCACATTGGCATAGAACTCCCAGACCAAGTATTCCTTTGCATCCACAACTAACTGGGTGAACCACATCCACCCCTTTCTCTCTTGGAACTGCCTCAACACTTCTAGCTTGTACTGTAAAGATCTCTGAGTTGGAATTGTCGCTCAAGAGTGAGTGACCTCACCAGCCACCACTCATGGAAACTAGTGAAGGCAGCCAGACTCACAAACTGGTCCTCCCAGACCTCTTTATTCTTCGACCTCTCAAGGCCATCAACTGCGGTATCACTTCCTCTACCATCGCCCGGAATATCATCCACAACATCTGTTGGTGCTTCAGGGACAAGTGTAGAAGAGGGCTCTGAAGCCTAACTTGCACTCTCCGAACCCTCAAAAGTGCTATGCGAGGAGGAAGGTTCGTCTCTAAGTTGGAACCTTCCCTGTGGCTACTGTGGGTGTGATTGAGCCGTAGGCTGCTCTTGCGCTGACTCGCCCGCCGATGCATCCCAAGATGGGGCATATAAACTAGATTCGGAGGGCTCGAGCTGTCTTCCTCAACCTATTGTGGCTTTCTTGCTGATTACCCTTTGGAGGGCGAGGGGTAAATTGCTTTTGTCTGAGCCTTTGGAAGGCTGACGTGTCACCATGACCTCGAAATTTGACCATTTTCTATAACAAGCAACAACCGAAGTCAGTTGTAATTCAATTGAACACCGACATTGATCATAGTGTAAAACCAGAGTACAGGTTTGGGAAGTGCAGTCTGCACAATTACAAGTGCGGCCGCAAACTGGGTTGTGCGGACCACACAATTCGGAAGTGCGGCCGCAGTGATGAAACTGTAGTCCGCATAATTTTGAGTGCGACCGCACATCGGAAGTGAGGTCCGCACAATATTTATTGCGGCCGCACATTGGATACCTCAAAATAACAACTCTCTGAAGACAGAGATTGGTCTGATATGCGGCCTCACACACATTTCTGCTCTGCAGTAGAATTTCTGTGGTCCGCACAATTTAAAGTGCGATCCGCAAAATCATGCTTCACCAACTGCCCTAATCTCCACTTCTGCTGACCGCACAATTTCTTGTGCGGCCGCAGATTTCAAAATTAAATCGGGCGGACTTTCTAAGGGTTTCAATTTTTGCCCAAATTCGACATGGTAATAGAATAAAACATGATAATCAAGATACCCATTCCCCAAATAGCAATTAGGAGTTGACCCAACACAATTTAAACCCCACATAGACAGAAAATTGACCTCTAGTGATAAATGGCCTAAAATAACTAACAAATTTTAAATTAAACTAAGAAAATTGAAGAATCCTAAAAGTTATTTGAGCATACCAGATTTGAAGTAATGCAGATGAATGATCACATATGTTAGGCTTGAGAACAACTACTTTAGCAAGAAATATCAATTTTTACGAATTTGAGCTTGGGAGGGGGGGGGAAGTCGAACAGTAGCCTCACAAGTACTATTTATACTAAAGGGCCAAACTTAAGGGACAAGAGATCGAGTACGGCCCCAGAATTACTTCTGCGGTCCGCACTCTGGTACCTGGTAGTTCAATTGCCTTTGATCATCTGCGGTCCGCAGATTTTGGTGCGGACCACAAATTTCATTGTGCGACCGCACTTTGGCTGTTTCTCTGACAAACAAACTTCAGAGAGTTTGCATTTTTCATCTCAATTTGTGCGGTCTGCTATAGCTTTTCAAAATTGTGCGGTCTGCTGTAGCTTTTCAAAATTGTGCGGTCCTTACTTTTTCCACACTTAGCCAATTTTTCTTAGCACAGTTCCTTTAAAGCACACTCAGTCCTGCAATACACTTCAAATCCAGTTAGCACAAAATAACACCTATCTATAAAAGAAGAAGAGAAAAGGAAAATAAACATGGGTTGCCTCCCAAGAAGCGTCTGATTTAGCGTCGCGACATGACGCAGATTACCATGACTTCAAATGAATCACTGCCATCACATGGCCATCATCACCTTATCCCAAATAATGCTTCACCCAGTAAACATTAACTCGGAATACCTCATCATTTTTGTTCTTCAAGTCCAATGCACCAATATGTGTCACATCCACAATTTCAAAATGACCATTGCGTTTAGATTTCAGCTTTCTGGGAAACATCTTCAATCGTGAGTTGAACAACAATACAAGATCGCACACCTTGAACTCATTGTTTCAGATGTATTTGTCATGAAGGTACTTCATTTTCTCTTTGTATAAGGATGAACTTGCATATGCATGGTACCGAAACTCATCTAATTCATTCAATTGTGCAACCCGCAAGTTAGCGGTGGCATCCCAATCAAGATTTAACTTCTTTAAAGCCCACATGACTTTGTGCTCTAGTTCCACCGTAAGACGACAAGCTTTGACAAACACCAACCGGTATGGAGACATCCCGATAAGAGTTTTTGAAAGTAGTCCGATTAGCCCATAGTGCATCATCAAGCTTCTTTGACCAATCCGTCTGGTTAGCATTTACTGTTTTGGACAAGATACTCTTTATCTCCCGGTTGGAGACTTTCACTTGAACGCTAGCTTAAGGATGATAGGGATTCGTAACTTTATGAGTGACACCATACTTGCTAAGCAAGGTGTCAAAAACCTTTTTGCAAAAATGCGACCCCCCATCGCTTATGATAGCTCGCGGAGTACCAAATCTTGTGAAAATACTCTTCTTCAAAAATGCCACCACACTTCTCGTTTCATTGTTGGGTAGAGCAAAGACATCAACCCATTTAGACACATAATCAACCGCGACCAAGATATAGGTATTTCCACAAGAACTCACAGAGGGACCCATGAAGTCAATACCCCACACATCAAAGATACCAATCTCCAAAATGGTAGTGAGAGGAATTTCATTCTTCTTCGAGATTCCACCGGCCCGTTGGCATTCATCACATCCTTTCACTATATCGCTTGCATCTTTGTAGAGAGTGGGCTAATAGCAACTGGAAGAAATGATAACAGCAGCATCGACGTTGAAATTGTACTCCGATAACCTCGGCGCTTCTTTAGGCCCGATGGGCCTGTCAAAACCATTTTTGCTCATGAGTCCCCGGTTATTTTGACCTCGATCGTTTCTCCTTTCACTTCACACAAGGTTTTGTCCAGACCCGTTACCCATACGATCACCGTTGTACGGTTGATATCGATCTCTACTTGACCTTAGTTCACGATCAATGTTTCTTTTGGATTTGTCACTAACTCGGACGGGATAAACAGACCGGAAGGGGCCCCAAGCTGGTCATCGTCGACCTTAATTTTTGATTGTTATCGGTTATGCACGTCGGCCCAAGTCACAGTCAGATATTCTACCAGATTTTATTTCAACTATTGCGAAGCCAATGACCTTCGAGTATTGAGTCCTTGGGTGAAGGCCTGAACAACCCAATCGTCTGCCATCGGTGGCAGGGTCATCCCTTCCATTTGAAACCTTGACATGAACTCCCTGATCATCTCGTTATCTCTTTGCTTTACCTTGAAAAGGTCCGACTTCCTAGTCTCGATCTTGATGGCTCCGGCTTGCGCTTTTACAAAAGCATATGCAAGCATAACAAATGAGTTAATAGAATTGGGGAGTAAGTTGTGATACCATATCATAGCTCCTTTTGACAAGGTCTCTCTGAACTTTTTCAGCAGGACAAATTCGATCTAATCATCCTCCAAGTCGTTCCCCTTAATGGCACACGTGTACGAAGTCACATGTTCATTTGGACAAGTTATTCCATTGCACTTAGGAATTTCTGGCATGCAGAACTTCTTTGGGATCGGCTTCGGAGCTGCGCTCGGAGGAAAAGGTATTTGAACAAACATTTTGGAGTCTAGGACTTTCAGTATTAGTGGTGCTCCGGGGATTTGGTCGAACCTGGAGTTGTAGGTCTCCACCTTCTTGTCGTTGGCTTCGACTTATTTCTCTCCTGTTTCTACCCGTTTTGTCAATTCCTCGAGAATATTTATTATCTCAGGGTTGGTCCCGGGTTCAACTTCATTTGGACTATCCGTGGTTGGCTCATTTCTGCGAGTATTTTCCTGGGAGGATATGGGCTCAACTCTACTGGGAGCGTGGCTTTGGTTCTGCAGTTAGGCTATCGCTGCCTGCTGAGCCTGCATCATCTTGAGGATCACCCGTAAGTTGATCCCATCTCCTTCACCGTCACGAGTATTTTGGGTTACCGATCGGACTCCGCCGCGAACATTATTCTCAGGATCGGTAGTCAAATTCGTGTTAATGGCCACATGTGAGTTGGCGTCGATCAGGTCCGCGGACGGAATTCTGTTGGGATCGGCAAGGGGCACCTCATTACCGGGCACCGTATTGTTGTTCTCGCCATGGTGGCAAGACTCAGCATCCGTGTTTAGAGGGGTAGATTGGGAGTTCAACATTTTAAACTTTGACCTGAAATCAAAGACACTTCAAAGAACAAGTGTGAAGTAGAGTGTGTTATAGTAATTTGTATCAAATTGCCACTATTATCCTTAGCCCGACGGTGGGCGCCAAATTGTTTACCCTCAAAATTAGATAAAAATTAAATTTGTAAGTGGTTTTAAGGATATGCGGATTAATTTAATACAAAATGATAAATTGAGTTAGAATATACAAGTAAAGATACAGTAAATTCAAATCACGCGGGGAGGATGATTCCAGCCTTATTGAAACATTCACCTTCGATCCGGGCTCAAAGTGGACAATATTGATGAACTAGAGAAAAGGCTTACAATAACAGTGAAAATAGTAGTATATTGCTTTGGAATGCGTGTTACCGTCCGTCTAATAAATTATCAGACCCCCTTTATATATCAGGGGAATCCTACTCTAAGTAAACTCTATAAAAGGTAAAAATCTTATGTTTAACTGATTGTCGGTTCTTGATCGATACGTGCCGAGATCCACGCCGTGATATCCGACCGGTCGCAGATGTTACAGCCATCTCGAATCATGACCCCGGTATTCTCGAGGGCAGGCAACGTGCCCCAGAATTCTGACTCGATGAGACATTTGTTTCGATTCCGATCCTTCATAATCATATCTCGAGCTCGTTTTACCCTATTGGAGACCGGAGTGTATCATGAGCTCGGTTTTTACCCATATATACGATAAATGATATTAATGTGGAAAATGTAATATTGTAATATGGTGTGGATATTTTACATAGTAAATAATAATGCATGGATTGTTATGTGGAGATTGGTTACTTTAAAAGCTTTTTGGTCTTTAGATACTCTTATCCACATATTCATACAACTATTCGTATAAAATTATACAAGTATATATTAGTGATATGATGTTTGGTTTCCTGTATTACACTCCACATAATTTATGTGGAGCTCAATAATAATCACCGGACACCAAACGATGTGTTAAGTGTACGAAATTATATTAGTAACGCGGACTTCTACGTTGGGAACCGAACAATATAAAAGGTATACTGAATTTATACTAGGATTAAACAGCGTTATCCCTCAATCAAACAACCCATAATTACATGCAAGGTGAACTTTAAATTTTAGGGTTCGTTTAGTACTAGGTATAAGAAGATATAGTGGTGGTATAAAAATTTAATATCACCTTAATACTTTGTTTGGTTAGCAAATCTGATATAAGTTATCCCGAGATTAAAATTAGTATCGGGATAACTTATACCTTGTAGAGGGTGGGGTAATTAGTACCGGGTAGGAGTGGCAAACAGGCGGGTCGGGTCGAATATAGTTCGGGTCGAAAACGGGTAATGAAAAAGCGGATAAATTATCCGACCCGACCCATATTTAATACGGATAAAAAACGAGTAAAAGTTATCCGACCCGACGAGGCTTTACAAATGTAAAAGTTAGACCCATCGGTTATCCATTGGTTGCTCATTGGTGATCCATTTTCTAAATGGATAATATGGTTCTTATCCATATTTGACCCGTTTTTAAAAAGTTCATTATCCAACCCATTTTTAGTGGATAATATGGGTGGTTAACTATTTTCTTTTAATCATTTTGCCATCCCTAGTGTCGGGATAACTTATACCTTCTTCTTAGAAATTATGCAATTGTCGTTTTTAATACAACATATCAAACAGTGGATAAAAAGTAATACCAGAATAACTAATTCTAGCATAACTTATCCCGGTATAAGCCGTATTCAAACTAAACTACCCCTTGGAGTTTGCTAGTACTATAGTACTTGTAGCTATATGCTCAATTGTCAATGGCATGGTACAGACTAGACATGAAGTAATTACTCCAAAGAAGGTCGTAAAAGCAGTTGTTAAAGCTTGTTCTTTTGCCCAGTTAGCCCCAGAGTTTACTCACTCTCATGCTTTTGGAAAGCTACCTATTTATTATGCTTCAACCAACAACGGGAAAAACAATCCAATACCACCTGTATAAATAAATGCCTCAGTACTTCATTCATTTGCATTAAGCATTTCCCAAACACACATACACACACATACACACACATACACTTTCAAGTAGTAGTTCCCAATGGCTAACTTAGGTTTTGCTACCACCTTGGCTATTTTCTTAGCCATGGTTAGTACTGCAACTTTTGTAACATACACTGAGGGTGCTGCTCGTGCTTTCTTTGTGTTTGGTGACTCTCTTGTTGACAATGGCAACAATAACTATTTGGCAACTTCTGCACGAGCTGATTCTCCACCTTATGGCGTTGATTATCCCACTCACCGTCCTACTGGCCGTTTTTCCAATGGCTTGAACATTCCTGATCTTATAAGTGAGTGTCAGACTTCATTTCTTTTTTTAATTTGTCTTTGTGTGAAAGTAACTGCTAAACTTATAACCTGGTCAAACTGGTTTATAAGTATATTTTGACTTATTTGCGAGTTTGATAAACACATAATACTTATACGTCAAGTGTTAATAAACTAAAAACAATCAAATTAACCCATAAGTTGGTCAACCCAATTTATGATTTTTTTTTAGCTCACAAGCATTTTTGGTTTCACCAAGTTTTTTACTATTTATTCTTAATATTTTTTTTATTCTCAATATACCTTTCAAAACCTGAACTTCCACTCCATTCCATATCATTCTTCTTTTTTTTATATAAAAATACTTTTAGATTTATAATTATTGTTAAAAATTTAAGGATATTTTGGTCAGATCAGTATTTTTTTGCCAAAACATATCAACTGTTTATTATCAGTTTTCCAGACGGGCTCTAAATCTTTTACTATTTTTTTTTATTATGGAAATGTGAATGGATAGGCCAACAGCTTGGTGCTGAGCCAACATTGCCGTACTTGGACCCTGCGCTTACAGGAGATAAGTTGCTGGTGGGAGCAAATTTTGCTTCAGCTGGAATCGGAATTCTTAATGATACTGGGATTCAGTTTGTAAGTCCAAATATTCTGAATGTTATTTTTCAAGTCCTTTTTGGCTTTTGAGGGAAAACTCATTAAGAGCATAGCAGAATTGACACTCTCTATCGTAAGTTAAGGGGAGCCTTGGGATCAATAAACGGGAAAGTGGTTATACGGTTTTAAAAGCAAATTTAACTAATGTACACGGCCAAAGCAAAATGTTATAATCAGTTGTCTGCTTTATTTTATTATAGTTATCTTTAGATGATCTAATTATGTAAAGAATATTTTATATAAAAGTTAAATTCTTTAAAGACTGATCAAGATAGATATTTCTTCCTGTAATTAATGGAGTGTTTTCCAACCCTTTTTTTCCCGTGAAGTTAGATATTGAAGAGGCAACATGAGAAAGACCACTCCCCCAAATTATCAGCTTCCAATTTTAATATGGTTGACACACATTTTTAAATCTTGCAAACCATTGAACCTAGTTAATTAACGTGTTTAGTTAATTTGTATTTGCTCTTAATTTGGTTAAAGTAACTCTAATTGGGGTTTGCTTATATATATAATTAGGCAAATATAATAAGAATGCCGAGGCAACTAGAGTTGTTTCAAGAGTACCAGCAGCGGGTGAGTGCTCTAATAGGAGCAGAACAAACTCAGAGGCTAGTAAATAATGCGCTTATCCTCATCACTTTGGGTGGCAATGACTATGTCAACAACTACTTCCTCACACCAGTTTCCGCCAGACGTATTCAATACAACATTCAGGATTACTCTCGTTACCTTGTCACAGAGTACCGCAAGATCTTGAAGGTAATGAATTAATTACTATAAGACAGAACCAGTGCCAAATGGCAATTATTGGGCAACTTTTGACTTAATTGTTTTCGTAAGTTTAAGTCAATTTTGACTACCTTCCATTTCAGCTTTTTACCAAGGATCTGTCTTTTACTCTTTTGTAACGTAAAAGATTGAGTAATGAACTAGAGTTCTTTCCTCATTTTTTATTACCTAAAATTTGAGAGTTCAAATTATATACACTATTAGTATAGTTTAACATGCTATAGCTGGTTACTCTATTTTCCATGTTATTAGATCATGTTGGTTATAAACAGTTACCAAATTAATTATTATTGTATATGAGTTTAAGTAATATACACCATTAATGTAAAAAAAATTTACGATATCATATCACCTTTATGTTGTAGCAAATCTTATTTTCACAACTATATCACATCTTAAGAGGTGTACCTGCAGATTTCCTTTGAATAACATGACAGTCTAAAAAATTCGTTACCTTGGTGTATATAACTTACACTACTAAAAAATCAGGTTTTAGCGACGGACAAATTCTGTAGCTAAACAGAAAAATCCGTCGCTAATCTCATTTAGCGACGGATTAGTAAAAGATTATCAAGAAATTCTGTTAGTGACAGATTAACAACGACGTTCGTAGCTAATTTCAATTTTTTTTGTAGTGTTATATGATAGTGTAAATTATTTATGTACAAAACTTAACTCAAAATATCCACCATTAGACATATATAGTCATTTTGAACTCGTTCTCTAAGCCAAAAAGGGGAGAGGAAAATGGGCTTTTCTTTTTCTTTCTTCTTCTTGATAATGAAGTAGAAATTGTTGAGCAACTAGAACCATTGAATAATTATGTGCAGAGACTAGATGATCTGGGAGCTCGAAGAGTGCTAGTGACAGGAACTGGACCATTGGGTTGTGTCCCAGCTGAGCTAGCAATGAGGAGCTCAAATGGGGATTGTGCAAAGGAACCTCAGCAAGCCGCAGCAGCTTTCAATCCACTCCTTGTCCAAATGATTAAACGTCTCAATCAAGAACTTGGCTCTGATATCTTTGTTGCTGTTAATGCCATGGAAATGCAGAACGACTTCATCAACAATCCCAAAGCCTTCGGTATGCTTATAAACTATCAACAAGTAGTTACACTTAGATCTTTATGATAATTATTACTAACTAGATAAAAATCGTAACTAACATGTCACAAGACATTTAAAAAAAAACAAAAATGTCACAAGAGATTAAAATGCAATGCCAATATAAAATAAAATATATATTGTCAGTCTATATAGAAATTAAACACTTTAATGATTATCCTTCATGTAAACCAAAACAAATTACGATAATCTTTTAAGCAAATTAAATTAACTAATCAACAAAGTTTATACGGAAAAATTATATAATATGTTGAACAGGTTTTGTTACATCAAAGATAGCATGTTGTGGACAAGGTCCTTTCAATGGAATTGGACTATGCACAGCTGCATCAAATTTATGCCCCAACAGAGAAGAATATGCGTTTTGGGATCCTTTCCATCCATCGGAAAAGGCGAATAAGATCATTGTTAAAACAATTTATTCTGGTTCTGACAAGTACATCACACCTATGAATTTAAGCACCATTATGGCCATCGATTCTGTGTAGTATATATGTACTACTCTAATGTTTGATAACAATGAAACAATATGTATTATGCAATGGTCTACGTTGTCTTACATTTTACCGTTAATGTGTTTTCTGTGTACTCTATACGGGCTCAAAGTGCTAGTTCGACTCTCTTCCATCTTTAATTCTGCAACTTTGTTAAATATATAACCCGAGCGAGAAAAGGATATGGCAAGTGTATTTTGTTAATTACTAATATATACAGCAGCTTTACTTGGTTTTGTTCGACATTATTTCTTGTTTAAGTGCATGACCGGAAAAGTCCGGCGGTACTGTTGTGTCAGCAAGCAACTGATTTTTAGTAGTGCTTTAGTGATACCACTAAGGAGTGTGTTGGGGAAGATAAGGTCCCTTTAGTGTAAAGAATTTCACGGTTATATATTGTGAGACATAAACAATCTAATTAAAAATTCGACCCAAGTAGAGAATGGTGAAACTTAATAATCTTTATAAAATATCAAATGGCATTACTTTAATCAAGAAAATATACATGAATCTATGACGAACCGATAGGTCATTTTGAGTACTAGCCTTAATTTCTGTGTTTCGAGACCTCTCATAACTTCATTTGATGTTATATGACTTGTGTGTGTGGTCCGTGTCGTTTTCGAAAAGCTTTTATTTGAAATTTAAAGAAAAAGTGTTTTTTGACTTAAAATGAGGTTTGAGTTGATCACCTGTGGGATTTTACTAGGTTGTTCTTGTTGTTGTTGTTGAGTAGACCACGGTCAACGTTTTTGGTAAACGACCTCGAATCGGTGTTTTGACGATTCCGGTAGTTTCTTATGATATTTTTGAACACGGACGCATGTTTGGTTAGGGTCCCAGGTCACTCTAGCGCATTTCAGTGCATTATGTGAAAGATTGTGAAAAATGAGTTTTAAGTTGAAATCTTGAGTTTTGATGACCGATTCTTGTTATTTGATGTTATTTTGATGGTTTGAGTTAACGAGCGAGTTTGTATGATGTTATTACACTTGTGTTCATGTTCGGTTTGGAGCCCAAGGGGCTCGGGTGAGTTTCGGATGCATTGCGGATTGATTGGGAATTGTTGGTGCTCGGTAGTTGCTGATGCAAAGTTGCATGTCTCGCATTTACGAGATCCTGATCGCAATTACGAGCCACGCATTTGCGATGTCAGGCTCGCAAATGCAAACATGGGTTGGGGATGGCACTTCGCATTTGCGAAGTAAAGTTCGCTTTTGCGAACGTAGCTAGGATCGCATTTGCAATCTCAAAACCGTATTTGCGACAGAGTACATAGTGAGAACAATTTCGCGTTTGCTTGCATTGCTTGCATTTGCGAGTGATATGTCGCACTTGTGACTTCTGTGGGTCGGATGCACTAATCGCATTTGCGATCAGTGTTTCGCAATTGCAACGTCTGCGGCTGGGTAAAAGATGAAAAAGTCGGGACTTAGCTAATTTTACACCATTTTCAACCCTAAATACTCTAAAGGCAATTTTTGAAGAAGATCTTCTTCCCAAATTCATTGGTAAGCAATTATAACTAGCTTTCAATCAATTTCAACTACTTTCCCATGAATTTCATCATCAAATCCATGAATTTTAAGGTAGAAATTGGGGATTTGGGGTACAATTTAAGTATTTTGTGAAATTGAGATTTAGACCTCAAATTGAGGTAGGATTTCAAAACAAATCACATAACCGGGATCGAGGGTGAATGGGTAATCGGTATTTAGTCCGAATCTCAGATTTTGACCAAGTGGGTTCGGGGTTGATTTTTGTTGACGTTTTTCAAAACTAATCAAATTTGAACCTTTTTCATTCATGGGTAGTTTCTAAAGCTTATTTTGGATTGTTTGATCGATAATTGGCTAGATTTGGTTGGCTTGGATGCTTGTTCCAAAAGAAAAGCCATTGTTGGTTGTGATTTTATTGCTGAAAGAGGTAAGTATCATGGGTTACCTTGATTTGAGAGAATTAAGGTAGAATCCAGCCTATTTTCTATGTGAACTATGTGTTGGGGGGGGGTATATACGAGGTGACGAGTGCATATGTGTTGGCCATTAAGATAAGCATGTGGGTGAAATAATTATTTTAATTGTACCATATTATTTCTTTTACTATGCCTTCCATGCCTTAGATGGATTACTCACTCCTTGACTAGTTGCTTTCAAGTTATTTATTATATTGAATTGTTAATATATTGGGTGTTGAGAATGTGGAACTTGTGATTGGTTGTTGACCCTAATTTTGAAAAATTCTCATATGATGAGCGGATTTCGATTTTATTGTTGAAGTTGAATTGCTTCCCACCTTACTTGGTATTGTGTTATTGTGAATGCTTGGTGAGGAAGAGTAAAAAGTACGAAGGGTGTTGTCGTGCCTTGTTTGCATATTGATGTCATTTTTAGAGTGAACGCGAGGCTAAAGCATGAAAGGTGATACCGTGCACTTGCTTGCTATATTATTATTATCATATGAGGATGAGAGTAACAACACGAAAGGTGATGCCGTGCACATGCTTTAATTATACTACATGGTGAGGATGAGAGTAAAAGTACGAATGGTGATGTCGTGCACTTGTATTTATGATATATGGTGAGTATGAGAGTAAAAGCACGAAGGGTGATGTCGTGCAATTTGTTGACTTTGTTGCTTGATTTGATATTTGAGTTGTGAACTTGAGTTGATGGTTTCGGTATTTATTTTGGAAGAGGTTTTCTTAGTGATTCATACTTTTTGTTTCCACTGGTTTCCCATTTTCTACATGTCCCTACCCTATTGTTACTTTTGATGCTCTATTTGTTTTTTGCGTGGCTATATATATATATATATATATATATATATATGCACAAGTTTTTAGTAGGTGTCTTGTTTTAGAGTTGTACTACCTCGTCGGGGTTAGTATTGACACTTACTGAGTACATTGGGTCGGTTATACTCATACTACACTTCTACACTTCTTATGAAGATTTTGATTGTGGTGCCAGTGTTGTCCTAAGAGGCACCTAGCGGATACCATATAGTGATTGGAGGTAGAGCTACACCTCATTCGTACGGCCTAGGGTCATTTTCTTAATTTTTCTATATTGTTTCCATGTTATTTTGGATAGTGTTATATTTCCTTCAGAAACTTCTATTTAGCTGGATCTAGACGCTCATGTGCTCGTGACACCAAATCTTGGGACGGTTTACATTATGTTATGGATCAATTATCATATATTTATTGTTTTTCTTTTTGTATTATCTTGTTGTGTTGTGTTGCCTAGCAAGCGGTGTTAGGCGCCATCATGACCCCGTTTGGTTGGAACTTTGGGCCGTGACAAGTTGGTATAAGAGCACTAGGTTGCTTAGGTCTCACGAGTCATAAGCAAGCTTCGTAGAGTCTTGAGGATCGGTACATAGACGTCTATACTTATCTTCTAGAGGCTATAAGGCTTTAGGAAATTTCACCTTTTTTCTTTCTCTATCGTGCGACTTTATTTTATCATTGAGTCTGAATTATTCTATTTTTATTCTCTCATAGATAGTGAGGATGCATACCACATCAGTAGCTGATCAAGAGTCGGAGCCCCAGGCTGCAGTCATTACCAGGGGTAGAGGCCGGGGCCGAGGTAGAGCCAGAGCTCAGCCTAGAGCACGTGCAACAACAGTTATCGCAGAGCCTCAGATCGAAGAGGATGAGAAGATCCCTGTTTAGATTGTGCCGGTTGGACCAGCTCAGGTCCGAGAGGGTTCATTGCTATCTCGGTACTTCAGGATGCCCTAGTCCGCCTGGTTGGTATTATGGAGAGTATGTCCCAGGCCGGCGTGTTCCCTATGGCACCAGTCGTCTCTCAGGCTAGGGGAGGAGCCCATACTCCCGCTACTCACACTCCAATCGGGTTTGTATAATATTTTGCTGATTCATGTATCCTCTAAACTTAGAGGTAGGCTTAATTAATTCCTCGAGAAACATTTTACATTGCTAAAATAATTTCTCAGAACAGTGTCTAGAACGACTTAAGCCCATTCGTGTATTTCTGCTGACATTATTATTGTAGTCTTATTTTTAACATTTTTTGCTCTTATTTCCTACAAATAGATCCTATGCATAGTAAATTTGGATTAGCTGAGCCAAATCTATTGTATTAGATGATTATACTCAAAAATATCTCAAATTATGGTAGTTTCCCTTTTTGGCTTTGCTTCTATGATGCGACCTTCTCGATATTACTCCAATTTATTGCTTTTATTTTAAGCAACTATACCACTCGGCAACACTTGCCTAGTGGTTAATATATTAATAAAATTCCAAAATAGGTCCAAAGCTTACAAGATGTCCAAACCAAAATAGAAGTTGCATGAAGCGACTAGCTATTAAAAAGATAAAAAAGCTAAAATCTAATGAATTAGCTATTACAACATGATAAGTTGAATGATTCCTTCTCCTATTAGTGTATGTGAATCTAATTGTCATTGAAAAATGCCAAGAAGCACCTATCAAGCTCTCACCAGGCACCAGGGTATACTGTCCATAGGCTAAAATGAATTCCAAATATCTCCACCATAGAGTTGAAGCCAACATAGTCTTCCAAGTGTAGCTACTATATGATCTCCATATGCAGTGGACTAATTTTGTCCAAGTATTAATCATGTGCTCACTCATCAAAATTAATGTGTAGAAGAGGAGCCTGGCTTTAGGCAGGCTTTGCAAGGCAAAAGCCAGGCTTGAGTTGGCTTTAGGCAGGATTTGCAGGGCAAAGGCCAGGCTTGAGCTGGCTTTAGGCAAGCTTTGCAAGGCAAAAGCCAGGAATGAGCTGGCTTTAAGCAGGCTTTGCAAGGCAAAGGCCAAGCTTTGAAATTGTGCCTTTTTGTGATCTTGTAAGCTCAGATCCTTCCCTACTAGAACATTTAATGTAGACATCATTCTAAACATTGCTAAACCATCCTCAGATTGAATATTAAAGCATGCTAATACCACTAAGAAATGATTCAACAATCTCCAAAAATACCATATGATGGGTTCAGCATTTTCCTTAGCATTTGGACATATCAGAAGTAGGATAAATTATACCATCCCACATCTTCTTATCGCATTTTTTCTGTACACTATCAAAGTACCTCAAGAATGAGCATGAGACTATGCTAATACCATTGGAAAGTACCTTAATAGCATACTGAATGAGACAAAGAAACATGCAGGTTTGTGTAGAGTCCAATCCTGTGAAGCCATCAGTCTGGGGTTCTTCTCTTTGCTATCCTAACCCTAAGGTTAAGTGATTGAGATTTGTCTAGATTGATCAACCTCTTCCCTGCACTAGGAAGTTCAGAGAATGAATGAAACTCAGATGTACCTGCAAAAGAGAAGATAATGTTAGCTATAAAATCTGCTACTGAGTTGCCTTCTCTGAACACATGTTGAAAGATCACATTGAAGTTGTCCTTCAACCCTATAATTTTCTTCAAATCCTGTGCAATTACCCAAGGAGGATCCCATTCCCCTTCTATCGCCTTATTCATCACCAATGAATCAGTCTCCATTATGAGAGGGTGAAGATCATGCTCCACACAGTATTCCAACCCTTGAAGAATAGCCTTAGCTCCAGCTACCACATTAGTTGTCACTCCCAGGTATACTTCCCTAGCATACACCACATCACCTTCATCATCCCTCACACAAAATCCTAGGGAGCTATGTCTAACATTTCTCTTTGAAGCTCCATAAGTATTACATTTGTGCCAACCATGAAAAGGAAGTTGTCATGTTACTCTTGTAGTGATCAATATAGGTTTATATCCTTCAAAGTATTGAATCATGCCTGGCCATAACAATAGAATATTAGGGATCCAAGCTTACCTCACCCTTGCCAGTTGATGCAATGTCCTATTTATCTCATGAATCACCCTATTTGTGGACATTGAACCACCATGTTTACCTGCATTTCTTCTCTTCCAAAGCTCCCAAGTGATGATAGCTGGTACTGCTTGAAATAGTGGCTTTAGTTTTGGACAACACTAAGCATACCACCAATGCCTTATAATCTACTTCAATTGAATCAATTGCACCGAAATTCCAGCAGCCCTCATGAACAAGTTCCATACCTTAGAGATAGTAGAACTTATGACAAATATATGCTCAATGGATTCCTCTTAGGGATGCTGACAACACCAACACCTAGACATCACCATTTGCCATTGCCTCTTCCATATGTCATCGGTGGCTATTTTCTGCCTCCACAATCTCCACAAGAAGAAGGATATCTTGAATGGAAAACCTTTAATCTATATTAACTTGAATTCCTTATTAGGATCAGCCCTATGCCTTAATATTTTCCAAGCACTGCTAACACTGAACTTGCCTGAAGGAGTTGGCATCCAATATGTCCTATCCCAATATCCCTCACTGCCTTCATAATGCACATTTAGCCTTATATGTTTTGCAATTTCCTCATTGAAAGTTTGATCTAGCAGTTGATCATCCCATGCTTCCCCTTGCCGTAGTTCTGCCACCTCTTGAAGATATTCATTGATTGGAAAGTCTTCAGGTAATACGTATAAAGTGCACCCAATCCAGTCCAATTTTCATGCCAAATATTAGTTGTTCCACTCTTCAATTCCTATACGATCTCATGTTCTACTTCTTCCCTAGCATTCAGCATTTGTCTCCAAACATGAGACCCTCCCCTAAAATGCTCCACTATTGGTAGCTCCTTCTTGCAATACTTATTCCACGTGAAATTAGACCACAAAGATTTTATGGTCCTAAACCTCCACCATAGTTTAGCAAATAGTGCCCTTGAGACATCATGTAAGGACCTAAAACCTAGGGGCCCTTCCTCTCTAGGAAGGCAAAGCTTTTGCCATAAAGCCCAGTGTCTGCTTCTCCCTTCTTCTTTTGTGCTCCAAAAGAACCTAGCAAAAGTCTTATGTAGATGCCCCAGGATGTTGTTTGGTGGATCAAGGACTGATAGCATGTGAACTGACATACTTTGCAACACACAAGAGATGAGTGTTGCCTTTCCTCCAAATGACAACAACTTTCCTTTCCATGAATGCAATTTAGCCTTCACCTTCTTGATAAGATCCTCATAATAGTCCTTCCTCCTTCTAGTGTAAAAAATAGGACACCCTAGATATGTGAAGTGGAATTTACCTCTTGCAAATCCTGTAATAGCTCCAACTGCCTGAAACAATCCATTAGCAACCTTTGAATACATGTAGTATGAACTCTTATCTTTGTTGATCATCTCACCTGATATCTTCTCATAGTTCCCCAACACTGCCATAATCTTGCTCAAAGAGGGAGGATGAGCAGATGCAAAAATTATCATATCATCAACATATGCCAAGTGGTTTAAAGGATCAGACCACTTAGGCATTCCAAATCCCACAAATGACTTGTCTTCAAAGAGCTTATTCAAAGACCTGGAAAGTACCTCAGCTGACAAAATGAATAATGCTGGAGATAGGGGATCCCCTTGTTTCACACCCCTTATAGACTTAAAGAACCCCGAGGACTGCCCATTCACCAATACTGAATACTAATTATTTGACATCAAGTTCCACACCATGTTGATGAAGTATTCAGAAAATCCCATCTTCCTTAGCACATGCAATAAGTACTTACATGAAACCCTATCATAGGCCTTAGCCATATCAAGCTTGATCACCACATTAGCTGGCTTTCCCCTTAACCTTATGTCAGTGACAATTTCTTGAGTCAATAAGATGTTCTCAAATATACTCCTACCCTTTACAAATCCAGATTGATTAGGAGTTATTAGAGATGGAAAAAAATTCTCCAATCTGTCATGTAACACTCTAGACAATACCTTGTTAATAAAGTTGCTCAAACTAATACGTCTTAAGTTAGAGAAGGTCTCAACTCTAGGTTTCTTGGTCAGCTACACTAGATTGGTGTGAGTGACGGATTTAGGCAATGCAACTCCTCCACAGAAGTGTAGCACCATGTTGTATTTATCAGCACCAATAACATCCCAGCATGTTTGATAAAACATGCCATTGAATCCATCAGAACCACTAGCACTCTCCCCACTAAGCTCAAAAACCGATGCCCTTACTTCTTCAATTTTTAGCAATCTGCTAAGTTCCAAATTCTGATCCATAGTGACCATTGAAGGTACATTATTGAGCAAGGAAAATTCATAAGCATCACCTTCATTTGTGAACTATATTTGATAGATGTCAACTGCAGTTGTAGCCAATTGCTCCTGGTCTTCAATCCATACCCCACTGCCACTTTTGATCCTCTTCAGTTGCAATTTCATTCTTTTTCCATTGACATGATTGTGAAAGAAACTTGTATTCCTATCTCTTTTAGCAAACCAAGTCATCCCAGCTTTTTTCTTCCAATATTGCTCCTCAATACTCAAGTATTTCTTCAATTCAGATTGAGCCTTTTGAAGCACAATCCTATTCTCAATTGTAGGCTCTTCTTCAAACAACATCTCCTTCACCCTAACAATGTCCTCCAAAATAGCCAATTGCTTGAAGATATCACCAAATGTTTCCCTACTCCATTTTGAGAGTGCTACCTTCACCCTCTTGATATTCTGCTTGAATATCAAAAATAGATCCCCTATGAAATCAGCTTCCCAATTCTGCCTCAATACATCCATAAATGTAGCATGCTTAGTCCAAAAGTTCAAGAATCTGAAAGGCTTGACAAAATTGGTTGTCTGCACCCCATATGTCATTAGCAATGGTGCATGATCTGATCCAGTTCTGATTAGATGCTCAACTTCAATAGTTGGCAACATGTTCTGAAATGGTAAATTCACAAAAATTCTATCCAATCTCTTGAATATACACTCAACATTGGATCTCCCATTCCACCATGTGAATGGAATTCCTTTGTACCCTTGCTCAAACAAACCACAAGAGTTTACACAAAATACAAAATCCTCATATTTATGAGGGTGTACTGGAAGTTCCCCTATTTTCTCATCTTCATGCAATATCACATTGAAATCCCCTCCTACCAACCATGGTAATTCCATATCACTTGCTAAGTAGTACAAGTGATCCCACAAATCCAACCTCTTCATTGCTGAATATTTTGCATAAATAAATGACATCATCATGTGCTGCCCTAGGTCATGGTAAAACACTCTCACAGTCACCTGTTTCTCAGTATCCTCCACTAATTTCCATTCCACCACTGCATCGAAGAACAACCATATTTGCCCATTAATATTTGCATAAGCAATCTCCATATTCAACCTCCTTTTATATCTATCAATGAGTCCCTTCTTTTAAAAAGGCTCCATCAATGCAACTACACAAAAATTATGCTCCCTATTCATGTTGATCACCCTAGAAAAGGCCTGTTGTGTATTAACAGACCTTATGTTCCATATTAATGTTTTGATCATCATCATTTAGATAGAGAAGTTGCCCTCCTGGGCATTATTCTTGAAGGTTGTGGTGGATCTTTACTCTGATTCTTCTTAGTTTTTTTTACCTCTTTTAGCACTAGTTGTGGGTGATAAATCCCCTTCCCTAGCCACTTGTTTGAAGTTTTTTACAGTTGATTCATCATCTCCTTCATCCTCCATTGGATTTTGTCCCAATAAGTCTTCATCAATTGGTGTCACATTGTGTGTAACTAAATCATGTAAATGTTGTAGATGAGTCTTAAGTGGAACATTAAGATGTAGATGCATAATTTGATCAGTGCCAGATTCCATAGGCACTTCCTCTATTTCCCCAGATGCTCTTGGAACAATTGCCCGCTCATCAGCCTGTTCATACTCCTTGAATTGTAGCTCATAGACACTGCCTAGCCCAGGCATTACTGTAGCAGTCTGCTCTGAAAGCACTGTTCTAGTGAGATCACCACCCTTCCCATTGCCTGAAATTTGGTCTGAACCCACTATATCATCCCTAATATTCACATCAACATCTCCATCAAGTTTGTTCTCTGATGCATACACCGAAACACCATCTACATAGGCCAAAATCTCTCCAGTTGCACTAAGGTTGGGGTTTATTGTAGCTGCCTCATCAGGTGAACCCGGCTTTAGGCCTGGCATCGCCAGCCTAACGTCTGGGTAGCCTGGCGTCGCCAGACTAATGCCTGGGGAGCCTGGCTTTAGCCTTGGCATCGCTAGCCTAACGCCTGGTAAGCTTGGCTTTAGGCCTGGCGTCACCAGCCTATTGCCAGGTGAGCTTGGCTTGTTATCCTTTTTCACCTTGTCTAATGTTGTCTTAGTTATTCCCACCTGATCATCCTTAACCTCAACTACATCGCTCCTTAAGACCTTTGTAGAGTTTACCTCATCAAGATCCTCAATCTGTCCAGAATCTTTAAATGTTTGAAATGGAATCTCATGACAAGATTGGTTTGTGGTCACATTGAGTTGTTTTAGCTCCTGTTTGCTAGTCCTAAACCTTCTATGAACCCATTCGATTGTGGACTGAATCCCCGAAGTAGTAGGACCATCTTTAGAACTGAAGACTGGTTTTCCCCCAACCAAAACCAGTTGGTTGTTCTCGTTTATATCACTCTGTTCCTCCTCTAATAATGCAAATATATTCCTTTCTTGAACCTTGTTTGTATGATCTTCTTCGACCTCCACCAGTGCAAAGTTATTAGTAGTGTGCACCTTCTGTACACGAGCATTCACTGGCACTATTGCATTGCCAGTTTGCCCTTGTACCTGGATTTTGTTATTTTTATTGGTTCCCCGATTATCCCGAACTTCCTTCCACTGTTCACCTACGTTCCCGACTACTTTTCCACTCGTGACAATCATTAAAGGGATAGTGTGATTATTGGTTTTTCCTTGTTCATCAACATCAATATTCCTTTTCTCGCTGCATCGATTCTCAATAAGCTCGGGGTGTAAACGTCAACATTCAATTTCATCATGTCTTTGTAGTTTACACTCCTTATAATATTTTGGTAGCATGTCATACTGAATTCTCACCCATTCTATTCGAACACCACCAGTAGCTTCATCATCAATATCCAATCGCACCTTTTTAGGTAGTTCTGCCAACAAATCGACAAGAACTTTTACTCTTGTGCAACTCGACCTAGTTTTGTTTGTAGTTGCCGCGTCAAGACACACTGGTCTTCCCACAGCTGTAGCCAAAGAACATAGAGTTTCCTTTACAAAAATGGTAGGCAGCAGTCCAGGAAAAGAAATCCATGCCATCGCCATTAGAGTTTCTTCACCCGCCTTAAATTTTGCATCGTAGATAAGAGTACGCAATTGGTATCCGTACCCATCTTTGGCTTTGATGTAGTACGTACTCTTCAATGTGAAATCAAGGAAGTCTTGCCATAGAGTTAATCTAATTAACACATGACGATCTCTATGGAATCCGATATTACACTCACCTTTGATACCACATTGAGTTGGAATTATTCGGCGAAGCTCGTGAATCTCTGGAGATCCATATGAAAGCTTGCCAAAGACAGCATATTGGAGGCCTTCAATCACGTTCATTCAATCTACTTCTGCCTCTGTGAATTTAACCACTGGTTGGCCATTCAAATATACTGCTCTTCGCAGTGGAATGGGTTAAATTGAAGTTGCAGTAGTAGCCATCGCTGGAGGATTTAAAGAATTTGGTTTCAAAATCTTAGAGTAATCTAGAGGAGTTGGGTTGGAGTTAGTTGTTGTATGTTGTTGTGCAACGTTAAGGGAGCGCAGACCAGCCGAAAAAGATGGTTGGTCGCCGGCCATTGTAGCCATTGAAGCCTAAAGCTCCAGCTTGTCCTCGATGAACAGTAACGAAGTCACTGTTCACGGTACGGTTTGCTACTGTTCACTACTACAGTGACGACGGAAATTTGAGAGAAAGCATTCTAGAGAGAGAATTATTATATTTTCTCCAATTTATTGCTTGTGACGGGGTTTTGCACTTTTTCCTTTTTCTTAAAGGAGCTCTTCAAGTTAAATTCAAAGTTGTTCTTGGGAGCGGTTGCTAGGGGTAGGAATAAAATCTGAAAAACTGAATTTCGAACCGCACCAAATTAATTCGGTTTTTTTGATATAGTTCGGTATTAAATTTTCGGTATTTCAGTATAACGGTACGGTCCTCGATATTAGGATCTTGAATTATTGGTATACCAAAATACCGAATTTTGAAAAAAAATCATGTAGGACCTATACTGCCCAGCCCAAGTTTTAATGTTGTATCTCTACACTGCCTAGCCCAACCCAATAAGACTAGACCCAACTTTCTTACCCTATTTCCCTAGTTTCACTTCACTATAGGAATTTGTAATTAGAAACCTAACCTATACTGAAGAGATCGGCTATGAGAGAGAACCCAGAGGAGTGAGAACTAAGAAAACTAAGTACTGGAGTGCGATAAAGACAACGTCGCAACGACTTCACGACCTCGGCGCCGACGACTCTCAAGTGTGACTGTTGGTTTCCTCATTTTTTACCTTCATTCTTCAATCCTCAATTCTTCAACAGGTTCATAATTTTTCATTCTTCAATCTTCAATTTTTTTATAATAATAGTTGTACTGTTAGAGAAGAAATGTTATTTTAGTAAACATCTCGAAATTTCTTGACTATTGTATATGCCAGATTTATTATGATGCTTTAAGAACCTAGTAATTAAAAAATAGAGCTGGCTTTCTTTGCGGCGGCAGGTTGGGTGGAAGATGGGAGTTGAATGATTCATCTCAAACTTTATTTTGAGCTATTAATATCGTGGTAAAGCTTTTCGCATAACAAAGTGCACATTTTTAATTCAATAAGACCATTGTTATTCTTATTTCCAAATCTTTGTTCCACATCATATGAAGGGAAGAAAGTTAGACATTTAAATTGAAATCTGTTCGGGTGAGTTGGTTTAGGCTCAGTTCAATGACTTTTGATGAACTTTAACTCATCATTTTTAACTCACTAGATTTATTGTAAATGTTGTAAATAGTTTTCCATTTAAATTTCTCTATTATTTATGAGTAATTGGCTATATTAAGGTTTATGCCACCTTTTAGGATCATGTAAATGATCTTTCCTTTATCTTTTACAGCACATAATGTATTATACTTATGATGTTTACTTTCCTTTTGAACGTACTGCAAAACTTCTCCACTCTGCTGCTTTGGAATAGCAAAGCTCACTACCAAACTAGAGACTAAGATGGTACTCATAATGAATGAATTAAGGCATGCATGTAAATTGTAATGTGCTTGAAGATGCACACATTTCCTATATTTTATGGGTATTAGCACGAGAGATGTACAATGTACTTATGTCATCTTTTGTGATTATTAAATGCCCTATTATTATGCATATAGAACACTTTTAGTTAGTTTGGTTATCTTCTTTTATATCAATTTGGATCATTTTTTTATATCATGGTATTTTAATCCACTCCACGCTGAAATAATGAAGATCTATGTTATTCAAAGGCTTACTTCTTTCCTTGATTCCAATTTACTGTTGTTTGCACTTAAGAATGTCCAAACAATGACTTTACAATTTACTAAATATAGTGAATGTGAATGTCATCAAAAGTCATTGGACATAAATCTAGTGAGTTAAAAATGATGAGTCTGTTCCCAAAAGTGTTCAATTCTATGAGCAAGTTCTCAATTTGTTAGCAACTTAGCATTAGTCTCAATTTGTTAGCATTAGTCTTAATTTGTGTTTATATTTGTTTTAATTTTATATAGATGGAAGATGAAAGTAGAATAAGTGATGCCGGTTCAACTGAAAGACCTATTACTGAAGATAGCAACACCATCACAATTGATACTCAAGATTCTAAGAAAAGAAAAGCCATGAAACCTAGATCCGAAGTTTGACAACATTTTGATAAATTTGAGGTAAATGAGGTCGGTAAAGAAAGGTGTAGATATTGTAAACAAGCTTATGCTGCTAATACATCTAGAAATGGAACAACAGGATTGAAAAATTATTTGACTAGATGAAAAGAATACCCACCTAACATTGATAAAGATAATAGTCAAACAAAGATAAATATTTAATCTTACCAAAATGATGGAGGATCACTTTGGAAATTTGATCAAGAAGTTGTTAGGAGTGCCTTAATTGAGATGATAGTTATTGATGAACTACCATTTAGCTTTATAGAAAAGGAAGGCTTTATGAAATTTATGAGAATAACTCAACCACTATTTCATCTTCCTTCTCGTAGAACAATAAATGTGTGCAAGCTCTTGTTTGTGTTCAAGATTGGCTTAGAGAAGAGAAAAATTATATTAGTGTTGAAGAAGACTGGGAGTATCTTGAGGAACTCGAGCTTGGTAAGTTTTAATATTTTATGTGTATTTTAGTTCAAAATAATATATCATGTTTATTTGTATGACATATTTGGTCGAATTATCTTTAGATATGGAAAATAATTGAAGCACTACTAGCATTGTTTGATGTGTAGTTGCAACTTGCAACTTGAGTGGTAAGTTTAATACTCTATTTGTTTGGTGATATACTTTTGTAGTTTTGTTTTATTATCATCAAAAAATAATATTCTAACTTATGATTTATCTTTGTTTTTTATTAGGTTCAAGTGCAATCATGCCTCGTGCTCCTAAAGTACGCTCTCATATTTGGGAACACTTTAAGGTGATAGAAGATAACAGAGAAGTTCGCAAAGTAGAGTGCAAGGATTGTGGTCGAGTCTATAATGTTCATCCAAAGAGGGATGGCACATATTGTTTAAGGAAGCATATTAGGCCTTGTCTTGAACGTCTTCCTGAAATCCATATTTAAGAATTATGACTAAGTTGATTCGAGACTATTAGTGTAAACTTGAATTGTGGTTATTTGAGAGTTAGGCAGAATTGGCAGATTTTAATTGTGCATTGTTGCACTCGTTAAACTTGAATTGTGCACTGTTGCACTCGTTATTTGTGAATAGGGCGAAAGTTCGTCACATAGTGTTGCTGCCTTGCTGGCTTGCTTATTTCGCGATTATTTAGTGTTGCTGAATTGCTTATATTAAATCGAAATCGTACCGAATCAAAATAAGAAATACCGAACCGTACCGAAAAACTTTGGTACGGTATTTGGTATACACAATTGATAAACCGAATACCAAAATACCGAACCGAAATATTTAAATACCAAACCAAAGTACCGAATGTCCACCCCTGCCGGTTGCTTCACCTAATTTTCGAACTACTAACTTTTCCTAAAATTCAATTGGACACTGCTGCAAATTATCCAACCGATCTACAGTAAATATATGGACATGGAATTATATATGGACATGGATAATCTATTTCAGTTTCTAAGAAAAAATAAAAATAATTAGAAGTATTAACCTAAATAGCCGCAATTGCCGCACATTCAAGCACTTATACTAAAAATAGTCTGCAGATGTACAATATATATAATATTCATGTGTAATATGAGAATAACCCTGTATAATCAGTGTGTAATTTATATACTGACTAAAAAATTAATTAGTAAATTTGGCTAGCTATTTGTGTAAGGACCCCATAAAATTATGGACATGATAGAAAGGTGATAGATTTGGAATTTTCAAATTTTAATCATTTTGGCATATAAAATATGATGTTACTTCCTTTGCTTCTTCTTGCTATAATTTTTGAATGGTCATACTTCAAAAAAAATTAAAATGATTTATATGGTGGACCAACTAATTTCTCATTAAGGTTTAGTTAAAATATTAATTGAGTGTTAGTTATTATACCATAACAGGAAAAACTCAGCTGGGAATCGAACAATATAGCTAGAGATAATATGGTTCAATCGATCGACTTATGGTCGTTTAACCATTGTGTCAACAACCAATTAACTTGTGGATGAAATAGTTACAAATCTGTAACGATCGGTCGTTTTACTTTCTAGATTCTCGTTCCCTTATTTAATACTTCTCATATGTGGTTTTACTATTTTATAACCTGCGGGGATGATTGGCTTAGTTTTGAAAGGGTTCGGGTTGAATTCGGAATACGTAGTTCCATAATAGTGGCCTAAGGTATCCAAGTTTGACTTGAATCAACACTTTAAGTAAACGACCTCAGAACCGGGATTTCAAGGTTTCAATAGATTCATATGATAATTTTGGACTGGGGCATGTGTTCGGATCGAGTTTCAGATGATCAGAGAGCGTTTTGGAGCTTAATGTTGAAAGTTGGCATCTTGAAGGTTTTAGAGATTCCTAAGTTTTGTTTGAAGTAGAATTTGGTGTTATCAATGTGCGTTTTGGATTCCAAGATTTGAAATAGGTTTTATGATAATTTTTTACTTTTGCGCAAAATTTGGTGTCATTTCGAGTTGTCTAAGTATGATTCGTTGCATTCGGAGTTAGTTGAAGAAGTTTGAAGTTCAAAGGTTGATTAATTTGGTTTGAGAGTAAGCTTCTTGGTTTTGATGTTATTTTTTGTGTTCTGAGACTTCAAGCAAGTCCGGATTATATTAATGAACTTGTTGGTGCATTTGGACGGGGTCCTTAGTGGCTCGGATGTATTTCGGACCACCCAGAGTTAAGTCCAAAATGGCAGATTTTTTGGTATTAGTTTCCTTCTTCGTAAACGCGGAGAGAGTCTCACGTTCGCGGTGAAGGATTTGGTCTTCGGAAAATTTTGTGCTTCGCGCTCGCGAAGGTGGGGTCGCGTTCGTGAAGCTTGGGGGCTGTGAAGCTTTGCGTCCGCCAAGTGTAGAACGCGATCACGAAGAAGGAGCTGGAGTTAGGGGATGTCAGGCCATAGGACTTCGCGTTCGCGACGGGCTCTCCACGTTCCCGGATGTCCATCACGATCATGTGGCTCCTATTGCATTGGCATAGATGAAGTTCTGGACGTTGGCAGCTTTTCCTTCGCGATCTCAACGGGACTTCTGCAATCGCGGAGAAGGAATACCTGGGCAGAACCTTGTTTTAAAATCGGGACATAGGCTCATTTTTTCCATTTCATATTGGTTTGGCCGATTTTAGAGCTTATTGGAGAGGGATTTTCACCTAGCATTTGAAGGTAAGTGATTTCTACTTAATGTGAGTTTAATACATGGTTTATGGATAGAGTTTAACATAAAAATTACAAAAATTATGAGATTATATTGAAAAACCTAAGGTTTGGTAAAAATGGTATTTGACCATGAAATTGATTATAAAATTGAGTATAAATTATATATTTGAGTTCGTAAGGTCATAAGTAATATTTATCTACAAAAAAATTCAGAATCCAAGCATGTGGGCTCGGGCTCGGGGGTGACTTTTATGAACTTTTCGAATTGGGTTAGAAAATTACTCTATTAGATGAATTATGATCATTTGAGTATATATTGATTAGTTTGTACGACTTTTGACTAGTTTCGGGTTACTCGGCGTTGTTTTGAGGCTATTAATGTGGTTTGAGGGCCGAGTAGAGGATTTGGAAGTAAGATAAGTCTCTTGCATAATCTTGTAAGAGGGAATTATCCTCGTAGATACTTTAATTATTATTTGCTACTTGTTATTGGGGCTACGTATGCACGAGGTGACAAGAGTCCGTACGTGGATAAAATCATATTTATGTCCGGGTAAACTTAGGACTTTATCATGCAATAATTATATTACTCGAACCCAACTTGTTAGTTTAATTACTTATATTTATAATTGAAATTTGATTAAGGGGTCATGTTAGGGCGAGCTTCATTACCTTGAGTTTGTTTTGGTGGAGTACTAGATTTGTTGGTGAAATCATGCCTTCTTTATTTGTCCATCCTTGTGTTGTAATTGTTTGACCCGTAGTTCAAAGAGTTTCTCCATTTCTTGTGGATTGGGTTGTATGCCTCGGCAGTGCTATGAAATAGCATTATTGATTAGAATGTACGACCTCGACAGTACATTTGAGATTCATCTATGGTTCGCGTTGGTCGACCCTCGGCAGTGTACACAATTATTACGGATCAGGTCATACGACCTCGACATAATTCGTGCGTAATATCGCTAGGAGCCTGAATGTACGTGAGATTTCCTTTTTCTTGGCTTGAGGCTTGATCTTTACATGATGTTCCTTATTTGTTTGAGATAGTACATGTTATATGAGGATTTCATACTGTCATTGTGTTGAAAGATCATGTTAGTTACTATTTCTTATTTTATTAATACTGTTGTGTTTTATGCCTATTCATAATTCATGTACTTTATTTATTTGACCACTATTAAGTGTCGATGTCGGGCCCTCGATTAATGACCCGACCGGTCGTTTTGCTTCCTAGGTCTATGTTCCCCTAATTAAGACTCCCTGTATGTGCCTTTACTATTTTATGACTTGTGAGGATGGTTGACTTGGGTTTGGAAGGGTTCGAATTAAAATCGGAACATTTGGTTCCTTAATCATGGCCTAAGATGGTCAAGTTTGACTTGAGTCAATATTTTTAGTAAACGACCTCGAAATCGGGATTTGACGATTTCAATAGGTTCGTATGATGATTTTAGACTTGCGCGTGTGTTCGGATCATGTTTCGAATGATCCGAAAGTGTTTCAGCTCTTAATGTTGAAAGTTGGCTCATTTACGGTTTTCAAGTTCTTTAAATTAAGTTTGGAGTATACTTTGGTGCTATCGAGGTCCGTTTGGGATTTCAAGCCTGGGAATAGTTCTGTATGGTGATTGATGACTTGTACGCAAAATTTGGTGTCATTTAGAGTAGTCTAAGTATGATTCGGCGCGTTCGGAGTAAGTTGAAAAGCTTTAAGTTCATAATTGGATTCAATTTGGTTTTGGGGTACGTTGTTTTACGTATTTCGAGGGTTCGAGAAGGTCTGTATTATGTTTATCGACTTGTTGGTGCAGTTGAATGGAGTCCCAGGTGACTCATGTGTGTTTTAGACTGCCCAAAGCTAAGTCCAAAATTGTTGCACTTGCCTGTTCTGGTTTCCCTCTTCGCGAAGGCAGAGATTGCCTCACGTTCGCGAAGAAGGAATGGGACTAGGAGAGGTTTTGTTCTACGAGTTCGCGAAGAGGAGCTTGGGATCGTGAAGCTCTGGGCCTTTGATCTTCGCGTTCGCATTCGTGTGCCAGCTTTCACATAGAAGAAGTTAGGGTCGGGGGGTCGCTGGCCAATTGCCCTTCGCGTTCGCGAAGGTAGGTCTGCGTTCATGAAGCTTTGGTCAGGAAAGCCTTCGCGATCGCGGGGCCTTCTTCGCGTTCGTGATGTATATTTTTGGGGGCCTGGGCAGTTTGATTTCGCGATCGCGAAGAAGGATCGTTGGGTAGAGACTTCATTAAAAATGGGACTTTGGCCACTTTTGTTCATTTCTCTCATCTTGTGACCAATCTTAGAGCTTTTAAGAGAGGAATTTCCACCTAGCATCTTGAGGTAAGTGTATTCTACACAATGCGAGTTTAATACATAGATTATGGGTAGATCCTAACAAGAAAATTATAGAAAATTTTAGTATTTTGTGAAAAACTTAGGTTTTGATAAAAATGAGATTAGACCACGAAAATAATTATGGAATTGAGTAGAAATTTTATATTTGGGTTCGTAAGGTTATGGGTAACTTTTATTTACAAAAATTTTTGGAATCCGGGCACGTGAGTACGGGGATGAATTTTAGGAATCTTCCAATTTGGGTTGGGTAATTACTGTAATAGTTAAATTATAAACTCTTGAGCATATATTGATTAATTTATACAATATTTGGCTTGTTTCGGATTGCGTGGCACCGATTTGAGGCTTTAGTGTGAATTGTGGATCGGGAAGAGAACTTGAAAATGAGGTAAGTTTCTTGCCTAACCTTGTAAGAGGGAAAATTTCACGTAGGTACTATAAATGATTGCTCGCTAATAATTGTGGGTGTTACGTGCGCACGATGTGACGAGAGTCCGCATATAGCTAAAAATCATGCTTATGTCCGGGTAGTTTTATGACTCTACCATGCATTACTTGTATTAGTTGTACTCAACTTGTTAGTTTAATTACTTAAATTATATTTGATATTGGATAAAGGATTTGTAAAGAATGAGCTTCATTACTTTGAGTTTTGGCGAGTTACTTGATCGTTAATGGAAATTATGCCTCCTCGTGTATTATTCTTGTAGTAGCCGTTAATCAGAGATCGTAGAGTATTATCTCTTCCTTTGGATCGGGCTGAATGCCTTGGCAGTATAATAGATACATCTATGGTTTGCGTCGGTCGACCCTCGGCAGTGTACATATTATTCTGGATTGGGACGTACGACCTCAGCATAAATCATGCGTGATATTGCTCAGAATCCGATTATACTTGATATTTCTTCCATGACTTGAGAATTTATAATTACTTGATGGCTATTATTTGTTGAAATTAGTATGTGATAATTGGAAATTCTAATTGATACTTAGTTAAAGAACCATTTATTTATTGTTCATTAATTCGTTATTACTTATGTATTCCATGCCTATTTTGAATTTCTGCACTTTATTCATTGACCCTTAGTAAGTGTCCATATCGGTCCCTCGTCATACTTCTTCGAGGTTGCACTAGATATTTACTAGGTACATGTTGTTTATATAGTTACTGGGTACTAGATACTTACTGGGTACACTTCTGCACTAATCGTGCAGGATCTAAGGCAGGTGCATCTGGCATCCATTGAGGCACGTACCGCCGCTACCCGGAGACTTAGTGGTGAGCTGCTCTCTATGCCCGTTCTGCAGCGCCCGGAGTCTCTTTTTGTTATATTTATTTTTGTCTATCTTACTCTAGACAGTAGTATAGGAGGTTTTGTATTTTCTACTAGGTTGCTCGTGCACTTGTGATACCGGATTTTGGGAGATTCTAGTATATATTTTTATGGTTTTGATTATTAAATTTACTACTTTGCCCTTTCGTTTATTTCATGCTTTACATTATTACAATTACCTATTAATAGTTCTCTTATTAAATAAAATCATTGACTCTAAAAAAATATTAAAATGAACAATTACATGGATAGTGCATTGTTGGCTTGCGTAGCGGCGATGTTGGGCACCATCACGGCCTATAGTGGGAATTGGGTCGTGACAGCTTGGTACCAGAGCTCTAGGTTCACATAGGTATCACAAGTCATGAGTGTGCCTAATAGAGTCTTGCGTATTAGTGCGGAGACATTCGTACTTATCTTTGAGAGGCTACTGGGTGTTAGGAAACTTCTCTTTTTCATCTCCTATCGTGCAGTTGATGTTGTGCTAAGTATCTTTCTCTTATTCTCTCACAGATGGTGACAACGCGCAGAAGATGTACCCGACGGAGGAGGAGCTTCTCCCCCTGTTGCTAGAGGCTGAGGGAGGGCTCCATCTCCTGCCAGAGGACAAGGGCGTCATAGAATTGCTCATGTTATGCCTCCAATGGATCCAGTGGAGAATCCTGTTATTGAGGAGCAGGGCGAGGTACCTGCAGCTGAGCTGTCCTTGGCAGATTTCATGTTCGCACTGAGATTCCATGAGGTCATGGGTCGTATGTTGCGGTTCATGGACTTTATGATGTAGGCTAGTTTATTTCCATCGGACCCAGCCACATCTCAGGCGGGAGGGGGAGCACAGACCCCTACCACTCAGGTTCTAAGGCATACTACTGTCGTACATCAGACCTCGGGTGCACTACCAACGGGTGGGGTTTAGACAATTGTAGTGGTTATATCAAATCCTAGACTAGCCACGACCGATGAGCCGCAGAAGCTATTGGATAGATGGACCATGCTACATCCTCCTTTCGTTGGCGGTGAGCGAGATGAGGACCCCCAGGACTTTATTGATCGTTGCAGGGATAGACTACACAACATGAGAGTACTGGAGTCCCACGGGGTGGACTTTACCATATTTCAGCTGGAGGGAAGGGCCCTTAGATGGTGGAAGTCCTATTTTCACAGCAGACGATCAAGTTCTCCTCCCACCCTCTCAGAGGGAAGAGTTACGGGGTTAGTTCGAGCGGCTCCAGCAGGTCAAATATCTATGACCGATTATGAGGCGTGATTCTCTGAGTTATCTGGACATGAACTTATGATACTCCCCGCCGATGCAGAGAGAGTGCGGAAGTTTATTGCGGGCTTGCACTATGGTATCCATGTCACTATGGCCCAAGAAATTGATGTGGGGACTCCTTACGAGTAGGTTGTGGAGATAGCCCGGGGGATCTAGGGTATTCATCACAAGGGGAGAGCAGGAGCTGAGGGACAAGCGGCCTCGATATTCTGGAGGGTTCAATGGTACTCCGTTTGGGGGAAGATATCAGTTTGAGAGGGCCCAGTATAGCAGGCTCACGTATTCAGCACTGCCGCCTTCTCGAGGTGCTCCAGTGTTGCCCTATTTCAGCGCAATTCAAGAGAGCTCCTACCGTCCACCAGCTATTCAGGGTTCTTCCACTGGGTGTTCAGGTCCCCAAGGCCAGTCATCTCCCACACCGAGAAGTTGCTATGAGTGCGGGGAGCTCGGTCATGTGAGGAGATTCTACCCCAGGCTTCGGGGCAAGGCAGTACAGCAGGGCCAACTGCCCATGATCACTACACCAACTGCTGCACCAGTCGTCCGATCGGCCTGAGGCAGAGGGCAGGTGGGTAGGGGTCACCCTATAGGTGGAGGCCAACCAGGTGGCAGTCCAGCTAGGTTCTATACCTTTCTAACCAGACCAGGTGAAGTAGCCTCAGACGTCGTGATCATATGTATTATTTCTGTCTGCGGTAGGGATGCTTCGGTACTATCTCATCTAAGGTCTATGTATTCATATGTTTCATCTTTCTTTGCTCATTTTTTGGGTGTTTCTCATAAGTCCTTAGGTGCTCTTGTATATGTATCCACGCCAGTGGGCGATTCTATTATTGTGGACCGTATTTACGAGTCCTGTATTATGACTTTCGGTGGTTATGAGACTAGAACGGAACTTTTGTTGCTAGACATGACCGCATTTGAGGTCATCTTGGGCATGGACTGATTGTCTCTGTACCATGTTGTTCTTGATTGCCACGTCAAGAGTGTTACCTTGGCGATGCCAAAGTTTCCCAGATTGGAGTGGAGGGGTCTATCTATCAGTACATCCAACTGAGTTTTTTCTTTCTTGAAGGCTCAACATATGGTCGAGAAGGATTGTTTGGATTATCTAGCTTACGTTCGGGATACTGCTGCAGAGACTCCCACGATTGATTCAGTACCCGTGGTGCAGGAGTTCTCCGATTTGTTTCCTTTTGATCTACCATGCATACCAACAGATCGTGATATTGATTTGGCGCTAGGTACCTAGCCTATCTCTCTTCCACCATACTGCATGGCTCCGGAGTGTTCTATAAGATCAACTTGAGATCTAGATATCATTGGCTAAAGATTTGTGCTTTGGATGTTCCAACGACGGCTTTCCGAACTAGATATGGCCACTATGAGTTTCTAGTGATATCCTTCGGCTTGACCAACACCCCGGCGGCATTTATGGATTTGATGAACCAGGTGTTCATGCCATATCTTGACTCATTTGTCATTGTCTTCATTGATGACATATTGATCTACTCGCGTAGTATGGAGGAACACGAACAACATTTGAGAGTTATGCTTCATACCTTGCGGGAACAGAAGTTATATGCTAAGTTCTCCAAGTACGAGTTCTAGTTAGATTCTGTGGCATTCTTAGGGAATGTTCTATCAGGCAAAGGTATTAAGATAGATCCCAGGAAGATCGGGGCAGTCCAGAGTTGGCCTCGTCTACCACAGCGACCGAGATCAGGAGCTTCGTAGGGTTAGTATGTTATTATCGTCGATTCGTGGAGGGCTTCTCATCTATTGCTGCACCTTTGACTAGATTGACCCAGAAGGGTTCTCTGTTCCGATGGTCCGACGATTGCGAGGCGAGCTTTCAAAAGCTCAAGACCGCATTGACTACAGCATCGGTGTTAGTGTTGCCTTCCGGTTCAGGGATGTATACTATGTATTGTGAAGCTTCACACTTTGGCATGGGATGTGTATTGATACAGAAGGGGCGAGTTATTGCATATGTTCCACATCAGCTGAAGTCCAACGAGAAGAATTACCCCGTACATGATTTGGAGTTGGCCGCAATAGTTCATGCTCTCAAGATCTGGAGGCATTATCTTGATGGGGTGTCATGTGAGGTTTACACCGATCATTGCAGTTTGCAGCATTTGTTCAAGCAGATAGATCTCAATTTGAGGCAGCGCATATGGCTTGAGTTATTGAAGGACTATGATATTACTATCCTTTTATCATCCGGGCAAGGAGAATGTGGTTGCGGATGCCATGAGCAAAAAGGCCAAGAGTATGGGTAGTTTGGCATTCATTTCAGTAGAGGAGAGTCCATTAGCTTTAGACAAGCAGTCCTTGGCTAATAGATTTGTGAGGTTGGATATTTCATAGCCCAGTGGAGTTCTTACATGCGTTGTGGCTCAGTCTTCATTATTTGAGTGGATCAAGGCTCGTTAGTACGATGATCCACACTTACTGGTTCTTAGTGAGATGGTATTACATGGTGGTTCCAAGGAGGTTACTATCGGTGAGGATGGTGTTCTACGACTCTAGGGACACCTATGTATTCCTAATGTTGAGGGATTGAGGGAGAAGATCCTAGAAGAGGTACATAGTTCTCGGTATTCTATTCATTCAGGTCCTACGAAGATGTATCGCGACCTGAGGCAGCATTATTGGTGGCGGTGGATGAGAAGGACATAGTTAAGTATGTAGCGAGATGCCTAAATTTCTAGCAAGTTAAGTATGAGCACCAGAGGTCAGGTGGAATACTTCAGCAGAAGGTTATACCGAAGTAAAAATGGGAGCGCATCACTATGGATTTTGTAGTTGGATTTTTGCAGACGTTGAGGAAGTTTGATGTCATTTGGGTCATTGTCGATAGGATGACCAAGTCGGCACACTTTATTCCAGTGATGACTACGTACTTGTCAGAGAGGTTGGCCCAGATTTACATTTAGGAGATTGTCCGGTTGTATGATGTGCTTGTTTCCATCATTTCAGATAGAGGCCCTCAGTTCACTTCACATTTCTGGAGAGCAGTACAGAGCGAGTTGGGTACCCGGGTAGAGCTCAGCACAGCCTTTCATCGTTAGACCGACGGGCAGTCAGAGCAGACAGTGCAGATCTTGGAGGATATTCTCATATCATGTGTGATTGACTTTGGAGGTCAGTGGGAAAAATCTATGCCTTTGACCGAGTTAATTTATAACAACAGTTATCAGTCAATCATCGAGATGGCTCCATTTAAGGCTTTATATGGTCGGCGATGTCACTCACCCATCGGATGGTTTGAGCCCGGTGAGGCTAGGTTATATTGCACTAATTTAGTGAAGGATGCCTTGGATAAGGTAAAGTTGATTCAGGAGCAACTTCGCACAGCACAGTCCAAACGAAGAGTAACGCGGATCAGAAGGCGCGTGATTTATCATTCATGGTGGGTGAGAAGGTTTTCTTGAGAGTCTCGCCGATGAAGGGAATCATGAGGTTTGGGAAGAAGGGCAATCTAAGCTCAAGGTTCATTGGCCCGTTTGAGGTGTTGAGGCGAGTTGGGGAGGTTGCTTATGAGCTAGATTTTCCTCCCAGTCTATTGGGAGTTCATCCAGTTTTCACGTGTCTATGCTCTGAAAATATCATGCTGACAGGTCGCATGTGTTAGACTACAGCACGGTTCAGATAGATGAGAGCTTGGGTTATGAAGAGGAGTCAGTTGCCATTGTTGACATACAAGCTCTCCAGTTGAAGTCTAAGAAGATTTTTGCAGTAAAGGTCCAATAAAGGGGTCAACCAGTCGAGGAGGCGACTTGGGAAACCGAGGAGGACATGCGGAGAAGATATCCACACCTATTCAGCACTCCAGGTATGATTCTAGACCCGTTCGATGAGGAACATTTGTTTAAGAGGTGGAGAATGTAATGACCCGACTGGTTGTTTTGCTTCCTAGGTCCTTGTTCCCCTAATTAAGACTCCCCGTATGTGCCTTTACTGTTTTATAACTTGTGGGGATGGTTGACTTGGGTTTGGAAGGGTTCGAGTTGAAATCGGAACACTTGTTTCCTTAATAGTAGCCTAAGATGGCCAAGTTTTACTTAAGTCAACATTTTTCGTAAATGGGCTCGGAACCAATATTTGATGATTCCAATAGGTTTGTATGATGATTTTAGACTTGGACGTGTGTTCGGATTGGGTTTTGGATGATCCGGGAGCATTTTGGGGCTTAATGTTGAAATTTGGCGCATTGATGGTTTTCAAGTTCTTTAAATTTGGTTTGGAGTAGACTTTGGTATTATCGAGGTCCGTTAGGGATTTCGAGTTTAGTAATAGTTCTGTATGGTGATTTATGACTTGTACACAAAATTTGGTGTCAACTCGAGTAGTCTAAGTATGATGCGGCATGTTCGGAGTAAGTTGAAAAGCATGAAGTTCATAATTTGATTCAATTTGGTTTTGGGGTGCAAGTTTTAGTTTTGATGTTGTTTTGCGCCTTCTGAGGGTTTGATCATGCCCGTATTATGTTTATTGACTTGTTGGTGTAGTTGGACGGGGTCCCGGGTGGCTCGGGTGTGTTTTGGACCGCCCGGAGCTAAGTCCAAAACTGTTGCACTTGCTAGTTCTGGTTTCCTTCTTCTCGAACACGGAGATTGCCTCACGTTCACGATGAAGGATGGGACTAGGAATATTTTGTTCTACACAATCGCGAAGAGTAACTCGTGATCGCGATGCCCTGGGCCTTTGTTCTTCGCATTCGCATTCATGTGCCCGCGTTCGCGTAGAAGAAGTTGGGGCTGGGGGGTCGCTGGCCAATTGCCCTTCGCGTTCGCGAAGGTAGTTCCGCGTTCACAAAGCTTTGGTCAGGCAAGCCTTCGCGATCGCGGGGCCTTCTTTGTATTCGTGATGTAAATATATTGGTGCCTGGTCAATTTACCTTCGCGATCGCGAGGCCTCTTCCGCGATCGCGAAGAAGTATCGTTTGGCAGAGACTTCATTAAAAATGGGACTTTGGCCTCTTTTGTTCATTTCTCTCATCTTGTGACCGATCTTGGAGCTTTTTAGAGAAGAATTTCCACCTAGCATCTTGAGGTAAGTGTATTCTACACAATGTGAGTTTAATACATAGATTATAGGTAGATCTTAATAAGGGAAATTGTAGAAATGTTTTAGTATTTTGTGAAAAAACTAAATTTTGATAAAAAAATGGGATTAGGCCACGAAAATGAATATGGAATTGAATAGAAAATATATATTTGGGTTCGTGAGGTTTATGTGTAACTTTTATTTACAAATATTTCCAAAATTCGGGCACGTGGGCCCCGGGAGAAAATTTTGAAATCTTTCAATTTGGGTAGGGTAATTACTCTAAATGTTAAATTAGAAATATTTGAGAATATATTGATTAATTTATACGATATTTGCCTAGTTTCGGATTGCCTGGCTCTGATTTGAGGCTTTTGTGTGAATTGTGGACAGGGAAGAGAACTTGAAAATGAGGTAAGTCTCTTGCATAACCTTGTAAGAGTAAATTTTCATGTACGTGCTATAAATGATTGTTTGCTAATAATTGTGGGTGCTACGTGCGCACGATATGACGAGAGTCCGCATGTAGCTAAAAATCATGCTTATGTCCGGGTAGTTTTAAGACTTCACCATGCATTACTTGTATTATTTGTACTCAACTTGTTAGTTTAGTTACTTAAATTATATTTGATATTGGATAAAGGATTTGTAAAGACTGAGCTTCATTACTTTGCGTTTTGGCGAGTTACTTGACAGTTAGTGAAAATTATGCATCCTCGTGTATTATTCTTGTAATAGCCATTAATCGGAGTTCGTGGAGTATTCTCTCTTCCTGTGGATCGGGCCGAACTCCTCAATAATATAATGGATACATCTATGGTTTGCGGTTTGCGCTGGTCGACCCTCGACAGTGTGCACATTATTCTGGATCGGGTCGTACGACCTCGGCATAAATCGTGTGTTATATTGCTCGAAGTCCGATTATACTTGATATTTCTTCCATGACTTGAAATTATAATTACTTGATGGCTCTTATTTGTAGAAATTAGTATGTGATATTTGGAGATTCTAATTGATATTTAGTTAAAGAACCATTTATTTATTGTTCATTAATTCGTTATTACTGAGGTATTCCATGCCGATTTATAAGTTTTCCACTTTATCTATTGATCCTTTGTAAGTGTCAATGTCGACCCTCCGTCACTACTTCTTCGATGTTATACTAGATACTTACTGTAACGACTTGGCCGGTTGTTTTGACTATTACAACCCCGTTCCCCCATTTACTGCTCAAATTGTGATTTACGGTTGTTATTTGGCTTGTAAGGGGTAATTGGTTCGGGTCCGGTGATGTTTTTGAATAATTTGGAACACTTAATTCCAAGGTTTAGAACTTAAGATTGAAAAGGTTGACTAGATATTGACTTATGTGTAACGACCCCGGAGAAGTTTTGCTAAGGAAATTAAGGTTTTGTGGTGCCGAGCTCGCCAAGGCTCGAGACTTTTTGGGTTGAATAATGCGTTGGTGAGTAAAAGAAACTTTCGGGCAGGAAAATACCTTTTTTGTGGCCCACTATGCGGTCGCATAATCACTCTGTGGACCGCATAATGGCCGCAGAGTGAAGCAGAAATGAGCCAAGTTTAAGGACCATTGTGCGGTCAATTATGCGACAGCATAATCGTTTCGTGGACCGCAAAACCTATCGCAGAATCAACTCAGGATTTTCGGAGGGAATTTATGCGGTGTATTTTGCGATCGCATAACGGTCTGTGGGCTGCATAACTACCGCAGACCCAGGAAGGCGACCCCCAATTTTGGGCACCAATTTTTGCGGCAGATATGCGGACCGCATATTAATTCTGTGATTGCATATGCGAACGCACAGCGTGTTTTGGAGCTTCATTTTTTTGGTTTTATAAGCCCGACCCCATTCTTATAAAATACTATTGGGGGTCATTTTGAAGGGTTTCATCTGATATTTTAGAGAGTTGTGAGAGCATCTTAGAGAGAGAAAGTGAAGACCTAGTTATTTGTTCATCAATTCTTGTTCAAGGCTTTAAGATTTCATAAGGATCTTGCTAGGGCTTTAAAGAGGTAAGAATTTCTTCCCCCAATTCTTCAATTTCAATTTTTGGGGTAAAAGGTTGGACATTAAGAGTATGATTCTTGGGTGTAAGAGTATTAATTATACATACACATACCAATAAGGTTGTGGAGAGATTGTAGAGTTCAAATGGGTAAATATTGGGTTGAAAATGGTAGAAATCTTCATAGATTTTAATTGAAGATTTGAGGATCGAGTTGATGTCGGAATTTGGTGAAATTTATATAGTTGGACTCATAGTTGGATGGACGTTCATAATTTATAACTTTTGTCGGGTTCCGAGACGTGGGACTCACGAGCGATTCTTTAGTGCAATTTCGGAATTTTATTAGAAAATTAGTATTTCCTTATGGAATTAATTACAATAATTGGTATTGACTAAATCTAATTAATTGTGGCTAGATACGAGGCATTCGGAGACCAATTCTCGTGGAAAGGGCATAGCAAAATAAAGAATTAAATGATTTGAGGCAAGTAACAGTTCTAAATTTGGTCCTAAGGGTATGAAACCTTGGATTATGTGTTACATGATTGGTTTTGGAAGTGACGCACATACTAGGTAACGGGCGTGTGGGCGTGCACCGTAGGAATTATGAATTGGTCAAATTCCATGGAACTGTATAGTTGAATAATCTATGGTTATCTGTACATTCTCCATGTAGTAGAGAAATTGAAACACAAATCATGTTTAGATTATGCGTTGGCACGGTAGGGACCCACAGAGGTTGTGCACATGTTGAACTATCTACTAAATTGTTGTTTTGTACTAAGTCACAGTTTACTTGTTTATTTTATCTCAGTCTATATTGTTCATTATTGATGCATCATATTATTGTTGTTTGGGCTGATTTGCATGATCATTGAGAGCCCGAAAGACTGGAGAGATTTATGACTGAGTGAGGCCGAAAGACTGATTGTGAGATATTATATTATAGCACGTGAGTTATCCGTACAACACGTGAGTTGTCCGTGTAGATTCAGAGATTGATACTATAGCATGTGAGTTGTCCGTGCAGCACGTGAGTTATCCGTGCAGATCCAGAGAATGATACTATAGCACGTGAGTTGTTCGTGCAGAACGTAAGTTGTCCATGCGGATCCATATATTATACTATAGCATGTGATTTGTCCGTGCAGCACGTGAGTTGTCCATGCGAATTATAGCGCTTGGGTTGTAGGAACTCCTCCGGAGTCTATACACACCCCCAGTGAGTGCAGGTACCTACTAAGTGCAAGTGTTGAGTGAATGGGATGGCTAAGTGACGGTGGTCCTGAGAGGATGCTTTTGATTTCATTATTGTTGCACTTCAGCTGTCATATATCACTATTTTGGGAAATTTCTGAGAGAGATTATCTTATGTTTCAGTTGAACTTGACATGAAATTACTGTTTTTGGCCTTAAATGTTGAACTTGAAAGCTTGCCTACCTTATTATGTTGGAAATTACTATAATTGGACTCAGCTATGAAGCTCGTCACTACTTTCAGTTCTTTATTTAGTATTGTTATTTGCTGAGTTGGTTGTACTCATACTATACCCTGCACCTCGTGTGCAGATCCAAGTACTTCTGGACACGGCGAGTGTTAGTTCTCGGAGTTTTTTCTATTGGAGTTTATCGAGGTAGTTATTTGGCGTCCGCAGACCTTGACTCTCTTCTTTTCAGTTGTTGTACTGTTCTATACTTTTTTATCATTTAGATGCTCATGTACTCAGTGACACCATGTTTTGGGGACGTATTTTATGTCAGTGATTTGTGAGATTTCTTCCGCTAATTTTAATTATTGTGTTTTCAAATTTAAAAGATATGTGGGTTATTGAGAATGTCGGCTTGCCTAGAATTGAGATAGGCGCCATCACGACGGGTGAGATCTTTGGGTCGTGACAAGTTGGTATCAGAGCCAGGTTACATAGGTCTCACGAGTCATAAGCATGTTAAGTAGAGTCTTGCGGATCGGTACGGAGATGTCTGTACTTATCTTCGAGAGGATGCCGGACCCATAGTAAAATTTCACTTTCTTGTATTCTATCTTGCGAACTTGTTGATTCCGAAAACCTAAAATTTTGTTATTCTATTCTCTCATAGATGGTGAGAACACGTACTATCGGATTAGATGATCAGCTACCAGTGCCACCAGTTAAGGCCGCGAGAGGCCGGGGCTGCGGTAGAGATCGAGGTGTAGCTCGTACAACAGTTGGAGCAGCACATATAGCACCACCAGTTGCTCCAGCTCAGGAGCAGATTCCAGATATAGTTGAGCCAGCAGGACCAGCTCAGGCACCAACTATGCCTATTGTGATTCCAGGCCTTCACGAGGCTCTAGCACAGATATTGACTATTTGCATAGGCCTTGCTTAGGTGATTTCGGCTCAGGCCATACCAGCCACTTCTCAGGCTGGGGGAGGTACTCATACCTCTGTTGACCGTACTCCATAGCAGGTAGTGCAGGCACTTAAGATACCGGGAGCACTACCAGCCCAGCCGACTGCAGGTGCTCAGGCCGTGGTAATCCCTATTATGGAAGATGATGAGCAGAGGAGACTTGAGAGATTTGGGAGGCTTCGACCTCTATCATTTAGCGATGCTGAGTCAGAGGATGTTCAGGGCTTTCTGGATAAGTGCTAGTTGATGCTTCGGACAACGGGTATTCTGGAGACCAGTGGGGTCTCGTTCACTACTTTTTAGTTTTCTGGGGCTGCCTTCAGATGATGGGAGGCCTATGAGAGGCACAGGCTGGTCGTTGCAGTACCACTTACATGGAAGGAGTTCTCTATTCTCATTTTGGAGAACTTCGTGTCGCAGTCTCGTAGGGAGGAGCTGCACAGACAGTTTGAGCTGCTTTGGTAGGATGGCATGTCTGTGACCCAGTACAAGGTGAGGTTTTCTGAATTGGCTCGTCACACATTTTGGTTGGTTCCCACTGATAGGGAAAGGATTATGAGGTTCATTGATGGCTCACGTATCAGCTACGGTTGCTTATGACTAGGGAGAGGGTATCTAGTGCCACTTTTGACGAGGTGGTTGACATTGCTCAGCAGATAGAGGTGGTCCGTAGAGGCCATGAGGTTCGGGCGGTTTAGGTGGTATACCTTATGGGGACAGTCCTACCAAAGCAGGGGTCGCCCTTATAGGTCCGCTCAGACGACTCGTCCAGATCATCGTGATGCATCAGTTGGCCACGGTTCTTATAGTGCTCACTTAGGCCAGTCTTCATTCAGTGCACTACCAGCGCAGAGTTCTCATTATGCCTCATGCGCTCAGGCTTCTACAGGTAATTCCTCGGGTTATCAGGAGGAGAAGTTCTGTCAGAGGAGCGGGGTTTTCGAGTGTAGAGAATTTGGTCATTTCAAGAGAGATTATTCTAGGCTGTTGAGTGGGGCTCCACAACAGAGTTCTTGGCAGACGGCACCAGTACCAACAGTTACACCACCCTCCCAGCCAGCTCGGGGTGGGGCTCAGTCAATTAGGGGTCGCCCAAGAGGGGGAGGCCGATCAGGTGGCGGTCAGGCCCGAATCTATGATTTTCCGGCCAGGCCAGATGTTGTTGCTTCAGATGCAGTAATCACAGGTATTGTCTCAGTATGCCATAGGGAGGCTTCTATATTATTTGACCCTGGTTCTACTTACTCGTATGTTTCATCATATTTTGCTTGTTATCTGGGTATGCCCCATGAGTCCTTAGTTTCCCATGTTCGTGTATCTATGCCGATGGGCGATACTATTATTGTGGACCGTATAGATCGCTCATGTGTGGTAACTATTAGGGGACTGGTGACTAAAGTTGATCTCTTATTACTTAGTATGGTTGATTTCGATATAATCCTGGGTATGGATTGGTTATCTCCATGTCATACTATTCTGGATTGTCAACACTGTGACGTTGGCAATGCCGAGGTTGCCAAAGGTCGAATGGAGAGGGTCTCTCGATTATATTCCCAGTAGGGTAATTTCTTATTTGAAGGCCCAACATATGGTGGGGAAGGGGTGTTTGTCATATTTGGCTTTTGTGAGAGATGTTGATGTAGATACTCCTATTATTGATTCAGTACCAGTAGTGAGAGACTTTCCGGATGTATTTCCTGTAGACCTGTCGGGTATGCCACCCGATAGGGATATTGATTTTGGTATTGACTTGGTGTCGGACACGCAACCCATATTTATTCTTCTATATCGTGTGACACCAGTTGAATTGAAAGAGTTAAAAGAGCAACTTCAGGAACTTCTTGATAAGGGGTTTATTAGGCCTAGTGTCTCACCTTGGGATACACTGATTTTGTTTGTGAAAAAGAAAGATGGTACTATGCGGATGTGCATTCATTACAGACAACTGAACAAAGTTACAATCAAGAACAAATATCCTTTGCCGCGTATTGATGATTTATTTGACCAACTTCAGGGAGCGGGGGTATTCTCCAAAATTGATTTGCGATCGGGGTATCACCAGTTGAAAATTCGAGATTTGGATAGTCTTAAGATGGCATTCAGGACCCACTATGGTCACTATGAATTTCTCGTGATGTCATTTGGGCTGACTAACGCCCCAGCAGCATTTATGCACTTGATGAATAACGTATTTCAACCATATCTTGATTCATTTATTGTAGCATTTATTGATGATATCCTGGTGTACTCACGTAGCCAGGAGGAGCATGCACACCACTTGGATATTGTATTACAGAGTCTGAGAGAGGAGAGGATTTATGCCAAATTCTTTAAGTGTGAGTTTTGGCTAAGCTCGGTGGCATTCTTAGGACACACAGTGTCCAGTAAAGGGATTAAGGTGGATCCAAAGAAAATAGAGGAAGTTCAAAGCTGGCCCATGCCATCTTCAGCTACCGAGATTCGGAGTTTTCTCGGCTTAGCCGGTTATTATCATCGCTTCATAAAGGGTTTCTCGTCTATTGCATCGCCTTTGACTAAATTGACCCAGAAAGGTGCTCCGTTCAGGTGGTCAAATAAGTGTGAAAAGAGCTTTCAAAAGCTCAAGACAGCTTTGACGACATCCCTAGTATTGGTGTTGCCTACAGGTTCAGGGTCTTATATTGTGTATTGTGACATATCACGTATTGGTCTCAGCGCAGTGCTGATGCAAGACAATAGGGTGATTACCTATGCGTCCAGACAATTAAAGGTACATGAGAAGAAATATCCGGTCCATGACCTAGATTTGGCAGTTATTGTTCATGCCTTGAAACTTTGGCGGCATTACTTGTATGGTGTCCATCGTGAGGTATATACCAATCATCGAGTCTACAACATTTGTTTAAAGAGAAGGATCTTAATTTGCGGCAGCGAAGGTGGTTGGAGTTGCTTGAGGATTATGATATCACCATTCTCTATCATCCCCGAAAGGCCAATGTGGTGGCCGATGCCATGAGTCGTAAGGCAGAGTTTGGCAGCTTAGCATACTTACCGGTAGCAGAGAGGCCTTTAGACTTGGATGTTCAGGCCTTGGCCAACCAGTTTGTCAGATTGGATATTTTCGAGTCGAGCCGAGTTTTGGCTTATGTGGTTTCTCAGTCTTCTCTTTATGATTGAATTAGAGAACATCAGTATGATGAACTCATTTGCTTGTCCTTAAAGACACGGTTCAACACGGTGATGCTAAGGAAGTCACTATTGGGGATGACGGTGTATTACGGACGCATGGTAGGCTATGTGTGCCTAATAGTTACACTCCATGTTTTCATACATGGAAGTACGCCATAAATAAATTAATGAAAGTTCGAGAATGGGATTATTTTGATATTATAAGTATTATGCCATTTCAAACAAGTGATGAGTAAATTCGTAAACGTGATAGGGGAAGCAAGTCAAAGAAAATGAATTTTTGTCCAAGTTTGACATGTGGGATAAAATATGCCCCGAGCTAAAATACTCGGTATTTATGGACTAATGCCATACAAGGTACCACATGACCACGATGGTATGATGTATAAGGTATGTTAACATGAGTAGTATTTTAAGTAATTTTAGATAATTCTTAATTATGTGGGTAATTGGTTAATGGAAGATTAACATGTTGATTTAGATAATTGGTGGTTAATTATTGGACAAAATCCATAACGTGGCAGCAAACCCATCTAAGGATTGTGACTCATAAGTCACTATGATTATGTGGAAAGACTTAAAGAGCATGAGTCATACTCATTAAATAAAGAAGAGACACATTTCATTAGCAATTTTTATAAGTTGTGAATAGATCAGAACGTTAGCCATTTTTGTCAATCCCTACAAATTTTCAAATTCTCATTTTCAAACACTCCAAATCAGATTCTAACCCTTACATTAAGCAACATGAATTCTTGCAACCAAAAGTAATCCAACGAGAATTTTTAAAATCATAGTAACGTAAACTTTTGCGGATCTAAAGTAGTACGGTGCAACCTTTTGTAAGAACATCATACGGATTTTTTCCTACTCTGATCTTGCCGTTACGTGCTGTCACAGTTGATGTGTGTTAGAGGGATTATCAAGAGAACCGACTCAGGTATGTTAAGGGTATCCCTTCTTTCCTTTTGGCATGATCTATACGACACGAAACGAGCAAATGCACAACTTCCATAAATAACTCTATTCATAGAAGTATTAGAAGTGCCTATGTTCTTGAATTCCCATGTATCTTATTACTCTATCATCTGTTCATGGGTCTCAAAAAATACGTAAGTTGAAAAACTTTACTTCATGATATTATTCAAAGGCATAATGGCCTTATGACATTCCGATAGATTTTAATGATGTACTTCTCATGCATTGCATTAATTTATACATGTACATTGACCCATGACCATATGGAATTATATACGCATTTGTTAAAGTGTACTCTTAGAGACTTGTAGACATATGGCATGCATACGAATGCTTGTATGGCCTTGTCGGCCTATGTTTTGAGTATATGAAAGATCATGCCAGCCTTATCGGCCCATACGTCATATGCATAAGTTTGGATTACATGTTGGGTCATCCAATGTCGAGTAGTTTCCCCATGTTTTATTTTATTTATCTCATGACTGCCTCTATGCTCATTTACCTATGGTAGTATAATATGAAAGATACGCTATGTAGGTACTCGATTAAGTAAGGTACCGAGTGCCCGTCGCGGCTCATCGGTTTGGGTCATGACAAAAGTGGTATCAGGGAAGTTCTGTCCTAGGGAGTCTACAAGCCGTGTCCAGTAGAGTCTTGTTTATGGGTGTGTCATGCACCATACTTATAAGAAGGAAGCTACGGGGCATTTAGGATTTTCACTCTTTCTTCCTACTCTAGATCGTGTGATAGAGCTCAGTTGTAAGAATTCATTTTCCTAAACTATATCTTACTTATAGTACAACGATACCTACATCTAGAAAGACGGTTGGTAAGAGATATAGTTGTGGAAGAGTTGAGTCAGAGGAACTCAATTTTTGCATCATGCTTATGATGGATAAATATGAGGTATTGAGAAGATCATGTGTATACTAAGATGTAAAAGCCTCTTTATAAGGATCCTTAAGGCAAGAATATCCATCCACCCTTATGGTGGGAAGGCAATGAGAGATTCAGAAGATAGATACAAGTTTCAACAAGTAAAAGAACCAAGATAAAGAAGGGTACGAGGCGCCCAGCTAATGAAGATTGTCAGTATTTGTGATGCAAGCAGAGAAATATAAGCGTTTTGAGTTACCTTCAATAGTAATAGAGGTATGTAAAATTGGCCACACCCGTCTAAGTTATGCTCCATGGGAGCCAACAGATATAGTCAAGAGAAGGACGGGATATCAGGATCCAGCTAGGGTTAAAGTAACCCCAAAATTTTCGATGGATTGTTTGCGTTAGCTGATATTTCTGAAGGATATTGCAAATGTGCTAACAGATCTCCTTGTGAGACACCCAGATGGTGCACTCTAGAATAGTACAACTAGATAGGAATACTAGAATGTTCAAAGACAAGCACTGGAATTCTGGAAGGAAAAATATTATCTTAGTATGGCTCCCGTCCCTAGTAGATAGATAATGCTAGGCAAACCGAAGAGCCAGTGGATGGAGCAAAGGGGAGCTAAAAGCAAAAGAATATCTTGTCAAAGTTTTCAGATTAAGTGATAGACAGAAATATTAGCAGGAAATAAGAAGAGAGCTAATGAAGCATTAAGAGTAAGATATGATACATGGATGACAACAGTAAGTCAAAAAGATGACATTATTACATAATATATAGTCAACTGAAGGAAAAGACGAGAGGAGTCAGGCCTTGGGACAACAAAAGAGTATAGGCCATAAAGTCATATCCTCATTTCGAGAAATAAGTTTGTGACTCCAACGCAACTACCGGAAGGAAGGATTAGACTCTAAAATAATAGAAATTAGTATGGGCTGGTGAACAAGATAAACTAAACGTAAATTAAGGGACTGAGTGATTGGATAATAGTCGGTATTATGAGAGTTTCAGATTTTGTTTTGGCGATGATAGAATGGACAACAAACGAAAATTCATGAAATATCAGTTCAGAAAATTGATATTCAGGAAGGTGCTTCCCTAAAGCAAGCAATATGAGTAAAGTTAGACTTAAGGAACTGTGTGTGCCAATTACACTAAGTGTCACCCTCGTGAGTAAGGAATTTTGTTATTTTTGGTACTGAAGGATTACCACACACAAGGCGAGTAAGGGTCATCGATGATGTGAAAGGATGCCAAAGATGAAGAGGTAAAACATTTGTAGGTAGGTTATCGTAGCTCCAACTCTTAGTACTCCCCAAAAGGGGGGAAATATGGAATGATGTGGCATTAAGCCAGAATTAAGTGGTTCTAGTAATTATGGAATGGTAAAGGAAGAATGCAAAAAAATGAAAAAGGAATGAGATTGTAATTATCCAAAGCCTACATATATGCTACGACTCCAAAATTTATGCAAGCGCGACATCAAGGAAAGGAAGTAAGGTTCCTGCCCGAGATGTTATTGACAAATAAGGAGCCTGTGTGAGACGTAAGTTAAGACAAAGGAAATAACTCCAAGAAAGATAACGCGGAATATTGATATGAGAATGGGCCAACGAGTAGTTAGTAGTTGATTCAGGAAGAGCCTAGTTATGGCTAGACAAGAGGATACATACGAAGCAGCGGATCTGCAAGATAAATATAGTAAAACCTAATATAGTGAATTCAGCCTCGTAGTAATGTTATTATAATACTTAAAAAATGTTCAGATTGAAGTTGGGGTTGTTAAAGGTACCGTATGAGTATTACGGGAATAAAGGAGAGTGCCACTAGGAAGATAGTCAAAATATCAGTTCAGAAGCAACCCTACAAGCACAAGGGCTTGGAGGTAAGTAACTACAGATAATTGTAAGAAAGAAAGGACATCAAAAATTCTATTGGGAATACGATGTAATAAACTCGCAGGTTTACAAGAGTCAGAGGGTCATCCCTAAGTACTACAATGAAAGACTAGATGAGAAAATAAGAAATAAGGCTTCAACCTAAGCACAACGACCTAAAGAGGAAATGGTCTTATAACAACAATCTCATAACAACATTGTATGCACTCCATAAGAAAGTGGCATGTATCGTGGTTAATAAACGGAAAAAAAAATCAAAAGGGTGATATTCAAGATCATATGGGTTGTATGGAATTTCAATATGTGTGGAAACTAAAATAAGCCAAGTATTCATGCAACAAGGGGCAGAACGACCTGGGAAAGTAATTGCTTACATTTAAATAAAGCTGAGAAGGAATGGAAGGAATAATTGGATCAATGATCACGTTATGAGCGCACTTAAGATTTCGAAATATTATCCATGCAGCATATATGTTGACGATCATACAGCCGTAGAAGAATCCGATATAAGTTAAAGAAATAATTGAGCCCAGGTCATAGATCGAATGGTTAAAGGATTATATCATGGATATTCCATAACGCCCGTGAAAGGCTAAATATAATAACTAAATGAAGGAGCCACAGATCGGAAGATAGCTTAGCCTACATAAAGGCTGATCAGAAGGAAGAGGAAACTAAAGAGTTACATCAACTAAGTAAATTAAGAGTTTTCTTATTGGACCCAGAAAGTTATAGACATCATGATTGAGAACATTGCAGAATCACTCTTAATCTCAGAGGTGCAAGAGAGATATTACAACCATATTCTACAATATCTCTACAAGGAAGCCAGTTAGAAGGAGTGTCAGCCTTATAAGAAGTCAGTATGAACCTCTCACCGGATTGTGTATACACCAGAGGTGCAAGTATTATAATATAGCTTCAAGTTGTGAATATGAATTATACCTATGTGGAAGGGAAGTCATGAAAGAGATAAAAGATGTAATGCGAGATTGTAAGGTAAGGTAAAAGTGAACAACGTACGAGATACTAAGATGCAGAAGGTTGGGAATAGTCCATACTTCAGATAGAAGGCCAGAAGCATTGGGATTCAGTATCAATAGCGGCGTCGACAGTGGCATATCTTCCATCCTATGGTTTATAGGTATCGAGAGGTCTAGTTAAAAGAGTAAAAAAGAGTTTGAGACGATGTGATGTCTCACTTGATGTTCCAGAAAAGCATAAAGAAATCAGTTGCAAGTTAAGTATAGTAGAGTGACAAGGTTTTAGGAAGACAGGAGTAAGGATAAGAAAAAGCAAGTGAGAAGGTGAAAAAAAGGATAAGTCCTCAGGATTAAGCCCGTGAAAACAAGAAGAGTGATGGTTTCTCTAAGTTATACAAAGCTCATTATAGCCTGAACGAACTCAAAGGAGTCTATGACTAATAGCATTTAGAAGCGATGGAATGTTTCCCTGGTAATAGAATGAGGGTGTAATTGTGATAGATAAAGGATGACGTTTGGGCCTTCGATTGAGTAATTATCTGACGAAGAAAAGAAAGTGATCTCATGAATTGGACAGGATTAAAATACCCATGCAAGGTAAATCACATTGGGATGCTGTGAGATACGGTCATGAAAGCATGGTATCACCCCAGGTGGATCAATCTAATCATTTCAGATGTTCCCCGATGAAACGTGAACCCTAGCGACAGTGTTACATAAAAGGTTAAGTTATCAGGGGTAGATTATAGATCAATATTGAGGTGAATCAACAATGGATGGATGAAAGTTATAAAGTATGAGATGATATTAGGCCGTCATTCTTGAGACGAACAGTAATGAGGAAGCATTAAAAGACATAGATTTATATATATGGGATAAGCAACGAACGTAACCTAGAGTTTGGTAGCAGACCTCAGTAACGATAAATCAAGGTAAGAGTTATGGTATATTATGACCTACTTAGATGCAGTAAAGTCAAATGGATGGATAATCGGGTCTATGAAACATGATATAGCAATATTCGTAAGTTCGACAAAGTATTGAGCGAAGAACTTCAATATGCCTATAGATGCCCAGAGGGACATTTTGTCAAGCTCTGTATATGTTTACAAAGTGAGGCCTAGAGATGGGCTAAAAGCTGGAGGAAAAAAGAGAGAAGAGACGCATAAGCGCACTTACAAGGACAGAGTCGTACATGTCGCATGATAGAAGGTAGCAACAGTTACGAGACTGGAAAGATTCTGACCCTAAGTCATGGGGTGAGAAAAAGGCCTAAAGGGGGGAATGATGTTACACCTCATATTTTCATACATGGAAGTACGTCATAAATAAATTAATGGAAGTTCGGGAATGGGATTATTTTGAGATTATAAGCATTATGCCATTTCAAACAAGTGATGAGTAAATTCGTAAACGTGATAGGGGAAGCAAGTCAAAGAAAATGAATTTTCGTCCAAGTTTGACATGTGGGATAAAATATGCCCCGAGCTAAAAGACTCGGTATTTATGGACTAGTGTCATACAAGGTACCACATGACCACAATGGTATGATGTATAAGGTGTGTTAACATGAGTAGTATTTTAAGTAATTTGAGATAATTCTTAATTATGTGGGTAATTGGTTAATGGAAGATTAACATGTTGATTTAGATAATTGGTGGTTAATTATTGGACAAAATCCATAACGTGGCAGCAAACCCATCTAAGGATTGTGACTCATAAGTCACTATGATTATGTGGAAAGACTTAAAGAGCATGAGTCATACTCATTAAATAAAGAAGAGACACATTTCATTAGCAATTTTTATAAGTTGTGAATAGATCAGAACGTTAGCCATTTTTGTCAATCCCTACAAATTTTCAAATTCTCATTTTCAAACAATCCAAATCAGATTCTAACCCTTACATTAAGCAACGTGAATTCTTGCAACCAAAAGTAATCCAACGAGAATTTTTAAAATCATAGTAACGTAAACTTTTGCGGATCTAAAGTAGTACGGTATAACCTTTTGTAAGAACATCATACGGATTTTTCCCTACTCTGATCTTGCCGTTACGTGCTGTCACAGTTGATGTGTGTTAGAGGGATTATCAAGAGAACCGACTCAGGTATGTTAAGGGTATCCCTTCTTTCCTTTTGGCATGATCTATACGACACGAAACGAGCAAATGCACAACTTCCATAAATAACTCTATTCATAGAAGTATTAGAAGTGCCTATGTTCTTGAATTCCCATGTATCTTATTACTCTATCATCTGTTCATGGGTCTCAAAAAATACGTAAGTTGAAAAACTTTACTTCATGATATTATTCAAAGGCATAATGGCCTTATGACATTCCGATAGATTTTAATGATGTACTTCTCATGCATTGCATTAATTTATACATGTACATTGACCCATGACCATATGGAATTATATACGCATTTGTTAAAGTGTACTCTTAGAGACTTGTAGACATATGGCATGCATATGAATGCTTGTATGGCCTTGTCGGCCTATGTTTTGAGTATATGAAAGATCATGCCAGCCTTATCGGCCCATACGTCATATGCATAAGTTTGGATTACATGTTGGGTCATCCAATGTCGAGTAGTTTCCCCATGTTTTATTTTATTTATCTCATGACTGCCTCTATGCTCATTTACCTATGGTAGTATAATATGAAAGATACGCTACGTAGGTACTCGATTGAGTAATGTACCGAGTGCCCGTCGCGGCTCATCGGTTTGGGTCATGACAAAAGTGGTATCAGGGAAGTTCTGTCCTAGGGAGTCTACAAGCCGTGTCCAGTAGAGTCTTGTTTATGGGTGTGTCATGCACCATACTTATAAGAAGGTAGCTACGGGGCATTTAGGATTTTCACTCTTTCTTCCTACTCTAGATCGTGTGATAGAGCTCAGTTGTAAGAATTCATTTTCCTAAACTATATCTTACTTATAGTACAACGATACCTACATCTAGAAAGACGGTTGGTAAGAGATATAGTTGTGGAAGAGTTGAGTCAGAGGAACTCAATTTTTGCATCATGCTTATGATGGATAAATATGAGGTATTGAGAAGATCATGTGTATACTAAGATGTAAAAGCCTCTTTATAAGGATCCTTAAGGCAAGAATATCCATCCACCCTTATGGTGGGAAGGCAATGAGAGATTCAGAAGATAGATACAAGTTTCAACAAGTAAAAGAACCAAGATAAAGAAGGGTACGAGGCGCCCAGCTAATGAAGATTGTCAGTATTTGTGATGCAAGCAGAGAAATATAAGCGTTTTGAGTTAACTTCAATAGTAATAGAGGTATGTAAAATTGGCCACACCCGTCTAAGTTATGCTCCATGGGAGCCAACAGATATAGTCAAGAGAAGGACGGGATATCAGGATCCAGCTAGGGTTAAAGTAACCCCAAAATTTTCGATGGATTGTTTGCGTTAGCTGATATTTCTGAAGGATATTGCAAATGTGCTAACAGATCTCCTTGTGAGACACCCAGATGGTGCACTCTAGAATAGTACAACTAGATAGGAATACTAGAATGTTCAAAGACAAGCACTGGAATTCTGGAAGGAAAAATATTATCTTAGTATGGCTCCCGTCCCTAGTAGATAGATAATGCTAGGCAAACCGAAGAGCTAGTGGATGGAGCAAAGGGGAGCTAAAAGCAAAAGAATATCTTGTCAAAGTTTTCAGAATAAGTGATAGACAGAAATGTTAGCAGGAAATAAGAAGAGAGCTAATGAAGCATTAAGAGTAAGATATGATACATGGATGACAACAGTAAGTCAAAAATATGACATTATTACATAATATATAGTCAACTGAAGGAAAAGACGAGAGGAGTCAGGCCTTGGGACAACAAAAGAGTATAGGCCATAAAGTCATATCCTCATTTCGAGAAATAAGTTTGTGACTCCAACGCAACTACCGGAAGGAAGGATTAGACTCTAAAATAATAGAAATTAGTATGGGCTGGTGAACAAGATAAACTAAACGTAAATTAAGGGACTGAGTGATTAGATAATAGTCGGTATTATGAGAGTTTCAGATTTTGTTTTGGCGATGATAGAATGGACAACAAACGAAAATTCATGAAATATCAGTTCAGAAAATTGATATTCAGGAAGGTGCTTCCCTAAAGCAAGCAATATGAGTAAAGTTAGACTTAAGGAACTGTGTGTGCCAATTACACTAAGTGTCACCCTCGTGAGTAAGGAATTTTGTTATTTTTGGTACTGAAGGATTACCACACACAAGGCGAGTAAGGGTCATCGATGATGTGAAAGGATGCCAAAGATGAAGAGGTAAAACATCTGCAGGTAGGTTATCGTAGCTCCAACTCTTAGTACTCCCCAAAAGGGGGGAAATATGGAATGATGTGGCATTAAGCCAGAATTAAGTGGTTCTAGTAATTATGGAATGGTAAAGGAAGAATGCAAAAAAATGAAAAAGGAATGAGATTGTAATTATCCAAAGCCTACATATATGCTACGACTCCAAAATTTATGCAAGCGCGACATCAAGGAAAGGAAGTAAGGTTCCTGCCCGAGATGTTATTGACAAATAAGGAGCCTGTGTGAGACGTAAGTTAAGACAAAGGAAATAACTCCAAGAAAGATAACGCGGAATATTGATATGAGAATGGGCCAACGAGTAGTTAGTAGTTGATTCAGGAAGAGCCTAGTTATGGCTAGACAAGAGGATACATACGAAGCAGCGGATCTGCAAGATAAATATAATAAAACCCAATATAGTGAATTCAGCCTCGTAGTAATGTTATTATAATACTTAAAAAATGTTCAGATTGAAGTTGGGGTTGTTAAAGGTACCGTATGAGTATTACGGGAATAAAGGAGAGTGCCACTAGGAAGACAGTCAAAATATCAGTTCAGAAGCAACCCTACAAGCACAAAGTTGTGGAGGTAAGTAACTATGGATAATTGTAAGCAAGGAAGGACATCAAAAATGCTATCGGGAATACAATGTAATAAGCTCGCAGGTTTACAAGAGTCAGAGGGTTCTCCCTAAGTACTACAATGAAAAACTAGCTGAGGAAATAAGAAAGAAGGATTCTACCTAAGCACAGTGACCTAAAGAGGAAATTGTCTTATAACAACAGTCTCACAACAACATTGTATGCAATCCATAAGAAAGTGGCACCTATTGTGGTTAATAAATGGGAAAAAAATCAAAAGGGTGATATTCAAGATCATATGGGTTGTATGGAATTTCAATATGTGTGGGCACTAAAATAAGCCAAGTATTCATGCAACAAGGGGCAGAACGACTAGGTAAAGTAATTGCTTACATTTAAATAAAGTTGAGAAGGAACGGAAGGAATAATTCGATCAATGATCCAAAGTTAGTTACGTTATGAGCGCACTTAAGATTTTGGAATATTATCCATGCAGCATATATGTTGACCGGGCACGCAGTTTACATCACAGTTTTGGAGAGCAGTACAACGTGAATTAGGTACATAAGTTCAGCTAAGTACAACACTTCACCCTCAGACGAACGGGCAGTCCGAGCGCACTATTCAGATATTGGAAATATGCTACGTGCTTTTGTTATAGATTTTTGAGGTACTTGGGATCATTGTTTTCCACTTGTGGAGTTTGCTTACAATAACAGCTACCGATCGAGCATTCAGATGGCTCTGTATGAGGCTTTATATGGGAGACGGTGTCGGTCTTCGGTGGGTTAGTTTGAGCCGGGTAAGAGTAGGCTATTGGGTACTGATTTGGTTTAGGATGCTTTGGAGAAGGTTAAATCGATTCAGGAGTGGCTTCGCACGGTGTAGTCTAGATAGAAGAGTAATGCCGACTGGAAGGTCCATGATGTTGCTTACATGGTTGGGGAGAAGGTTCTGCTCAAGATTTCGCCCATAAAGGGAGCCCTCGATATATTGGGCATTTTGAAATACTTAAGAAGATTATAGTGGCTTATGAACTTGCATTGTCGCCTCGTCTATCGAGTGTTCATACAGTGTTTCATGTATATATGCTTCGGAAGTATGTCGGGGATCCGTCTCATGCTTTGAATTTCAGCACAGTGCAGTTGGATGGTAATTTGATTTATGATGTGGATTCGGTGGCCATTTTACACCGGCAGGTTTGAAAGTTGAGATCAAAGAACATAGCTTCGGTGAAAGTATAGTGGAGAGGCCAGCCAGTCAGAGAAGCTACTTGGGAGACTGAGCGGGAGATACAAAGCAAATATCCATACCTATTTGAGACTCTAAGTATAATTCTAAACTCGTTCAAGGGCGAACGTTTGTTTAAGAGGGGGAGAATGTAACGACCCAGTGGGTCGTTTTGATTATTACAACCTCATTCCCCCATTTACTGCTCAAATTGTGATTTACAGTTGTTATTTTGCTTGCCGGGGGTAATTGGTTCTGGTCTGGTGAGGTTTCGAAATGATTTGGAACACTTAGTTCCAAGATTTAGAATGTAAAATTGATAATGTTGACTTATGTGTAACGACCCTGGAGAATTTTTGTTAAGGAAATTAAGGTTTTGTGGTGCCGAGCTCGCTGCGGCTCGGACTTTTCGGGTTGAACAATGCGTTGGTGAGTAAAAGAAAATTTTGGGTAGGAAAATACCTTTTCTGTGGCCCACTATGCGGCTGCATAATCACTATAAGGACCGTATAATGGACGCAGAGTGAAGCAGAAATGAGCCAAGTTTGAGGACTATTGTGCGGTCAATTATGCGACCGCATAATCGTTTCGCGGACCGCAAAACCTATCATAGAATCAACTCGGTATTTCCGGAGGGAAGTTATGCTGTGCATTTTGCGATCGCATAACTGCTCTTCGGGGCACATAATTACCACAGACCCAGGCAGGTGACCCCCAGTTTTGGGCACCAATTTTTGCAGCCGATATGCGGACCACATATCAATTCTGCGATCGCATATACGACCGCAGAGTGTGTTTCGGAGCTTCATTTTTATGGTTTTATAAACCCGACCCCATTCTTATAAAACACTATTGGGGGTCATTTTGTAGGGTTTTATATGATATTTTAAAGAGTGGTGAGAGCACCTTAGAGAGAGAAAGTGAAGACCTAGTCATTTGTTCATCAATTCTTCTTCAAGGCTTGAAGATTTCACAAGGATCTTGCTAGGGCTTCAAAGAGGTAAGAATTTCTTCCCCCAATTCTCCAATTTCGATTTTTGGGTTAAAAGGTGGGAGATTAAGAGTATGATTCTTGGGTGTAAGAGTATCAATTATACATACACATACCAATAAGGTTGTGGAAAGATTGTTGAGTTCAAATGGGTAAAGATTGGGTTGAAAATGGTAGAAATCTTTATAGACTTTAATTGAAGATCTGAGGGTCGAGTTGATGTCGGAATTTGGTGAAATTTGTATGGTTGGACTCGTGGTTGGATGGGCGTTCATATTTTATATCTTTTATCGGGTTCCAAGATGTGGGACCCACGGGCGATGTTTGAGTGCAATTTCAGAATTTTATTGGAAAATTAGTATTTCCATATGGAATTAATTACAATAATTGGTATTGACTGAATTGAATTAATTGTGGCTAGATACGAGGCTTTCGGAGATCAATTCTCGTGGCAAGGTGATACGCTCAAATTACACCTAAATAAATAGTGTAAGGAGATCGATGTCAAATATAATAACCCAACTAGGTTGGGGTCGAATCCCACAGGGAATAGGTGTGAAACAATTACTTGAAAAGAGTGAGACTTGACTTATGTCTTAATTCTATAAATGTTAGCTTGAAAATGGTGTAGTAATTACGTGAAGTAAAGAAGACGATTGTATTGTAAGAATGTATTTAATTCGATTAAGAAAATCAAGGTTGTGTCCCCATTGATAGAATGTAATGCTATCGGTGTTAATATGATATATTTCTAATGGAAGGTCATTGGATATGCAAATGGTTTCTAAGTGACTACCCAATATTTCCCAATAGTTGGGTAATATATTTTCTTTAAGATTTTTCCAAATGTAAAAGAGTTGCGATTGAAAATAACCAATTAATGCCAAATAAAACCCACTTATTCCTAGGCGATTCCATTAAACAAGGGTTAAAGCCTTGAGTTTTTGGTATTCAATTCTACCAAACCCTAGCCCACTTCTCCAAGTAAAGATAGAGTGAAATGGAATTAGATAATGTTTGCAACCACTAACAACACATGAAGCATAAGAACTGAATAAATATCAAACAACCATTATATATATATATTCAATAGTAAATACCCATTAACATTACACCCATCTAGGGTCCACAGCCTTAGTAATTAAAACTAGCTACTCATACTGAAATCCAAGAACAAAGATAAATATAGTCATAAGCTTAAAAAGATACAAGATTCTTTCTTCAAAAGTCTCCAAAGCAATGGTGCATTCAATGCTTTAAAAGTAGTCTCTTTTTCTGACTCAATACCCCACAAAAACCCTAGTAAATCTATTTATAGTGGACTAAAAGTCGGGGTCAAGATTTGACAAAAATACCCTAGCAGAGCCCTTATGCGACCGCATAATGGTCGCAGACCATGTATGCGGTCCGCATAGTTGACATTTGCATCGCAAAAGTTCATATATTCAAGCCCAGATTTCTGTCGCATTTCCATTATGCGGTCCGCATATCAGTTATGCGACCGCATTTTCCATCGCAGAAGTGCTGCGCATATTCTTTAGTTGCAATTATGCGGTCATTATGCGATTGCAGAAGTGTTATGCGACTGCATAATGGACCGTACATTCTCGTCTTCAGTTGACCAAAAATCTGTTTCAGTTTGCGGTGAATATGCGATCGCATATTACTTCTGCGATCACATACTTGCAGCATTCTTGCCCTTTTGTAGCTTTTTGACTTCTTTTCCATGTTTTGGGTCTTCAAGTCTCATGCACTACAAAACAAATTTCATAAGAATTAACTAAAAATGCATTGAAAGACGAGCTAAAGTCTATGTAATTGATATCAAAAGTGCCCAAATTCTATGACACATCACAAAGGCATAGCGAAATAAAGAATTATACGGTTTGAGGTAAGTAACAGTTCTAAATTTGGCCTGAGGGTATGAAACCCCGGATTATGTGTTATATGATTAGTTTTGGAGGTGACACATATGCTAGGTGACGGGGGTGTGGGCGTGCACCGTAGGAATTGTAACTTGGTCAATTTCATGGAATTGTGTAGTTGAATAATCTGTGGTTATATGTACATTCTCCATGTAGTAGAGAAATTGAAACACAAATCATGTTTAGATTATGCGTTGGCACGGTAGGGACCCACAGAGGTCGTGCACATGTTGAACTATCTACTAAATTGTTGTTTTGTACTAAGTCACAGTTTACTTGTTTATTTTATCTCAGTCTATATTGTTCATTATTGATGCATCATATTATTGTTGTTTAGGCTGATTTGCATGATCATTGAGAGCCCGAAAGACTAGAGAGATTTATGACTGAGTGAGGCCGAAAGACTGATTGTGAGATATTATATTATAGCACGTGAGTTATCCATACAGCACGTGAGTTGTCCGTGCGGATCCAGAGATTGATACTATAGCACGTGAGTTGTCTGTGTGGATCTAGAGATTGATACTATAGCACGTGAGTTGTCCGAGCAACACGTGAGTTATCCGTACGGATCCAGATATTATATTATAGCACGTGAGTTGTCCATGCGAATTATAGCACTTAGGATGTAAGAGCCCCTTCGGAATCTGTACACACCCCCAGTGAGCGCAGGTACCTACTAAGTACGAGTGCTGAGTGGTGAGTGTTGAGTGAATGGGATGGCTAAGTGACGGTGGTCCTGAGAGGATACATTTTATTTCATTATTGTTGAACTTCATCTGTCATATATCACTGTTTTGGGAAATATTTGAGAGATATTACCTTATGTTTCAGTTGAACTTGACATGAGATTACTGTTTTAACCTTAAATGATGAACTTGAAAGCATGCCTACCATATTATGTTGGAAATTACTATAATTGGACTCAGTTGTGAAGCTCGTCACTACTTTCAGTTCTTTATTTAGTATTGTTACTTGCTGAGTTGGTTGTACTCATACTAGACCCTGCACCTAGTGTGTAGATCGAGGTACTTCTGGACACGGCGGGTGTTAGTTCTCGGAGTTTCTTCTATTGGAGTTTATCGAGGTAGCTATTTGGCATCCGCAGACCTTGACTCTCTTCTTTTCAGTTGTTGTACTATTGTAGACTTTATTATCATTTAGATGCTCATGTACTCAGTGACACCGAGTTTTGGGAATGTATTTTATGTCAGTGATTTGTGAGATTTCTTCCGCTGAATTTAATTATTGTGTTTTAAAATTTAAAAGATATGTGGGTTATTGAGATTGTCGGCTTACCTAGTATTGAGATAGGCGCCATCATGACGGGTGAGATTTTTGGGTCGTGACACTTATTGGGTGCATGTTGTTTATGTACTCACACTACACTTCTGCATTAATCGTGCAGGATCTGAGGCACGTGCATCTGGCGGCCATTTAGGCGCATACCCTTGCTACCCCGGAGACTTAGTGGTGAGCTGCTCTTTATGCCCGTTCTGTAGCGCCCAGAGTCTCTTCTTATTGTATTTATTTTTCTGTCTATCTTACTCCAGACAGTAGTATAGGAGGTTTTGTATATTCTACTAGTTTGCTCGTGCATTTGTTACACTGGGTTTTGGGAGATTCTAGTAGATATTTTTATGGTTTTGATTATTAAATTCACTACTTTGCCCTTTCGCTTATTTCATGCCTTACATTATTACAATCACCTATTAATAGTTCTCTTATTAAATAAAATCAATGACTATAAAAAGATATTAAAATGAACAATTACATGGATAGTTCACCGTTGGCTTGCCTAGCGGCGACGTTGGGCGCTATCACGACCTATAGTGAAAATTGGGTCGTGACAGATTGGTATCAGAGCTCTAGGTTCACATAGGTATCACAAGTCATAAGCGGGCTTAATAGAGTTTTGTGTATCGGTGCTGAGACGTCTGTACTTATCTTCGAGAGGTTATAGGGTATTAGGAAACTTCTCTTTCTTCATCTCCTATCGTGCAGTTGATGTTGTGCTAAGTATCATTCTCTTATTCTCTCACAGATGGTAACAACACGCAGAAGATGTACCCGGCGGTGGAGGAGCTACTCCCCCTATTGCTAGAGGCTGAGGGAGGGCTCCAGTTCCTCCCAGAGAACGAGGGCATCCTAGAGTTGCCCATGGTATGCCACCAGTGGATCCAGTGGAAGATCTTGTTATTGAGAAGCAGGCCGAGGTACCTGAAGCTAAGTCGTCCCCGGTGGATTTCATGTTCGCACTGGGATTCGAGGAGGTTTAGTGGTGAGTTGCTTCCCATGCTCTGATCTGTAGCACCCGGAGTCTCCTTCTTGTTTCATTTACTATTTCTGTCTATTTCATCTCAGACAGTAGTTATAGTGGTTTGTATATTCTACTAGATTTCTCGTGCACTTGTGACACCAGATTTTGGGAATTTCTAATATATGTTTATGGTTTCTGCCTAATATTGTCACCATTTTATTTTTATGTTTTATTTATGCCTTATGTCTCCATGGTCTTCTACACTTAGTTTTCTTTAATTAATAAAACTCATGATTTTAAAGTAATAAAATGAATAATTTAAGTGATAGTTCACCGCTGGCTTGCCTAGTGGAAATTGGGTTGTGACATCTTGGTATCAAAGCACTAGGTTCACATAGGTCTCACGAGTCATAAGCAGGACTAGTAGAGTCTTGTTGATCGGTACGGAGACGTCTATACTTATATTATAGAGGCTATAGGGTGAAAGGGAACTTCTCTTTCTTCGTCTCATATCGTGCAGTTGATGTTGTTCTAAGTATATTTCTCTTATTCTTTCACAGATGGTGAGAACGCGCGCTACGACTGTACTCGGTGGCATAGGGGTTGCTCCCTCGGTTGGTAGAGGCAGAGGCCGAGTGAGAGCCACAACTCCTGTTAGAGGACAAAGGCGTCCTAGAATTATATTCTAGTACCACCAGTAGATCCGGGGGAGGATCCTATTATTGCGGAGAAGGATGAGGCACCTGCAGCTGAGTCGGCCCCGGATGATTTTATGACCACACCACGATTTCAGGAGGTCATGGGTTGTATGTTGTGGTTCATGGATTCTATGACCCCAGGCTGGACTATTTCTAGTAGATCTGTAAGGACCCGTAAAAATTTAAACTAAAAACTCTGGGTTTCGTGGCGCCAAGATAGATTCCTGCATCCTACGGACTGAGAGGAAAATATTTCATAGAAGAACGCATTTCAACGGCTCATTATGTGGCTGCATAATCACTATGCGGACCGCATAATGGCCGCAGAGTGAAGCAGAAAGTTTGGCCAATTAGAGGTCAATTTTGCGGTCAGTTTTGCGGTCGATTGTGCGACCGCATATCGGTCGCATAATCCCTCTTGGGTTTCTGCGGAGGGAGTTCTGCGGTGCATTATGCGACCGTAGAATAAGTGTGCGGACCGCATACTGGTCGCATACCTGGGCTGAAAGTTCAGGCCGCTGAGGGCTATTTCTGCGGTCACTTTGCGGACCGCATAACCATTATGCGGTCGCAGACCTGTGTCGGGGCACCCACTTTCTTAATTTAAAACCTGACCCCCATTCCGTTAAAACACTCATTTAGTCTATTTGGAAGCTCATTTCTGATATTTCTAGAGTGAGAGAAAGGGTTCTAGAGGGAGGGCCTAATTTTTCATCAAATTGATCTTCAACCATCACTTAAAGCTTTGAAAATATTCAAGTAGAGCACCAAATTCTTCACCCAAAAAGGTAAGACTTCATCACCCCAACTCTTAATTTCAAACATAGCTATAATGGGGTTTTAGTGTGATACTTCATGGGTATGAGGGTGGTTCATCTTGCATGCATGTGATAAAGAGTGTGGGAAAAATAAAAAGTGAACTAGAACAATGAACGTTTTCCTAATTTTGGGTTCAATTTGTATATTGCTAAAATAGATTGAGGTTGCTAAGGGTTTCGGATAATTGTAGAGTCTAAAGAAGAGAAATTGAGGTATGTATGTCTAACTCTCTTCTTCTTAGAATCGAACTCCTGGTGTCCGAATAATTGGTATAAGTTCCAACTTGATCATACTAGAATTGTTTGCCTTAGTGTGTTGGATTGAAAGATTCATGTTCCTTAATTGTTTTAGATGGTTACCATGTCATCATGCTATTTGAGAACGTAATTATGTTTTTTTTTTCAAGCTCCTTCCCTTATGTGTGCAATGCCTTATGTGATGGTACTTATCGACATGAATGATGATGTTATTTGAACGGATAAAAAGGGAAAAGACTTGAATTGTAAAATGTTCCCAAGTGTCAAAAACTACTTAATAAATGAGGTTGTTTGTGCCATGTAACAAAAGATGGGAAAGAAATCTGAATTTAGTGAACAATTGAAAGAGGTTATGTCTCAAGTGAGATGGCTTAGACGATAGGGCCGAGATTGGACGTCATGTTGTACACATGGTGGCATTTGTGTTGGAATTATTGATTTACACTGTGGATATGGATATGTCTCACTTGAGATGGCTTAGCCGGTCGGGCGGAGACCGAACTCCGTTTAAAAACACGGTGGCATTATGAGTTGTGGCTTTTGTACTAAAGATTATTAATCTAAAAATATGGAAATATTGAATTGGAAACTATGTGATCCTTACTTGGTGTTTCTTTATGTTTCTATGAAGTACTTATTGATTATTATGACTGCCTTCTCTTTGTTTCACTGTTCATTCTACTAAGATTGGTGTTTGCTTTACATACTAGTACTATTCAATAGTACTAACGTCTCTTTTGCCGGGGGCGCTACATCTTTGAATGGATGTAGGTAGTTCCATCGCAGATAGTGCCGATCGCAGATAGTGGTGCTCTCTTTCTCTCCTCACAGCAGTCTTGGTGAGCCCCATTTCTCTGAGGGGTCACGTAGTCTTTCTTTTGTATAAGTTTTCATATTTTGAGGTATAGTCGGGGCCTTGTTGCCGGTATTGTCATGTTGCTCTTTTGTACTCTTAGAGGCTCCATAGACGTTTATGTGGGTCATGTATGTATGTTGGGGTGGTCATTGGATCGAGTTGTATTTTGGGAACTCAACTATGGCATAATGTATATAAGGAAAAATGAACTAGCAACGTTTATATATTTATATAACTGATCTCTCTCCTATTTTACAAATGGCGATGCAATCTTTTTTTGGATTATAAATGAGTCAGGTAGGAAAGGTTTAATAGGCTTGATCGACCGGGTTCACTCGGTTGAGTGTCGGTCGCACTCCCCGAGGTTGGGACATGACAAGATCCATCCACATACCAGGCAGAGGGGGAGCACGGACCCCTACTGCTCATGCTCCAGGGCACGCGGCTGCCGTTTATCATACCCTAGGTACACTACCTACAGGCGGGGCTCTGCCAATTGTAGCTGTTAGACTGGAGACCATACCGGTCATGACCGTTGAGGAGCAGAAGCGGTTGGACAGATGGACTAGGCTTTGTCCTCCTATCTTTGGTGGTGAGCAGTCAGAGGACCCGCAGGATTTCATTGACCGTTGCAATGAGAGGCTGCATAATGTGGGATTATTAGTATCCAATAGGATGAACTTCACCGAATTTAAGCTAGAGGGCAAGGTCCGTAGATGGTGGAAGTCTTATCTATATAGTAGGCCAGCGGGTTCACCTCCTTTGACTTGGGACCAGCTCACACGTCTCTTATTGGAGAGGTATATTCCACATTCGCAGAGGGAAACGTTATGGGGTCAGTTCGAGCGGCTCTAGTAGGGTCAGATGTTCGTTACCGACTAAGAGGCGAGATTCTCTGAGTTGTCTCACCATGCACTTATGATACTCCCCACATATGCAGAGAGAGTGCGGAGGTTTATTGCGGGCTTGCACTATGGTATCCAAGCTTTTATGGCCCGAGAGGTTGAGATGGGGAATCCTTACGATCAGGTTGTGGAGATATCCTGAAGGATTGAGCGTATCCGCAACCAGGGTCGAGAGTATACATCAAGGTTGTCTAACTTATGCGTAACATTTAGCGTCATTCCGAGTTGTCTAAGTATGATTTGTCCCGTTCGGAACTAGTTGAAGAAGTTTGAAGTACAGAGGTTGATTAATTTGGTTTAAGGGTGTGATTCTTGGAAACAATCTCTCTACCTCCACAAGGTTGGGGTAAGGTCTGCGTACACACTACCCTCCCCAGCTCCCACTATGTGGGATTATACTGGGTATGTTGGTGGTGGTGGTGGTGGTGTGATTCTTGATTTTGGTGTTATATTATGTGTTCCCAGACATTGAGAAAGTTCAGAATATGTTTATAAACTTGTTGATGCATTTGGACGGGGTCCTGGGTGGCTCGAGTGTATTTCGTACCACCCGGAGTTAAGCCCAAAATGGCAAATTTTCTGGTGTTGGTTTCCTTCTTCGCGAATACGGAGGGAGTCTCACGTTCGCGATGAAGGATTTGGTCTAGAGGAAATTGTGTGCTTCGCATTCGCAAAGGTGGGGCCGCATTTGCAAAGCTTGAGCATGTGATGCTTCGCCTTTGCAAAGTGTAGGACGCGATCGCGAAGAAGGAACTGGGTTGGGGGATGTCAAGCCATAGGCCTTCACGTTCGCGATTGGCCCTCCATGTTTGCGAAGGGTAGGACAGGATGGTCATCGCGATCACGAGGCTTCTATCGCGTTTACGTAGAGGAAGTTCTGGGCATTGGCAGTTTTGCCTTCGCGGTCGCGACGAAACTTCTGCGATCGCCTAGGTAGAACCTTGTTTTAAAATCAGGACTTAGGCTTATTTTTTCCATTTCACATTGGTTTGTCCGATTTTAGAGCTTTTGGGAGAGTGATTTTCACCTAGCATTTGAAGGTAAGTGATTTCTACCTAATGTGAGTTTAATACATAATTTATAGATAGATTTTAATATAGAAATAGTGAAAATTATGGGATTATGTTGTAAAATCATGTTTGGTAAGAATGAGATTTAACCACGAAATTGATTATGAGATTGAGTATAAATAATATATTTGAGCTTGTAAGGTCATGGGTAACATTTATCTACAAAAAAAATCGTAATCCGGGCACGTGTCCCAGGATGAATTTTATGAACTTACTGATTTGGGCTGGAAAACTACTCTAACATTTGGATTATTAACCTTTGAGTATATATTGATTAGTTTGTACGACTTTTGACTAGTTTCGGGTTGCTCGGCTTTGATTCGAGACTATAAGTGTGGTTTGAGGGCTGAGTAGAGGATCTGGAAGCAAGGTAAGTCTCTTGCCTAATCTTGTAAGAGGTAATTATCCCCGTAGGTTCTTTAATTATTATTTGCTACTCGTGGCTAAAATCATGTTTATGTCCGGATAAATTTAAGACCTTATCATGCAATAATTGTAATACTTGAACTCAACTTATTAGTTTAATTACTTAGATTTATAATAGAAATTTGATTAGGGATCATGTTAGGCCGAGCTTCAATACCTTGAGTTTTTTTTGGTGGAATAGTTGATTGTTGGTGAAATCATGCCTTCTTTTTGTGCCCATCCTTGTGTTGTAATTGCTTGATATGTAGTTCGAAGAGTTTCTCCATTTCCTGTGGATCGGGTTGTATGCCTCGGCAGTGCTATGAAATAGCATTATGGATCAGGCCATACGATCTCGACAGTATATTTGAGATGCATCTATGGTTCGCGCCAGTCGACCTTCGACAGTGTATAAGATTATTAGGGATGGGGTCGTACGACCTCGGCACAATTCGTGTGTAATATCGCTAGGAGTCTGAATGTACACGAGATTTCCTTTTCTTGGCTTGAGGTTTGATATTTACTAGATGTTCCTTATTTGTTTGAAATAGTACATGATATATGAGGATTGCATACTGTCATTATGTTGAAGGATCATGTTAGTTATTGTTTCTTATTTCATTATTACTGTTGTATTTCATGCCTAATAATAATTCATATACTTTATTTATTTGACCACTAGTAAGTGTCGATGGCGATCTCTCGTTACTATTTCTTCGAAGTTAAACTAGATACTTACTAGGTACGCATTGATTTACGTACTCATGCTACACTTGTGCACTAATTGTGCAGGTACTGAGACAGGTACATCTGGTGGCCATTCGGGCACGCATACGCACTACCCAGAGACTTAGTGATGAGCTGCTTCCCATGCTCCACTGTACAGCACCCGGAGTCTCCTTCTTGTTGCATTTACTATTTTTGTCTATTTCATCTCACAATAGTTATAGTGGTTTGTATATTCTAATAGATTGTTTGTGCACTTGTGATGCCAATATTATATATACAAAACATTGTTATGATATACATTTATTGGCTATATGATGCCAATATCTGTAACTAAGGCTTTTTGCTGCTAATTATGTGAATACATTGTCATACCATGCCAAAATCCTTTTTTGAGAAAATGGCACGAGGTGACAACACATAAGAGTGATATAAAAAAATATAATTGTTTTTGTGTTATACACTTGGATATAAACACAATAATAAATTATAGGACAACTATATTTATAAATTTATATTTTATATATACAAAGAAAGAAAATAAAGTTGTGATATACATAAAGAAAGAAAATAAAGTTGTGAAATATATTTTGGTATACACAATATTGTTATGATATACATTTATTGGTTATGTGATGCCAATATCGATAACTAAGGCTTTTTGTTGTTAATTATGTGAATACACTGTCATACCATGCCAAAATCCTTTTTTGGAGAAAATGGCACCAGGTGACAACACATAAGTGATATAAAAAATATATAATTATTTTTGTTTTATACACTTCGATATAAACACATCAATAAATTATAGGGCAACTATATTTATAATTTTATATTTTATATATACAAAGAAAGAAAATAAAGTTGTGATATACATTTTGATATACATAAAGAAAGAAAATAACGTTGTGATATACATTTTGATATACATAATACTATTATGATATACATTTATTGGCTATGTGATGCCAATATCTGTGACTAAGGATTTTTGCTGCTAATTATGTGGATACATTGTTATACCATGCCAAAATCCCTTCTTTTTTCAAATAATTCTACAAAAGCTTTTTCCTACCCATAAAACACTATCACATCTAAGATTTAAAATTTACAGATTGGTGTAAAAATTCAAGACATAGTTTTATGAATGCAGTATCCTAGGGCTTCCACAGATTAGCTCTCAGGATCAACCTCAGCGTATAATAGGCGTTTTATTAGTCTGATAACTTCCTTCAACAAGAAAAACTATTAATCCAAAGAAATATATTACGGACCCAACTCTCTATTCTTTCTTCTTTTTTCTTTTTTTCTTTTTTTTGGGGGGTTTTGTTGACTTTGGGTTAGTCAGTAGATTATGGATCTCCTTCATTACAAATGGTGCAGGAGAAGAACTAAAAATAAATGTTTGCCTATGATTGTTCGTACTAGAACTTCATTTGATATGTTTTTAGAGTACACATTTCTCGATTATAAAGCAATAGATCTAAATCTAATAAGCAATTCCTAGACAGCTTTAAGCAAATCCCACCCAATTAGATCTTAGTATACTAGCTGTTTAATTATACTAGTTCAAGGATACGCGCTTTGCGCGTGTATTTCATATTAATGAGAACATAATTTTTAAAAATTATATAAATAATGTGTTTGGGTTATAAAATAAAAATTAAAAAAAATATATAAGTTACTGAAAACGAATATTGATCCTACTTAGTTAGTTAGATAATGTAAATTATTATGTTTTAAAAAAGTCATCAATGATTTTTTACAACTTATGTAGTAATTTCTTACGAAAATTAAGAAAGTGAACTTTTGTCTCTTAAGATACGAGAATGAAAAGATTGGCAAGGTAGCTCCTAGAAAAATATTGCTAAGTGAAAATGAATCTAAAAATGATGTAGGGAATTGTCATTTGTTAATATGAATACAAAGAAAAAGAAAAATAGTTAATGATACCTCACTAAGATACATTCTATCTTCTAGTATTTCATTCTTATTGCGTTAAAATTATATCTCTTACCAATTTTACTCTTAAAGTTATATTATAATCAATTTAACTCTATTTTAATTTCTTTCACGGTAATGCTTCTCTTATGGAAATAAATTTATATATTCTAAGAGTTTTGTAAGTTTAAAATAAAGTATTTATATGGTGAATTTTGGAAATGATTTGATTTGATTTTTCGCTTATTAGTTAATCAAAGACTTAGAAATTAATTTTCAATAGTAGAGGAAATAATTTATTTTCTTGTTGATTCAAATTCTAATTATTAGTCCATTTAAAGTTTTATAAATTTAACTGTAATATAATTCTATCCATTAAAAATTTTATTTATGAACGGTAAAAAATCGATTTGATATTTATTTTAGAATTTTTGTATTTGCATAACTATTAGGTAAGTAATTAAACTATAAAATAAAAATGTATTATAGTTTTTATATATAATTTACATGGATAACATGGAAATAATTGTAGTTATGAAATAATTATTCAAATAAAAAAATAATACAATTTAAGTAATTAAAATTTTAATTAATTTTAAATTCTTAAATATTAAAACTTTCTATATAATTTAAATAATTAATAATTAATAACAAAGAGATACGACAACAACAACAACAACAACAACAACAACATGCCCAGTATTATCCCACACCGTGGGGTCTGAGGAGGCTAGTGTGTACGCAGATCTTACCCCTAGCTTGTGAGGATAGAGAGGTTGTTTCCAATAGACTCTTGGCTCAGGAAAGTATAAGCACCACATTAATGAAAATATAAACAAGAAGGGACAGTACCAAAAGGCCATACAAAAACAGAATAAAAACACCAAGACAGTAATGTGATCAACAATGAAAGAAAACAATGGTTAGTCATAAAAATCTACTACCAAAAGAAAGTAAGACTGCGTGTCAATACTACTGTTATGAACACTGTAGACTACCTACTCTACTACCCTAATCATCGACCTTCATACCTTCCTCTCATATTTGACTTTGTAACACTAATCTCCCTTATGGTGTTTTTTGGTAAGAGGGGAAACCCGAGCCGCTACAACCTCTGCCGCAGCCTCTGCCTTTCGGGTGAGCACTTTGTGCGCATTGAGTAAACCTCCCTTGTGATTTACGATATTATATTTATCTCATTTATTTTAATTTTTTTATTAACAATACTTTTAATCTATTTATCATAATAGTAAAAAGTTATCATTTGACTAAGTTGTCCTTTCTATTGTACTCCATTATTTAGTTAATTTTATATACATTTTTTATTACGTAGTTTTTATTTTTTGTTGAAATTATTTTTACAATCAATGCTTAAGTAAAAAGAAAATAAAGTAAGTGGATTCCGAAAGTATATGTATATGTATATGTAAAACTCTTAATTTTGATTTTCTTTTCTTTAACTTTTCACATAAATTAAGTTTGTAAAATCGATGACAAAAAGAAATAACAATAATAAGCGAGAAGAAAACAAAAAATATAATAAGTAAAAAAGTGCAATCTCGAAGGAGTTAAAACAGGCAAACATGTTTGTTTCTGTTCTTCTTTCCTTTTTCATTTTCTTTTCTTTATTTTTCTATTCTGAAAATTAATATTGAAAAATTAACATGGAAGGTTATAATTATGTTAACTTGTCAAAATAAAGAAAGAGTTTATATAAAGTAAATTTCTAATCGATTTTACTTTGGGACTTTCTACATTTTCAGATAAGGAAAAGATTTAATATTTAAAAGTTTAGTTGATTTAGAACTCCTAAAAATTAGAGAAAAACTTAAATTACATTTTTGTTTAGTGCAAAATCTATTTTTAAAGGGCAAAAAAGGCGAACGACATTTCGCTAAGGGATTTCGTGCTTTTAATATAGTATAAATATAGATATACATAGAAAGGCTAAAAGGATAGGGAAATGACATATTCTCACTTGGGATATAAGTTGAGTTTTGGGGGTTTAGACCGTTCAAAAAGTAACTAGAAATAATAAACGCGATAAAAATAAAATATATAGCTTTATTATAAAATTATAGTAATATAAGCCAAGAAATATAGATAAAACTTTTCTTCTATCAAGTTATATTCAAGTCTATTTTATTGATATTTTTTGTAGAATTAGAAATACCGTATATATAGTGTAGAATTTACTTGAGAGTTATAAGATATTAAATGAATGTAATAAACATATTCATGTATATCTAAAATGGTTCATGGATGACTTGTTGGACATTCACAAATTCATTATATTCATAACACTCCCCCTTGAATGTCCATAGATAATGTGCCTCGTTAAAACCTTACTAGGAAAACCCAGTGGGAAAAAGCCTAGTAAAGGAAAAAGAGTACACATATCTTGTAATACGCATTGAGTGATGCCTCATTAAAAACCTTACCAGAAAAACCCAATTGGGACAAAACCTTGGTTAAGGGAAAAAGAGTACAACGCGTATTATACTCCCCCCGATGAAAGCTTTATTTGATATCTTGGAAACGACGCATTCCAATCTTATGTCTCAGCTTCTCAAATGTTGATGTTGGCAATGCCTTAGTGAATAAATCTGCTAGATTGTCACTTGAACGGATTTGTTGAATATCTATCTCACCATTTTGCTGAAGATCGTATGTGAAAATGAACTTTGGTGAAATGTGCTTTGTTCTATCTCCTTTGATATATCCTCCTTTAAGTTGGGCTATGCAAGCAGCATTGTCTTCATACAATATCATTGGAATCTTCGTTTTTAAAGAAAGACCATACAATTGTTGAATATGTTGAGTCATTGATCTCAACCATACACATTCTCGACTAGCTTCATGAATAGTTATTATCTCTGCATGATTGGAAGATGCAGCAGCTAAAGTTTATTTTGTTGAACGCCATGAAATAGTTGTACCCCCACAAGTAAATAGATAGCCTATTTGAGATCGGGATTTATGTGGGTCAGACAAATAACCTGCATCTGCATAATCAATCAACTGTGAATCGGATTCATAAGAATAAAATAATCCCATATCAATAGTCCCTCAGAGGTATCTAAAAATATACTTAACACCATTCCACTGTCTTGTTGTTGGAAAAGAACTAAATCTTGCTAATAAACTTACTGCAAAAGTTATATTTGGTCGAGTATTATTTGCAAGATACATTAGTGCCCCAATTGCACTAAGATATGGAGTTTTATCACCAAGAAACTCTCCATCATTTTCATGAGGTCAAAATGGATCTTTATTTATATCAAGTGATCTCACAACCATCGGGGTACTCAATGGATGTACTTTATCCATATAAAAACGCTTTAGGATCTTTTTAGTATAAGTTGATTGATGGACAAAAATTTCATCTTTCATATGCTCAATTTGTAGACCAAGGCAAAATTTTGTCTTTCCAAGATCTTTCATTTCAAACTCTTTCTTCAAACAGTCTACTGCTTTTGGAAGTTCCCCAATAGTTCCAATGATATTTAGATCATCAACATACACAATGATTATAACAAATTCAGATCCAGACCTTCTTATAAATAAACAAAGATAAATTGGATCATTCTTATATCCTTCTTTCAGCAAATATTCACTCAGGTGATTATACCACATTTGCCCTGATTGTTTCAATCCATATAAGGATTTTTGAAGCTTTATTGAACAAGTTTCCCGAAAACTTTTATTAGTTTCAGGAACTTTGAGCCCTTCAGGGATTTTCATATAAATTTCGTTGTCTAATGTGCCATACAAATAGGCTGTGACAACATCCATTAGACGCATATCAAGTTTTTTATGGACTGCCAAATTTATAAGATACCTGAAAGTGATTTCATCCACCACAGGAGAATATGTCTCTATATAATCAATGCCAGATCTTTGCAAAAATTCTTGTGCCACAAGTCGTGCTTTATATCTAACGACTTCATTTTTATTATTTCGTTTTCGCACAAAACCCCATTTGTATCTCACTGGCTTTATTCCTTCAGTTGTTCGGACTATACGTCCGAATACTTCACGTTTTTCAAGTGACGTTAATTCTGCTTGGATAGCGTCTTTCCATTTTTGCCAATCATTTCTCTGTTTACATTCATCGACAGATCTTGGTTCAAGATCCTCATCTTGTTGCATTATTTCAGCAATAACATTATAAGCAAGAATGTTGTCGACAATAATATTATTTCGGTTCCACTTTTTTGCCGTAGAGACATAACTTATTGAGATCTCTTCATTCTTATTATTTTTAGGTATATGGACCTCCTCTGAGGTCTTATCATTTGTTATATCACAGGGCTCTTTTTGATCAATTACCTCCATATTATGATCTCCTAGATAGTTTGCTCCTTTTCGCTTTTGAGGATTTTTATCTTTGAAACCAATTGGTGTACCACGCTTCAAGCGTGGCTTAGACTCATTTGCATTTATAGATTATCCAACCGGGACATAAATTTGAATAGGAGTATTAGCAGCTGGAATATGTGACTTAGTCACCCTTGATAGGTTAGTGAATGCACCAGGTAGTTGATTTGCAATATTTTACATATAAATTATCTTTTGAACCTCGTGTTCACATTGATTTGTTCGAGTATCTAAATGAGATAGTGATAATGCATTCCAATCTATCTCTTTTTGCAGGTGCTTATTTTCTCCCCCTAATATTGGGTATACTGATTCATCAAAATGACAATCAATAAATGTTGCCGTAAATAAATCTCCAGTTATAGGTTCCAGATATTTTATAATAGAAGGAGATTCATACCCAATATATATCCCCAATCTTCTTTGGGGTCTCATCTTTATGCATTGTGGTGGATCAATTGGAACACATACTGCACATCCAAATATTCTAAGATAGAAATTTTTTGGTTCCTGACCAAAAGCCAATTCTATTGGGGAGACTTTATGATAACTTGTAGGTCTGATCCGCACAAGAGCTAATGCATGTAAAATAGCATGGCCCCATGCCAAAATGGGAACTTTTGTTCTCATAAGCATTGGTCTAGCAATTAATTGGAGGCGTTTGATCAATGATTCCGCTAGACCATTTTGAGTATGAACATGAGCAACTGGATGATCAATTGTTATCCCAATTGATATGCAATAATCATTAAAGGCCTGGCACGTAAATTCACCAGCATTATCAAGACGAAGTGTCTTAATTGCATAATCTGGAAACTGTGCTCTTAATCTTATTAATTGAGTTAGTAACCTCGCAAAGGTCAAATTATGGGTTGATAACAAGCACACATGTGACCATCTTGTAGATGAATCTATCAAAATTATATAATATCTGAATGGTCCACATGGAGGGTGTATGGGCCCACATATATCACCCTGTATACGTTCCAAAAATACAGGAGATTCAACTCCAACTTTAATTATAGATGGTCTAATAATCAGTTTTCCTTGAGAACAAGCTGCACAAGAGAATTCTTTAGTTTGAAGAATCTTCTGGTTCTTCAATGAATGACCATGTGAATTCTCAATTATTTTGCGCATCATATTATAACCGGATGGCCTAACCGGTCATGCCAAATAATAAAATCATTAGTAAACTCCTTGTTTACTATGGCATGTGATTCAACTACACTAATATTAGTGTAGTATAATCCGGATAAAAATGCGGGAAGCTTTTCAAGCACATACTTCTTTTCCGCTTTTATTGTAATAATATAAAGGTATTCAACCTTTCCCTCATTGGTGGTCTCAATATGATAACCATTTTGACCAATATCTTTGAAACTCAACAAGTTTCTTTGAGACCTACTACAATATAATGCATCATTAACAGCCAATATAGTTCCTCCTGGTAGTAATACAGTCGCTCTTCCAGAGCCCTCAATTAATTTTGTACTACCAGATATTGTTATGATATTGGCTTCTTTCATAATTAAATAAGAGAAATATCTCTTATCTTTTAATATGGTGTGCATCGTAGCACTATCCAGAAGACATATTTCTTCTTTATTATTCATACGCCTAACTGAAGACTGGAAAATTTTCATATTCTTCAAGAAGAAGAAAAAAACATCATAAGTAATATTGAAAAATTTAAGAATAAAAGAAACTACATTTATGAAATTAAATAGTGACAACATAAAAAAGATTTATTCAAAATATGAACTTCATAAAAATAATACATTTATTCTTATAAGTTTTCTCAATAATAAGTCTTCAGTTATGATGCTCAAAGAAGTCTCCAGCTTCTAAATGAGTAATATCTGCAAGGCCTTCAAAAATATCATCTTTATAGGTAAGGTTTGTTTCAACTTTATCATGATTATTCATATGGCCCGCCTCAACATCATTTTAAAAAGTCAAGTGAGTCTCAACTTTATTTTGTTTTTCTTTTATAGATGCTTGGTAAAGTTTGACAAAATGTTCATGTGTACGACAAATTCATGCTCAATGATTTTTCATACCACATCGGTGGCAAACATTACCATTGTTTTTTGAAGGATTATTCTGAGAACCATTATTATTTTCTTGTTTATAACGACCACCACCATGGCGATTATTATTTCGCCCCTTGCCATGCCCACGTATATTTAGACGGCCACGATAATTATTTTGTCTTTTTTCAGACTTTGGATCTATCGTTCCCATATTCGCTTCTGGAAATGGAGCTGATCCAGTGGGGCAGGCTTCATGATTTTTTATTAAAAGGGCATTATGTTGTTCAGCCACCAAAAGGCATGAAATTAACTCAGAATATTTCTTAAAGTCTTTTTCACGGTATTGATGCTGTAAAACCATATTTGAGGCATGAAAAGTGGAAAGGGTCTTTTCCAGCATGTCCTCATCATTCATAGGTTCCCCACATAATTTTAGTTGCGAAATTATTCTATATACAACAGAATTATATTCACTTATGGTCTTATAATCTTGTAGCCGTGAGTGCATCCACTCACAACGCTCTTGGCAATACTGTGGCCTTTAGATAGTCATATCGTTCCTTCAAACTAGTCCATAATTGAAATGAATCTTTCAAGGTTAAATATTTACTTTTTAACCCTTCATCGAGATGATGGCGAAGGAAAATCATGGATTTCACCTTATCCTGACTTGATGCTTCATTTCCTTCTTTAATAGTGTCACCAAGACCTTTAGCGTCAAGGTGAATTTCAGCATCAAGTATCCATGGCAAATAGTTATTCCCAGAGATGTCAAGTGCCATAAATTCAAGTTTTGACAAATTCGACATAGTAAAAACTATCATAGAAATAAGTGAATCAGAATGACAAGAATTATTATCAATTCAGTGCAGTACATAATCGTGTACTAATATCGTGTATACAAGCTTGTAAAAATAAAAAGTAATTACATACAATGCAATGTTACTATATCATGCTTGAATGTAAATTAGCACACAATCATTATCCTATGTATATATGAGAAGCCAAATATGTTTACTCAATAGACAATAATCAGAGAGTTACAAAATTAAAGTAAGTATATCATGTTCCGACACTTATTATATCTCTCAATAGTGTAGTTAGGCATAACTCTTAATGATATCACTATTTCTAATTTCCAGCAAAAGACACGTCAATATCTAATTGATAGTTTTCAAAGTTCATATTTCTAACCAAATAATAGCTCTAACATAGACCTGAAATATTCCTTAATCTATATGATTATCTACCATATTAAATGGAACTCATTCAAAAGCATAATATCACAAGATTCTTTTAATATCATGGTAAAGAATTGATAGCATACTGTTCTATTTCATAAAAGTAAACTTAAAACTAGACATACCGGCATGACAATGTAAAATTAAAGCTTACTCTTTAGGAAGAAGATAAAACCCGGACGAAGCAGATAATTTCAATTGGTTAGAGACTCGTGTTGATAACGTATTATAAAATTATAGTAATATAAGCCAAGAAATATAGATAAAACTTTTCTTCTATCAAGTTGTATTAAAGTCTATCTTATTGATGTCTTTTGTAGAATTAGAAATATCGTATATATAGTGTTCAATTTATTTGAGAGTTACAAAATATTAAATGAATGTAATAAACATATTCATGTATATCTAAAATGGTTCATGGATGAGTTGTTGGACATTCACAAATTCAATGTATTCATAACGAGCTTTATCTTTGGTGTCACCATTTTTTTTATTGTTTTCTTAAGTTATTAAAATATTTTGAATATGTCTTGCTAAGTGAATCACTTTGGTGAGCTCTCTGTGTCTTCCACAGTGGATGTGGAGGGTTCAAAACTTCAAATCCATCAGTTGCTTAGTATTCCCTTCCTTTTCTCTCTCCTCCACCCTTGATATAATATATTTTTTTATTAGAAAAGGTGAAAAGATGATTCCTTCTACTTTTTTGATTGATTGACCATGTAACGTCTTCATGAACTAATTCACCCACCATGACGAGTAAACTTAGAGTCGTGCTATCTTCTAAGTATAATTGTCGTCAGGCCATCTCAACTAGATTGGGCCTAAGTCAAATTTCAGAGAGATCCTAAGTATATTAACTACAAATTTTTAATGAAAAGGTATAAAGTAAAGGTAGAATAATAAAAACGGCTCAAGAATTTGATAAGTTGAAGTACAACAACAAATCCAGTAAAAACTTACAAAGTGGGGTCAGGGGAGATAAAGTATACGTAGAGTTTACATCTACCTTTAGAGGTAGAGAGGTTGTAATAATTAAAGGATGAAATAATTTTTAATGAACTGCACTAGCAAGTGCTAACAAAGAAAATATTCGCTCCAATTGTTTTTTAAAATTTATATGTACACATATGTTTTTAATAATAAATATATAATACATCTTTAAGAAAATAATTAGGGCCACTTTAGTGGTCTTATAGTCGAGCCACCCATGATTGCCGAATCTGATCCTCCTAAGCATCAAGTCAACAAATTGTCAGCACGTAAAAAGGGACACTAAACTACGAAGCATGAAAATCCTCGCGCGGAGTCATTTATATATGCATAAGAAACTCTCACGACAACAATGACACAATATTGAACTCTCTCTGTTTCCTAAAGTTTTCGATGACTTAAGGGCATGAAACTTAGCTTCATCTCTAATTATGTGGTGACTGGTGAGCAGCATTCAATATGCAGAAAGTTGCTTGTAGCGCATATATTTGAAACTTAATTAATATGCTCTTCCGCTCTTGGTTTCCATGGGCAAAATAATCCGAACATTATTCTTGTCATTAAAGATAAGGAATTGTTACAAATAATTAAAATAAGGAAGGTACCTGTAATATCTCAAACCACAAAGAATTCCCGTGCAATGAAATTAAACCTAAGGGAAAGTCTCTGAAATTATTTTTTCTTTCTTTTTTTTGAATATTTTCCCTATAATCATACCAAACTCCCAGGTTCGAAATTTTTTATACTATATAATTACAACCTGTTACTCCCGTGTTACGATCTACTATAGTATTATTATCTTGCTCGTGATAAGAGAAGGCTTGAAGCATTGTCATTTGTGCTGATTGATGCTTAAGCCTAACTCAATTTGCCAACCTGTAAAGGTCAACCTCGTTAATCATGTAATTTATTACTCTTATAAAGTTTATTGGGAAGTGGTCGAACCCTACATGAGGATAACAAAAGTGGACAACTTTATTGCTTTCTTTAATTAACCCCTAAAATCGTTAATTTTCGGTTTAAAAAACAGTAGGTTGGTGGTTTGGCTTTGTCAGGAAAGTGGGGTCTGCTAATTATTTTTTGGCTTGTGAATATAACAGCCACATAATATGATGCATTAAGAGAATCATTTAACAGATAATTTCAATTTTAATTGGCTATTGGATTTGGTAAAGCTGCTACTCAATGTTGCTGTTGAACTGTTCGCGTCATATTGTCGTCCATCTTATCCACATGAACCTACTTATAAAGTATATGATTATGTTACATACCAAAATATATCCTCAAGGATCTTGGTCTTTATTCCTATAGATAGTTTAGGAGAATATGAGCAATGGGAAATATTGTTACAAAATATGGGTGTTCTTCTGTTTCACACTATATTTTTGTTCCTGACTTTTTCTGTGTAATTGTATACGGTCGAAATAGATTTTGGCCTTCGTACGATCGATCGAGATCAAAACGTAATAGATCGGAGTAAGACTTCAAAATGGGTTCCGAAGATGGTATAAACAACCTTCGAGCCCGATGGATCGATCAATGTCGAGCTCGATATCATTATCAAACTCGAATCCAAATCGAGTTATGATGCAAAGTAAAGTTATCGAGCTTATGATTCAGAAGACCGACCAACCCTGACCACGAACCAATGCAAGGATCCGAGTCAGAATCGAGCTCAAGTCAAGATCGGGAGCTCAAGTCGAGACCGAAAACTCGAGTCAATATCGAGCTTACAGATAAGAGCCGTTGCAATCCCACTAGAGGAGAGAATCCTGGCAGGAATTATGGAAAAACTAATTTATCATGGGTCTCCCACTAAGTATTTTTAATTATATCTAAAGTAAGGTCCCTCTACTATAAAGGGGATGGTTATTATTTCTGTAAGGTAAGTTTTTGTTTACATTGTAATTCAAGCACCATATTCTTATATAGAGAAGAATTGTTCTTCTAAGCTTCATAAATTGGTTCAACCCGTTCATTCCTAAAGATCATCTTCTTTACAACCGTGTTTACTTTCTATACTTTGCAATCTATATTTGATATTTCTATTTATCCTTACAGTTTGTATTAAGTTATATCACATATCCTTAAAACTACGTACAAATTTAATTCTATCTGTTTTTCGGGTAAAACAGTTTGGCGTCCATCGTGGGGCTAAGGATAATAATGTTTGTTTGATAAAAATCTGCAACACACATCAGTTTACGCTCGTCTTTTGGGGGTGCCTCTGACTTCGAACTAGCAATGGCAAACCCTCGATTAATGGCTTTACCTACCGATAACGAAGCCGGCCTTCAAGACGAAACCAATAACTTGATGCCCAGGGCCGGAAGGCCACTTATCGATGTCATTAAAACTCGAGTCGAAGTACTTGAATCGCGAGCCGAAGTACCGCTAGATGTCAACTCGCATGTGGCCTTTGAGGCAAACCAACATTACGAGCCTGAAAATAGCATTCATGGCAGTACTCGATCTGCAGGTCGAGACTCCCATAACGTAGAGGAGAACGGAGTCAACTTGCGTATGATCTTTGAAATGTTGCAAGCCCAGCAGGTAGCGATAGCTCAGTTGCAGAGCCAAACCCAGCTACCAAGCAGACTGGAACCCAGTCCACCTCGAGAAATTGCCCACCGAACAGAGCCAGCCGTAGTAAGGTCGAACGAGCAAGAATCGGGGACTACTCTCGAAATTGCTAAAATACTTGAGGAACACACAAAGCGAATCGAAGCCAACGATAAGAAAGTAGAAACATATAATTCTAGGGTCGATCAAATCCTAGGGGCTCCGCCCATAATAAAAAGGTTGGATTCCAAGAAATTTGTACAAAAGCCTTTTCCCTCGAGTGCAACCCCAAAACTAATCCCCAAAATATTCCGTATGCCCGAAATCCCCAAATATAACAGTATGACTGATCCCAACGAACACGTCACCTCTTACATGTGTGCCATCAAGGGTAACGATTTGGAAGACGATGAAATCGAATCCATGTTATTGAAAAAATTCGGAGAGACCCTCTCGAAGGGGGCAATGATTTGGTATCATAACCTGCCACCAAATTCCATCGATTCATTTGCCATGTTAGTGGATTCATTCGTAAAGGCACACGCCGGGGCCATAAAGGTTGCAACGAGGAAATCAGACATTTTCAAAGTAAAACAAAGGGATAATGAAATGTTGAGGGAGTTCGTGTCCCGATTTCAAATGGAACGCATGGAATTGCCACCGGTCACGGGCGATTGGGTCGTCCAAGCTTTTACTCAAGGGTTGAACGAGCGAAGCTCGATGGCATCATGTCGGCTGAAATAAAATTTGATCGAGTACCCGGCAATAACTTGGGCAGATGTGCACAATCGATATCAATCAAAAATCAGGGTCGAAGACGACCAATTAGGAACTCCTTCCGGATCCGCACATCCAAACAGATCGGCTATTAAAACCCAGAGGGACATCGATATAGAACCGAGGTCGAACAGAGACCGATATCAACCATACGTCATATATCGAATGAATAACAGCTCGACACACAATGCCGCCCGGAACAATCAAAGGAGTGATCGAAGACAGAATTCTCCGGGACTGATGAGCAAGAATGGCTTTGACAAATATGCCGGTCCTAGAGAGGCACCTCAGCTATCGGAGTATAACTTCAGCATTGATGCATCGAGTATTGTATCGGCAATCGGAAGAATCAAAGATACTAGGTGGCTAAGACTCAAGCAAATCGATCCTTACCAAAGAAACCCAAATTTTATGTGCGAATATCATGGTATGGTACGCATGGCCATAGGACTGAGGACCCGTCTATTCAGTGAAGGCCACCTTCGATAATTCCTCAGTGATCGAGCCAAGAATCACTATAGAGAAAGGGACTCCAATAGAAAGGGAAACAAGAGGAACCTCAACATATCATTCACATGATCATCGGCGGGCTCGACACTCCACAGAGACCCACACTCAAACGCACTAAGGTATCAGCCGCAGGGGAAAAACGAACCTGAGATTATGTGTCCGAAGTACTTTATCGTTCGAAAATGAAGAAGTAGAAGGCATCTCTCAGCCCCACAATGACGCTCTGATAATTTCTATCATATTAAATTAAGTTCAGGTTAAGCGTGTTTTGGTGGATCCAGGTAGCTCTGCGAATATCATCCTATCAAGGGTCATGGAGCAGCTCGGTCTGCAGAATCAAGTCGTGCCCGCAGCTCGAGTCTTAAACGGCTTCAATATGGCCAGCGAAATGACTAAAGGGGAAATTATTCTACCAGTGAACGTGGCTGGAATCATCCAAAACACAAAGTTCCACATAATCGAAAGGGACATGAGATATAATTCCCTACTCGTTAGGCCTTGGATCCACAACATGAGGGCAGTACCTTCGACTCTCCACCAAGTAATGAAATTCCCAACGTCGGACGGCGTGAAAACAGTGTACGGGGAGCATCATGCGGCGAAGAAAATGTTTGCAGTCGATGAGATAACACCGATATCAACATTATCAACCCCAAAACGATCTAGCAATAGAAATGTACGAGAGGCCAAATAGCAATCACAGCCGCCAGTCTCGACCAAATCGGTGAAGTAGGAAACAAAAGATGACGAGGAAGATTTCCTGACTCCCCGAACTTTTATCATCCCCGAAGATTCCGATGCCACCAAATCGACGGACGAAGAGCTGGAACAGGTTATATTGATCGAACATCTTCCAGAAAGAAAGATATACATGAGAACGGGATTGACCCCCGAACTTAGGAAAAAACTTATTCAATTTCTTATTGGCAACATAGATTGCTTTGCTTGATCCCATGTAGACATGACATAATCCCACCGCCGATAACAACACACCGGCTGAGCTTGGACCCTAGGTTCAGACCGGTGAAGCAAAAAAGAAGACCTCAGTCCGAGTTAAAGCATGCGTTCGTGAAGGACGAGGTAAGTAAACTTCTCAAAATAGGGTCGATTCGGGATGTAAAATATCCCGAATAGTTAGATAATATAGTTGTAGTCCCTAAAAAAGGGAACAAACTCAGAATGTGTGTAGATTATAAAGATCTAAACAAAGCATGCCCCAAAGATTCTTTTCCACTCCCTAACATCGATCGGATGATCGATGTTATAGCCGGCCACGAGATCCTTACTTTTCTCGATGCCTATTCCGGGTACAATCAAATTCGAATGAGCCCAAAGGACTAAGAAAAAACTTTGTTTATCACCAAGTATGGAACATATTGTTATATTGTAATGCCCTTCGGGCTAAAAAACTCAGGAGCTACTTATCAACACCTAGTGAATAAAATATTCAAAAAACAAATAGGTGAGTCGATGGAAGTTTATATTGATGACATGCTAGTAAATTCCTTGCGCGCAAAGGACCATTTAACTCATTTGCAGGAGACGTTCGAGATTTTAAGAAAATACAACATGAAGCTCAACCCCGAAAAATGTGCTTTCAAGGTTGGCTCAGGCAAATTCCTTGGCTTCATGGTATCAAATCGAGGAATCGAGATCAACCCCGATAAAATTAAGGCCATCGAAGACATCACCATCATGGATAGTGTGAAATCAGTGCAAAAGCTAACCGGATGGATAGCTGCCCTAGGCCGATTCATTTTGAGATCATCGGATCAAAGCCACAGATTTTTCTCTCTTCTCAAAAAGAAGAACGACTTCGCTTGGACCCCGGAATGCCAACAAGCTTTAGAACAATTGAAGCAATACATGTCGAGCTCGCCACTGCTTCACACTCCGAAGACAGATGAAAAACTTTACTTATACTTGGCCGTATCGGAAATCGCATTAAGTGGCGTCCTAGTTCAAGAAGAGCAAGGTACATAATTTCCTATTTATTACGTAAGTCGGACCTTAGGAGAAGCAATGACTAGATATCCACACTTAGAAAAATTAGCACTCGCACTAATAAGCACTTCTAGGAAATTAAGACCATACTTTCAATGTCACCCCATGTGCGTGTTGACAACTTACCCACTTCGTAATATTTTACACAAGCCCGAACTATCGGGCCAATTGGCCAAATGGGTCGTCGAGCTCAGCGGGTACGATATCAAATATCAACCCCGTACGGCCATCAAGTCTCAAATTTTAACAGACTTCGTGGCCGATTTCACGCCAGTCCTCGTACCCGAAGCTGAAAAAGAACTCTTGTTAAAATCAGGTACATCATTAGGGGTCTAGACCCTCTTCACATATTGTACTTCGAATGTGAAGGGGTCCGGGATTGGCATCGTGTTGAAACCCCCCACAGGTGGCATCATTAGGCAGTCTATCAAAATTTCTAGGTTAACTAACAATGAGGCCGAGTACGAGGCCATGATTGCAGGTCTCAAGCTAGCAAAAAGCCTGGGAGTAGAAATGATTGAAGCTAAATGTAACTCTTTACTGGTAGTAAACCAAGTAAACAAAACCTTCGAGGTTCGAGAAAGCAGAATACAGAGGTATTTGGACAAGTTACAGGTAACTTTGCACTGTTTTAAGAAATCAACTTTGCAGCATGTGCCTCGAGAACAAAACGGTGAGGCCGATACACTCGCAAATTTGGGGTCATCGGTCGAGGAAGATGAGATCGATTCGGGGACTGTCGTTCAACTCTCAAGGTCCGTAATCGAGGAGGGGCATGCAGAGAGAAAATCCACAAGCTTAACTTAGGATTGGAGAAATAAGTATATTGAATATTTGGGAAATGGAAAACTCCCATCGAACATTAAAGAGTCAAGGCCCCTACGAACCAAAGCTGCTCGATTCACGTTGGCTAAAGATGGAACATTGTACAGAAGGACATTCGATGGACCATTGTAAATATGCTTGGGACCAGGAGACACCGATCAGAGCAGGATATTACTGGGATAGCATGGAAAGGGACACTAAGGATTTTGTTTGAAGATGCGATAAGTGTCAAAGGTTTGCACTGATGATCCATCAACCCAGGGAACAACTTCATTCAGTCTGATGCCCATGGGCATTCATGAAATGGGGGATGGATATCATAAGCCCCCTACCGTCGGCCCCAGGTAAAGCTAAATTTATTTTATTTATGATTGACTACTTCTCTAAATGGGTTGAAGCACAGGCATTCGAGAAAGTAAGAGAAAAAAAGTTTATAGATTTCATTTGGGATCACATCGTGTGTCGATTCAGGATACCCGCAGAAATAACATGCGATAATGGTAAGCAATTTATCGGCAATAAAGTAACAAAATTTCTCGAAGATCATAAAATAAAAAGGATATTATCGACATCGTATCACCCCAGTGGGAACGGACAAGCTGAATCAACAAACAAGACTATCATCCAAAACTTGAAGAAAAGGTTGAATGAAGCCAAAGGGAAATGGAGAGAAATTCTGCCCGAAGTCCTATGGGCATATCAAACAACATCGAAGTCCAGTACAGGAGCAACTCCATTTTCTTTAGTGTATGGTTCCGAAGCCTTAATTCCAGTCGAAGTCGGAGAACCCAGCACAAGGTTTCGACATGCATCGGTGGAATCAAACCATGAGGCAATGAACACTAGCCTCGAATTATTAGATGAAAACGAGAAGCGGCACTCGTTCGAATGGCTGCACAAAAACAACGAATCGAAAGGTACTACAATAGAAGAACCAACCTCTGCCACTTCAAGATCAGGAACTTAGTCATAAGGAAAGTCACCATCAATACTCGAGATCCTAATAAAGGGAAGATTGGCCCAAATTGGAAAGGACAATATAGTCGGAAAAGGATCTTATAAACTCGGAACGATGGATGGCAAGCCATTATTGAACAATTGGAACATATCACTCCTCAAATGATATTATTGTTAAGGTATGATTCTCTTTTCCCTTTCACCCATATATACATATTTGAAGTTAACCCATCGCATGAGTTCGATCAAAGACGTCGAAACCTCAGGTTTTAAAGTACGCGTTGCATTCTTTTTCCCCTTAGATTGGCTTTTATCCCAAATGGGTTTTCCCGGCGAGGTTTTTAACGAGCCAACAACCATGTGCTACCTGAGGGCAATTCAACAGTATTCGAGGCTTATTCATAATCAATCTCGAATACTTGGGGGACATTAGCCCTCAAATATATCAAGTTCTGAGGCAAGAAAGATATTTTGTAATAACAGGGTTCTAATAGGAAACGTTGTAAGAGCCAAATGGTCAAAACGAACAATGCTCATGTAGTTGGCCCGAGCCCTGACGCAAAACATGAACACATGTATAATGACTTACAAAGGAAAGTTCTCTTCTATACCGATATCTTATATCCAAGCAAACTCCTCTATTTCAAGATTTATTATGCAAACAGGATCGAGTTCGAATCATTCACTCGACTACTAAGCCTACGGGCTACTTTTATTTCGAGTTCGAGCAAGCACTCACTCGACCATTATGCCTACGGGCTACATTACTTCGAGTTCGAATCATTTGCTCGACCATCACACCTAAGGGCTATATTACTTCGAGTTCGAATCATTCACTCGACCATTACGCCTACGGGCTACTTTTATTTCGAGTTCGAGCAAGCACTCACTCGACCGTTACGCCTAAGGGCTACATTACTTTGAGTTCGAAGCACTCACTCGATCATTACGCCTACGGGCTACATTACTTCGAGTTCAAATCATTCACTCGACCATTATGCCTATGGGCTACTTTTATCTCAAGTTCGAGCAAGCATTCGGCCATTACGTCTACGGGCTACATTACTTCTAGTTCGGCTCATTCACTCGACTACTAAGCTTAAGGGCTACATCACTTCAAGTTTGAGTAAGCGCTCACTTGGTTACAAAGGTTACGAAGTCCAAATTTGATCAAGTTGCCTAAATTCTTGTGAAAATATTCATAAGGCGTAAATAAAATCTTCACAAGACAGGAAACAGAACAGAAGCAAGTCACCAAAAAGGGGATATTATTATATACAAAATCATTTACATAATTGATTACAACATAAAAATTGAGGACTAAGCTTCTTGGTTATCCCCAGGAACAGTCTCTTCTCTATCGGGCTCTCCCCCCCCTTCCCCGTTCTCGGACCTACTCTTACTCTCATCATCATCATCGTCATCATCGTTATCGGAAACCAAGGATTCAGCTTCGAGTTCTTTGGCCCTTTTAATCTCTTCAGCGAGGTCGAAACCTCGAGCATGGATCTCCTCAAGAGTCTCCCTCTGAGATCGGCACTTAGCAAGTTCAGCGACCCAATGTGCTCGAGTATCGGCGGTATCAGCTACCTCTCTTTCTTGGACCTGGGCAGCTTCAGCATCGCCCCGATAGATGGCCACGAGTGCATCCGCATCGGTTTTTGCCTTTTCGGCGTCAGATTCGGCCTTTGCAAGTTCAGAGGCCAACCGACCCTCGAGCTCCTCTATTCTTCTCGTTTGGACCAAGCTTTTCTCCTTTATTTTTTGGAGTTGGTTTTCGGCCGATGACAATTGGGCTCGAGCAATTTCTTTCTCTGCAGCAAGCGGTCCATTCCTTCTTTCCACTCCAAAGACTCTGCTTTTATCACATCGACTTCTTCACGGAGTTTTCCTATCATCTCAATTTTCTGCTGCAGCTGTGTGACTGAAAAATTAGCCATCATTCCGGTATCGAGCCCATAGACTTTTAAAAGTATTATTACCTGCTCGGATAGATCGATCTGATCTTGGTGAGCCTTGGCCAACTCAGCTCGAAGGTCTTTTATTTCTTCCCCCCTTTGGCCTAAGAGGAGTTTTAGGGAGTTTTTATCCTCCGTAACCCGTTGAAGCTCGGCCTCATACCAACGCAGCTCGGTTAGGGACCGAGAACATGATTCTCGATGAACTGTTGTTGCCTGCAAAGAAAGAAGAAACGAAGTTAGAAAAGAAAAGCAAACTTAAAGGTAACGCCATATAATTTAAGGCTTACCTGATTCAAAGCTTGCTGCACTCCATGAAAAAGATCTGATCCGTCACTCATACCGGTAGTGTCCTCGACACCGATAAACAAGTCACGAAAAGGATCCTCTCCATCATGAGGCCTATCTAATTCGACGGCCCCCAAAGCTTGGGCCTCCCGAATCGCCCCAACGAAAAAGGTAGAAAAGGTGGGCGAGTCTTCGATTGCTACTGCCCCAAGTGAATCACCTAGGGCATTCTCTTCGGTTCGAAAAGATTCGAGAAGAGTCCCTTCAGACATATCCCCTATCTGTTAGCTTCGATGGGAAGCATCTTCAATCTCCAACAACTCTGAGACTCTGCCCGAATCTTTCTCCGATATATCCTTAGTTCGAGGCGGAGCCTTATGAACCACCATCGATCCAGCTGCATGTGGAACGTTAGTGGTCTTCTTCGTTCGGGCCGCCAGCGCAGACCCATCGTTCTCTTCTTCTTCTTCATCCATCAGACGCAGAACCGATTCTACGGTCAAGAGAATGACATTCTTGTTCGATTTACGAGCCGTCCTTTTCTTCGGTTTCTGATCTTCGAGGACGGGGGTTCTTTTCCTCTTGTTATCTTTCACCGGCTTTGGGACAGAGGCCGAAGCCTCTACCTCGATGGATGAGGGCCTCAAAACTGCATCTTTGCCAAAGTCTGTGAAAAGCATTTTTATCAAAAGATACGAAAAGGTGCTTACCGTGATTTTTTTCCTCCCATCGGCCCTTCGACAAGTCGCGCCATGAGCGTTCAGCGTAGGAGGAGGTCGAAACCAGATCACGTACCCAGTTCTTAAGATCGGGCACTGTGCCGAGCATCCATGGAACCGTTGCATCACAAAGGAGAATATTGGTGAAGGAAATGAAAGGATAAAATAGTAGGAGATAACAGTAAAATTACACTTATGCTTCATGTTCCACTCCTCGGAAAAAAGGCATCTTTTCGATCGGAATCAAGTCCGAAGTCCTTACTCGAATGAATCTGCCCATCCAACCTCGATCCTTATCCTCGTATATACTCGAGAACAGAGCCTTGGTAGCTCGACGTTGGAGTTTTATTAACCCTCCTCGAAAAAGGCGAGGACGATATAATCGGGCAAGGTGATCGAGGGTGAAAGGCATCCCCTCGATTTTACTCACAAAATATCGGATCAAAATAACGATCCGCCAAAAGGAAGGATGTATCTCGCCTAGGGTTATTAGGTATTTGCGACAAAAATCTATAATAACGGGGTCGAGAGAACCTAACGTGAAAGGGTAACTATACACGCTTAAGAACCCTCTCGCGTAAGTAGTAATATCCTCTTCGGGAGACGGCACTGCTACTTCTTTGTTCTCCTAGTTACAATCCTTTTTTATCCACTCGATATGCTCCCGGGTTATTGAATAAATATATCTCGATACGGGCTCACATCGGCCAGGGACCGGCGAACCTTTGTCAAGTTTAAAATTAGAGGTAAGAACACACACCGCCGGAACGTACTCCCCAAGCCGTGGATCCACCGGTGTTTTGTCGGCGGCGTATTGGGAAGAAGAAGCTTTGTCTTTTTGGGGGACGATTTTTAATGTCTTCATCATTTTGGATTTGAAAAGGGTAACAAAGATTTGGTGGTTTAGAAGAAGAATCATGCAAAGAAGAATCACAGATTTGCGAATAAACTCGGAGAGAACGAAAAAAAACTTAGGGAATTTGGAAGATTGAAGATGTAAAAGTGGTAAATGATAAAAGGGATGGCTATTTATAGATTAAAGCAATAGCGGTTCAGTATCAGCGGTGGCCGACCACCGCCTGACAAGCATTAAATGCCTTGAAAGACTAAATCGACGGGACAGCTATCTCGTACGTCATGGTCGAACCTAATGTAAACGTCAGCTTATAACCCGATCGAACCATTGAAAAATCATATCATTTCTCACCACATCCTTCCGGAGAAACGAGGGGACTATCTATATACGGTCGAAATAAATTTCGGCCTTCGTACTATCGGTCGAGGACAAAACGTAATAGATTGGAGTAAGACTTCAAAATGGGTTCCGAAGATGGTATAAACAACCTTCGAGCCCGAAGAACCGATCAATGTCGAGCTCGATATTATTATCAAGCTCAAATCCAAATCGAGTTATGATGCAAAGTAAAGTTATCGAGCTTATAATTCAGAAGACCGGCCAACCCTGACCCCGAACCAATGCAAGGATCTGAGTCAGAATCGAGCTCAAGTCAAGATCGAGAGCTCGAGTCGAGACCGAAAACTCGAGTCAATATCGAGCTTACATACAAGAGCCTTTACAATCCCAGTAGAGGAGAGAATCCTGGCAGGATTATGGAAAAACTAAATTATCATGGGTCTCCCACTAAGTATTTTTAATTATATCTAAAGTAAGGTCCCTCTACTATAAATGGGATGATTATTATTTCTGTAAGGCAAGTTTTTGTTTACATTGTAATTCAAGTACTATATTCTCATATAGAGAAGAGTTGTTCTTCTAAACTTCATAAATTGGTTTAACCCGTTCATTCCTAAAGATCATCTTCTTTACAACCGTGTTTACTTTCTACTCTTTGCAATCTATCTTTGATATTTCTATTTATCCTTACGGTTTGTATTAAGTTATACCACATATCTTTAAAACTACGTACAAATTTAACTCTATCCGTTTTTTATGTAAAACAGTAATCATTATATTTTCTTTGTTAGCACTTACTAGTGCATTGTTCATTGCGGTATTTAAACATCCTTCTATGGTGAATCTCAGGCATTACAGTTGCCGTCGTAATTTCCAGATAATATAGGATCTGATATTATATTTCAAAGTGGTTTATATTTTAGTTCAGCATGGACTAAAAATCTTCATGTGATTTAGATATACGTCCATTTCACAACAAAGGAAAATAAAATGAAATCAAGAAATTAATCAACTCATCAAACTGTGATCTAAAGTTCCCGTCCATTTAAAGTCATCTCGCCCCCTTTCGGAATTTCATTTTTGACTTAAAACTCAAACTTTACTAAGTACTTCTTTTACAAAATAACACTCCATATAAAATAAAGGAAAAAGGGCAAAAAAATGTTACTATGAAATTTGCGAAATGGTCTACTTTGTACTCTGTTAATAGTTGGGTTTATCCATATCCCTATTGTTAAAAACTGGGCTAATGTTGCCAGACTAATTAGTCTCTAATTACCTTGTTTAGCATCAGAATGAGCCACACGTTCTACACATGGCTAAGAATTAACCCCCCCCCCCGCCCACACACACACACCTTCTTAATTACCAGCCCTTTCCCCTCTCCCGTTTTACCAGCCTCTTACCTGATTTTACCTTTCCAGCTTTTTTGGAACTATTTTAAATATTCTGTTTGTTTTGACTATTATTTAAATTTTATTATATCGTATCGTCAAATTTGTTATTACGTAACGACGAAAAGTGTCACTTTATGTAACGACAAATTTGGTGTGGTGTCGTTGTTACCTTTTTTTTTCTCATCTTACCCTTCCTTATTATTAAATAATCATAGTTTATCCTTTCTTGTATTTTTTTATATAATAATTCTATTCTATATCCTATTTTTCTTAATAATAGTGCAAGTTTATTTTTCATATTGTTGGTAACTAGCATTGTGAAACGACGGTAAACGATATAATCTATCGTCCAAACATTGTATTCCTTAAATAATACAATACAATTGTTAATTTGAGTGCCTGTATGAATTACTACTAAAGAACTTGGGTTTTTACCGTGTTTCTTTAACGTGAAGTGAAATAAGCAGTAAAGTAAACACAATGATTTTTACGTGAAAAATTACCCGGCTCAAAATGTGCAAAAACTACGACCTAATGCGTAGGATTTTCAACTTCAACTCCACTAGAACAATGAGCCAAAATGTATTAATTACAAGATTGTAATTCAATACTCTCCAGTATTCCTACTACGACTATTTGATTTATAAGTTACTCTAACTTGTAAAGCAAACACTCACTCCAACTCACTAATTATTTTTGACACTTGATTACAACTCAATTTTCTAAAACACATTCACTAGACTGACTCAAGAAGAACACAACACTAGTACTCGACTAGAGTCCGCGAAATGTAGTTCTTTAGTTGATGTGTAAAAGGATAATTTCAGAAGTCCAAAATAGATAGTATTTAAACGCATGGACTTCAAGATCTTCTAGGAGTCATATGCATAGTCAGCTTCTCGTTTGATAGGACTCCTATTGTTCCAAGGACTCAACAAGTTTTGGGACTTTTGTCTCTTACTGATTTTTCGTATCTTCATGGGCAACAACCCTTATCACATGTAACAGCCTTCTTCCACCAAACTCGGACATGGGTAACTTTGAGATAAAGTTACTGCCTTGTACATACGTTCAATTATCAACCTGAGGAGTTGGTCCTTTACCCTGAGGAGCTAGTTCTTAGAACAGTTTAAGCAGCAAAGTTGAGGACCTAGTTCTTCGAATATTGCATCTAAACAAACTTTATTAATCATCAAAATCTCAATGCTCAACAACAATACAATATGGAGTCAATTACTTAAATGGTCACTCAGCTATTCGAAATTATGTTGTAAAGTCATCTTTCTTTCACTTGTAACATAAAAGTCACTTAACTATGCATATAGCACTCAGAAAGCCACTTAACCAGATTTCTCAAACTTTTGATTGTCAAATACTTATTTTACCCTCTAAATTATCAACTTTATCTTCTTCTTCTTCTTCTTCTTCTTCTTCTTATTCTTATTCTTCTTCTTTTAACTTTTTAATATTTATGATTTTTTCTCTTTTCAATCAACATTATAGACTTATCTATAGAACAAATAAATTTTATTTAAAAATAAAAAAATAAAATTATTTTCTAGCATATATAATGTCTGAATAATAAAATTGAGCATAATTATCAAGAATATATAAATTATATTATAAAAATACACTTATTTTAAATACTTATTTTCTATAGCACATGCATGGAATGTATATTTTAGAACTTTTATTTTTTTTCATTCTCAATTGTGCAAATAAATTTTTGAGTATTTGTTGTTAATATCAAAATAATTATTACGAACAAATCGTTCTAATTAACTTTCTACTATGCTCAATATTTTATTATTTCAACATTATATAAGGTTAAATACTGCTTTTATCCTTTTTTTAATTTATAAATAAAATTTATTTATTCTAAGGTAAGTCCATAATATAAACTATAAAGAGAAAAAACTTATAATATTAAAAAGCTAAAAAAATAAAAGAAGATAAAAGTTGATAATTTAGAGGGTAAAATAGTTATTTGGTGATCAAAAATTTAAGAAATCTAGTTGAGTGATTTTCTGAGTATTATAGACATAATTAAGTGACTTTGGTGTTACAAACGAAAGAAAAATGATTTTAGTAGATAATTTCGGATAGTTGAGTGACCATTTGAGTAATGGACTCGTACAATATGAGTCATTATGAAACGACATGTATCAATCACCCAAACAAGTTGTTAATGTTAGAGGAATTGAATCCCAGCTTCCTTTTCCTCCAATTTCTTCGGATGGAGTTTACAAGTTTACCCATTAATTCTGATCACCTCTTCAATTCACTAATTTAGTATTTCCACCATTGTTTCCGGTCAAGCAACTTGTAAGAGTCGAAAAATTACATCTAATACGTAATTTTCTACTCTATATTTTTCACTTTAATTACTCAGGTCCTCCCTTTTCTTCAACATTATTGTTTTGATTTAGATAGAGAGCGAGAAGAAGCGATAATAGAGGATGAGTCATCATCAAATGCTCAATTTTGTCTGAAAATTAAGTAGATTAATATAGAAATTGAGTCATGATCAATTAAAATATCTTATGTGAAAAAAAGAGAGTAGAAACCTAATGATCTTAAACAAATAAGGACACACATATTAAAGTAATAAGATAAGTGTCAAGTTGTATACGACGACAGTCCTTTGTCTAAGCACTAAATCAATCAAATAATAAACAATACCACCTAATCTGATTCATTTTATTTTGTATAGTCTCCTCCTTTGTTTTCAGCTTCTTTTAATCTGACACAACCTTTAAAACGGGACCCAACCCCCCCCCCCCCCCCCCAAAAAAAAAAAAAGGAACCTGCCTCAAACCAATTGTCATGCATGAAATAAAATCTAACAGTATTGCCATACCACTTAGAATCGCAGGGAATAGATACAATTATTCCACTTTTAATCATAGATTTTGAGTTTGAAATTAATCCGCAGGTAAAAAATTCAAAAGAAAAAGTTTGTCATGAATAGTATATGAACGCTCGTCCTTCCATGGCTTCGTGAATTAACGACTTGTACATCATTCTAGTTAGTGAAACGAGGGTATAAATGATGCAATTTTTTCTAATTATATATCTGAATTAAAGACCATTCTTTATATCTTATAATTAAAAACTTAGATAACATATTAATGTGAAAAACTTACATAAAATAATGATTAACTTTGATAATTAAAGTGATAAGATGTACTACGCATGTGTTTGATGTGAATAATCTAACTCTAGATTTGTATTAAAAAAGTTAGAGATATTTGAAGATGTAAAAGATTATGTTTAAAATTTCAGTAGGGTACATTATTATTTACTTACAATATGAATGTAGCAGGTACTGATCTTTGAGTATCAATTTTTGTTACGTTAATTAGATGAATTTCTTGTTCACTTCAGAACAGTGATACTTCTATGAAGCCCCTTCTTTCACATGATACGTCATAAAATGAAGAAGAAAAAAAAAAAGACAAATGAGTTAAAAGGACGTTATAGACTAATTTTATAAAGCGCTCAGTTCAATCATCATGCACGTTTTTTCGTATTGAATTCACAAATTAAACTAGCATTGAATAAAAAATATTCTGAAAGCAGTAAGGTTTGTAAGCATATCTGTGAGTTTCAAACCAAAAGGTTGTGAGTTCGAGTAATGTTATAAACAAGAGTGGGTTGCTCTAGTGGTAAGCACTCTCCACTTCCAACAAAGAGGTGGTGAGTTTGAGTCACCCCAAGAGCAAGGTGGGGAGTTCTTAAAGGGAAGGAACCGAGGGTCTATCGGAAACAGCCTCTACCCCAGGATATGGGTAAGATCTGCGTACACACTACCCTTTCCAAACCCACTAGTGAGATTATACTGGGTTGTTGTTGTTGTACTTCTAGTCTCAGGTGTTTGCTCCTTTGCATCTAGTTTTTGTCACGATCCTCTGTGGATCAATCAGTAACACTAGTTAGTACCTTAGAAGTAGCTAGTATGTATAATACATCAGCGGATGCACTGAACTCCACGCCCCCTGTAACTTTGTCTTACTCAGTAATATAAATTAGTAATCTTTATGACCAAATTTGTAAATCTGATATCAAGAAGAAAACTATTGTTCAAAATGGGAATTCTGACGAACTAGTAATTAAATTAATACACTCGAATTAATACTATTCGTTGAGAAATAAATTGAATTTAAACAAATGGATGATAGAAAGTAATTACTAAATGTAAATCATAAATCGCATATTGCATATTTGAGTCGCACATAGAATATATATGCTATGACGTCGTCTACTCACCCTACAAGTCTTCATTTTTGGACATGGTGGAGCTCCTTATATTTCCATGAAGTCGTTGCTTTCGTTGGTCACTTCAAATAGTTTTCTGTAATTGAATTGTGGTAACTTTTATCGAAATTGTGGATTTAATCTATCCATTTTTTTCCCTCGATAAGTTGATTAGCTGAGAACTTGATATATATGGCAAATTAAGACGTCCTTGGACTTTCGTCATGCCAAGAACATCCACTACTAGAAAATGTTAATTTTTCGACCATCATTTTCGTCGGAAATCGATCGGAAATCACTTATTTCCGACGGATTTCCTGTAAAATATAAGTTTCAATGATGAAAAATAACATATTACTATTGGTGTAGGTTCACAAGGATAAAATAAAGGAATCAAGAAGCCCTATCATTCAAGTATGGAAGAAGTAAAAGAGTTAAGGAAAAGATCTATAGCAAGTAAGGAAGGAGAATGATGGAAACTCTTGAAGAGGAAAAGTATCCATGATTAGAGACGAAAAAGGAAGAAGTAGCGGAAATCCAAAAGAAGAATCAATCAATGATTTGATACCAGATTGACGAAGGTTATTATAGGAAGGTCCCAAATTAAAGGAAAACGAGATTGTGAAGCTCTGCAATGGAGATCGTCAAATCCCGGAATCAAGGAATCCAACGTTGATTACTCAAGTAATGAAAAGATCTACCTAGCGGAAGAAAAGTCTATCAAGGCCATAAGTCAAGGAAGATCAACAGAAACTTCACCTTATTCTTGGAAAGAATCAGTTTATGATTCCTTTCAAGGATCAGCTCCCTTGGGTTGGTAATCTCTCAAGATTCAAGTCAATCAGGAGTTAAGAAGGCTTCACGAAGTATATATACATATGTACCAGGCTTGAAGCAGATATACTTTGAACGAGCCACTATCACTCTTTTTGTTTTACTCCAAACAAGCATTGTAGTTCTCTTTAGATCTGTTGTGTAATTAGTGAGAGAAGAAAAAGAGATAAACACTGGTGAGACATTGTATCAAGAAGAGAGAAGTGACATAGTGACTAAGCTGTTGATGTAAAGCTACATCAACTATCTTGTAATCGAGAAACATCAAATACTGAAAGAGAGCACCCTTGCAACCCAAGGGGACTGGACGTAGGATTCACATTGAATCTGAACCAGTATAAAATTCTGGTGTCTTTAATTCCTCCACTTTATTTCTGCTTTACTTTTATTATGTTCTTATCTCTAGTCGACTAATTGGTAAACTAATCAACTACTTAGAATACAAAGAAGAAAAATCTACAATTCACCCCCATCCCCCCTCCCCATACTTTCAATTGGTATCATAGCAGGTCTCATACTTTTTTATCTTTTTCTTAACAACTAGTGAGAAAAGATTATGTCAAATCAAGTAACAATTGGAGCACTTTTCAAGAAGGGACATCGCAAATAAGGCCACAATACTTCAATGGACAATACTTCTTCCACTGGAAAGTACGCATGTAAATCTATGCAAAATCCTATGATATCAAAGTATGGCTTGTCATAAAAAAGGAAAACTATCCACTGCCAGTCGTAGCTCAACCTCATGTTGATCCTGAAGATATAGATGAATACACAGACGAGCAAATGGTTGTCGTTCAATTTAGTGTTAAGGCTCGAAATTTGCTCTATAATGCTATAAGTGGAGAAGAGTATGAGAAAATTTCAAGTTGTGATACTACCAAAGAAATGTGGGAAAAACTCGAAGTTACTTATGAAGGAACCAGCAAAGTGAAAGAAACTCGGATAAACATGTTGATTCATGATTATGAACTCTTCCAGATGAAAGAAGGAGAATCCATTGAGGAAATATTTGCAAGATTTAGCAAATTCATTGGCGATCTGAAAGCCTTTGGTAAGCCCTACTCAAGTGGTGATCAAGTTCGAAATATCCTGAGGAGTTTGCCTACCACATGGCAGATAAAAGTAATTGCACTCGAGTCCTAAGATCTAAATAAAATTTCATATGATAAACTACGAGGAGATCTTATAACATTTGAGAAAACCCATCTCAAGAAAACGAATTAGGAAGAAAAGAAGAAAACGATTGCTTTCAAAACTACAACTGAAGGACATGAAGATGATATTAATGACGATTCATAAGCTCTTGAAGAATAAATTGTAATGGTATCAAACATGAATGAATTGATGAGAAGATATAGAAATACAAAAAAGGGAAGGATGTCATCCAAACGAACTAGGCAATATAATGAACAAGACAAAAATGATGGAAAATGCTTTGAATGCGGAAGGTATGGCCATGTTCAAGCTGAATGCCCTGAACTTAAAAGAAAAGTCTCTAGATGATTCAACAAAAACAAATCTTTCGGAAGCTGGAGTGATGAAGACATCTCAGAACATGAGAAAATAGCAAACATGTGCTTCATGACTATTTTAGAAAATGATATGAACAAATATTTTGGCTGCTGGACTGATAAAGACACATCAGATGATAAAAGCAACGAAGATACTGAAAACTATTTCATGGCACGAGGTGAAACAAGCGAGGTAAGATCATATGACTGTGATAGATGTAATAAATTATAGGATACTCTTGATCTCACCCTAAAAGAGTCTCAAAAGATGTTGAATGAATTGAAAAGACTAAAGAATTACTGGGAACTCAAACTTGAAGTATGTGAAATTGAAAGAGATGTACCTCAAGATGAGGTTCAGGAATTGCAAATACAATTGAATGGCATGCACGAATCCACCAGTCACAACTCTGTCAAGTCTAACCAGGCGACTTACAAGTCAATTGGAAAAGGACCGGCTAGAACTAAGTCCACAAATACTAACACAAGTGATAAATCAAAAACTAGACCAATCACTGTGTGGCATTACTATAACAAAGCTGGACATAAATATTCCTTTTGTAGATTTCATAAGTCTAATATTTCAGGATGGATTTGGAAACCCAAAGACAAACCTGATTCTAGTATAACTAACCAGCAAGGACCCAAGCAAGCTTGGGTACTTAAAAGAAGGTGATAATTCTATTTTGCAGGAACACCTCAGAAAGAGTCGCAAAGGAAAATGGTACTTAGACAGTGTGTGTTCCAGTCACATGATAGGTGACAAAAATCTTCAAAGAAGTTATAAAAATAAATGAAAGAAGTGTCAAATTTGGTGATGATTCAAAAGGAAAAATACTTGGCACCGGCACAGTTCCATTCAACAACAATTGTGATATTAGTGAAATATACCTTGTAGATGGACTCAACTATAATCTCTTGAGTACAAGTCAGCTATGTGATTCAGGGTACGAAGTCAAATTCAAGAAAACGGGATGTGCCATTAAAGATGATCCAGGAAAAACAATACTTCCATGGAAAAGGTATGGAAATGTTTACATTCTTGATGGCATTGAAAATTTAGATAGTCACATATGCTTAGCATCTATATATGATGATCCATGATTGTGACATAAGAAACTTGGTCATGCAAGCATGCATCTAATTGAGAAACTATCCAAGCATAATTTAGTTATTGGACTTCCCAAACTCGTTTCATTTTGCGTGATCTCTTGAAACTTGTAAAGTAATAAACTTAAAGAAAAAATATGTGCTCTTTAAAACTCTATGACGAAGAGATATATTTAAAAACATATTTTTTCTATAAATCATGTATGTGCATGTAAAATTTGTAAACAAACCAGAAACTCTTTCAAAAATAAATACAATGTCTGTGACCAAGCCCTTACAGTTGCTTCATATGGACTTATTTTGACCCACTATAACTACTAGCATTGAAGGTAAATGATATGCTTTTGCTATTATTGATGACTATTCACATTTTACATGTGTGATTTTCTTATCTCATAAAGATGACATTTTGATTTTTTTTTTTTAGATTTTCTATAAAAGAGTAGAGAGGGGAAAAAGGTATCTCATCACAACCATCTAAAGTGACCATGGAGGAGAATTCGAAAGAAGAGCCTTTGAATATTTCTCCAATGATCAAGGATATACCCATAATTTTTCAACTCCAAGATCACCTCAACATAATGGAGTAGTTGAGCGGTAAAATCGAACTTTATAAGATATGGCCAGAATAATGATAATGGAACATTCCCTACCAAATCATTTTTGGGCAGAGGCAGTAAGCACAGCCTGTCACATTCTCAACAAATGTCTTATAAGACCCATTCTAAAGAAAACTCCATATGAATTATGGAAAGGCAAATAGCCCAACATAGGCTACTTTCATCTAGGGCTACTTATCGGGGGAATTGGGCGGTTAATTACTCTTAACGGTTTGGCTTAACGGTTATCGGCTTTTAGATGTATTAATCCGCTAGCCACCCGATAAGATATCGGGCGGATTGGTATCAGTTTAGCTCTTATCGGGCGGTTTATCGGCCTAATTCAATTAATATTGCGTGCATTAATTGTTTGCTGACCGCCTAGCATAAAAATTCAGAATAGAAAATTACACATTGAGTCCGGACATACATGTCTGTTAACGCCTACATAAGAATGATGTAGTGTGTTATATGTTGTAGAGTAAAAAAGGATGTGGCACATCACTGTTGTTCTTCTATTAAACATAGACAACATGCATTAGTTTAAAAAAATAAAAGCAAAGGTGAACCATATACAACAGCTTAAACAATCTTATTGTAGGGTGGGAGAATAAGCTAAGCTAAGACAAGCCAAGCCTGGGATCTTCTGATGCATAGTACGTAATGGTTCTGATTATTTAGGAATTAGGCGTTAGAACTTAGAGATAGAGTACTGGAAGAAGTGGAAGGGGTTTTGATATTTAATATATATATATATATATGGATAAAAATAAATTATATATATATATATATTCTTAACGGGTTAAAGGATTATCCGTTAAGAAAATTGAATAATCCGCCCCCAAACCAATAAGTCGTTAATAAAAAAAATGCACTCTGTTCCCCGTCCGTTAAACCGTTAACCCGATACCAATAAGCCATTAAGCTTCGATTTCGGTTCAGTTTTCGGTTTCGGTTCGGTTTTGAACACCCCTACTTTCATCCATTTGGTAGTAAGTGCTTCATCCATAATAACGGTAAGGACAACCTTAGAAAAGTTGATCCAAGGAGTGACGAAGGTATCTTTCTGGGTTATTTTATCAATAATATATCTTTTATAGTTTATAATAAACGTACTTTATCTGTAGAAGAATCAGAGCATGTCATATTTGATGAAAATAACATTACGGTTGAGAAAGGAATTATTGTAGGTGATGAAGATATCAACCAAGAAACATCACAGACAAGCAAGTCACAAAAGTCGACTTATAGCACAGACGTAATCACAGAGTCAACTAATGAACCTGCCAACAATCAACCTGAACCACGGAAGGAGTCAACTGCTCCTACAATTGGAACACATCCAAATGAGTGGAGAAGTGAACCAGAATATCCTCAAAAGTTTATCATAGGAGACCCAAGTGAAGGAATGAAAACCAGAGGAGCTCTTATGAAGAAGGCAAATGTAGCACTCATATCTCGAATCGAACCAAAGAAAGTTGAGGAAGCCTTAAAAGACTCCAGCTGGGTACAAGCAATGCAGGAGGAACTCGATCAATTTGATAAGAATCAAGTCTGGGAACTGTTATCTAAGCCTGCAAATGCAGCCATAGTTGGAACCAAATGGGTTTTCAGAAATAAACTGAATGAAGTTGGAAAAGTTGTGTGAAACAAAGCCAGATTAGTAGCTCAAGGCTACTCATAGTAGGAAAGAGTCGACTATGATGAAACCTTCGCTCTGGTAGTTCAATTAGAGTCTATACGGATTCTTCTTGCATATGCATCTTTCAAAAGGGTTTAGACTTTTCCATATGGATGTCAAAAGTGCCTTCTTAAATGGCTTTATTGATAAGGAGGTGTATATAAAACAACCTCCCGGTTTTAAAGACTCGCATTTTCCTTACCATGTGTATAAGTTGACTAAAGCTCTGTATGGACTCAAACAAGCTCCTAAAACCTGGTACGAACGGCTTGGCTCATTTCTACTTGATCATGGTTTTACAAGAGGTAAAGTAGATACTACATTATTTATCAAAAGAACATTAGGAGGTAATCTTATTATCCAAGTATATGTTGATGATATTATTTTTTGAATTGCTAACCCTCTTTTGTGCAAGGAATTTGCTGATCTCATGCAAAGTGAGTTTGAAATGAGCATGATGGGAGAACTCACATTTTTCCTTGGGTTCAAATTCAACAATTTGAGGAAGGAACTTTTGTATGTTAGACCAAATATACAAAGAATTAATTCAAAAGTTCGGCATGAACAATGCTAAAGAAATTGGTACACCAATGAGCCCATCAACAAGTCTTGACAAAGATGAAAAGGGAAATCCAGTGTATGAAACAAAATATCATGGAATGATTGGCTCCTTACTTTACTTAACTACCAGTCGACCAGATATTATGTTCAGTTTGTGTAAATGTGCCAGGTTTCAGTTATCTCCTAAGGAATCACATCTCACAATAGTAAAGAGAATAATTTGTTATCTCATCGAAACTGTTTCATATGGACTGTAGTACACAATTTTAAACTTAAAGGTTTTCCATATGCTTATCTTGCAAGTGATAAGGAAGACAGGAAAAGCACGAGTGGAACATGTCAATTATTGGGAAAGGCATTAATATCCTGCAACACTAAGAAGCAAGGCTCAATTGCATTATCCACAACTGAGGCAGAGTATATTGCCATCGGATAGTGTTGTGCACAGTTACTATGGATGTCTCATCAACTGGGTGACTATGAATTATCTTTTAAACCTATTCAAATATTTTGTGATAATTCTAGTGATATATGTCTCTCAAAGAATCATGTGCATCATTCTAGGGCTAAGCATATAAATATTAAGCATCATTTCATCAGAGATCGTGTCATTAAGGGAGATATAGAGTTATCATTTGTTGGCACCGCTGATTAACTAGAATACATTTTTTACTAAGCATTTACTTGAAGATATATTCTGCTCTTTAAGAGAACTACTTGATACTATTTCGCTTGATAAGAAAAATTAGGACTTATGTGTTATTGTAATTCCTGTGTGACTAGTGTTTCTTTTCTTCTGTAAGTATGCATTAATTGAGCGCCTCCGATTTCCCTCTCTTTCCCATCAGTCGCAACTTTCAAGAAAGGAAAACCAATCATTATGTCCTTTTACTAGCACCTATTCCTTTCTTGTACTCAACCGTTAAACCTTTCTTTTTAACCCTCTAAATCATCTTTCCTCTTCTTCATTGTTCTTATCGCTCAGAAACCCTTTTTCCAAAAATCCTTCAATGGCAAAATACTCCGAGAATCCCTCTGCCTCCACAAGAAAAATAACTCGTTCCAACTTCTCAATCTCCAGAACAAGTAGACCTAGGGTCCAACCACTCTGAAGGGTTTGCCTCTTCACAGGTAGAACCATCTGACCACACTCACTCAATAAGAGAAAAAGCTCTTGGAAAAGGCTCATGGTAGACCCCCCTAAATCTTTTACCCCCAAGAAATCCAAGGTAGACCTCTCGAGTTCTCTAGAGTGAGACCTCAATTTCTCGGATACTCCAAATAAAACATGTTAAACGGGTCGGGCCATCCCACTGCCAACCAGGTTCAGCCTAGGTCAACCCGGTCCGCTAGGGGAGTGGGATGGGTTGGGGAGGGTTAGGGGTGTAGCCAGAAGGGGGAGCCTTTTTTGGTAACCGGTTTCCCGAAACCCAATTATCCCGGTTACCCACTACCGGGTTTTTACCGAGCTACAACCCGGTTACCGTTATACAAATTTATTTATTTATTTTCACCGCGGCAACGGTCATTTTTTGCATTTTTGGCCATTTCGGCCTACCCCCTTAAAAAATAGCCTCTCACCCTTGATAATTGATAAATTATAATTTTAACATTTTAAAAACTATAAATAGCCCTCCATCTTCTTCATTTTTTCTCATAATTTTCTCTCTTACTACTCTAATTTTCTCTTGATAATATTGCTTATTGCTCTCAAGTTTTCAATTACTTATTATTTTAAGTTTTATCAAATATTTACTTTACCCACTACAAAATTATAATTATCAAATATCAAGTATTCAAGTGAAGTGTGATATCAAATTTAGCGTGGCATCCGGACTCCCGGTACACTCGTTCCATCTCTTTCTCTTCTTTGGTGTTTAGTTTTATTTTATTATTTAGAATTGTTAGTTTAGTTTTTTAATTTAATTTACATACTGGATATATTTAGAGCAGCCAAAAAATGTGTACTAGTAGGAGTAGTAGTAGTAAGAGTAAAAATCCTAAAAGATCAAGAGATGGCACTGGTTCTTCTAGTAGCTTTATACATATTTCTGAAAGTTCACCTGAAAATTTAAATATAGATTATGAGCAACTTCAAGAAGATTATGGTATCGATGATAATTTAGATGATATTCAATCACTTGATAATCTTGAAACACCACTACATACACTTGGTACTGCTAGTCAAAATACTAGGGGTGGCGATCATGGTAATACAGATAGGCCTTCCCTCCCTATTAAGAAGAATCGAAGATTAAGAAGTAAGTGTTGGAATATTTTTGAAAGACTAGTAGAAGATAAAATTATGTAGATGTCAAATTTATAAGGAAATTTATAAACATGCGACCGGAGGTAAGCAAGGAAGAACAAGTCAACTTCGTAGGCACATGATAGATAAATACCATATTGCATGGGGTGTTGATGAGGAAGCTGGCCAACAAAAACTTAATCGGGGTACTGGCGATTTAATGGGTAAATACGATATAGTGAAAGATCGGGAAGAATTAGCTAAAATGATTGTTTTAGGTTGTTTACCTTTTAGTTTTGCTGTTTCACCATATCTTGTTACTTATATTCAAAGAATTTATAATCTTTTGTTTAAAGGTATTCCTATAAGTACTTGCAGAACTGATATCTTTAGCCTTTTTGGACAATATCATATATATATCCGTTATTTGTTCGCTAATCTTTCTTGTAGAGTTTCTCTTACTTCTGATATTGATCGTGTTGTTAATGGTAATGATTATTTGACAGCTATATGTCATTGGATAGATGATAATTTTTGTATGCAAAAACGTACTATTGCTTTTAAATATGATGAAGATCAAAGTCATACTGGTGCATTTATAAGTAATACTATCCATGAAGTTGCTATGTTTTACAATCATTCAGAAAAAAGTTTTGTGTATGTAATTTGATAATGCTTCTAACAACAATTCTGCTATTACACTATTAAAATTGCATCTACACCCACCACTTCCTGAAATATTTCATGTGAGGTGTGTATGTCATATTTATAATTTAATTGTTAAGAGTGGCCTTGAATTATTTAGAAATGAGATCACTTTAGTTAGAAGAGTTGTTGGTGTAATACAAGGAAATAATAGAAGTGCTAGATTAAATGCATTTAAGGCTAAATGTGTACAATATGGCATAAAACCAAGACTCATGCATGAAGGAATAATTACAAGGTGGAATTATACTTATTTATTCTTAAGATGTTGTTATAAATATAAAATGGCTATAACTGAAGTTGCTAATTCTCATTGTACTGATCCTAACCATTTGTTAACATCTAGAACTTGGGATGTCATTGAAGATGTTGTAAAAAAATTACAATTTTTTATGTAGCTACACTTGAGTTTTCTCGAGCTTATTATCTTACTATTGCAAATGGTTTAGTACATATAGCTGAAATTTCTCTTTTACTCCATTATTTTAAGAAGAAAGAAGGATATAGTTCTGTTGTTGAATCTATGCTAGATAAATTTAAGAAATATTTATATCATATTCCCCCTATTTACCTAATTTGTGCTATTTTAAACCCTTCTATCAAAGTGGTAACTTGTCGCCAATTAACCACTGTTTTATATGTTTATATGGATATTGGACCATGAAACCCTTGATGTTGAAACTTGTATTTATAATCTACACAAACATTTACAAACTTTATATAATTATTATGCTAACATTGTTGATGCTTCTGCTGTTGTAGATGCAAATATTCCTTCAAGTTCAATTTCTACATCTACATCTAGTACTTTGGAGGATAACGATGGTGTTGAAGATTATTTAATTTGGTCTACACTAGAAGAGTATCAACAAACCAGTAGCAAGAATATTGATAAATTCCAATTCTACTTGCAAAAGTCACCACAACCCCTCACAAAGGAATTTCTACCGCTGGATTGGTGGAGGAGCAACTCAAATCAATTTCCTATTCTTTCGGCCATGGCTCGAGACGTGCTAAATGTGTCGATTTTAACAGTTGTATCAGAGAGTGCATTTAGCCCAGCAAGGCAGCAGCCCCGTCATTCATTGGGTACCAATACTTTGGAAGTTCTAGTGTGCTTCAGAGATTGGATAAGACCAGAACGGCGAAATCAAGGGCGTAAAGAGGTAGATGAAACAGAGGATCAAGAAATTAGAGATATAATGGTTTATGGTTTCGATTCAAGCAATGCCGGAAACCAAGAACCTCATATTGACATGGATGAACTTATAAAAATGATGCAAAGCATGTGATGTACTCTTTCTTATTTTTTATAATTGTTGTAAACTTTTAATTTGCAAGTTCAAAAATAAAAAAATCAAAATAGAACTTGCAAATTAATTTAAAGTATTATTTATTATTCAATATGAAATGAAAGCCTTCGGAATTTGATCCTTACATATTGGTCTTGTTAAATAATTTTTTGTAGCCACTTACTTTTAATTTTAAAATTCAAAATTCAAATTTAAAACTTTAAAGTTTAAAAGTTCAATTTTATGCCCTAAAATACTTATTTCCTTAATTAAAAGTTTACAAATACTTGAGTATCAATTACACTGAATAAGAAAAATAGAATACACTAAAAAAAAACCGGACGGGCCCGATTTAACCTGGAAATTCCCAATCTGCTAGTATCCCGGTAAGCCAACCCACTACCCAACCCTCCCCACTAGCCGGACGAGCTATTTTTTTCGTGTCCAGCCCGTTCGGTAAACATGTATACTCCAAATTCCAAATAGAGACATCTTCGTTGCTATCAAAGAAATCCCATTGCCCACGGCAGAGTAATCCACCTTGACGACATGGAGGCCCTAAATTGTAAGGTAAATGATCTATTTATTTTTTAAGGATGGTCAAATTTCCTCTCTTTACTCCCTCCCAAAGTCTATGAACCTCTAGGGAGGATACTCTATGCCAATCTTCGTTCTAGCAAACCTGATAAGTTAGAATCCCTAGTTTTAGGGAAATGCATTGTCCTTGATTGTGCCATGTTTGACTCAATTTTTTAGTGTAAGTGCTATGGTTTTACCATGCTTTTCAAAAATACATGGGCTGAAGATTTTGAAATTTCTTTTGATCAAGAAAAGAGTTGTATAGCTGAGTGTCCTTCTGATTTCCTCTCTAACCAGTTAGGTCCCAGTGATGTTAGTTTCGAAATCCGAGTTCTAGCCTACATTGTTGCAACTACTCTTCTTTCTAGCACTGGCTCATTTTCCACCTTCTCTTAACGAGACACATTTCTTGTCTATTGTCTAGTGACCAAGCTTAAGGTAAAATTGTCCTCATGGGTCATAAATTTTATGGTTCAAAGTGTTGATGACCCCACCAATCTACTTTCTAGTTTGGTTATCACCCATCTCTTGGAAGCCCACAACATCTCTATCTCAGAATACCCTTTTGTCTCTGTTTCCAAATCTTACAACTCTAGAGCCTTTGACGGTATGGGGTATTTGTTTGTTAAGGGTTTTTGGGTGAAGAAACAGGAGGGATAAGTCAAGAATATTTAGCCTGATTCAAAGGTCAAAGCCTCTGGTTCCCATCATAGTGTAAGTGATCCTCATCGTGTAGAAAATTTAACTACTATTGATAACAAAATGACCATAATCAAGGACCTTCTTGATGCAACTCAATCAATTGTTGGGGACATTCATGCCATCTCCCAAGAGACAGGGTCCGATGTTTCGAAGAGAAGGGTCAAAATTCTCAAGCTAGTAGAAAACGCAGCCAAAGCTTTCAAGGAAGTACATGACATGATTGATGGGGTGATAGTTTCAGCAAATGCCAACTTTGATCGTCTGAATGAGGCGATTTGCAACACTCTCACTTATCTCTTGCGTCGTTAGTTATGGATGTTTTAGATTAGTTTTGGTTGTTTTGAGCTGGATAACTAGTCATTAGATGTTTTCTTTATTTTTGCTAAACTCCGTATACTTATAATTACATATATTTGCCTAAATTGCTTGTATCTGTTTATTTTACTCTGTACGTATGGATATTCCCTATTTGTTGATGCCAAAAGGGGGAGTAAAGGTTAGTTGTATAGTGTAGGTCAAATAGCAACACCTGTTGAGAGGGAGTCGATTGTAGCATATAAGGTTACAAGCACAACACAAATATCGACACCTTTTGAGGGGGGGTCGACTATCACATCATGGAAGTCAACTTAGAAGTCGACTACATCAAAGCAAGCACCAACAGTAACATGGAAGTAAATTGCTTTTATATATTATTTTATCATCATCAAAAAGGGAGGGGGGCTTGTTAAATATAATTAGTTTCATTGATGAAAAATAACATACTACTATTGGTGAAGGTTCACAAGGTATAAAACAAAGGAATCAATAAGCCTTATCATTCAAGTATGGAAGAAGTAAAAGAGTTAAGAAAAAGATCTGTCAATGAGAGCAAATAAGGAAGGAGAATGATGGAAAATCCAGAAGAGTAAAAGTATCCATGGTTAGAGATGAAAAAGGAAGAAGTAGTGGAAATCCGAAAGAAGAATCAATCAATTATTTGATAGCAGATTGATGGAGGTTATTATAGGAGTGTCCCAAATTAAAAGAAAACGAGATTGCGAACCTCTGCACTGGAGATCGTCAAAGCCCGGAATTAAGAGATCCAATGTTGATTACTCAAGTAACGGAAAGATCTGCCTAGCAGAAGAGAAGTCTATCAAGGCCACAAGTCAAGGAAGATCAACGGAAACTTCACCTTATTCCTAGAAAGAATCAGTTTATGATTCCTTTCAAGGATAAATTCCCTTGGATTGGTAATCTCTCAAGATCCAAGTCAATCAAGAGTGAAGAAGGCCCCACGAAGTATATATACATATGTACCAGGCTTGGAGCATATATACTTTGAACGAACCATTATCACTCTTTTTGTCCTATTCCAAACAACCATTGTAGTTCTCTTTAGATCTGCTGTATAATTAGTGAGAGAAGAAAAGGAGATAAATATTGGTGAGTCATTGTATCAAGAAGAAAGAAGTGACATAATGACTAAGTTGTTGGTGTAAAGCTACATCAACTATATTGTAATTGAGAAACTTCAAATAATGAAAGAGAGCACCCTTGCACCCCAAGGGAACTAGACGTAGGATTCACATTGAATCCGAACCAGTATAAATATCCTGGTGTCTTTAATTCCTGCACTTTATTTCTGCTTTACTTTTATTTTGCTCTTATCTCTAGTCAACTAATTGGTAAATTAGTCAACTACTTAGAATACAAAGAAGAAAAATCGTGAATTCACCCCTCTTGTACTTTCATTTCCGACAAAAATGAAGTGGTTAGAATATAGATGACCGCAAAAAAAATTCGACCAAAACGGTCGAAAATTTGGGACCAAAACAGTCCCAAAGAGGAAAAAACTAGGAGACTGGCTAAATTTGACTTTTGCAACCGAAGCGGTCGGTAATTTTGCGACCGAATCTGTTGCACATTTAAAATAAATTATTAATAATTTCTTGACAGTTCTGACCGTTTTTATCGGTAATTTTAATATTTAATGGAAATTAAATTCATAATTTCAGACCAAATCGGTCGGAAAAATTAAAATTAAATTTAAAAATAATTAATTTTTCCGACCACTTCAATCATAAATCTGGGAATTCCCAGTTAAGTTTTTATTCCAAAGTAGTGAGAAATCAGTCGGAAAATCTGGATTTTTAAAACAAAATTCTGCTGCATTTTAAGCTACACCACCTGCAATTCAAAACCAATCATTCAACCAACCTAATCATTCAAATATTAAACCAATCATTCAACCAACCAACAAAACATCAAATATTAAACTACTAAACTATACAACGTACACTTTCAAACAAATGTAAACACATCTATTAAAATACATTAAAGTATAAAAACTTCAACCAAATGATATTCAAGTCTAAAACACATAATCCAAGTGTAAAACCAACCAAGACAAAACCAATAAAGTCTAAACTCATATTACATTCAAACTTAGTACTACCGATCATCATCGGTTTCAATCTCCTCATTGTTAGATTCTTCCATTGAACTCTATTTTCCATGGTTTGCCATAAATGTTTGTATCATATTTATTGTTTCTTGAGCATTATTCCATTGTTGAGACAATTCATCTATTTGCGTTCGCATTTTCTCAATTTCTTCGGGTGAAGCAGAAACACCACTAAATAATGCGGTTGGACAGTTGGACGACGGTTGCGCTCCAAGTCCGTAGACTCTATCTTTATTTATTTGTATGAGAAATAAAAAAAAAAAAATTAAATGAGCAAGAGAATAAACATACAAATTATGCAAAATAGTATTAAAACGGAGTCATATATAAAAAATAACTAAATATTTTATACTTTTATTTATTTCACCGGTTGGCTGTGTCCATATCGAAGTCATATCTTCGGGCGTCGGTTGATCGGACTGAGTTTGTTGCCACTCCTCCATTCTTCTGTGATACCCTTCCTGAAATGTTGTCGACAAACATTATATAAACATATTAATCTTACCCAAGAATAAAAGGTAGTATTTTTAGAATCTTACATATGTCTCTGATGCACGCGGTTCGACCCATGCTTCTCTTGTACCATTCTCCTCCTACTCCTCCTGCTTTTGTTTCTTCTTCTTCTTCTTCTTCTTCTTCTTCTTTTTCTTCTTCTTCTTATGTGTCTCCTCAAAGACAGTAGCATGAGACACATCCCCCCATATGCCCTTTCCTTTCAAAATCCAAAATATAAGTTTATTACTTGAATCTCATATAAGTAAAGCTAAGTAAACTTTTATAAATAACTTACCAATCTCAATCAATGGGACACAAAACTGATTGAATCTCAGATGTGCAACGAGCCACCCTTACTAGAGGCTATAATTACCTTCGCCTTTTTCACTCCTCTGCTTCCATTCTTTGGTATTCCACTTCGCCAAAAGTTGATTCCAGATATCTTAACGCAACCACAAAGGCATGTTCCCACATTTTCAAGCAACAAAGTGAGTATCTTTAATCATTTTCCAAGGTCTCTTCTCGAAATTTTCAATCACCAGATTTTCATGCTTAGGCTGCCATACACACTTAGGCTGCCATTAAAATAAATGTTAGACGAACACAATAAATATTATATAAATTATATTTATTCGTATCCTAAATTAAAACCACATATTTAATCTGATTTGGTATGGAATCTCTCTCTCAGAATTCCACGGCTCATGGAAGAATGGCTTCATAGCTTCCACAATCATATATGTGGCCCGAAAGAATGACAAAAACCTGCATTATATGTAAAATAAACATTCATTAAATATATAAATTCATCCCGCAACCCCGTACGATTAAGATTATTCCTATTATACAACCATCTATGATGCCCGAATTCCATCTACACAAACAAAAAAACTTGGAAATTTATAAGATATATAAAATTATTTAAAGTAATTAATAGGTTACGCAAATTCGAAGGTTCCCTTTTTAAATTTACTTATTATTTTCCACTTTAAGTAATATATTATATCTAAATTACAATTCTCTAACACAAAGAGAAAATTAGAATTGAGATATTTAAAATAATTTAGTTTATTTAAACTAATTAAATAAGTTATCTTCTTTCAAAGGTTCCTTTTTAAAATATATTTATCATTGTCCCAAAGCACTTTAATTAATACGTTATATTCTTCTAAAATAAAATCATCTAACACTCGAACTCTCACATTAATCCCTATTCTAAAATGTAAGTCTTTGACTATACCAATTAAATTTGAATAACTTGTTATATATTCATAAAGTCCGTGTACACATCGCTAACGTTTTTAAAGAAATGAAAACAAAAAGACTAAAGTGTGGCGCTTCTAGGCTTAGTATAAGATGCATTTGAATTTCTATTGACTTAAGCTACCAATATATTATTTTTACTCCTTTACAAGCTAGCTTTTTGCATTTACAAGTACTGATGAATTTTAAGAAAGATTGTCATTTGTCACTTTGTTCTTATACAATTAAGGCAATCACGATTATTTTCAAACATGTCAAGAAGTAATTAAGTTTGACAACAAAATTGAGCCATTCAATTAACATATGTGAATACCTTATAATAAAGAATTAAAATGGTCATCTAATCAAAAAGTAGACATGAAAAATTACTTATATACATTTGGTTTAACCAAAACAATAAGTGCATTCATCATCTACACTTGTAGTATGCGTCAAATCAAATTAAACAAGAAAAAAAAAATAACTAATGCAAAATCGTAAAATCAAGATTAAAATATTAACTCAAAATTCAATTTCAAGTTTAGAGAATTAACCTTGAATTTGCTAATCTTTTGCTTGTTCGATCCAAACCAAGCCGAAACTTGTCAAATGGAACTCAAATATCAACCACAAATCCTCACAATAACAATTAAAACAAACCATACAAAACAAATTTCCAAATTTACCCAAAAATATCAAATCAAATAATAAATTTCTAAACTTGCTAAAACTTCAAAGTAAAAAGAAGAAATCTTACAAATAAATTGCTTACCTAGCCGAAAAAACACCGGAGAAGAGAAAGTAATCGCGTCGAAGAAGGTGAAATCGCGACTGATTCACTGAAAAATTGAAAGAAAAAATCACTATGTAAAAAAAAGATGGACGGAGGGAGGAGAGAGGGAGAGAGAGACGTACCCGAGTGACCGGAAGAGGCACGAGGGATGGAGGGACGGGGGTTGCTGGGGTGGGTGAAGAAGAAAGAAAAGAGAAAGAGAAAAGAAGAGAAAGGAAGGAAGGGGTCGCGAGTATAGGGTTTTTAAAACAAATTTTGGATCGTTTTGATCGGAACATTAATAATTATTTTTAATACGTTTAAATCTTCTGACCGAATCGGTCACAAAGTAATTTTTTTTTAGTTTTTGCGATCGATTCGGTCGCAAATACGGTCAACGGTAAATTTTTTGACTTTTAAATAGAGGCGAATTCAATCGGAAATTTGGTTAGTGGATTTTAGCGCTAAGCTGTGCGACCACTATTGTCGGAAACATGGTCGAAGTTATTTAATAAAAATGTAACTATTTTTTTAAATTTTTTTGATTATTTCTGTCTGAAATTTCCGACAACTTTTTTCCGTCAGAAATTTTCGGTCGGAATTTAGTGTTTTTCTAGTAGGATCTTAAGTATTTTGCGATTGTCATTTTGGAAAGCTACATGTGATTTGCTTTTCAAACTATATTGATCGAGATAATTATTGGATCAAATATTTCAATCTTGTTTCTAATTTTGAGGTTCACGTGTATTCCATCAAGTTTTTTGAGCTTATTCAAACAAGATTGGACAAGTCCATATTATGTATCAAGAAATTTGAAAATAATCTTTATAAAGAATATGTTATTTACCTTCTCTAGCTTTTTATAATTTAATTGACAATCAGTAAAAGAAAAAAACATCGGATGATTGAGACTAGTTAGGAAGAAAAAAATTGTGAATTTAACTTTTTCAAAATCTAATCAACTTTTGGTTTATGATCTAGCTATTATAATTATTCGATCAATCTTTCATAGGTGAATTAATGCAACTTGTTGTAACTTGTAAGTACTAGGAGTACCATTTTCTTCTAAATTTTATTGTCATTAAAAAAAGATTACTTATCTAGATGAAAAATGGAATGCAATTTAGTGGAGTTTACTATATATAGAGGTTACTTTTTATATGCAATAATTTATAGTATGTATGAAGTAGGTTTTTGTCTCCATCTTATTCTAATTAATTAATCTTGCAAGCTACTGATAAATAATTTATCGCTTATATTTTAATTAAAGCATATATAAACTCAGCTTGTACACATAATCTGTTAATGTCTTAACCAGTCTAATGTCAAACACTCAAATACTTGCCTAGTTTTTTTTAATGTACCAAAAAAAATATTTTCCCAGCTTTGTCTACACATGAATTACATTAATAAATTTATGAATTATCGTTTAAGTTTGCCACATCATACAAATATTTTTTGACAGTAAAAAAGGAATGAGAATTCTATTAAATTAACGAAAAATGGCCAAGAATGCCCTTAACGTGTTAGAAATGGCTCAAAAATGTACTCATTCCACCTATGAGTTCAAATTTGCTCTTAATATTATTTTGTAGGCTTAAAAATGCCATTCTCTTAACGAAAAGATGACATGGCATTGATGAACATTTTAATTAAACATGTAGCATTTATTTAGTCAGGAAAAAAGTGATTTTGTTTTTACTAAAAATTGAAAAAAATAATTTTTTTTCAGTTTTAACAAAAAAGCTGCTTTAAAAAAAGCTGAATAATATTTTCTAAAATAATATTTTTATAAAAACTGAAAAAACAACTGATTTTTTTTCTTTCTAAAGCAATGTTTTTCTAAAAGCTGAAAAATAAGAGGAAATATTATTTCTTTTTACTAAAAACTGAAAAAAAACAAAAATAGTTTTTTCCAGTTTTTACCAAAAAAAAAGTTGAAAAATATTTTCTAAAACAATATTTTTGTAACCACTGAAAACAAATCTGAAAAGCAATTTTCTAAAGCAATATTTTTGTAAAAGCTGAAAAAGAAGAGGAAATATTTTTCAGTTTTTACAAAAATATTGCTTTAGAAAATTGCTTTTCAGTTTTTTTTTTTTTAATTTTTACAAAAATATTATTTTAGAAAATATTTTTCAGCTTTTTTTTAAAGCAGTTTGTTTGTAAAAACTGGAAAAAAATATTTTCATTTTTTCCCCCCAGTTTTTAGTAAAAAAATATTTCCTCTTCTTTTTCAGCTTTTACAAAATATTGCTTTAGAAAATTGCTTTTCAGTTTTGTCTTTTCTGTTTTTACAAAAATATTGTTTTAGAAAATATTTTAAATTAGTTTTTTTGTAAAAACTGAAAAAAAAATATTTTCGTTTTATTCAGTTTTTAGTAAAAAAAATTCATTTTTTTCTGGACTAAATAAATGGTATATGTTTAATTAAAATGTTGATCAATGCATGTTATCTTTCCGTTAAGAGAGGATCATTTTAAGCCTAAAAATAACATTAAGGATAAATTTGAACCCATATATAAAAGAAGAATATTTTTTAACAATTTCTAATAGGTTAGAGTCATTCTTGGTCCTTTACATTAAATTAAACTAACCACTTCTTTAAATGCAATTAGTGATTGTATGTCTCGAAATATGTGAGTAGTCGAGAGAAACTTCCATAAAAAAGAAGTCGACAGAAATTTACTTACGTGAATTGCAATTATAAGGAAAAATTAATGTCTCTTTAGTAACAAACATTATGGGAAGAAGTATTTAACTACAGTAACAACTAATAAAAATATGAGTGAACAAACACTTCTTTTAAAGTAATTTTGCATTGTTTAATGTGAAATCACAGTGTAGTAAATTTTTGTCCCAAGGCATTGAGCCACTATCACACCGTCAAAGGTTGATTGGGTACAAGAAATTTTTATCAACTGTCGTCGGTTCCAACCACACAGATTACTATATCCTCTCTTCCGTCAATTTAGTGTTTTTCATACAAATTCTAAAAACACTCTCCTTTCTCTTTTCTCTTTCCTCTTTCCCCATACAGTTCACACTCTCCTCTGTCACTTTTTTCCTCCATTTTTCATACGCCCATTTCCTCCAAAATCCACACGCAGATCTGACCCTCGTCGAACCAGATCGGAGCCCTAGTTACACCGGCAATGGAGGAGGCACTGGAATTGGCACGTGCCAAGGACACGAAGGAGAGAATGGCGGGCGTAGAACGACTCCACCAACTTCTCGAAGCTTCTAGAAAGAGCCTCTCTTCTTCGGAAGTCACTTCTCTTGTGGATGTTTGCTTAGATCTTCTGAAAGACAACAACTTTAGGGTCTCTCAGGGTGCTTTACAATCGCTCGATTCCGCCGCTGTACTCTCCGGTGAACACTTGAAGCTTCACTTCAATGCACTTGTACCTGCCGTCGTTGAAAGATTAGGCGATTCGAAACAGCCCGTTAGAGATGCTGCTAGACGATTGTTGCTTACTTTGATGCAGGTAACTCTAGCATGAGAACGCACTTACTTACTCTTCATTTTACTGTAACTCTACTCTAATTGAAGTGAGTTTCTTTGCTAAATTTTATTTGGTACTCTACTTAATGTGAGCATATTCTTTTTTTTTTCTTTCGAATTTTCGGATAAATTGGATTGGTTAGAGATTTGTATTGCAGTACAGGGATAAAGTGAGAGATTTGGAGAATCTCTAGTTTAGGAGAACCCTTAAATCTTGCTTTATGCTGACGCGGAATGAATATAGAGGATTCATATAGCTAAACCCCGATTGTGGCGGAGTTGTATTGTTGGTTCAAACTCGAAATGCTGGTTGAATATTTCCTTTTTTTCCCCTTCTAATTTTCTTATTGTTTTGGGGGATAAGGATGGTTGGAAGGTGGTTGAACGATTGGAATCTTTGATCAGAACGAGTGAATAATAAAGAAATGATTTATATGACTCAATTGTTTGCTAGCGACGAATAATGAAGTTCAGTTGATTAGGGCATGTCTAGTATTTTCAGATTTTCTCCAAAATATGCGATATGCTTGTTATGTGTGCGTTGGTCCTACTGTATGCACATGCACACTTTCAGGGATGAAAAGAGTGATAATAGTGCAAGATTATAGTTTACCATTCTGTAACTGACAATTATGCAGAACATCAGTAATGATTAAGTTTTTTGGCATGTTTACTTTGACCAAACATATGATCAATCTAAAAAGTATCAGTAATACAAAACAACAAACTTATCGCATTTGTTGCTATTATGTAAAACTAATTTAGCCTGGTATTTAAGTGGAGAAGAGTTGAGGCGTGGACCCATTATCCACTGAATATCAAACAGTGTGCCACTGGCTCTCGTGGATTTCTCAGTCATCAAAAAATTTGAAACTAATTCAGCGTGTGAAGATATATAATTTGGGTGCTCTTTTTTTTCCTCACAAGGCAGCACATTATTTTTGATTGTCACAGAGATGTAGATAAGACTCTTATCAAATTGAACACTTATTCTACAAGGGGATCTTTTGAGCAATAATTTTATTTACTCTCAGATGTGAATATTTTTTGTTAGAGCAGTTACAACCAGCATGAGATAATTTCACATGTCAAATATTAAAAAAATTACTCATTTCTGCTAGTTTGTTAGGGAAAAAAACTGGAAATCTATTTGGTTGATTAATGTATATGTTCTACAGGTTTCTTCACCAACTATCATTGTTGAGAGGGCAGGGTCTTATGCTTGGATGCACAAAAGCTTCAGAGTTCGAGAAGAATTTGCTCGAACTGTTACATCAGCAATTGGTCTTTTTTCAGCAACTGAGCTGCCCCTTCAACGGGCCATTCTTCCTCCTGTATGTTAATCAGCAGGAATGCCGATGAAGCTTTTTTGTATGTTGTCATAGGACATTAGTAACCTTTTCTGGATCCAATTATGTAAACATCCTTCTTCTTGCTGCTATTGTCAGATTCTGCAAATGTTGAGTGATCCTAATCCTGGTGTTAGAGATGCAGCCATATCATGTATTGAGGTTAGCAAAACTGTTATCTCATCTCAATTTCATGTAATTGCGTCTATCTGTAGACTGAAGAATTTTCTCTTTTCTCTAGATGGAAAGGAGAGAATTTTTACTTCCATTTGAATTGTTAGAGTTGTATTGATTAGTGTATTAGTGATTTTGCTGATGGCTTGTTCCGTCGAATCTTGACAGTCTGTGTTAATTGGAGTGATATGGTAAGTTGCTAACTGTTTGAAAAAGACAAAAACTGTATTTGTAAGGCCAATAGCAAGATTTGAGATAGGGAGAGAAGAAAAAAAGAACCAACAAACACAACAAGATTTATTTTGTTTTTTTTTGGGGGGGGGGGCAGAGGCTTTAAGAGATTTTAATCCATAAGAAACAACATAAGTAATTTGTTAAGGCTTGATATTGCCTACTTGAATATGCCTTGAGTTAACATGCAAAAGAGGCCAATATACTACATATAGTTTTACGGTTGCTTCGGTATAGAGATATAAGAGTTTTGGTTAGGCCATTATGTTGGGTTTGGATGGGAAAAGAATAGTACTAGTTTACATTTTTTCTGAAAATAACAACAATAACAACAACAACATACCAAGTGAAATCCCTAAGTGGGGTTTGGGAGGGTAGTGTGTACGCAGACCTTACCCTTACCTTAAGCAGGTAGAGAGGTTGTTTTCGATAGACTCTCAACTCAAGGCAAACACAATCACAACAATTTAGAGAAAGAAATACAATATTGAAAAAGTCAATGGAAAAGAAGCAATAACAACATCAACGTAATCACAAAACCGAAGCAGAAGCAACATCAGGTAGTAATTGAGATCTAAGAATAAGGAAATACTAGAATAATACTACAACTACTAGTATGGAAAGAAAACACGCTCGACTACCTCCTAATCTTCTACCATAATTCTCGATCTCTACACCCTCCTATCAAAGGTCATGTCCACAGTATGCTGAAGATGTGCAATGTCCTGCCTAATTATCTCTCACCACTATTTCTTTGGCCTACCTCTACCTCTACTTCTTCTTAGACTCACCATTGTCAATTTCGCACACCTTCTCACTGGGCCATAGTGGCCGAGTGGTCAAAAGCGGCAGACTGTAAATCTGTTGAAGTTTTTCTACGTACTACTAGTATGGAAAGAAAACATGCTCGACTACCTCCTAATCTTCTACCATAATTCTTGATCTCTACACCCTCCTATCAAAGGTCATGTCCACAGTATGCTGAAGATGTGCAATGTTCTGCCTAATTATCTCTCACCACTATTTCTTTGGCCTACCTCTACCTCTACCTCTACTTCTTCTTAGACTCACCATTGTCAATTTCGCACACCTCCTCACTGGGCCATAGTGGCCGAGTGGTCAAAAGCGGCAGATTGTAAATCTGTTGAAGTTTTTCTACGTAGGTTCGAATCCTGCCTCTCCCACTTGTTTGTTGTAGACTTCAGAGAACAGAAAAGAGATATTCGTCAGCGTAGGTTCGTAGGAAGGCCAACCGAGCGAAGCTCGAGGTATTGTATATACATGTCCCTAAGTTCATCAAGCATGTTCAACTATTAATCAAGGAGATACCTCCCTGACCCTATTCAGTTGCCAAAGCCAAACTATCTCAGCCTCGCTTGTCGAATCTTGTCCACCACGGAGGCTACTCCTACCTTGTCCCGAATATCTTCATTTCTAACCATATCTCTCCTAGTATACTCACACATCCATCCTTATTTCTGCAAATCAAATGTAAATTTCAGTTTTAGAGTCACATAGTGAAGGAGGCTTAACTCTATGTATGATTTGGAAATACAAAACTACTTGCTGAAGCAAAGTTGAGTATGAAGGATAAGATAGGCATTTGAATAGTCTTATATCATTTGGTTGTGATTTAATCGAGGAGCCATGGTTGAAGCCTTTGGGGAACTTTTGTACTTGTGAAGAGAAATTTATTGCACCTTTTACTTACTCCACCCGATGAGAGGATGATTGCAAGATAGTCCTATAGCAACATCACCACCTCAAACTGTACGATTGGGGATTCTCGAGTCACCAAGGGGGCAAAGTGGCAAAAGCCACCTATGTTGCTTGAATTCGAGTGTGTTTATCCGATCGGGGTGCGGATCTAGAGATTGGATCCTTCATAATCTAAAATTTAAGATTCGGGGATATGGATCTAGGTACGGATACAGGTGCAAGGATTTGATTAAAATTAATTCAAAATTCTAAAAATAGATCTAATAAATATCCAAAGTTATGAGAGATATTCTGTGAAAAATTTATAGGTAATGGAGTGCAACCAATAATTCAATCTTTCATTTAGAGTCTCAAGTTGTAGGCATTAGCAGACAGCAACTAAAATTCAATCTTTCATTTTTTCGTCATATTTGTCCATGGATTGTCGTCAAAGTATCCAATTTCGATTAACCACATCCAGTGCGAATCTCACGCCCTTACCAGTGTCGTGTCGACACGGGCGTGGTGCCTAAAATGAAGAATCCGCGCAATATAGTAAGCCACTAATGGCCTCCTGGCTAGCGGAGGTTTGAGGGATGGAGGCTTACCATCCCCCCTCCCCCCAACACACACACACACACACAAAAAAGCCTGTACTTTGTTCATACTCTTTACTGAATTAACTTTGCTCACTTATCCCGGGGGGGGGGATGCTCCTACACCTTATCTATTTTACTGAGATTTCTAGATATTCATTGCCTCAATTGGTATGGGTTTTACCGTTCAGCAATCAACTTCAATTTGGAAAAGTGACTGTTTTAGTTTCACTCTCAAAGTCATAGCATGTCTCTGACTGTAAGGTTCTATGGCTTTTCTTCTCCCTTTCAGGGATTAACTGGTAACATGGAGATGCTCCAGTTTCACGTAGTCTTTGCTTTTATTCTTTTACAAGCTTGAGGGGTCTTGGTTTTGGCTTGTTATCAATGAATTCGCCTGAGATTGACCGATTTAATTGATCAAACATTTAGAAATTATCTATAATTAATAAGCGAAGGCTCAAGATTGTCTGAACTAGCCCAAGGATCAATTCTAGTTGAAAGCAAGATCACAGGACACAGTGTTTTATTAAAAATACACATTCAATCTGAAAAAATATGAAACTCTAATTCTCAATGGAAAAGTGAGTAGATTCTTGAATCTAATTTGCCTTTTCTGAACCGTGTAACCAAGATGATCAGCTTGATTCATGTGCCTAGTTACTAGCTATGTAGGTTTCGGATTTAAAACCATTATATGCTGCGTGGAAGTGATTGGCTGTTACTAGTTGGATTTGTAATCATTTCTCTGTAGTTGGTTAAAGTTGCAGCAGAAGGTAAGCTGTTGATGAATGTTTGGAAATATTTGGTCTCTGTATGATTCTGCTGCTTGTTAATATTGGTGTATCATTACTGAATTCTTACTTTATATTATTGTATGATATTGTTGTTTTACTTCTTTTCTCTAACAAATATCTAGTTCCATGATTAAGATTTATGTCTTTAACAGTCGTCCCTCACTCCATGTTTTATCTTCTTTGCAGGAGATGTATTCACAGGCTGGACCTCAGTTCCGTGATGAGCTTCAGCGCCATCATCTTCCTACAATGATGGTATATTACATAACTTGAGACGTTTTCATTCTAGCAAATAACTTTCTATCATATGTAGATTTTATTTCGCTTGGTCACTAAAAGCAAAAATTCTTCTCAATCTGTCATGACTTGATAACTGGCTGCAGCTAAAAGATATTAATGCCAGACTAGAGAAGATTGAGCCCAAAATTCGATTAGCAGATGGAATTCCAAAAAACTATTCAGCTGCTGAGGTGAGACCCACTAGTCTTAATCCCAAGAAAAGCAGCCCGAAGGCTAAAAGTTCAACAAGAGAGGTATCTCTTTTTGGAGGTTAGTAATATGTTTTGGAAACTTCTATTTTATGGTAAGCTTTTGTGGGCATCCTATTGTCATGTTGTTCGGTATAGAAGTTATCAAGGAAGGTTTTGCTGGTTAACTTACATATTGTAGGTTGGGAATATGGACATAGAAAAATCATTCGCTAGTGGTGATCAGGATGATTTTCTGGGTAAAACAACTACTATGAGCTAAAGGGTAGTTTGAACAAAGAAAGGGAATGAAAAGGGAAGATTTTTTGCTGTCATGTAATGCATAATAACAGTCTATGGTTGTATACTTGATCAAATGTTTTACTTTGGTCTACTTTTGTATAGGGGATGGTGATATTGCAGAAAAACCTGTCGAACCAATTAAAGTGTACTCAGAGAAGGAGCTGGTAAGGGAATTTGAGAAGATTGCTTCTACCCTTGTGCCAGAAAAGGATTGGTCTGTCCGTATCGCTGCTATGCAAAGAATTGAAGCTCTTGCTATTGGAGGTATGTTTTCTATTATGACACTTGCGGTATAAGAACGTCCCTTTCTTTTATTGAAATTATATACAGAGCTCAACGCCGCCTCCTCCCTCCCCCACTGAAAGGAAAGAAAAAAGAAAAGAGAACTGTACGAATAAGAGAAAATAGATTATTTATGTTCAAACAATTTCTTTCCTTTTATTCCTTGACCAGCTTGTATTGCGGCTCATCTTCTCTTTCATCGTATCAGGTGCAATTGATTTTCCTTGTTTCCGTGGACTTCTAAAGCAACTTGTTGTCCCTTTGAGCACACAGTTATCTGATCGGAGATCCACCATTGTCAAACAGGTCTGTTACCATAGTCAATAACAGTAGCAACTCTGCTGTCATATCTATTGCTAGTGTGCCTTTTGAAAACTTATTTTTTCCTCTAATTATACGTTTAGCTATTTCCTGCTTTGTTACCTGGGCTGTGTCTAATGGGTTATGAGCACCTGGTTATGGTCAATCAACACATAAAATCTACTACTCCCTCTGTTTCAATTTAGATGATGCAGTTTGACTTGGCACAAAGTTTAAGAAAAAAGAAGAAGACTTTTCAACATCTTTGTGGTCCTAAAAGCTTAGGGGCAAAATATTTGTGGGGCCATAATATTTGTGTGGCTATAAAAGCTTTTCATTAAGAGTAAAGTGGGTAAAATGAAAAGTTTAAAGTTAAATTGTTTCTAAATATAGAAATGTGTCATTCTTTTTGGAAGGGACTAATAAGGAAAGTGTGTCATTTAAATTAAAACTGAGGGTGTAGAAATTTGAATGTTTATATCACATATTTACATCGTAGTCCATCCAAAATAGCTTGCTAATGCTGTCTGCTCCACTTCTGCTGCAATTTCCGTCTAATAAAAGCCTTTTAGTAGTCAGACATGTGTCCCTTTCTTTTTCCAATGTGTTTATGCAAGCTAAGACTGCATCTTGACATTTGCAGTTATTTTTCTTTTGTTCTGGAGACATTTCTTTTGCATCAGTTATTAATTCTCAGGTTAAAGGGTATATCCCAACCTGAATGTATGCACCTAGAATCTTGCCTTTTTGTCAGATTTTATCAGTTAAGATGTCTCCTTGCGCTACTTGAACCTGGAGTATCAAAATACGTTTCCAGGCGGGTTATACTTCACCTAATCATTATTTTTCTGAAATTGATGAGAATAGTTGTTTAGTGTCTCATATGCATGTACTCCATAAACATGGAGAATTTTAAGTAGACTAAAGTGTTCTGGCGGAGAGGATTTATAGTGTCTTCTCCTTGTTTGTTGGTAGGCTTGCCATTTGTTAAGCTTCTTATCCCAAGAGCTTTTGGGAGATTTTGAGGCATGTGCCGAGATGTTCATTCCAGTGAGTAACTTTTTTGCTACTGTCCGCAAATTTATTCTTCTCTCATCTCATTTCGGGAAAAACTTATCTCATGCTATATGACATTGGTTGTTTCTGACTTCCTGATTTGAACTTCAGGTTCTTTTCAAGCTTGTTGTGATAACTGTTCTCGTAATTGCAGAATCTGCTGATACCTGCATAAAAACGGTAACGGGTTATGTGCCATTACAATCTTCTCTCTTTTGCTCCATGTTATATTGGTCAGTCATGTGCTGCTACTTTTATTTTCAGATGTTGCGCAACTGCAAAGTTGCTCGTGCACTTCCTCGAATAGCTGATTGTGCAAAGAATGATCGTAATGCAGTCCTTCGTGCAAGGTTTGGTTCTCCTTTGTAGTCAATTATCATGTTTATTCTGATTTAACTCTGGACAGTGCTGTTCCTGATTTGCAACACTTAACAGATGCTGTGAGTATGCACTTCTAATCCTGGAACATTGGCCCGATGCTTCTGAGATACAACGTTCAGCAGAACTCTATGAAGACCTTATAAAATGTTGTGTAACAGATGCAATGGGTGAGGTATGGATCTTGAATTCTACGTATCAGATGTATATGTGAATGTATACGATGCTTCTTGGCATAGAAATAGAGACACTCTTTTCCAATTTGTACTTGTATTCAATATCTCTTTTTCCCTTTCTTTTTGCAATGTCTTTACTCTCACTTGAAAGCTTAACAGGTACGATCAATTGCAAGAACTTTGTACAGAATGTTTGCAAGAACTTGGCCCGAACGTTCCAGGCGTTTGTTTATGTCCTTTGATCCTGTTATCCAAAGGGTACTTGCTTTTCTCTTATAGTTGCTCCCAGCATCTTTCCAACACAGATGATTGGCATTGCTTTAAATTGCTTTAAGATTTGACATGATGGGCTAAAGGGAAACACTTCTGCAGATCATAAATGAGGAAGATGGTGGAACTCACAGACGACATGCTTCACCTTCTGTTCGAGAGAGGAGTTCACACTTCTCACTTGCTCCTCAAACATCTGCTTCGCAAATTCCTGGTTATGGAACATCTGCAATAGTTGCTATGGATAGAACTTCCAGTTTGCCTTCAGGCACGTCCCTCTCCTCTGGGCTACTCCTGTCACAAACAAAACCTGTGGGTACTGGCACAGAACGTAGCTTGGAAAGTGTACTTCATGCCAGCAAACAGAAAGTTTCTGCTATAGAAAGCTTGCTCAAAGGTCTGGATATATCTGAGAGAAGTCGATCCTCTAGTTTGGATCTAGGTAATTGTTTCCTCTTCCATTATCGTTTCCCCATCTCAAAAGCTTGTGTGTAGTATTTTAGTGCGAAGGTGAAAGCCTTAGAGTTTATCACATGCAGCTTCTATGATTTAGCAAAAGGGATGCTGAAAAAACACTATAGCTATAATGTTTGAAAGTTTATGAACGGTTTAATTTTTCTTCTACTGCCCCTAGTGCAGGAGTTGACCCACCATCGTCCCGTGATCCACCATTTCCTCTTGCTGTTCCTGCGTCGAATAGTCTTGCTAATGCTTTGGTAGATGCACCATCTGGTTTCTCTAAAGGTAATAATCGCAATGGTGGATTGGGTTTGTCCGATATCATTACTCAGATCCAGGCCTCGAAGGATTCTGCTAAAGCATCCTATCGAAGTAGTGTGGTTCATGAATCCTTTTCAGCTAATTCGGCAAGAAGGGCTTCTGAAAAACTACAAGATAGAGGATTTGTTGAAGATCATGCTGAACTTAGGGAAGGTAGGCGGTTAATGAACTCGCATGTTCACAGACAATATGTAGAGTCACCATACAAAGATGCTAACTTTAGGGATTATCAGAATAATTACGTTCCAAACTTTCAACGTCCTCTATCAAGAAAGAACACAGCAGGAAGAATGTCTGCTAGCAAGAGGAGGAGCTTTGATGACAGTCAGCTCCCACTAGGAGAAATGTCAAGTTATGTGGATGGACCCGCTTCACTAAGTGATGCATTAAGTGAGGGTCTCAGTCCTAGTTCAGATTGGAATGCTAGGGTTGCTGCATTTAGCTATGTCAGGTCTTTGCTACAGCAGGGGCCTAGAGGTATTCCAGAAATCATTCAGAGCTTCGAGAAGGTTATGAAATTATTTTTCCAGCACCTTGATGATCCCCATCATAAAGTTGCACAGGCAGCTCTGTCAACCCTTGCAGATCTTATTCCAGCTTGCAGAAAACCATTTGAAAGTTACATGGAGAGGATTTTGCCCCATGTTTTCTCACGGCTAATTGATCCCAAGGAATCGGTGAGGCAGCCTTGCTCAACTACATTAGAAATTGTAAGCAAAACATATGGTATAGATTCCCTTTTGCCAGCTTTGCTCCGTTCATTGGATGAACAGCGTTCTCCGAAGGCCAAACTTGCTGTAATTGAGTTTTCAATTGGCTCTTTTAACAAGCATCCTTCGAATTCTGAAGGTGCTGGAAATAGTGGCATCCTCAAGTTATGGCTTGCTAAGTTGACACCACTAGTCTATGATAAAAACACCAAACTGAAAGAAGCAGCTATTTCATGTATTATATCAGTGTACACACACTTTGATGCAACAGGGGTTTTGAATTTTATTCTTAGCTTATCAGTTGAAGAACAAAATTCCTTGAGGCGGGCACTTAAACAGTATACCCCTCGTATAGAGGTGGATTTGATGAATTTTCTACAGAATAAGAAAGAAAGGCAACGTTCCAAGTATGATCCATCTGATGTTGTTGGAACATCTTCTGAAGAGGCATATATAGGAGCTTCAAAGAAAAGTCATCTATTTGGAAGGTATTCTGGTGGTTCAGTTGATAATGATGGTGCCAGAAAATGGAACTCTTTTCCAGACTCGACCTATATGACTAGCTCCATAGGTCACTCGTTGTCTGATGATACTCAAGACTTCTATCGTGGTGTTGAAACTGGTTCCAACTCCGATCTTCCTGTTTCAAAAGCTTTGGCCCTTACCGCTAATCAGAGTGACAGATTGTGGGATAATCCGCAGGAATGTAATGACGACAGCTTAAAGATGGAGCACACTTCCACTCCCCATCTGGAGGTTAATGGGTTAGTTGACTCGGAGCATCTAGGGGTAGCTTCGGGTGTTGGGGCTGATAAGGAATCTGATTTGGGACTTAATCACCTGAAACTTTCTGCTCTGAAGATAAACTCAACTCCAACAACTGGACCAAGCATTCCTCAAATTCTGCATACGGTGAGTTCTCTGTGGTCAATCTGTACCTGTCAAGTTACAGTTTATTGTCAAATTCTCAGAGATTCTCCTCGTCCTTGGCTAAAGAAACTATCAAGTCTTTTTTGCAAAAACTTGGGATGAAAACTATCAAAATCTTTATCGCGCTCTCTCTTCCACTTTTGCCAGATCTGTAATGGCAGTGATGAAAGTTGTGCTGCCAACAAGCATGGTGCACTTGAACAACTAGTTGAAGCTATTGCCAATGATCAATCTATATGGAATAAGGTATATTAGTCGCAGATTTATCTGTTTGGTTGTTGCTACTCCTTTATGTATACTTTAAATTCCTCATGCAACATTGCAAATCATATTTAGTTTAATTTCATTTTTTCATATTCAAAAACTAGGTAGAGCTCAGTTATTACGTATTTATTTTAAAAGTTCTACTGAATATCAGGATTCAATTCTACTAGTTTGAAAGATGGATTTTATTATGATGTCATCTTTCGTTCGGTGCAGTACTTCAATCAGATATTGACTGCTGTACTCGAGGTGCTAGATGATTCTGAGTCTTCAATAAGAGAACTTGCTCTATCTCTGATAGTCGAAATGCTGAAGAATCAGGTTTTTTACTGCTTATCAAATTTATTTTTATTCCACCCCTTTATCTATAGATAAGAGAGGTTGTGTGCGTCTTTTTAACCCTTTTCATTTACAATGTCGTTTTATTTTATCCATTTTCTGTTGTTTCTCAGAGAGATGCTATGGAGGATTCAGTTGAGGTTGTAATTGAAAAACTGCTCAACGCAACCAAGGATGTTGCCCCGAAAGTAAACTCTCACTTAGATGAAGTTATTATGCTGAAAATTTCCCTTCCCTCCTTTTCTAATGTGTTATATTGTCCAGGTTGCAAATGAAGCCGAGCATTGTTTAACTATGGTGTTGTCCTTGTATGACCCATTTAGATGCTTAAGTGTAAGTTCTTGTGTTTCATTTGAATTTGCTTAGCAAGATATCTGGATTTCTTCTTTTCATTTTTCGCTTGGATCTCATGGCCTTTTTGCTATTCCTATTTCTGATAAGTTACTGTTTTTGCAGGTTGTTGTTCCTTTGCTTGTCACCGAAGATGAGAAGACTCTTGTAACTTGTATTAACTGTTTGACAAAGGTAATTTGCTGATTGGATCTGACCCCTGAACTCGTAGAGTCTTGTGTCCGGTTTTCCGATGTGAAAAGAAGTAATTACTTTGCTAGTGTGTGTCAAACTTGGAGAAGCTAAGTTTTGATTGGTTAGTGATTTGAACTTATTTCCTTTTTCAGCTTGTGGGGAGGCTTTCCCAGGAAGAATTGATGTCTCAGCTACCCTCGTTCTTACCTGCCCTGTTTGATGCTTTTGGAAACCAGAGTGCAGATGTTCGCAAGGTGCCAATTTCTTTTCTATTTGTTCTCTTTCTTTTCTTTTTGAGCCTAAAAAGCTTTGTAGAATCACTAATAGAATTAAACTAGTAGTTATAGCTTCAATAGAATCAAGCAGGGTAATAGTTACAGCTTCAGCAGTATTTGCATCTCCTACTCATTTTCTTTTATATTGTGGAGATATCAGTTAGATAGCATGAGATTGACGAGCGTAATACGCACTATAAAAACAAGCTCGTGCTTCATTAAAGATAGTATAGAAAGTTATCATCTCCACCGGGATTGGACTAAACAACGTTCAAGTAATTTCTAGTTAAATGTCATTCAGGATGATTAACACTTCGATTGAGAATGATTATGAGCTATAATTAACTACTAAGAGTGAAACAATTAACAATTGATCACAGAGAACTAGAGATTAGCAAAATTGATTTGTTCTTAGTGCGAGAAATTAGGGTTATGACATGATAGATGCAAGATTGTTATCCTGGACTTGACACGGTTAAATTTCACTCTTAAGGTTCTATTGATTCTCACGAGTTCAACAAGTTATTATCCTATTATTTTGATTTAGGTTCTTCTTTTGATTAAACCTAAACCGTTCAAATAAGCTAATATGAAGTGCGGTGAAACTTGCAAGAATCTATTGGTAAGAATGGTCTAAGAGAAACTTTTCGCAAATATTTCTCAATCTTAATTCAAAAGGTAGATCGCAAAGCTCTTTCGATTACTTTAAAGAAGTACCAAAATAAATTAAGGCACGCATTGCAACAATTTTCAATATTATGCTCCTCTTCCGATTAAACACGATAATGAATAAAATCACAACTAGAGTTAAAACTCCTCCAACAAATTCGAGCAATCAGACAATAATCAAATCCATAGATAACAATCAAAGTCACCAAATCATGTCAAACCCTAAGGTAAACGACTCCATAATCATAGAGGACGCCATCACAAATGGAGTCAAAGAGTAGGAAAACATCAATCCAACATTGCAATCCAAACTCTCGTATTGAATTGGTGAAAAAATGATGAAATCTTGTGTCTTGAAGCCTCCAATGCTCTCCAAAAGCTCCGTAGGTCAAAAGTCCTCTAAAAATCGTGTTTTTAGTGTATTTATACCATGTAGCAACTGGCCTGGAGAAAACTACCCCCTCTGAGCCGAAGTAGGAAAAGTTGGGTGGAAAATTGCACAGGCGCGCCGCGCCATGCGCCGCGCTAGTGCACTTTTTCAGAGAGTTGATTTTTTGTCAGAAATCCGCTTCTACACTGCTGCGCCGCGCCATTCGATGCCCCATGGTAGTGCAATTTCTTAGAGTTCCGGTTTATCACTTTTTAACATCCTGGATTGGTCCTCGATCCCTGTATGCTTCCGGTTTAATTCCTTGGGCTTCTATTCAGAGTTCAAAGCTCCAAATCATCTATTTTAGCTCTAAAATCACTTCCTAACGCGGAATCACCTCTTACAAAGCACAATACACATAATAAGAACAAATCATCGTCATTTATGCTCAACCACGAATAAAGTGCAGTAATTAGAGTCAAAATATAGCTAAAACACGGGTTCCTAGCCTACCATCAGTGTATGCTGTACCTGTTTGTTTGCAATTGGCATACGATGGCAGTTCTACAGGAAAGGTCCCCCCAGCAATTTTATTTGGCATTGGTCCTTATGCATATCTCTATCAGAATCAGGGACACCGGAATCGAGTAAACTAAAAGAGGATTGAAGGCAGTTGTATGCCATGCTTGAGAAATATGTGAAACACTCCTTAGAAAAGCACCTAATATCTTGTTTCAAAAATTCATTTTATGTAGAAGATCTAATATATTTTATGTAACAGATCGTTTCACGTGTCATTATTAGTACAATAACAACAACATACCCAGTGTGATCTCATAGAGGGTAGGGTGTACGCCGACCTTACCCCTACCTTGTGTGAGGTAGAGAGGCTGTTTCAATAGACCCTCGGCTCAAGAAAAGAAATTTCTAAACACGTCATTATTAATATGCAACAAAAAGTTCTGAATTGGGTGAATGTAAACCAGGAATGAAGTCAGTTGTTACCATAGTTGAGGATAATAAAATCTCCTTAAAAACTGTCTTGGAGATTCATTTTGATAATTATCTAACAAAGACTTTTATGTCTTAGTAGCAGTCTACAATGAAAAATTCTTAGTCTTGTTCCTTAGCCATATATTGCAGTTATATTTCGGTATTAATAGTTGTTCCTTTGTTAAACGCTATTGAGCCCCTGCCCTCACTTCATTGTCTTTTCCTGACACCTGTTTATGGACTCGATATATGGTCATTCGATAAAACTTACCTTATCCCAGAAAGAAAGTTTAAAAAGAAAGAAGATCATGCAATAAGCTTATGGCTGATACAAAAACCTTAGTAATACAAGCTTTATGGCTGTGGTTTAACCAAATTCGATTGCCTATAATCAAACGGCGTTATGGCTCATATACTGTTGAAGAATGAAGAGATGAATATAGTTCACATTCTGTACATATCTGTAGTTTTATCACTTAAGCTGTTTTTTGATTGCGTAATTTTTTTGGCTGGCAGACTGTTGTGTTCTGTTTGGTCGACATATACATCATGCTCGGCAAAGCATTTTTGCCATACTTGGAAGGGCTGAACAGCACGCAGTTAAGATTGGTGACTATTTATGCTAATCGAATATCACAGGCCAGAACAGGTACTCCTATAGATGCTAACCGCAGTTAGCTGTTGCCAGCTTTTTGGAATTTCCTTGTTGGTTCCTGAGGAGTTTTATCTTATCATTCAATCTTTGATGTGTCCTGTATATCGTGTGAATGTGCATTTTGAAGGCGGGTAAAGTTTTATTCTTTTATTTAACTGTGTGTTCATCTTTTTTCCTCCCATATATTGGTTGGGAGTTGGAGAGTGCGTGTTGGGAACAAGAGTGATGTTGTAAACAGTAAATGTTGTGCTTATAATGAAATTTACAGTTGATTGAATACTGCTTTAGAAACTGGGACGAGATAGCTTATGGCTCTTTTGATCATCATTCGGTCCCCACGCTAGGCCCCAGCTGCTGCGGCTTCATTTTCTTTCCTTCTTGAGTTGCTCCACAAAAACATCGGAAAATCTACTCTCAAACTTATTTGCATTGTGTTAATTATTGTGTTCACATGAATTATGAAGCACCCCTGGTTAAAGAAAAATAATAATAAAGAGAATATGAAGAAAACTAGTTTACTTCTTTTCTTGTTTCCTTCCTGCTTTGTTAGAGTACAAGATAAAATACTGTGAATGAGAATGACAATTTAGATACTTAGTAATTCATAAAAGTAATTCTTGCTCCACAAGCAAAGCGCAGAAAGCTTTATCTTTTGCCATCTTTCGTTTAAATGTGGATCAAATAAGGATCTAAGCTGTGTGTATGTTAGCTAAATTCCACTCATCTCTTCCGTTTGCGTTTATCTGCAAAGTTGGACAGAATAACGTTGCCTTTAATCGTTTGTGATTGGAATATTCCGATAGGTCGACAGTATTATGTACCCAGTTAGACCAACCCATATCTGGTTGGACTTTTTTTTTATACTGGGAAAGTATCAAATGCCCAAGGGGTAAACTGATTAGAATCAAAAGGAAAGGGATGGAGAGGGGAAAAGAGATAACAATGTGTATTATTAATTCTGAACTCATTTGCATCCCTCTTCCTTTTTCATTCTTTTCACCTCCTTCAAACGAGTCAACTCGTTGCCTTGTTATTTCTTCTATATCCGAAGTGAACACAAATCACTGTTCTAGCAGCAGTCGCAAGAACTAAGTAGCATAGTTATAATAGCTCTGCTTTTGACTTGTCTCTTGCATCTTCAGTTTCACAGTCCTCAAAAATGCTTGGTTTTGGTTGGCTTAGATATGCATCTTCCTGTTGGCTTCAGATGGTCATGAACTGGGAGAGGGGCATCTGCAATAAGAATTTCTGTTTTTAATCTTCCAGCTAATATGATGTACATAAAGTCAACATTTTTTGCAATCTCATTTCATACCTGGAGACATTATCCATCTTGGCTAATGATTTTGAGCGTTTCCTCTTTGTTTTAGGTCCAGAAGGCTCACTGTTATGACAATGAACTCTTGCTCACTTTAGAAAGATAAATAGAGGGTGATATTGGTAAACAGAATACAGAATTCCAAGCATTAGTACACTAATATTTAGCTCTTCTTTGCGAGTTAAATTCAACATATATCAGGAAGGAAAAAGGAAAGCCGATTTTGGATTTCTTCTCTAAAGAATTGCAACTCCTTCTGGCCAATCACCCGAGTATTGCCTGTAAATTCGAAAAACCATATCTTAATTCAGACGTTTCAATATAGTTCTTTCATTATATTGTCAATAATAATAATAATAATGTCAATTTGACAACTTTCCGGAGTTAAATTAGACAAAATTAATTCATTATGTCAAATCAAATTTAGATAGTCAAAAACTACATAAAATATATAAATTGCAAGTTACTTTATATTAAAAAGACAGAAAGAATACATTTTAAAGATTCATAAAGATCAAACTTTCTGGAAATAGAACGTACCAAACCAACCGCGATCTGGTTGTATCCGCGTTGAGCGAAGCTTCTTTGAATGTAAATCGTGCTTTACGATTTTACCCTTACTATTAATGTTTATTGGAAAAAGCAACCCAAAGATTTGGGACCAAAAACGGTTAGCGGTGACCATTAATTAAGTTTCTTCGGCTTGAGTTGGCTTGAAAGCACGGAATATATTTGCACCATCACCGTCTATGCTTCGGCCTACTATTATACATCTTGAGCTGCCAATGGCAGCACTACAGTCATTTTTCTTCTTCCCCATCTGTGATATCTGAAAATAAAAATGAGGCTTTTGGCAGTCTTCAAATATTGCTCCACAAAGAATGTGGAATTGAGGAACAAAGGGTGTTTGGCTAGGCTATATGAAATACACCAAGGATTTCCAAACTGAATATGAAACGCTGACGGATTCGATGTTGTTCTGAAAACTAGAAAAGTTTTACCACCTTGAACGTTACAAACCAATGAATGTAAGAGATGTATTGCACATAATTTTTAAGGCTTAACTATGGCTAAATGGCTTAGTTTAATTTTAGAATTTCTCTAAAATTAACCTAAGCTCTTCTAACTTTAGTTTATTTGTCTTTTCACATTTTAGACCTCCCAAATTTGTGATTTTTCTCGAGATACCTTAGTCTTTGGATTTAAAAAAAGAGAGAAGGAATTTCAGAGTTTGGAGAAATAAAGAACTAACCAGTAGTATCAAATGAGAGGGGCATGACAAAAGACCAAAAGACGATAAATGGAGCTTTCAAACTGAGAGTAGTGAAACAAATCTTCTTACGAAAGTTCCTGGCATCCACAGGAAATGAAGAGTAATTTTGAATTTTGCCATAAGCGGGATATATTTTATTGCTGAAAGCAGGGATGTATCGGGTTGGTTTGGTATTTATCAAAACCAAATCATACCAAACCAAACCAACTATATCGGTTTGGATTGGTTCGATTTTGTCGGGTTTTTCGATTTTTTTGGGTTTTTTGTTACATGAATATTATTTCAATCTTACTTTGTTAAAGTTATAGATAAAGTTTTGATAAGTGAATATATAGATTTAGTAAAATTTGAAAAAATTGACAAACATATGATCTATTAAAATATTCTTATGGTAGAATTTTTTTAGTAACATATGATAGTTATTTTCTTAATCGTCTAACAATTATTTTTCGTTGATGTACACTTTCAAGATTAACCGAATTTAATAATTAAACATAAAAATCAATATGATACCTAAATAATGATATGCTCTATTTAATTTTAGATTATCGAAATACCATTTTAAATTCGAAAAAGATATACATATGAATATGGAAGAACAAAGAGATGATTAACACATTTCAATAACACTTGATAAGAAGTGATACGACCCATTATTTAAAGTATATGAAAACGAATGCACTTCATAGTTCTATTAAATATTACATCCCATGAGAGGATCCCAAATATTTCTAGACATTATTTAAAGAAAAATTTAATTACATAAAGTCTTAAAAGTATATAAAAAATATATATTCATATGTCTGTTTGATTTGAGTTTTTCTACTCAATACCGAACCAAATCAAACCAAACATAATCAAGTTTTTAATCGATTTGATTTTACTTTTCGGTTTGGTGCGGTTTTCCGGTTCGGTTTGATTTATCTGAAAGGAATAAAGCTAGTAGGTGATTCATGAGTAACATGAATTGATACCTACCCTTTTGATACTAGATTATTTAACTTTGAATGGATTGTGAAGCTTAAGTGAAGAAAAACATCTTATAGCGATAGTTATTTACTCGTAAAATGGTACAGTTGAATTTATAGCGTGATTTAGAGATAAGATGATGTTGGGCATATTTTTATATGTTTTAATGTTACTTTACCCATGTTTTAACCGCTTTTGGTGTTAAAAAAATGAACAACATGTGTTAATTATTGATTTTATGACTAATTAAGTTGTGTGTGATGATTTAGAATGTTTGGAGTGCAAAAATATGAAAAAAAGATGCTCCAGCTATAGGAGAAGAGGGTGGATGCTTTGCATCCAACCTTAGAAAAAAGGCTATTTGGAGCACCCTTAGTAGTGAAGTCTTAACAAGGCATCCACCTTAGCATCCGCACCTAGGTCAAGCAAGGTTGAGGGAATAGAGGGTGGACGCAAAGCATCCACCCCAGTATCCGATGCTGAGAAGTTCAAGCTGAGGCAGACGCGAAGCATCCAACTCAGCATCAATCCCTGAAGCTGATTCGGAAAAGGAAAAGGAAAATTTTGGCCCACGACTTTTGTACGCAATATATAAAGCAAAAACGCCTCTTTTAGGGCATCTAACGTACTTTTTGAAGGGGATTTGACCTAGGGAGAGCAAGAAGCCGTCGTGGAGGCCGAATTTCATCTTCTTTCGCCAAACTTAGTAATTTTTATATCTCTTTGTATGACTCGTTGCTCTAGTGCTTCTATCGACAATAGTGGGTTGCTCTAATGGTAAGCACCCTCCACTTCCAACCACGAGGTTGTTAGTTCGAGTCACTCCAAGAGCAAGGTGGGGAGTTCTTGGAGGGAGGGAGCCGATGGTCTATCGAAAACAGCCTCTCTACCCCAGGGTAAGGATAAGGTCTGCGTACAAACTACCCTCTCCAGACCCCACTAGTAGGATTGTACTGGATTGTTGTTGTTGTTGTTGTTTGTATGATTCGTTGTTTGGCTACCATGTCTATGTGGAGCTAAACTTCATGTTCTAAGGTTGTGGTTCTTTCATGAATATTATTATTCGAATATTGATTTTGATTTCTTAGTTTATCGTATCGGTTTGTTTATTCAATCCTGCGCTTAATTATTTGATTACTTGATCACCAATTAAATATTATCTACGAATCTAGAGTTGAACTCGAAAGTGAGAATTTTAAATTGCATATAGGATTGAGTAGAGCAAGTTCTTGAATCCGAATTTCGGAGAATATATTCACGGTTAGGATAGACATATACTTAATTATCTTGCTTGGTTGATGTACATGAATTATAAATGCATTCTTGTTAGTTCTAATTCCATAAACATATAGGCGTTAGGTTAGCTTGAATAGGCGAGTAAGAACTCGATAGATTTTTATGAGCAATATTAACACTGTCAACCAATAAACTAGATAAATTAGTTTGTCAATTCAATAAAAGAATACAATAGTAATATTAGATAGCCCATTACCCTGGATCGTTTTCAATACATTGGTAATATAAACATCTGCTCTTCTTTTGTTCAGAATTCGTTATTTATTTTCTATTTAGTTTAATTACTTTAGCATCACTACTTTTGGGTTTAATCCTTGTTTAGATAATTAGGATAGTCTGATCTACTTAATAATTGATAACAAGTCCTCGTGAGTTCGACACTCTATCTTATCACTTTATTACTTGACGACCACGTATACTTGCGTGTGCGTTTGGCCGCAATAAATTTTTGGCGTCGTTGCCGGGGACTTAAAAATGAGTTATTTTCTAAATTAGACTTTTACTTTTATCTTCACACTTTTTCTTTTTTTTTGTAAATATTTTTATTTTTATAACTATTTAATTTTTCTTTTAGTGTGTTTCTAGTACTCTCAGCATGACATCTGGGGATGAAATATATGGAGGTAAGGTTATTGAGGAAGACGCTTGGTTGACGGAAGACTTTTATGGCCCGTATTTTTGGGCTTGTCATGGCCTGCCCTCTTGGAGATATGAATTTGAATATTGGAGTAAGGGTTGGTATTGGGACGGATATTCTCGATTAAGTAAATATGCGAAACATCATTGTCTTCTAACAACGTTGGTGAATGGTTGGTCTAAAGAGAGAGATGAGCTTGCACATAAAATTGATAATTTTGGCTTGGCAGTGCATAACTTGGATGCAGATTTGAGTGTAAAGGTTGATCCGTGTAACACCCAACAATTTAATGATGAGTTGTGTAAAACTTAAAAAAAATCTTCTAGACCAAATTGAGGAGTTAAAACGAGAATACCAATCATTAGATCATGTTTTTCTTGATGATGCCAATGTTGAGAAGATTGCTCTAGAGTCATATGAGGGAGTACATAACATTACTTTGGGAGACTTGAGTGTGTGTATATACGAGAGTGTAAATAACAGTACAATTCATGAGTTAGGACGTATTAGACCTCATTCCAATTATTTTTCCACGTTGTGTTTAGATAGTAAGATAGTAATCGATCCATCTAAGCCTATGGGGGAGTCAAATAGTGAGGACGGGAGTGCATATATTCTTGAATTTGTTGTGCCAAAAAGAAAAAATTACATTCCTCATCTAAAGGCCGAGAAGTACAGAGTGAAAAATTTATTACTTGGCCTGGTTATATTTTAAGCCCCACAAAAAGTGCATAACAGAAAACTAGAAGCCAAATTAGGGGCTCAATTCATAAGTTCGAGATGGAGGCACAAAGTGGTTCACATCGTGCTGCGACATTAAATTAGGCGCTTGTTGGGAGGCACCCCAACTTTACTGCTTTCTTTTATTTTTTTATTTTATTTTTATATATTATTTTTGTAGTATTTGTTTTTGTTTTGTAGGATGTGAGCATGGGAGAGAAGCCATAGGAAGTGTGCAAAAATGAGCTAGATTTGGTGGAGCGAGTAACCTTCACTAAGAAGGGCTTCATGTACATTTACACGTACCCATTCACTTTGGGTGCATTTTCTTTGAGAGGGGGACTTGACCCCATGATTTTGGAGTTGTGCCACCGATACCATATTTTTTTGGCATGGTGGGCCCTTCGGTATGGCGAACGGTGGCCTGTCTGCGGTGGCTGTGCCGGAAACGAAAAAAGACCTCACCTTGGCTCGTATGATGAACATCTACTCCCCCTAGATTTTCCGTTGGGGAGTAATAAATTCAGCAAACGTGGCCACCATGCTTTGCTCACAGTATGGATGACGACAATGATCGTGGATGGATGGAGCGGTTTGTCGTCATTGCCACCAGGGACATCATCCCGGCTATAACTCTATCCTTCCTTGAGTCCTGGACTCGTTCACGTAAGTTTAAAGTCTATCTCTTTTTTCTAAAAAAGTCCATTTCATGTCGTTGATGATCCTTCTCGTTTCATTATTTTAGCAACTCGGTGGACACCACCAAGGATTGAAGGCTTGGACCGGTGGGTTCAGAAGATTCTGGACATCACCACGCCTGAGACCCGTTGGTGGAAAGAGTTGGCTCCTAAATACGTATGGAGGGCCAAGAATGATGGTGAGCTGACTCGTAAAATTGATTCTGCCTTTAGTTTATCTTTGTACATAAGAAAACTAGTTAACTTCACTTTTTTGTTGGATTAAGGTCTCCCGCATGGCTCTGTTACCATCCATGAGGAGGACGTTTTGGTTGATTCCGTAGAGGATGCGAGGTTATTGAAGGGGGCTCTCACCCGAACAGGCGGCATCAGATTTGCTTCCGGTGCAAGCGCTTCCTCTCGGAGTCCCCCGCTGGAGAACAAGCAAGCAAAATGACTGCATTCTTCCTCGACCGAGGGAAAGAATAAAACAGTGAAAAAATCCTCACTCGAGCCAGCCGCAACCACTGTGGTTGTTGATGATGATGGGGAAGCGAATGATGAAGGGGCTTCCCTACAAAGGAGACAACGACATTCATCGGCTCAACAAAATGCTCAATCTTAAGAGCTTATCTATCATGCCCCAACCTCGGGGAGCGCGACCGGCGCTCAATCGAGTGAACCCGGTCGAACAAGCCTATTAAACCTTTCCTACCCGACTCATTCATAATCCAAAAAGAGAATGCATCACTATTTGTAAAACAGGGGAGAAATCAGTTATATAAATATATAAACGTTGCTAGTTCATTTTTCTTTTATACATTATGCCATAGTTGAGTTTCCAAAATACAACTCGATCCAACGACCACCCCCAACATACACACATGACCCACATAAACATCTACGTAGCCTCTAGTGATACAAAAGACAATCATGACAAATGCCAGCAACAAGGCTCCGGCTATACCTCGAATTATGAAAACTTATACAAAAGAAGGACTACATGACCCCTGAGGGAAATAGGGCTCACAAAGACTGTTGTGAGGAGAGAAAAAGAGCACCACTATATGCGATCAACACTATCTGTGATGGAACCACCTACATCCATTCAAAGATGTAGCGCCCCCGACAAAAGAGACGTTAGTACTGTCGAATAGTACTAGTATGTAAGGCAAACACCAATCTTAGTAGAATGAATAGTGAAACAAAGAAAAGGTAGTCATAATAATCAATAAGTACTTCACAAAAATATAAAGAAACACCAAGTAAGGATCATATAGTTTCCAATTCAATCTTTCCATCCTTTTAGGTTAATAATCTTTAGTGCCAAAGCCACTACTCATAATGCCACCGTATTTTTACACGGATTCCGGTCTCGGCTCGACCAACTAAGCCATCTCAAGTGAGACATATCCATATCCATAATGTAAATCAATAATTCCTACACAAATGCCACCATGTGTACAGCATGGCGTCCGATCTCGGCCCGATCGGCTAAGCCATCTCACTTGAGACATAACCTCTTTCAATTGTTCACTCAATTCACATCTCTTTCCCATCTTTCATTACATGGCACAAACATCCTCATTTATTAAATAGTTCTTGGCACTTTGGCATATTTTACAATTCAAGTCTTTCCCTTTTTATTCGTTCAAGTAACATCATCATTCATGTCGATAAGTACCATTACACAAGGCATTGCACACATAAGGGAAGGAGCTTGAAAATCATAATTACGTTCTCAAATAGCATGATGACACAATGAACATCTAGAACAATTAGGGAACATGAATCTTTCAATCCAACACACTAAGGCAAACAATTCTAATATGATCAAGTCGGAACTTACACCAATTATTCGGACACTAGGAGTTCGATTCTAAGAAGAAGAGAGTTAGCCATACATACTTCAATTGCGCTTCTTTAGACTATACAATTATCCTGAACCCTTAGCAACCTCAATCTATTTTTGCAATATACAAATTGAACCCAAAATTAGGAAAATGTTCATGGTTCTAGTTCACTTTTTATTTTTCCCACACTCTTTTTCACATGTATGCAAGATGAACCACCCCTCATACCCATGAAGTATCACACTAATACCCCATTATAACTATCTTTGAAATTAAGAGTTGGGGTGATGAAGTCTTACCTTTTCTGATGAAGAATTTGGTGCTCTACTTGAATATTTCCAAGCTTTAAGTGATGGTTGAAGATTAATTGATGAGAATTAGTCCCTCCCTCTAGAACCCTCTCTCTCTCACACTAGAAATATCAGAAAATAGCTTCAAAATAGACTAAATGGGTGTTTTAACGGAATGAGGGTCGAGTTTTAAATTAAGAAAATGGGTGCCCTGACACAGGTCTGCGGTCGCATATGAGACCGCATAATGGTTAAGCGGTCCACAAAGTGACCGCAGAAATGGCCCTCAGGGGCCTGAACTTTCGGCCCAGGTATGCAACTAGTATGCGGTCCGCATACTCATTCTGCGGTCTCATAATGCACCGCAGAACTCCCTCCTCAAAAACCAAAATGCAACCAATATACGATCAGCATATCGATTATTCGGTCGCATAATCGACCGCAAAGCTGACCTCAAATTGGCCAAACTTTCTGTTTCACTCTACGACCATTATGCGATCCGTAGAGTGATTATGCGGCCGTATAATGGGCCGCAGAAATGCGTTCTTCTGCGAAACAGTTTCCTCTAAGTCCGTAGGGTACTGTTCAATCCAAAAAGTCTGAATACGCAAGAATCTATCTTGGAACCACGAAACCCCGAGTTTCTAGTTAAAATTTGTACGGGTCCTTACATTATCACCCCAATTGAGGACGATGCCCAAGATCTCTAGGGAGACTTTGACTTGGTGGAGAATGCCAATTCTCTCTTTCCGATCCCAGTTGCTGCTCTCGGTACTATAAGGCCGAGTACCGGGCCTCTTCCCCCTTCGGTTGGTGAGCAACTAAGAAACAGCACTGCCTATGCCGCAACTGCTTCTCAACTCACAACACTATCAACTTCAGGCCAAAGGCAGTAGCCCAGGGCTAAAATCGGCCATTAAGTCGACCAAAACTTGTGATTTGATCGCAGTCCTGGATTTATATTCGATATCGAATTCACTAATCTTAACTACCCATTTGGCCAATCGACCTGACATCTGAGGTTTGTGAAGTACATTCCGCATAGGAAAAGTTGTCACCGCGGCTATCGGGTGGCACTCAAAATAAGGTCTAAGCTTTCGAGCAGCGACTACGAGAGATAGGGCTAGTTTCTCGAGGTGTGGATAATGAGTTTCCGCTCCCGATAAAATTCTGCTAACATAATAGATAGGAGATTGCATACCTTCATCTTCCCGGACTAGAATGACGCTTACCGCTACCTCAGAGACTGCTAAGTATATTAATAACAGTTCGCCTTCCTCCAGTTTTGATAGTAACATAGGGCTTGATAGATACCGTTTTAGGTCTTTTAGAGCATGTTGGCATTCCGAAGTCCATTCGAAATTGTTGTTCTTCTTCAGAAGTGAGAAAAAGTTATGACATTTTTTCAAAGACCGAGAAATGAACCTGCTTAGAGTGACTAGTCGTCTGGTTAGTCTTTGGACTTCTTTCACGTTTGTCAGCTGGTCTAAAATGTCCTCGATTGACTTTTCTTATCGGGATTGACTTTGATCCCCCTTTGTGACACCAGGAAACCCAAACATTTACCAGAACTGACTCCAAACGCACAATTTTTGAGGTTAAGCTTCATATTGTGCTTCCTTAGGATGCCAAAGGTTTCCTGGAGGTTGCTTTTCAAATATTTTGTTCACGAACCTCTCATAAGTGGCTCCGACATTTTTAAGCTCGAAGAGCATCACATTATAGCAATATGTGCCAAAGTTTGTTATGAATGAAGTTTTTTCCTGATCCTCATGGTTCATCTTAATTTGGTTGTACCCGGGATAGGCATCGAAGAGACTCATCAACTCGTGTCCGGCCGTTGCATCAATCATTTGATCAATGTTTGACAATGGGAATGAGTCTTTTAGGAATGCCTTATTCAGATCCTTATAATCTAGGCACATACGGAATTTATTATTCTTTTTTGGAACTACTACTATGTTAGCTAGCCAGTCGGGATACTTTACCTCCAGGATTGAACCTATATCGAGCAGTCGAGTTACATCTTCTTTAACAAACCTATTTCTGACCTCGGCAATTGGTCACTTCTTTTGCCTTACCAACAGGATGCTTGGGTCTAGGCTTAACTTGTGCACGGCCACCTCTAGAGGGATACCTGTCATATCCGTGTTCGACCATGCAAAACAATCAACGTTAGTTTTAAGAAATTCAATAAATCCTGACCTGAGCTCGGGGTTTAGTCCTGTCCCCAAGTGAAAATTCCTCTCAACCAACTTTTCGAATAATGCCACTTGTTAGAGTTCTTCCGATATGGACTTGGTCGCATCCGTTTCTTCTGATACTTGAAAATACCTTGGTACCTGGTAAGATTCCGACAGCTCCTCCCCTTTGTTGTCTTCATTTGGTTCGGGAGTCGGTTCCTGTAACTTCTATGCTATGTGTTCCTTCCCTTTACTGATGGAAATCGAGACCGCGTTCATTTCCCTTGCCACCGTTTGATCTCATCTTATTTGCTTTATTCCCTCTGGAGTTGGGAATTTCAGAAGTTGGTGATATGTTGATGGTACGACATTCATCTCGTGTAGCCATGATCTGCCAAGAATTATATTGTAGCCCATGTCACCGTCTACTACTTCAAATAAGGTAATCTTCATGACCCCTTCGGCGTTCGTGGGCAGCAAGATCTCTCCTCGGGTTGTCACACTTGCTAAGTTGAACCTGCCGAAGAGCTTTGTTGCCGGAATGATGCTTCCGATTAGCTTAGCTTGCTCCAGCACTCTCCATTGAATGATGTTGGCTGAACATCCTGGGTCTACCAAAACACATTTAATTTTTAATTCTAGAAAGTTAAGAGAAATTACCAGGGCATCGTTGTACGACAGTATAAGTCTATCAGCGTCCTCTTCTGTGAAAGGGATGTCGTCCTCGGTGACTTCCTGGAGTCTCTTGCTATGAGTCACCGATACTTTTGTCTTTTTTGTTGTCGAGAAGGTTACACCGTTGATCTCGTTTCCCCCGAAAATCATGTTGATGGTTGACTGAGGAGGGTCTTCACCTATTTTCGAGGGCTCTGCGTTGTCCCGGCTGCGACCGTCATTATTTTTAGCCCGGTCACTTAAGAACTTTCTGAGATGGCCGTTTTTCAACAACGTTGCCATCTCTTCGCGCAGATGTCTACAGTCCCCAATCTTGTGACCGTTAGTCTTATAGTACTCGCACCATAGATTAGGATCCCTCTGGCTGGGATCAGATCTCATCGGCCTCGGGAACCGCATTTCCTTGATGTTCCTCATCGCCGATACCAGCTCCACTATGCTGACATTGAAGTTGTACTTGGACAACCTGTGATAGGTGGAATCTCAGGAACCCGATACCTCTTTATCTTGCAATGACTTGTTGTTCCAGCCACAGTCAGTTCTTCTATCGGGAACAAACCTATCTGCCGATCTGAACCCTCTGTCGCATCCTTCGGCCCTTTCGTAGGGCAAAAATCGCCCCTTAGAAGATCGCTGATCTGCATCAAAATCATTCTTCGATTTATCCTTGTTCTTTTCTCGATCCTGACCCTTAGTTGATGCTGCGAACCCCAGTTGATCATCTTCTATTCTTATCTTTGATTCGTAATTGTTATAAACATCCGCCCATGTAGTTGCCCGAAACTCGAGCATGCCTTTTTTAGTTACCGGGAGGCGTCCGAGCTCCTCAGTTTAACCCCTTAAGTAAATGCCTCAGCTGCCCATTCATCTGGCACGACTGGTAGCAACATCCTTTCTTTCTAAAACCTAGTAATGAACTCACGCAGCAACGCAGACTCTCCTTGCGAAATTCTGAATATGTCCGCCTTCCGGGCCTGGACCTTCCTGGTAGGGCATGTGCCTTGATGAAATAGTCTACGAGCATCTCAAAGGAATCTATTGAGTGTTCGGATAAGAGTGAGTACCATGCCAGGGCCCCCTTCGTGAGAGTTTTTCCAAACTTCTTTAGCAGGATCGACTCAATCTCGTGTTGAGCCAAGTCATTTTCTTTCACCGCCGTTATATAGGTGGTGATGTGATCCTGAGGGTCCGAAGTCCCATCATATTTCTGTATATTTGGCATTTTGAACTATTTCAGAATTAACTCTGGTATTGCGCTCAGTTTGAACGGCAACTGGGTGTATATCTTTGAGTCCGGGCCCTTCAACACTGGTGGTGCTCCCAGAATTTGGTCTATTCAAGCGTTTATTTCCCTCATAAACCGCATGAGCTCGATTTTGAAGGGATTATTACTATTGTTGTTACCAGATTCGATGCCGACCCCCCCCGACCCCGTCGAAGCTGACCTCACCCCTCGGGGTATTGTTATTAACCCTTTGCGCTATTTGATTTGCAGGAACACCAGGAGGAACTGGGCCTCTTCCATTCGCGTTGTTGGAAGCACCCGACAACGCTTGCCTTAGTTCTATCATGGCCTGGGCTTGCCGTGAGAGATGGCACATGATGGTCTTTTGCTATTTTCTCAAATCCTCACCATTTCCGTAATGTGCTCGTCTTCAGCATCATCAGGAGTTGCCTCCCGTACGTGTCATGGATATCGCCCGCCATAAACTGGCATGGTTGCGTCCTCTTCGTTGCGGGTGTCACTGATTGAATCCTCGTATTGAGGCAGATTGTTTTGTGCCTCAACGTTGTGTGCGATGTTGACATCATTAGCTGCCATCTTTTACGATTTTTTGCTAAGAAACAAAGAATCAAACAGATTAGTAATAGATGCAAGGATTAATTCAATTACGTAATTGTATAAGCCCCACAGTGGGCACCAAGCTGTTTACCCGTAAAACAGTACAGTTAAATTTATAGCGTGATTTATAGACAAGAGAATTGATTTGATCCCAAAATGATAAATAAATCAAATAAAATGCAAGAGTTAGCGTTGAAATCGAGATAAAATATCACACAACTTGGTTCCGTGAGCAAAGCTTCCGAAGACAGCAATAAGAATAACACTAGACGGAAAATAAAGTATTATTCAGCTTGGGATAATGTGTAGAATCAGTTTGTCAGAATTTTCGTGTGTTACAATGATTGTTGAAGTCACTATTTATAACTATACCTAGGGAACAAGGTCCTAGGATCAAACCCCTATTAAATGACAATAATGGGGCCCATTGATGAATATGTAACGGCAGGTCATGAATGCAAAAATTCTCTGTAACGGGTGCGCATTTAATACTGAGGAATATTCTTCATCGAATGTCATATGGTGACAAATATTTGTTTGATCTCATTGATAATGTTCCCTTCGAGGTCTACCTGATGCCAACCGAAGCTGTTGTCCTCAGTTTAGGTTTTCACCTGCTTCATCTTCCGTCTGTTCCCTCCGGTTCCACGTGTTACTCTGTCATTCGAACATTTAATGTGAACCGATTTTATCCTATATAATAGTGACATTTAAATAACAAGACTCACTTTTAGAGATATTGGCAAACCTCCAACACATTTTTCACGTTAAATTTAGCAAGATAAATTACTTTTTCGACCTGTTGTCTGATATGTAACATTAGAGAGACACCTAGGGGGAAGTTTAATCTACATTGCATGAGAATGTGTGTTCTCATTAACTGATGCTGTTCAAAGTTAATACTCCTACATAATTGAGGACGGCACTCAGCAACATAGGAGAAGGTCGATCAGGACCTAGAATAGAAGTGAATTTGATAAACGAAACCTTTTCTGGTATATCGTTATGTATATGATTGTGTAGATACTAAAAGATAGCACGCCAATTTTCAGGAAAACAGATGTGGAGAGACAAAATAGAAGTGAAGTTCAAGGGGCAAGTGTTGGAGAGTGGAGATTACAAGCGTTTGGCGGAGCCAGAATTTTCATTAAGAAAGTTAAAATATAAAAAAATAAATTTATCAATAAGTTAAAGGGTGTCAATACATAGTATATATACACATTAAAAAAATATTTACCTAACTACACAGTATAATTTTTCCGACTAAGGGGTGTCAACCGACACCCCTTGAGTGAATGTGGCTCCGCCACTGATTACCATATATATATATATATATATATATATATATATAGTGTATAATTAATATATAATTTATATATTCCGACTAGAAAAAATAAAGGAAAACTACTAGATATATCCAATTATAAGTAGCTCATTATAAAAATTGGCCAATTTATAAAATATTACTAATATTAATTAGCTATTTATAGCAAAAAAAAAATCAATTTTTTGCTTTCTTTTTAGTGGGTATTATTAGAATAGATTAGGTATATTTTAAGGAGCTTGAATCTTAGTTTTCGGATGATTTGGTAGAGTTTTGAGCTGATTTGAATTGAAAATTCGAAGTAAAAAATAAACATGAAAAAAATAATGTTTACGTATCACATGTATATCCATGTATACCTGTGTGTAAGATACATGCGTGATACATGTGTCGCAAAAGGATTTTTTGAACTCGATTTAATTACGAATTTTGATACCAAACCAGTCTAAATCACCTCCAATCTTCCTCAAATTATTTATATTGACTTATCTATATGTTTTCAATAAATTTCAACTATACCCATTGAAAAAGGGCCCTTTTGCTTAGATTTTTGGAATATTGTATATATATATATATATTTATATTTATATATATATATATATATTTATATTTCATAACTTTATTTGCTAGCTCATCCATAAAATTTCTTTCCGTCTTGCATCTAATGTTGCTAATCACGCTTAAAAATATGAAAGGAGATTTTGGCGTGTGATTCTTTGAGAGAAAGAACCTTATTTATTTGGTTTTTTAATTTTTATATGTATTTGACTAATTTTGGTAAGTCTATGATTAATGGTTAGAGGTCGGAAGTTGACACTTATTTGGGACATTTATATAATTTTCCCAAATATAAATAGAGTAAGCTATTTGTGTGAAATCCCTTCTTTTCGGGCCGTCCAATCTAGTCCAGCCCATCTACTTCCCTAGCTACTTTGCAGATCTTTGGTTTTTGCTCACATGATTGGAATCAAGTCCCTTCTAAAACAAACAAACAAACAACAAACAACAATTACTTTCAATCCCAAACAAGTTAAAACTAATTATCTGAATCTTCATAAATCATATTCTCAGCTCATTTTAGGCTATTTTTGTACCAAATAAAAATAAAATGAAAAGTATTAGAATTCTTTATATTTCCAATTGATATAAAAATCTCTACTATGGCTAGCGGACTCAACTTGGAATACCGTTCTCTTCTATTTCTTTTTAAAATGTCATTTTGTCAAGTTTAAATGATAAATTGGGAATAATATTTTTTAAGTATTAACACACATCTAATGTGCCACAATTCACAAATATGATTTTGATATGAAAAATCGATTTTATTACTCATTATAAAAATTTACCTTTTAGTTACTCCTTTTTACGGGAGATCAGTAAATGAAAAATATATGAGTTGTATTCTTAAAATTAGAGGAAGAAAATGATTTTAGCAAAAAAAATACAAAAAATAAAAAAATTTGGCTGGGTCGGGTCATAAAATATGGGTCTCATAATTTCTACGTATGCAATCTTGGCTTCTAAGTTTTGGATCTGGGGGGCTCGCTCAACGCGTTATTTGTCATCGATTGCAGTTTGAGATGTCCATTACTGTCTCTTAGCACATACTACTATTACCTTTCCTTTCTCTCCGGCTTTCCAGAAAGGTAATTTTTTTTAAATCTTCCTGTAACTTCTCCGTATTGGCAAAATTTGATTCATCATTTCCATCACTAGCCTATGATTTATCTGTGATCCACACATTTTCTTTTAATCTATAAGGCTTTATTTGGTTATACCGTTTTATGCACTAGCATTGTAGATAGTTTCATATTGTTAATTGCCTGTCTCCATTGGTTTCTATTTTGAGTATTGGTAATATTACTTCTATTCAAAAATGAAATGCAATTTTAAAAAAGGGTTTTTTTGGGTTCCTTTTGTGCTCTTGAAACTTGTAAAACCTGCATCCTTTTGTGTAACAAGCTATGATACAAACTCAGATATTTTGCATGTAGAGTTTAATTTGAAATGATCTGATGATAAAATTTGCTTGGAAAAATTAATTGTCGCCCCGGCTACAGTTGGCTTGAGCCAAAAGATTACTCTGTGTGGGAATGATCTGAACCTGCTGACACAGTTATTTTTTAGTTTTAGAGAGTTCTTGGACCATATATTAGCACCTATACTTTATGAGTATATGTTTGGATTGCATTTATGCAGATTTAAGCAGCCAGTTGCCTAAGAATTTTTTTTGGTTTGGGGGGGGGGGATCTGAATTTTCCTGATTCGATCAAGAAACTATCTTTAGTGATTTTCCTGATGGCTATTGCTAGGAAGAGATAGAAGATGCTTGGAAAACACTAGCGCAATTGTTGTTGACATTTTGCGTGATGGCAGTGCGATAGTTTAGTAAAGTGTGCTCAAAGGATTGAAGTGATCCCATGTTTAGCGAATGGGGAACAGCTCTGCTTCGCAATTTACACTTAGGAAGAGAAAATTTCTTCCTCATTTGTGTTGCTAGACACTGTTGATTTATTTAGGAAGTACTTCTTTGCTGAGAATTTTGGAGATGCCTTCTACTTTCTTCATGAAACAAATTCTTCTGAAATAGGAAGGAAATGTGAAACTCCTATTGAAAGAAGTAAAGTAAAACTGAGAATTCTAAAAGTCAAAATCAATTTAATTCAACACAAACCATCCTTGTTTTTCATGTGTGGTAATATGTACAGAGCCTGACATTGAGGTGTTGAACGTAGGGCAGTATGTTTTGGAAATTTTAGAATTTGGTTCAATATGGTTGAAGTGGTAATTGCATGTCAATGTTTTTAACTGCGCTCGTGTGAAGCTAAACCTTTATTTTACTTTACCTGAGCAAAAGAAAAACACTAAGCCTTTATTAATGTTGTTAATGTTTGCAGATCTTTATAAAAGAAGTGGTTATTGTTTGCAGATTTTTTTGAAAAATCCAAGTGCACAATTACTTGAAGTTTGCCTTTTTGCCAACCGGGCGTCCCGATTTAAAGTTGTACTGCACTATTTCAGTAAGGTAAGCATCTCAATTTGTCTTGACAACCATATGAAAGCTGGCCTTAATTTGTGTTTTTGTGATGATACCCGCGATTGCTGTACATAAAAGTTCATTCAACTGTTCAGCAATTTACATGTTATTGGTTGTCATAACTTTACTTGGTTAAAGTCTCCGTCCGACTCCTGCCTCGCTTCCCATAATTCCTCCTATAATGTTGTAGTATTATACCTGAATTTCTCTACATGCTCTAAAAGACTCATTAAAATTTTCACCAATGCACATAAGTTTACATGATATTTGCTGTGGCATCGGAATAGCCTGTAACAAAGAAAACATCCGGCTATACCAAATCACCAAAGCACCCTAGGCCGCTCCCCTGAAGACACATCCAACCTCCCACCCCCACCTGCCACACCTGATCGATTCCCTAGTTCAGACTATAGCCTCTGTAATCTGTGTTATTTTGTCTCTTGATGTAGAACACATCAGGGCATCATTTTTTCAACACGCCCTTATTGCCATTTTAAATTTCCATCAGCTCTTCTTGTAGACTCTCCACTACCCTGCATGTAAAGCATCTCGATGGCATCTCAAATTGTCATATCCTAGGCTTAAGTGTATGTGTGATTGATTTTTGACCTGCATGCAAAAGATTGGGTACGGGTTCCAATCTTCCTTCTTTCATTACTTCTCTTAATCCTACTATTAAACTTAACCCTTAGTTGGGGGTGTTTAGAAGGTATGGTGAAGACTTGAAGCAGTGATTAATAACTAATTTCCAGCTGTACTTTCACCTAAGTTACACTCAGTGCAGGATTTCAACTTCTCTACTGCTTATAGTTGCATAACAAATTTACTAAACACTATGCTATCAATGTCTGAAATCGGACCCAGAGAGCTGCTATTACTCCTGTCCTCCAATCTATTAATGACAAAAAGGATTTTGCATATGTTGAGTTACTCACACTTGTATTGGGAAAAACCACCTGTATTGCAGAAATGTATGATAACCTTGGAGCACAGCCTGGAGTTCCAAGACCGCCTGCTACTACGCAGGCGAATCCTTTTGGAAATGCATTCTCTGGTGCTAGCTCTGGTTTCATCAGAGGTGGATTAGGGGCTTATGGAGAAAAAATCCTTGGATCTAGTTCTCAGTATGTTCAAAGCAATGTAAGATTTTCAATGTAGTTTCTTTTATTTGTATAGGTTTTCTTTTAATAATTCTTATGTCAATAGTTGTTCATTAGGTGATGAAAAACGTATGTTAGGAATACATAACGACATAACAGTAGGCAAAGGAATATCGTTTCTGTGTAGGCAGAGGAAAATTGCTTTCCTTTTCTTTTATTTATTGCTTTTTATCTAGGGTAATTCTACCACAATTTCATAGCTTCTTGTAAGATTTCAAAATTTGTCTTTAACCTTGATGACATCATTAAAATGACATTGTTACATGATACAGTAATGTAAGTTTGATTAGAACTTTGTATTGAATTTCAGACGTAAGGGGAGTTCTTTTGTCCATCACCATATAGTATAGTGAAACAAGGTGAAGAAATTCCCGTTCCTCCATAATGTGCAATTTATAGAATGAGTCAGTAACTCAGTATTAATAAAATTGGCTTCTTCCTGAGAGAGAAAAAGTCATATCATCTCTGCTTAGGAGAAGAGAAATGGCTGGTTAAAGAAGATGGACCCAGTAATAATAAAACTGAAAAATCCTTACACCATCTTCTGATTCAGCTCTTGCACCAGTGACGTTTGCCTCTCCTTTGATGTTTAAATACTCTTAAATGTTTTGATGTGAAGTGTGTGTACCAGATTTTCATGAATGACTATTTATAACAAGGGCAATCATAGAAAATGGCGGTGGTAGACTTGAGTTTCTTTGTGATCCCTAAGGAGGTGGGCTAGCAGTCTAAGAGTTGGAGTCAACCTTAGGAATCAAGATTTGTGTCCTAATAGGGTCCAAGATGAATTCTTCCATTATGCCTAAGCCTTGGCGGCAGAGTTACCCGATACTTGTATATGAGGGAGGTAGCAGGTACCTGGGTATTAGTCAAGGAGCTGCGCAAATGACTCAGCAACCACCATTGTAAATAAAGTAACATAATTCTGTGTGATTATACTTAATGCAGCAAATGACAGTTTAATTGACCCAGGAAAATACCCTGATGGCTGAGTTAGGAAGGAGAAGGTGAGTAGAGAAGGAGCACAGGATGAAAAAATACTGAAGGAAGTGAGGTTGGGACTCTGGAGAAGGGGGAAAATACTGAAGGAAGTGACGTTGGGACACTGGAGAAGGGGGGAAATACTGAATGTGAGGCTGGGACTCTGGAGAAGGGGAAAATACTGAAGGAAGTGACGTTGGGACTCTGGAGAAGGGGAAGATTGTACAGGCAATTTGGTCTAGCTGCAGTTGGGAGCTATGCTGCTAAGGCAGTCTGCACTGGGAAAAAGATTTGCCCACACACAGCAAATGATGTAGAAACTTTCTTCAGAATTGATAAATATGTCAGTCACAATGAGTTATGGAATTAGAATTGTTTTATGATTGAGGCAATTTAAATAGTTATGCAGAAACTAGCAAAATAAATAAAAGAAAGAAACAGGAAACCATCAGTACATAGATAAAGTTAATTGCCATCCTTTTGATTAGTCTGATAATGCGACAGCATCTTAGAATTATTTTTTTAGAAATGTTTCTCTCTTGTAATTTTTCAAAAATGTTTTAGCGAGGAGAAGTCTCATGTGTACCAGAAATTCTTCTGTATCACCTCGAGCCACAAATGTTTTGCAGTTTTTGCAATTTGTTTATTTGAGGTGCTAAAAGCTAATTTTTGAAATCATCAGGATTTCAGTGAATATTTCTCACCTGAATAAACTCTAAATGATAATTTTTTATTCTTAGTGAAGCATTCGCCTGCTTCTGTTGCATGCACCTTTACATTGTCACTAGTGCTATCTGCCTCTTTATTATTATTGCAAGTTTAGAAAAATTATCCACGTATGTCATGGAATCACATTGACTGTATGCACCTCTTGAATGATGTTTTGGAGTGGTGAGATTTTGCAACATATTAGAGATACTTTCCACGATAGTAGTCCTAACTGCATAATTTCGACATTTTTAGTGTCCAAAACACTACCATACCGTCTGAACATTTTATTATTGGATGATACTGATTGGAGTTGTGTAGCTTTGCTGGTAGAAACAAAGCTCTAACTTGCAACTCCTTTTTATGGAAACAGATAAGTAGGTACTTTTCGGATCCCCAGTACTACTTCCAAGTGAATGATCACTATGTGAGAAACAAACTGAAAGTAGTTCTTTTCCCTTTCCTACACAGAGTAAGGTTTTATTTGCATTTATCTCATTGGAGTATCATCATTGCATTATGTTCCCAAATAGTAACGTAACCTCCTCAACTGTCTGTAGGGTCATTGGACAAGAATCACTGAGCCAGTTGGTGGCAGGCTATCCTATAAGCCCCCTATCTATGACATAAATGCTCCGGATTTGTACATTCCGTTTATGGCCTTCGGAACCTATGTTGTTCTTGCTGGCTTATCATTGGGTTTGCAGGGAAGGTAAGCTTATCGCTTCCTCAAGCTACCTTTAGGCTTTGAATGTGGTGGTGAGTAATAATGATGAGTACATGACTTGTTACCAATCAAATATTTGCGTTGAATTTGGTTAATTGTTGCTCACCTCATTTTAGTTTGAAGCGCCAAATGCCATGACATTTATACTTGAACATGCAGTGTGTGGAATTTTATATCGTTTTCAGCACCAATACCTAATTCAGTTATTTGCATGAAGCTATCTGCTGCACCCGGTGATTCCCTTTTGTTCTAATACTCCTTCGGGTTATCTCCTTCATTCTTCCCGGCCAGAGTTACATGATACTTTGTGCTAGTGGGAGGTAGCAAGTGCCTGATGGAATAGTCTAGATGCGTGCAAGCTGGCCAGGACACCACTATTATAAATCATACTACTATATTATAAGTGTGAAGCTCTAAAGTGAAGGTTGAATTACTAAAATATCCATCAAATGCTGAATGACAATTTTGCCATTCATTTAAACATTACTTCTATAATAATTTTGTATCATAATGTAAACTTACCTTTCAGTAAATGTTAAATATCTATAAAAATAAATTAAAATAATCGCCTTGGAATTTTAATGCTTTGCTTTGAAACTCTTAATATACTTATTATGATGCATTTAAAAAAATAATAATCATGGTGCAATGAAGCCTTTACGTTTTTCAAAATAAACCTTTTGAAATTCCTGTAAATTTAACAAGCATTTCATAACTTTTAATATTCTTGGGTTATAAATACAACTATTTCAGAACCATTTTGATAAAGATGGAAATTTGCCTAATTTGAAAGCACTTCGGTATAGGTATTTCATTGTCTTGATTGAACAAATTGGAGAATTTGTGGGAGTTAACATTAGCACAAGCAAAGAATAACATATAAGACAAGTTATTCTCTTTTCTCTAGATCAATTTTTTTTTAATTATTTTAAAATGTTGATTGTCTGTTTCTTTTTAGTATATTATAAGATTGGAATAGTGAGACTGAGTATTACTTTGGATGCAGAAAGAGAGGAAAAACTGGGTAGAAGTGTGAGAGAGCTGATATGTATTAGGATAGTTAATGTTGCGAATATGGTTTTCTTTGCTGCATAGTATATGCATCTGGCAGGAGTGGTACATGGACACCATTCACTTTTTCCTCCAGTTTCATAAAATAGTTTTTTATAATTTTCTCCATACGAATACCAAATTTATATCAATGTTATATTCGGAAGAAACATATATATATATATATATATATATATATATATATGTATCCTTTGGTTAGATCCGTTTTCTTTATTATCTCTAATCACATAGGACTTTGAGAAAATACTAAGCATGTATTTATTTAACACTCAACTAAACAGACTCAAGTAAAAGTCTTTTAATGTCTTAAGCTTTTAGGTTGTACATGAAGTTTTCTTGGCTCTTTTGATTTATACAAGAAATTTTCTTGGCTCTTTAATTTGATTGTAGTTGGGGGAAGTTCTAACTGTTTGATCATGTACTCATGGTTTTTATAAGTACTAAATATCCACCACACAAAAAAATGTTCATGTAAAGTTGATTGAATATCTGTGATGAAATTATTATTAAACACATTATTTAATATATTTATGTGATTTCTTAAAATTATATGGAATACATGCGAGAAGCGCGTGTCCATAAACTAGTAGAAAAAAAAAGCATGTGATAACTTCTAAATACCGAGTTGTAAAAGGGTATCAGATAGTGTATAAAAGAATGTTCTCTTGGAAAATAGACAGAATTTTGGAACACCTCAAAACAGAAAATAGGATAGTTTGGGACAAAGGAGTAGTTTTCTGTACATCAATCATGTCAGATATGATTGGTGATGATTCCTTGACTTCTAGGTATGGTTGGTATAATCTTATTCTACCATGTGTATGTCCCTTGTTTTGTTTTCATTGTTCTGCATATTGTAACTATTTTCTTTCTTGCAATATCTTGTGCTGCTACACTATATCCCGTTTTGTTTGTATAATTCTGAATCTTTTCATATCTTGCCAGGTTTAGCCCAGAAGCTCTCAGTTGGCTGTTTATAAAGGGGTTGGTTGGCTGGTTTTTGCAAGTTTCGTTGCTGAAAATGACATTGTTCTCACTGGGTAGTGGAGAGGCTCCTCTCCTTGACATTGTTTCATACGCAGGATACGCTTTTACAGGATTGTCCATAGCCCTTTTGGGAACAATTGTATGGAACTATTCTTACTACTTTTTGATGCCATGGACATGCTTGTGCATGGGAATATTTTTGGTGAAGACGATGAAAAGAGTTCTCTTTGCAGAGGTGAGGACGTATGATTCAAGTAGGCATCATTATCTCCTACTGTTTATTGCCCTAGCTCAGTTCCCTCTTCTCTTTTGGCTTGGCAAGATTAGCCTTAATTGGTTCCTTTAAATTACATCTCAAGTTATGTGGTTTGGCAGTTAGTATGTTTTGGGAAGGGAAGCTAGCAATTTTCTGTATGTCTCATCACATAGGCATTTTAGTCTTGAATGCTAGACATGTAAATGAGCTGATTAGCCACTTATTCCATAAAATGTATACGAAAGAGCTTGTAACGTTTAGAGGCGTCTCACTGTGTTATCAGACGTTCAGGAGAAGGATTGAGAAAAGATTTTTGTGGCACTTGTGTGTTGTGTCGTATCGAACTAGTTTTATGCTCTCTTCTTTTTTATGTTATTCAGGTAGCTTCCATTAAATGAAAGTGAGACATTTAGATATTCTCTAATTTTCTTTGACCCTTGTACAAGTGCATATGTAGAATCCTCATGTTTTGTGAAAGGTTGAAAGAACTATGGGCTGTTGGTTCAGTTCCGGGATACCTTATGAGATTATTTCGCCCACCTGCTATATTGGATAACTAATACCACCATTTTGGTATGAATCCATACTGGTATTAGCTAATACCCACAACTAAATATGGGATAACTATAATTCCAAAATTTATATCGGGATTAATATCCTTATCCCAGTAATCAAATGGCCCCTAAAAGTACACCTGAGCCAGTTATGCCGTTGGGGTTTGGTATGTCAGGTTCATGTGGAAGGGCAGATGCGTATTCTGTTATTCAGTGAATCCCACTTGTGTTTGCAGGTCTGCACATTTGGAATAGCACCATCTTATCTTTTTGGCTGGGCAGAGTTAGAGTCTGCACAGTAAGATGAATGTCACATGTTAGCAGTAATAAGCTTCCCTGCCACTACATATGATTATAACACCATATTAAACTAATTCCAACTTGCGCTTTTGATTTCCTCATTTTTGGTAGGAATAAAATTTCAGAGCAATTGTGTAAAGAGCGGCAGAAATTAGCATTCTCTTAGTTGGTAAGACACCTTCACTCAAGGGTGGATCCAACCCTTTAACAATGGGTTCAACCAAACATAGTATTTCTTATGCCGAGAATAATAAAGTGGAAATTAACTAAAATTTCAATTCATATTAGATTTAAGTCAAACCCATTAAGTTAAAATTCTAGTTCGCAATAGATAGTAGGGGTGTACAAATGAAATCGACAAACCGTACCAACCCGATATTCCGAGTTAAATCGAGAAAAAAAATTCGACGATATTTCGTTTGATTTGGTTTTTAACTAAAAAAAGTCAAACTGAAACCAAACCAACCCGATATTATATGTATAGAAGTTTTAAATATATTTAATACGTGAAAATATTTATTGTACTTGAGCTTTTTCATAATTTTATCTTTTAACGTATTATTTCAAGTTTGGACTTATAATTTTTGGATGCTCCAATAAGTTTTATAGTCCATAAATGTTAGTAACTCAAATAAATCCTAAACCAAAATCAAATCAATACTAATGAAAATAACAAATATTCAATTCAATTGTACTATGAATGAAAATAGTGTTGGATATCTATTTTTTAGTTTTTCCATGATTTAGATAAAATGCATAACTTATTTTTCTTTTAGTGTTTAGTCATGTAAATAATAGTAATTATTAATCATACTTATTTTAGCAACTTATTAGTAATTTTAAATTATATTTATTTTCATTATGGCTTATTAATAATATTTATTTTATGGGATTTTTTCATCTTTATTGTTGAATATTTTAGTACAATGTCATAAATAATCTCATATTTATGTTATTTTATTAAAAAATACCTTATATCGTTCTGCCTTACTAGGATTAAAGAAATATTTAGAACACAAATTCTATGCTGTGTGCTATGAAGACTTTATGAAAGAAAACTGAAACAACCCGAAAATCCGAAAAATTAGAGATTTTAATCCTTTTGTTCTTTTAGCTAATTGCATTAGGATGATAATATTTCTCAAACTATTCGAGTATTTACTTACTGTTGAAATACAAAGTAGTAGGAACTTCTGTCCATAACTTTTTTGCCTTTCAATGTGTTTCTAATATATTCATAACAAATTAAGATTATCTTTTTTGTAGAATTTCGGTGCTAGCCACACGAGTTCCCCGGAAATTAAAACATTATCTTAGAAAATTGTAGTGGTATTTATAATTAAGTATCCCTCCATCCCAAATTTTGTGATGGTGTTTGCTCGGAATAGAGCTTAAAATGAACGAAAGACTTTTGAAACTTTAACATAAAATAAATCATAGCAATTTTTATGGCTATAAATTTTCATATTAAAGGTAAAGTAAAAAGTTTAACGTTAAATAATTACTAAATATAAAATATATTATTTTTTAAGTAGTAACGAAATTGTAAAAAGTATCGCATAAATTGAGACAAATGAAGTAATCATCAGTAGTATTTTAGGGGTTATGCATGTATGATTGTTAAACTCAGCGAACCCGTTAATGGCTAGCTAGATTAGCTTAAGAAAAAGGCAATTGTGGCATTGTGGATATATGAAATCACATTTCAGAAATTCCGAAATTGATTTTGAGACGACCAGTTTAGTAGTACTAGTTAATTAAGACTTCAAATTTCAGTGACTTGAATCTAGCTGGACGTCCCTAAATTCATTATTCTTTTGGGACTTAATAGTAGTGGGCAAGAAATCCGAGAAACAATTCCAGAAAACCTTAATGATAAAAAAAAAAATTTCATTTTATTTATATGAGCTTCCGTAATTGTCGAGCAAGCTCAACTTTTGCTATGCATAGATAATCTTGTCACCATTCAATCATTCGAATGTAAATTTTAAAAAATTAGTAGGCGCAACATTATTGCGTTCTGTACTTTTGAAGAATATTAGAATAAAAAATTGTGCAAGATTCACAGTTCCTGTCTCGGAGCGGCAATAATACATAAACAAACTAATGTACCAGTAAGAGGAAGCAATAAAAAAAAATCAAAGGCTATACCTTTTAAATCATACCCTTCCTTTTAACGCTACAGCAAAATGCCCAGAATCCTTTAAAAAGTTAGAAAGTGTAAACCATCACACTAGCTGCTTTTTCCCAAAGCCAAACCTGTTTCCTGTTTGTTTTTCTTCCTCTAAAAAGTTAACAACATATTTCCTGCTTTTTCACAATATGTTTGGACGGAATCGGAACACATTTCAGTCATTCAAGGGGGATTTGCACCAATAGGATCTTAAATCCTTTAATGTCACTGTTTAAGTTATGAATTTGTTTAGGGTATGTTTGGAAATTCATGTATAGTTATCTCGGAGTGTATTTACTAGGGTAGTAATTATACACTTAGGTAATTGCACAATATAGTAATTACAGTGATCCGTTTTATCATAATGTAATTATAGTATAATGTTCCTCATGTTTGGTTGGACAAATATAATTACATAGTTAAATAAAAAAAAATTAGATTAACATGTAAATAAGTTTTATTGTGTAACAAATATTTAGCAGATAATAAATATTAAATATTAATTTATTATGAGTATTTAAAATATTTTTTTTGTAAAAATATATTAAATAATTTTAAATTGATAAATTAACAAATGGACTATTCCTAAAGTCCCTATTAGAACAATCTATGATTATGGATGGTTTGATAAACTCTCTTCTAAACAACTTGTTAACACAACTGAGCAATCTTTAGATTTGAATTCGTCTGAACAGACTATTCGTTTGTTAAACAAGCATGATGTAGATGTTTATAAACACCAGTATAATTATTTGCATATTGGTATGGTTCAAATTGCTTTTAAGCCTTTAACCCTTAAAGGGTTACCAGAGACATTTTTGGCTGCTCTCAGAGATGCCAGAAATTTAAATTTTAGACAGTCTCTCATGGGTTCTATTGAATCTACTATCGCCTATGGCCCAATATATTTTAATACCCAACCCAATCTGCAATTATCTCTGTCTGATGTTAATATACTAGATGCTTTAACATTAAATGTGAAAATGCATGGTTATAATTATGCGCCTGGTTCTGAATTTATATGTTTATCATATAGGATTTATTTTAAATTACTTTCTACGTTAAACCCTAGATGTAAATTATATGATACATCTGATCAGACTATTCTAGTGGAAACGAATTTTGCAAAGTCTAAGGTCACCACGAGGAGACCTATTAAGTGGGAGGAAATTAATTTTCCAACTACATGGACTTTGAATTCGGTTATATCCCCCAGTCAGATAACTGATGCTGTCAGTAATACTGAGTATTCTCATATTACTCAAAATCCGGATGGTAGGATTTGCATTCAGTTTGACGATAATAGTTCCACTAATAGTTCCACTTATAGTAGGCAGTCATTTTCAAATAATAGACTGTTACCTACTATTAGTTCTGATTATAATAGACATTCCTTTACCAATCGTAGATTGTTGCATGATATTCAACATATTTCTCCTGTTGAACCAGTTTATGGACCAGCTAGAAATCGTGCTGCATCTTTACACACAATTTCTACTAAAGTAGGTGATAAACCTATTGAAAGGGTTAAGATTAACCCCAAGACAAATATTGTTCAAGATAGTGATAATATTTCTGATAAGGATATTCCTTCTGCGCCCGAAATGGATTTTGACCCCAATGATACTTAATGATTCCACACCAAATTGATTTTAGTCCAGGGTCACAAGCTAGAGGTTATATTCAAAAAGAATTTTTCACTGATAAATGGAACCAGTTTAAAACTTGGTTTTTTGATACTTATAGTAAAGAAGATTTAAACAATATTTCTCAAGAGTTTTATGAAACTTGTGCTTTACATAATCAAATTATGTATTTTGTTCCTTGGTTTATAACCACATATTTACCACTTTTTATAAAAGTTTTGGAAAGATCTTATAAAGACGGGAGTGGCAACATTACTAAAGCCATTTACCCTCCTCAAGCGCCTTTTGTCTTACCTAATAATATAGGTATTACTTTTACTGCATTTCAAAAATTTATTGATGAAGATGTTGCTGCAGTCAGCATCGCAGAAATTAATAAATTAATTTCTCAAAATAATTATTTAAGTTTATATGTTAAAGTTTTGGGTGAAAATATTAGTTTTCTTAATAAAAAACTTGATGATTTAACAGTCTTGATTAAGGATATGAGTACTAAAAAGTCTTTGACTGATATTGCCTCTACTTCAGGAAGCAAATCAGAACCTCAAATTGTTGTTACTCATATTCAAAGACCTCCTGATATTCAGGATTTTAAATTTAAATCTTTTGGTAACTTAGAAGAACTTCTTGATAAAAAGTTATCCGGTTTGAATATCAAACCCATTGATTTATCAAAGGATTTTGCTGATAAACTAGATTCTACTTTTGACTATAAAAAAGATGTTTTGTCAGAATTTAATAAACTCCGTAGTTACCCCAAAAAGAATAGTAAGTTTGCCGATAGCAGATATGCTGATAAACCTAGAATGCAGACTTATTATTACAATCGTCCTACTCCTCAAGATGTTTTAATAGAGGAACGTGATTGGAATCAGACTAATACGTCTTACAATGGTTCTGAAATTTATGAATGGAATCTTGATGGATTGACTGATAGGCAATTAACTATTCTTGTGCATAGAATGCTTATGTATGCAACTATCTGTAAGAGTGTGAAAAATACATATAGAAATATTTGCAGAATGATTGTTGTAGGTTTTACTGGCCAACTTCGTGGCTGGTGGGATAATTATTTGTTTGTCGATGAAAGGGCAATGCTTATTAACGCTAAAGCCCTTGACGAAGGAGTTGATAATTTAGGCATGGCCCTAGTGGCAAATAGAGAAGATGCTGTTTACACTCTTATTCTTACTATATTAGAACACTTTAATGGTAAATTTACCAACCAGAATGAGACTGTCCGTACTCTCCTTAATAGCCTTAGATGTAAGACTTTAAGTGAGTTTAGGTGGTATAAAGACACCTTTATGAGTAGAGTGATGGAACTACCTGAAAATAAGTTTGAACATTGGAAAGCTAAGTTCATAGATGGCCTTCCCTCTTTATTTGCCGAAAGAGTTAGAAAGGTTTTAAGAGGCAATTATGGTGAAATTCCATACGTAGATTATACCTATGGTAAGTTGATAGGAATTTGCACACAGGAAGGGTTAAACCTATGCAATGAATTAAGATTGTCCAGACAGCTTAAGATGGATAAGCTTAAAGAAAGAAACTAGTTAGGGGACTTTTGCACCCAGTTCGGTTTACCCGAGACTTCTACTCATAAGAAGAAGAAATATAAGTATCATAGATACCCCAACCAAGACAGTCCTTATAGGAGAAAGAGATCTAGATATAGATCTAAAGAAAAACGAGAAACCAAGAGAGCACATCGCAAGTCTACTAGATTTACCAAAAATAGGTCTAAGCGAGATCTTGCTGACATTAAGTGTTATAAGTGTGGTAAATTTGGCCATATAGCTCCTAATTGTAAGCTTCAAAAGCTGAAAACCTTAGGACTAAAGGATGAACTACGTGATAATGTTTATAGTTTGTTATACACTTCTGGATCAGAATCTGATTATTATTCTGAGTCAGAATCCGAAGCTGAAGTAGATTTACTTGATTTATCTGATAGTGATAAAAATATTGATAATACTTGTACAACTTACAAAGGTGATACATGTACTTGTGATGATGAATTTTATAAATTGCAATCACAATTTGAAAATCTAAACATGAAAACTATTACATCTGATAATGTAATAGAACTTTTAAAAGAAGTGACTGATGAAAAACTTCATGAAAAGATTATTAATTTGGCTACTAATTCAAGTGCTAGTTCTTCAAAACCTTTTGAAAAAGAATTTGAATATTCTCCACCTTATTCTTTACTAGAGGTTAATAACCGTCTTTTGAACAAAAATGCAACTCCAGCAAGAGATTCTTCTTTCGATGATCTAAAAATTGAAGTTGAAAACTTGAAACGAGAGATTAAATCTCTTAAACAAAATCAAATGATTTGTGATCAGAGGATTACTCATATTGAGAAAATCAGAGGATTACTCAGATTGAGAAAATCAATTCTCCAGCTGAGAAATCTAATGATAAAAACAAAGGTATTTTTGAAAATGGTATTGAAGAAAAACCTATTAGTTTTAATCCTAAACATGATATGTTTTTAGGAATGATGCAAATTATTACTGCTCATAAATGGTATATTAAATGTATTATTCTCATTGATAATGATTTCTCTATCACAAACATTGCTATGATTGATAGTGGAGCAGATGTTAGCTGCATTCAAGAAGGTTTAGTACCTACGAAATATTTTCAAAAAACTACTCATATGGTTAAATCTGCATCCGGACATGCTTTAGATATAAAGTATAAACTTCCTAATACGGGTATTTGTCAGAATAAAGTCTGTATTCCTCACTTCTTTTTCTTGGTAAAGAACCAGTTATACCCTCCAATTATACTTGGAACACCGTTTATTAACGCCGTTTATCCTTTTACTAGCATAGACTCGAAAGGTTTTACTACTACTTATAAGGATAAAGAAATTAGTTATACTTTTGTTACAGATCCTGTAACTAGAGATATTAATACTTTAATTGATATGAAGCAAAAACATATTGATTCTTTACAATTAGAACTGTTTAGTATGAATATATTTGATACTTTGAATTCTACTAAAGTACAGGAAAAAATCAAATTGATTTTCGAGCAGATTGCTATTGATATTTGTGCTGAGCATCCTAGTGCTTTTTGGAATCGAAAAAAGCACATTGTCACTCTTCCTTATGAAGATAATTTCACTGAGAATGGTATTCCTACTAAATCTCGACCTTGTCAGATGAATGCAGAATTAGTAGAATTTTGCAAAAAAGAGATTGATAGTTTACTATCAAAGGGTTTGATAAAACCCTCAAAATCTCCTTGGTCTTGTACAACTTTTTATGTTAATAACGCAACTGAAAAGGAACGTGGTGTTCCTAGATTAGTCATAAATTATAAGCCCTTGAATAAATATTTGAAATGGGTTAGGTATCCTATTCCTAATAAAAGAGATTTATTGTCTAGATTATATGATGCCAATATATTTTCAAAATTTGATTTAAAATCTGGTTATTGGCAGATTCAAATATTTAAAGAGCATACTTATAGAACTGCTTTTAATGTTCCATTTGGACAATAATAATGGAATGTTATGCCCTTTGGTTTGAAAAATGCCCCTTCAGAATTTCAAAAAATTATGAATGATATTTTAAACCCTTATCTAGACTTCGTCATTGTATATATCGATGACATTTTGGTATTTTCCAAAACACTTGAAATGCATATTAAGCATTTAGATATTTTCAAAAGAATTGTTATGCAAAATGGTTTGGTAATCTCAAAACAAAAAATGAGTTTATTTCAAACTAACATTCGATTCCTAGGGCATTATATTTGTCAGGGAAAAATTACTCCTATTCAACGATCGATTGATTTTGCCTCAAAATTTTCCGATGTTATTACTGATAGAACTCAGTTACAAAGATTTTTGGGAAGTTTAAATTATATTTCACCTTTCTATAAAGATCTGTCACGTGATTTAGCCCCCTTATATGATAGGCTAAAAAAAAATTATAAAAATGCTTGGACTGATAGTCACACTACTTTGATAAAAAATATTAAGCAACGTGTTAAATCTTTACCTTGCTTAACCCTTGCTAATCCTGCATGGCAAAAGATTATAGAGACTGATGCGTCTAATATTGGTTATGGAGGGATTTTGAAACAAATAAATCCCAATGATAAACATGAATATCTGATTAGGTTTTACTCTGGTAAATGGTCTGAAGCCCAGAGAAAATACGCTACTGTGGCACATGAAATGTTAACCATAGTAAAATGTGTTTTAAAATTTCAGGACGACTTATACAACCAAAAGTTTTTGATAAAAACTGACGCACAATCTGTTAAATATATGTTTAATAAAGATTTTAAACATGATGCCTAAAAAATGATATTTGCAAGATGGCAGGCTCAATTAGCCTCTTTTGATTTCGAAATACAATATAAAAAGGGAATGGTATCAGAGCCTAGGTACTTTCATGGTATATATAAGATAGATATGAAATATTCGACATAGATATGTTTCTGAAATATGGATTTAGGAGAAACTAGTATGAAAAATACTAGATTGGAAGAGGTAGATATATCTCAAAACCTTGATTTGTTAAACAAATGGACTATTCCTAAAGTCCCTATTAGAACAATCTATAATTATGGATGGTTTGATAAACTCTCTTCTAAACAACTTGTTAAAACAACTGAGCAATCTTTAGCTTTGAATTCGTCTGAACAGACTATTCGTTTGTTAAACAAGCATGATGTAGATGTTTATAAACACTAGTATAATTATTTGCATATTGGCATGGTTCAAATTGCTTTTAAGCCTTAAACCCTTAAAGGGTTACCAGAGACATTTTTGGCTGCTCTCAGAGATGCCAGAAATTTAAATTTTAGATAGTCTCTCATGGGTTCTATTGAATCTACTGTCGCCTATGGCCCAGTATATTTTAATACCCAACCCAATCTGCAATTATCTCTGTATGATGTTAATATACTAGATGCTTTAACATTAAATATGAAAACGCATGGTTATAATTATGCGCCTGGTTCTGAACTTATATGTTTATCATATAGGATTTATTTCAAATTACTTTCTACGTTAAACCCTAGATATAAATTATATGATACATCTGATCAGACTATTCTAGTGGAAACGAATTTTGCAAAGTCTAAGGTCACCACGAGGAGACCTATTAAGTGGGAGGAAATTAATTTTCCAACTACATGGACTTTGAATTCGGTTATATCCCCTAGTCAGATAACTGATGCTGTTAGTAATACCGAGTATTCTCATATTACTCAAAATTCGGATGGTAGGATTTGCATTCAGTATGACGATAATAGTTCCACTAATAGTTCCACTTATAGTAGGCAGTCATTTTCAAATAATAGACTGTTACCTACTATTAGTTCTGATTATAATAGACATTCCTTTACCAATCGTAGATTGTTGCTTGATATTCAACATATTTCTCCTGTTGAACCATTTTATGGACCAGCTAGAAATCGTGCTGCATCTTTACACACAATTTCTACTAAAGTAGGTGATAAACCTCTTGAAAGGGTTAAGATTAACCCCAAAACAAATATTGTTCAAGATAGTGATAATATTTCTGATAAGGATATTCCTTCTGCGTCCGAAATGAATTTTGACCCCAATGATACTTAATGATTCCACACCAAATTGATTTTAGTCCAGGGTCACAAGCTAGAGGTTATATTCAAAAAGCATTTTTCACTGATAAATGGAACCAGTTTAAAACTTGGTTTTTTGATACTTATAGTAAAGAAGATTTAAACAATATTTCTCAAGAGTTTTATGAAACTTATGCTTTATATAATCAAATTATGTATTTTGTTCCTTGGTTTATAACCACATATTTACCACTTTTTATAAAAGTTTTGGAAAGATCTTATAAAGACGGGAGTGGCAATATTTGGCAATATTACTAAAGCCATTTACCCTCTTCAAGCGCCTTTTGTTTTACCTAATAATACAGGTATTACTTTTACTGCATTTCAAAAATTTATTGATGAACATGTTGCTGCAGTCAGCATCGCAGAAATTAATAAATTAATTTCTCAAAATAATTATTTAAGTTTATATGTTAAAGTTTTGGGTGAAAATATTAGTTTTCTTAATAAAAAACTTGATGATTTAACAGTCTTGATTAAGGATATGAGTACTAAAAAGACTTTGACTGATATTGCCTCTTCTTCAGGAAGCAAATCAGAACCTCAAATTGTTGTTACTCATATTCAAAGACCCCCTGATATTCAGGATTTTAAATTTAAATCTGTTGGTGACTTAGAAGAACTTCTTGATAAAAAGTTATCCGGTTTGAATATCAAACCCATTGATTTATCAAATGATTTTGTTGATAAACTAGATTCTACTTTTGACTATAAAAAGGATGTTTTGTCAGAATTTAATAAACTCCGTAGTTACCCCAAAAAGAATAGTAAGTTTGCAGATAGCAGATATGCTGATAAACCTAGAATGCATACTTATTATTACAATCGTCCTACTCCTCAAGATGTTTTAATAGAGGAACGTGATTGGAATCAGACTAATACGTCTTACAGTGGTTCTGAAATTTATGAATGGAATCTTGATGGATTGACTGATAGGCAATTAACTATTCTTGTGCATAGAATGCTTATGTATGCAACTATCTGTAAGAGTGTGAAAAATATAGATAGAAATATTTGCAGAATGATTGTTGCAGGTTTTACTGGCCAACTTCGTGGCTGGTGGGACAATTATTTGTCTGTCGATGAAAGGGCAATGGTTATTAACGCTAAAGCCCTTGACGAAGGAGTTGATAATTTAGGCATGGCCCTAGTGGCAAATAGAGAAGATGTTGTTTACACTCTTATTCTTACTATATTAGAACACTTCAATCGTAGATTTACCAACCAGAATGAGACTGTCCGTACTCTCCTTAATAGCGTTAGATGTAAGACTTTAAGTGAGTTTAGGTGGTATAAAGACACCTTTATGAGTAGAGTGATGGAACTACCTGAAAATAAGTTTGAACATTGGAAAGCTAAGTTCATAGATGGCCTTCCCTCTTTATTTGCCGAAAGAGTTAGAAAGGTTTTAAGAGGCAATTATGGTGAAATTCCATACGTAGATTATACCTATGGTAAGTTGATAGGAATTTGCACACAGGAAGGGTTAAACCTATGCAATGAATTAAGATTGTCCAGGCAGCTTAAGATGGATAAGCTTAAAGAAAGAAACCAGTTAGGGGACTTTTGTACCCAGTTCAGTTTACCCGAGACTTCTACTCATAAGAAGAAGAAATATAAGTATCATAGATACCGCAACCAAGACAGTCCTTATAGGAGAAAGAGATCTAGATATAGATCTAAAGAAAAACGAGAAACCAAGAGAGCACATCGCAAGTCTACTAGATTTACCAAAAATAGGTCTAAGCGAGATCTTGCTGACATTAAGTGTTATAAGTGTGGTAAATTTGGCCATATAGCTCATAATTGTAAGCTTCAAAAGCTGAAAACCTTAGGACTAGACGATGAACTACGTGATAAGGTTTATAGTTTGTTATACACTTCTGGATCAGAATCTGATTATTATTCTGAGTCAGAATCCGAAGCTGAAGTAGATTTACTTGATTTATCTGATAGTGATAAAAATGTTGATAATACTTGTACAACTTGCAAAGGTGATACATGTACTTGTGATGATGAATTTTATAAATTGCAATCACAATTTGAAAATCTAAACATGAAAACTATTACATCTGATAATGTAATAGAACTTTTAAAAGAAGTGACTGATGAAAAACTTCGTGAAAAGATTATTAATTTGGCTGTTAATTCAAGTGCTAGTTCTTCAAAACCTTTTGAAAAAGAATTTGAATATTCTCCACCTTATTCTTTACTAGAGGTTAATAACCGTCTTTTGAACAAAAATGCAACTCCAGCAAGAGATTCTTCTTTCGATGATCTAAAAATTGAAGTTGAAAACTTGAAACGAGAGATTAAATCTCTTAAACAAAATCAAATGATTTGTGATCATAGGATTTACTCAGATTGAGAAAATCAATTCTCCAGCTGAGAAATCTAATGATAAAAACAAAGGTATTTTTGAAAATGATATTGAAGAAAAACCTATTAGTTTTAATCCTAAACATGATATGTTTTTAGGAATGATGCAAATTATTACTGCTCATAAATGGTATATTAAATGTACTATTCTCATTGATAATGATTTCTCTATCACAAACATTGCTATGATTGATAGTGGAGCAGATGTTAGCTGCATTCAAGAAGGTTTAGTACCTACGAAATATTTTCAAAAAACTACTCATATGGTTAGATCTGCATCCGGACATGCTTTAGATATAAAGTATAAACTTCCTAATACGGGTATTTGTCAGAATAAAGTCTGTATTCCTCACTTCTTTTTCTTGGTAAAGAACCAGTTATACCCTCCAATTATACTTGGAACACCGTTTATTAACGCCGTTTATCCTTTTACTAGCATAGACTCGAAAGGTTTTACTACTACTTATAAGGATAAAGAAATTAGTTATACTTTTGTTACAGATCCTGTAACTAGAGATATTAATACTTTAATTGATATGAAGCAAAAACATATTGATTCTTTACAATTAGAACTGTTTAGTATGAATATATTTGATACTTTGAATTCTACTAAAGTACAGGAAAAAATCAAATTGATTTTCGAGCAGATTGCTATTGATATTTGTGCTGAGCATCCTAGTGCTTTTTGGAATCGAAAAAAGCACATTGTCACTCTTCCTTATGAAGATAATTTCACTGAGAATGATATTCCTACTAAATCTCGACCTTGTCAGATGAATGCAGAATTAGTAGAATTTTGCAAAAAAGAGATTGATAGTTTACTATCAAAGGGTTTGATAAAACCCTCAAAATCTCCTTGGTCTTGTACAACTTTTTATGTTAATAACGCAACTGAAAAGGAACGTGGTGTTCCTAGATTAGTCATAAATTATAAGCCCTTGAATAAATATTTGAAATGGGTTAGGTATCCTATTCCTAATAAAAGAGATTTATTGTCTAGATTATATGATGCCAATATATTTTCAAAATTTGATTTAAAATCTGGTTATTGGCAGATTCAAATATTTAAAGAGCATACTTATAGAACTGCTTTTAATGTTCCATTTGGACAATAATAATGGAATGTTATGCCCTTTGGTTTGAAAAATGCCCCTTCAGAATTTCAAAAAATTATGAATGATATTTTAAACCCTTATCTAGACTTCGTCATTGTATATATCGATGACATTTTGGTATTTTCCAAAACACTTGAAATGCATATTAAGCATTTAGATATTTTCAAAAGAATTGTTATACAAAATGGTTTGGTAATCTCAAAACAAAAAATGAGTTTATTTCAAACTAACATTCGATTCCTAGGGCATTATATTTGTCAGGGAAAAATTACTCCTATTCAACGATCGATTGATTTTGCCTCAAAATTTTCCGATGTTATTACTGATAGAACTCAGTTACAAAGATTTTTGGAAAGTTTAAATTATATTTCACCTTTCTATAAAGATCTGTCACGTGATTTAGCCCCCTTATATGATAGGCTAAAAAAGAATTATAAAAATGCTTGGACTGATAGTCACACTACTTTGATAAAAAATATTAAGCAACGTGTTAAATCTTTACCTTGCTTAACCCTTGCTAATCCTGCATGGCAAAAGATTATAGAGACTGATGCGTCTAATATTGGTTATGGAGGGATTTTGAAACAAATAAATCCCAATGATAAACATGAATATCTGATTAGGTTTTACTCTGGTAAATGGTCTGAAGCCCAGAGAAAATACGCTACTGTGGCACATGAAATGTTAACCATAGTAAAATGTGTTTTAAAATTTCAGGACGACTTATACAACCAAAAGTTTTTGATAAAAACTGACGCACAATCTGTTAAATATATGTTTAATAAAGATTTTAAACATGATGCCTAAAAAATGATATTTGCAAGATGGCAGGCTCAATTAGCCTCTTTTGATTTCGAAATACAATATAAAAAGGGAATTGATAATTCTCTGCCAGATTTCTTATCTCGTGAATATTTACAGGATGGAACCCCCCTGGGGTAGGGAAAGAGGTATAGGTTGGGGAAAATCATCCCCACAATCAAAAGGAAGGTCATCACCTTCAGGATCATCATACAGATCCTCATCAAACTCCCCAGTTATACAAATGGGAAGAAGGAGTTTAGTCAATGAGAGAATATCTCTCAGAGAAGAATCATCAATTGGACCATCCGTCCACCTGGAAGATATTCCAGAAGATAGCCCGTTATACGCACATTTGCAGGCATATTTGACTGCTCAGAAACAGAAAAATACTTCTGTTAAGCAAAGTGATACTTTTGCTTCCATTACTAAAGATGACAATGATGATATCAAGTCATACGAAAAAGTACCAAAAAGAGAAATGATATTTCTCTTAGAAAATTCTGACATTCAGAGAAAAGAAGAACCATGGAAGATATGCCAAAGGTACTTGATAAATGGGTTATATTATCCGGGTGAGTCATACAAAACCCGTTCCTACTATGAGACGATACTAACCAGTACTGGCAGTGCAGATTTTCAGCACTTTTCTGGATATAGCACAGACGAGAACGTTTATAACTTCTCGAAGATTATAATTAAACAGATTATATCTGTTGAAGACTGGGGTATATCCACAATGAAAGAAAGGCAGATAAGCCTTAACAAAGTAAAAATGAATTTTACCTATTGGGATTATATCCAAGCTTTTGATAAAGTATTATACTACAATAATGATAGACACAAACATACTTGGTTTATAAAAGTATGTGCAAAGATATTTGCAGCAACTGTTCCTAATTGGTTTCTAAACTGGTGGTCATACCACGGTCCAACAATAAAGATTTTACCAGATCCATTCCTCATGTTATACAAAGAATGGATAAAAATTTCTCCTTTTATAAACGATTTATATCACGCAGATCATATCTGCTACCCAGAAAAAATTAACCAAATATATTTCTTTCTGGAATTTTCTATCCCTTGAATACATAAATGGAATCCAGAGGTAGGATTCACTAAAGAACAAGTCCCCTGCTTATACAGGACTTTTTAAAACAATTTTTTGGACAAATTAATGAAGAAGGATCCCAAATCAAAGACCTTATACGGTCAAGAGCTCATGGATTCAATCGAGATGAAGATCCAAGAATATTCCAACAAACCTCAAAAAGAGGTAATTGATGACAGTTCGATGAGACATATTGCCAGAAGAATTTCCTTTCAAGAAGGAGATAAAATAGAGATGATTAATAGTTACTTGGAAGAAGTTAAAAGAAATTTACTGTCTTCCATTATTCAATATGAAAAGTCAGATACGTCAATGCAAAGTGAAACAAGCAACGATGATATTGCTGAAGATTCTCAGCCCATTGAAGCAGAAATAATATTATCTAAAGAAGACTTACATGAAACAGAAGAATTCATCCGCCAAATGAAAAAAGCGGAAAAGAAACCAGCACAGTGAAACAGCTGGACCCCACTCAAATAGTGAAGCCACCGGACCCACATCACAGTGAAGCCGCCGGACCCACTCAAACAGTAGATATACTGTTCATCAACAGTAAATACACTGTTTCAACAGTAAAAACACTGTTACAGGGACCCACAGGGACCCACTTTTACTGTTCATAGATTCCTTTTCTTTTCTATTTATAGAATTCATTCGTTCATTTTTTGGAGGCAGACGTTGAGACTCCCTCTCTCTAGAATTCTCTCTCTCTCTCTCTCTCTAAGTGTAAGTAAAGAGTTAGTTTTAAGTTTATAGATTGTAATAGAAGAACAAGTAAATAAAAGTTTTCAGTTCTTCATCTTCAGGGCCTTGCTTCTTGGCCACAAGGTACATACTTCTGTCTTTCATAATTAGTTTTTCTTCTAGTCTCTCCTCTCTGGCCGTGACAATGTCCGGCTAAGAGACTTCATATCTATGTTGAGTATCTAACTTCTCTCCTATATACACCATAAAAGCGACGACATCAATTAAAATATAAATGAGTTTTATATATATAGAGTTTTGACTTGGTGTCGAGATGGTTGGTACAGTCTGATATAACACTGCTTTTATTGGCTTTGCCTTAGTGGCTTCGTCTAGCCAGCCGTGAACCTCAGCCCGATAAAGGAGTTAAAAGGGCATCTTCTTTCACGGTTAGAACTGCTAGACACATGGGCTCAATAAAAGTATGTATTATATTATGACAGACCCCTTGCTTGAGTAAAGGTTTTTAACCTTCCATACAGTCATTAAACTATATATATAAAATTCAAGTATATTTCAATTCTTATCCTTACTAATTATGCGGTTTTCCGCCAGTCTTTAAATATAAGGGTACTGAATTAGCTAGATTAAGAATTCTCAAATATGTTAAAATAGAAATCTTTAACTGGTGGAAACCTTCTAGGCATATAAAAACCAGATGTGAGGTGTGAAACAAGTCCAGTTCCCGGTCAAACGGTGATTTATGTTTAAATTTAATTGAGAAGGCATGGCGGATTACCGCCCGCCACTTGATCCTGTTAAAATGGTATCAGTGTTTTAATTTAATTGAGAAGGCATGGCGGATTACCGCCCGCCACTTGATCCTGTTAAAATGGTATCAGAGCCTAGGTACTTTCATGGTATATATAAGATAGATATGAAATATTCGACAAAGATATGTTTTTGAAATATGGATTTAGGAGAAACTAGTATGAAAAATACTAGATTGGAAGAGGTAGATATACCTCAAAACCTTGATTTGTTAAACAAATGGACTATTCCTAAAGTCCCTATTAGAACAACCTATGATTATGGATGGTTTGATAAACTCTCTTCTAAACAACTTGTTAAAACAACTGAGCAATCTTTAGCTTTGAATTCGTCTGAACAGACTATTCGTTTGTTAAACAAACATGATGTAGATGTTTATAAACACCAGTATAATTATTCGCATATTGGTATGGTTCAAATTGCTTTTAAGCCTTTAACCCTTAAAGGGTTACTAGAGACATTTTTGGCTGCTCTCAGAGATGCCAGAAATTTAAATTTTAGACAGTCTCTCATGGGTTCTATTGAATCTACTGTCGCCTATGGCCCAGTATATTTTAATACCCAACCCAATCTGTAATTATCTCTGTCTGATGTTAATATACTAGATGCTTTAACATTAAATGTGAAAACGCATGGTTATAATTATGCGTCTGGTTCTGAACTTATATGTTTATCATATAGGATTTATTTTAAATTACTTTCTACGTTAAACCCTAGATGTAAATTATATGATACACCTGATCAGACTATTCTAGTGGAAACGAATTTTGCAAAGTTTAAGGTCACCACGAAGAGACCTATTAAGTGGGAGCAAATTAATTTTCCAACTACATGGACTTTGAATTCGGTTATATCCCCCAGTCAGATAATTGATGCTGTCAGTAATACTGAGTATTCTCATATTACTCAAAATCCGGATGGTAGGATTTGCATTCAGTTTGACGATAATAGTTCCACTTATAGTAGGCAGTCATTTTCAAATAATAGACTGTTACCTACTATTAGTTCTGATTATAATAGACATTCCTTTACCAATCGTAGATTGTTGCCTGATATTCAACATATTTCTCATGTTGAACCAGTTTATGGACCAGCTAGAAATCGTGCTGCATCTTTACACACAATTTCTACTAAAGTAGGTGATAAACCTGTTGAAAGGGTTAAGAATAACCCCAAAACAAATATTGTTCAAGATAGTGATAATATTTCTGATAAGGATATTCCTTCTGCGTCCGAAATGGATTTTGACCCCAATGATACTTAATGATTCCACACCAAATTGATTTTAGTCTAGGGTCACAAGCTAGAGGTTATATTCAAAAAGAATTTTTCACTGATAAATGGAACCAGTTTAAAACTTGGTTTTTTGATACTTATAGTAAAGAAGATTTAAACAATATTTCTCAAGAGTTTTATGAAACTTATGCTTTACATAATCAAATTATGTATTTTGTTCCTTGGTTTATAACCACATATTTACCACTTTTTATAAAAGTTTTGGAAAGATCTTATAAAGACGGGAGTGGCAATATTACTAAAGCCATTTACCCTCCTCAAGCGCCTTTTGTTTTACCTAATAATACAGGTATTGCTTTTACTGCATTTCAAAAATTTATTGATGAAGATGTTGCTGCAGTCAGCATCGCAGAAATTAATAAATTAATTTCTCAAAATAATTATTTAAGTTTATATGTTAAAGTTTTGGGTGAAAATATTAGTTTTCTTAATAAAAAACTTGATGATTTAACAGTCTTGATTAAGGATATGAGTACTAAAAAGACTTTGACTGATATTGCCTCTTCTTCAGGAAGCAAATCAGAACCTCAAATTGTTGTTACTCATATTCAAAGACCCCCTGATATTCAAGATTTTAAATTTAAATCTTTTGGTGACTTAGAAGAACTTCTTGATAAAAAGTTATCCGGTTTGAATATCAAACCCATTGATTTATCAAATGATTTTGGTGATAAACTAGATTATACTTTTGACTATAAAAAGGATGTTTTATCTGAATTTAATAAACTCCGTAGTTACCCCAAAAAGAATAGTAAGTTTGCAGATAGCAGATATGCTGATAAACCTAGAATGCAGACTTATTATTACAATCGTCCTACTCCTCAAGATGTTTTTATAGAGGAACGTGATTGGAATCAGACTAATACGTCTTACAGTGGTTCTGAAATTTATGAATGGAATATTGATGGATTGACTGATAGGCATTTAACTATTCTTGTGCATAGAATGCTTATGTATGCAACTATCTGTAAGAGTGTGAAAAATACAGATAGATATATTTGCAGAATGATTGTTGCAGGTTTTACTGGCCAACTTCGTGGCTGGTGGGACAATTATTTGTCTATCGATGAAAGGGCAATGGTTATTAACGCTAAAGCCCTTGACGAAGGAGTTGATAATTTAGGCATGGCCCTAGTGGCAAATAGAGAAGATGCTGTTTACACTCTTATTCTTACTATATTAGAACACTTCAATCGTAGATTTACCAACCAGAATGAGACTGTCCGTACTCTCCTTAATAGCGTTAGATGTAAGACTTTAAGTGAGTTTAGGTGGTATAAAGACACCTTTATGAGTAGAGTGATGGAACTACCTGAAAATAAGTTTGAACATTGGAAAGCTAAGTTCATAGATGGCCTTCCCTCTTTATTTGCCGAAAGAGTTAGAAAGGTTTTAAGAGGCAATTATGGTGAAATTCCATACGTAGATTATACCTATGGTAAGTTGATAGGAATTTGCACACAGGAAGGGTTAAACCTATGCAATGAATTAAGATTGTCCAGACAGCTTAAGATGGATAAGCTTAAAGAAAGAAACTAGTTAGGGGACTTTTGCACCCAGTTCGGTTTACCCGAGACTTCTACTCATAAGAAGAAGAAATATAAGTATCATAGATACCCCAACCAAGACAGTCCTTATAGGAGAAAGAGATCTAGATATAGATCTAAAGAAAAACGAGAAACCAAGAGAGCACATCGCAAGTCTACTAGATTTACCAAAAATAGGTCTAAGCGAGATCTTGCTGACATTAAGTGTTATAAGTGTGGTAAATTTGGCCATATAGCTCCTAATTGTAAGCTTCAAAAGCTGAAAACCTTAGGACTAGACGATGAACTACGTGATAAGGTTTATAGTTTGTTATACACTTCTGGATCAGAATCTGATTATTATTCTGAGTCAGAATCCGAAGCTGAAGTAGATTTACTTGATTTATCTGATAGTGATAAAAATGTTGATAATACTTGTACAACTTGCAAAGGTGATACATGTACTTGTGATGATGAATTTTATAAATTGCAATCACAATTTGAAAATATAAATATGAAAACTATTACATCTGATAATGTAATAGAACTTATAAAAGAAGTGACTGATGAAAAACTTCGTGAAAAGATTATTAATTTGGCTGCTAATTCAAGTACTAGTTCTTCAAAACCTTTTGAAAAAGAATTTGAATATTCTCCACCTTATTCTTTACTAAAGGTTAATAACCGTCTTTTGAACAAAAATGCAACTCCAGCAAGAGATTCTTCTTTCAATGATCTAAAAATTGAAGTTGAAAACTTGAAACGAGAGATTAAATCTCTTAAACAAAATTAAATGATTTGTGATTATAGGATTACTTAGATTGAGAAAATCAATTCTCCAGCTGAGAAATCTAATGATAAAAACAAAGGTATTTTTGAAAATGATATTGAAGAAAAACCTATTAGTTTTAATCCTAAACATGATATGTTTTTAGGAATGATGCAAATTATTACTGCTCATAAATGGTATATTAAATGTACTATTCTTATTGATAATGATTTCTCTATCATTATCCAATTGCCTCAAAAGTAATACCTGTATTATTAGGTAAAACAAAAGGCGCTTGAGGAGGGTAAATGGCTTTGGTAATATTGCCACTCCCGTCTTTATAAGATCTTTCCAAAACTTTTATAAAAAGTGGTAAATATGTTGTTATAAACCAAGGAACAAAATACATAATTTGATTATGTAAAGCACAAGTTTCATAAAACTCTTGAGAAATTTTGTTTAAATCTTCTTTACTATAAGTATCAAAAAACCAAGTTTTAAACTGGTTCCATTTATCAGTGAAAAATTCTTTTTGAATATAACCTCTAGCTTGTGACCCTGGACTAAAATCAATTTGGTGTGGAATCATTAAATATCATTGGGGTCAAAATCTATTTCGGACGCAGAAGGAATATCCTTATTAGAAATATTATCACTATCTTGAACAATATTTGTTTTTTATATTATAAAAAATAATTAATATATTTTAAATAAATAATATTATAACTTAGATTAACTAATAAAAAATTTAATAGCGAATTTACTTTTTTACCAACTCATGTGAATATAATAAAGTTAGATATATGAGCTTAAAATGTATCTTTTATAATAGATATTCGAACTAATAATCAAAAAAACAAAACTAGCAAGATACATCTAAAACTCAGTAGAGGCCCCCGGGACCTCAACCAAATATACCAACAAGTCCAAAATATTAAACGAATTTAGTCCAGACCTCATATATCAAACAACGCTAAAACCACGAATCATACCCCAATTCAAGCTTAATGAAACTAAGAAATTTCAACTTCTATATTCAATGCCGAAACCTATCAAATCAAGTTTGATTGACCTCAAATTTTGCACGCAAGTCATAAATGACATGACAAACCTATGAAAATTTTTAGAACTAGATTCCGACACAGATATCAAAAAGTCAACTCCCTTGTCAAACTTCCAAACTTAAATTTCCATTTTAGCCAAATCAAGCCTAATTTAACTACATACTTCTAAATAATTTTCTGGACACGCTCCTAAGTCCAAAATCATCATACGGAGCCATTGGAATCATCAAAATTCTATTTTGGGGTCGTTTACACATAGTCAACATCTGGTCAACTATTTCAACTTAAGCTTTAAATCTTGGAACTAAGTGTTCCAATTCATTCACTGTTCCACCCTACCATGCACATACCCGGGGGTGATCCCACGTTGCCCTATTCTATTTAGGCCTGACAACACAACATAACTAAAAATCATTAATTCAACCTTAGCCCATAACCTTGAAAATTAATTTCCAACATTCGGAATTTCTTTTCAAGACCCGAATCTCACATCTACACACCGCCTCTATTAGGCCATCCTATGAAAACACGAGATCCTCATTAACACTCTGAGTCACAAGTAAAAATACATACCCGGTTAGTTAGAAACCTTCCATTTTCTCCCATAGAGGAAATCACAATACACAACATGTTCCTCACACCTGTAGGACATATCCATCTTAAACCATGATAGAAACGATCGAGAACACTTTCGAATTCATTTGCACATGATCAAGCTATCAGACCTAAATTCCTCTAACTCGACCAAGCCAGGCAGGTCGCCAAACCCAAGAATATTGCCGCCAAAACATCTGTAGAACCTCACCACATCGTAATTACCCAAAAAGGACCGAGCATACAATTACCATGTTGGTCTAGCCTACTACCCAATTGTCCTATTTTCTCCGAGTTTCTTCTGAATAACCATCAAGTTGACACTTCTCCTTGTCAGAACACTATGATCCTTATCAAAAGCTCATTACAAGACATCCTAACATAAAATCACACTGTCCTAAGGCCCATAAGCCACTGTATTCTTCTTAAGCACCACAAGTATCACAACCGAGACACTCACTCTGAAGGACCTTATGTGAATTTAAAATTATCTCTCTTTCCTTTCTTATACTGAAATGTAAAATCCATAGTCATACAAAATTACCTCAAGTACCGACACCATCCAATGTAAATAACCGATTCTAGTGATATACGAATCCGAAACTTTTTTAATTCCACATATACACTTTGAATCCATTAGAATCTTCTGGAGAGTCATCCACTTTGCCCAAATCTAAATTGTACCGCCCAAACGGCCGAAAGACACGTGCCCCATTAGCATAACAACACTCAAAGAAGTGACCCTGCTTTAACACCACTGATCAAATTCATACCCCGTGCACACTACATCCTTCAAATAACAACTTAATCATCCCATGATTTTTATATACTCATAAAGTGCAATATAACCCGTATCCAGGAATTCCCTTACTCGAGTCATCCTCGATCTCAATCTCTATGACTGCAAGTCATAACCGATTCACACGTATGCCTCGAACCGGAACCAGTACAACATATAACCACGCAATCAAATCGGTGATAGTAGGCTCCCCCACTTGGCTCAAAGCCATAGAACAAAACATTCCATAACTCATAATATCCATACTCTATTACTGCCATAATACCGTAGTCAGTTCAACGAGAATTCTTCTCAAGCTCATGCCATACCAACCATAAAATACCTTAATTATCCGCTAAGCTTGCATTTATTCTCTTGACAGTCAAGTCAACTTCCTCAGCCAGATCCAAATTCGAATCTCAACACATATACCCCGCTAGTAGAAAAGAAACTATCCACTCAACATTATAAGGAACACACCTACGTAGATTACTACGCAGGAGATAACCCACCTACTTAGTCTCAAATTGGCATCTTGTTATACCCTTTCGCAGCCACAATTCCTACGCAATTCCTTAATTTTCCTAAGTTTGAACTCATCAACACAACATGAAAATCTAATTTGCTCCAAAATTAAACTGCATGATAGATGCTTCAACACACTCATAACCCGAGACCGTGCATCACATCACAACGAAAATCAAGCACCGAATAGCCCCCTTTTTTGTTACAGTCAAACCATCTGAACATATTCCGCAGTCGCATCATACTCATCAGTTAGTTATTCCATCGCTCATCGAGCCACAAATCCCACTCGTGGGGACATTACCAGACATATGAGTCCAAATGTACAAGTTCTCACAACTGAAACTGCCGAGTCTAAGCTGCGGTCTAAACTTGGCCTCAAGTTCTCTAGACAGGCCCGTCACCAAAACACATAATACACATTTCTAACTGCAAGACTCTACTAGACACTTGCTCGTGACTTGTAGAACCTATGAACCTAAAGCTCTGACACCACATTTTCATGACCCAAAATCCACCTAGTCGTGAAGGCACCTAACCTAACCCGTCAGATAAGCCAATTAACAATTATCCAATTCAATTAATATTTAACTGACTCTAATACACTCCCCAAGGACTGGTAGTACAAATCATGGCCTTCTAAGATTAGAATTTACAAAGCTGGTATGAAATAAATATATTATCTGTTTGAAATATACATAAATAAATTTTTATAAATCTAAGGCTACCATGAACAAGAGGCAGCTACGACCGGAACACAGGTACATCTTTAAATCCATCTCCCGTCGATCACAGCAACATCAACATCTAATATCTGCACGCAAGGTGCAGAAGTGTAGTATGAGTACAACCGACCCCATGTACTCAATAAGTAACAAACCTAACCGTAGGTTGAAAGTAGCGACAAGCTGGAACAAAGGTCAGGGTCCAACACCAATAGCCAACAACAATTCATAACAACATAATAGAAGTAATAAAAGAAGTAGCTTAGAGATAAAATACTCAGCTCGTTTACAATTCAAGAAAAATAGTCCCACTTTTCAAATATATCAGTGAAAACCCAAATCCTTTACCAAAATCACCAATTTATGAGTAAGTTTGAAAACTGTGATTTTTCCAAAACATTCAGCAGGTAATTGTTTCAGTTTTTAAATAACATGAAAATACATCAATATGCCTACATGTTAATATGTATGAGAAATCATGAATGACGCAATATCGTACATCATGAGGAAAAATGCTTCTCTATGCCTGTATGTCAAGTGTGCAAGTCAATGTGATGCAACTCAGTAATAAAATCATATGCATACTCTCATAGTATCATTTCACTCAGTCATCCCAGTCACTCAGTACTCACAGTCACTCAATCCTCCCAATCGCTCGGCACTCTCACTCGGCACTCACACTCAATAGGTACCTGCGCTCACTAGGGGTGTGTAAAGACTCCGGAGGGGCTCCTTTAGCCCAAGCGCTATAAATTGCACGGACAACTCACGTGCTGCACAGACAACTCACGTGCTATAGTATGAATATCTCAAAATCAGGCCTTCGGCCTCACTCAGTCATCAATCTCTCCAGTCTCTTGGGCTCACAATATCATGAAACTAGCCCGAAATGATGATATAATGTATCAATAAATAACAACAGAGACTGAGATATGATATACAATGAATAGACATGACTAGGTATGAAGTTTCAATGTAAGCAAATAACTCAACAACAGTAATGACCTCAGTGGGTCCAAACAGGATAAGCATATAGTCTAAGCATGATTTCTAACATGAATCACAACTTGATAACTCTAGTACTTAGAGATTTCATGATTACAGATAAGTTTAAGTAACTACACAGTACCACAGAAATATCGGAGTCACAGTTCACACGGTGCATGCCCACACGCTCGTCATCTAGCATGTGCGTCACCTCAATACCAAAAACATAACACGCATAGTAAGGGTTTATACCCTAAGCTCCAAGATTAGAAGAGTTACTTACCTCGAACAAGATGAATCCAATGCCGAGCAAGCTAAACAATACTCCAAAAATTCCATTCCGCGCGTATCAGCTTCTGAACGCCTTCATATCTCCTCAAATTAATCAAAATATACTCCAATGCTTGCAATTTAACAATTTATAAAAATTTCTAACTCTTCTAAAAAAATCAACAGTGGGGCCCACGTCTCGGAATCCGACGAAACTCACAATTCGACAACCCATCCAATTACGAGTTCAACCATACTAATTTCACTTAAATCCGACTCCGAATCGGTATTCAAAATTCGAAAATTTGTTTTATGAAATTATAGAAATTTCCTTCGATTTCTCTTGAAGATTCGATAATTATATACCAAAAATGAAGATTAATTCATGAAATATAATCACAAGGGAGTCAATAATACTTTTCCCAAGTTGTATGGAAAATTTTCTCTCCAAAGTCGCCCAAACCGAGCTCCAAAATCTGAAAAATGGCTAAAAATAGCGAAATCCCGAACTTAAAGCTTCTGCCCAGCGTCTTCCGCATTTGCGGTCACATAGTCGCATTTGTGGCCTCCGCTTTTGCGGAAGAAGCTCACATCTGCTAGTCAGCCTTGGCCAGTAGTGGTCGCTTCTACGACATTCAAACAGCATCTGCGGTCGCGCTTCTGCATGAGTTGGGCCTCTTCTACGATGCCTCCCAGCCAGCCTTCCCCAGGTCGCTTCTGCGACTAGTTTACACACTTCTGCGAGCCGCACCTGTGGTCCCTCGTGCGCAGGTGCGAAGACACCAGCAACAGAAAAATTCCAGCATTTCCTTAAGTCCGAATTTGATCCGTTAATCATCTGAAACTCAATCGAGGCCCCCAGGACCGCAACCAAATATACCAACAAGTCCTAAAACATTATACGAACTTAGTTGAGACCTCAAATCACATCAAACAACGCTAAAACCATGAATCATACCCCAATTCATACTCCAATTCCGATTGACCTCAAATTTTACACGCAAATCATAAATAACATGACAGACCTATGAAAATTTTCAGAACTGGATTCCGACACCGATATCAAAAAGTCAACTCCCCGGTCAAACTTCCAAACTTAAATTTCCATTTTAGCCAAATCAAGCCTAATTTAACTACGGACTTCCAAATAATTTTTCGGACAAGCACCTAAATCCAAAATCATCATACGAAACTATTGGAATCATCAAAACTTTATTGCGGGGTCGCTTAAACATAGTCAACATCCGGTCGACTATTTCAACTTAAGTTTTAAATCTTGGAACTAAATGTTCCAATTCATTCTGAACCCTCTCCGACGAGTCACATAATTATAATTGAACACAGGATAAGAAGCAAATGGTTGAACGAAGTTGTATTACTCAAAATGACCGACCGGGTCGTTACATTTTGTGTAGAAATTTTATCAATACATTTTATTTCAAAATAAACCAAATTGGTTCAAATCTACTTTAATTGATTCCCAATTTGGTATTTAACCTTGTAATATCAATTCCAACATTACAAATGGCTAGATTCAAATCAAACCTTCATGAATTTATGGACCTACTTTTTCTTTAGTGTTTTTTCAAGCTCATCTTTTTTTAGGAGCCCTAAGTTGTATCTTGTTTCACCATCTTTTGTTATTTCTACTTATGAAGAGGAGCTTGGAACTTTGTGTCCTAGAATCGTCCCAGTTTGTGATGACTCTTGTACTGACTGTTAATGTGTTTTAATAAATATCCTTTTTACCCAAAAAATATTACACTACTTTTATTAAAGAGACAAAAGTCAACCACTAGTTGACATTTCAACGCAATTTCTTGTCAGTCAATTATCCTAGGTAATTAATTCTGCACCAGAGGTAAATACTAATATGAACCGATGTTCACATCAAACAAAATAATTTAACTTTAATAGTTAGAAGTTAAAGGGAAAATATAAATAACTTAGCTATCGTTAAATATAGTTATTAAGTAATAAATATGTATATAAAAAATATTCCATTGGTTTCAATTTATGTGGTAATGTTTATCTTGATATAAAGTTTAAGATAGAAAAGAAGACTTTCAAAGTTGTAGTTTAAAATTAGTCATAAATATTTGTAAGACTATAAATTATTTAAAATATAAATTTAAAAGTTAAATTATTCTCATATAAACAAGTAAAACATTCTTTTGGATGGAAACACAAAAAAAAGTATGACAAAAATCTAGACAAAAAAGAATACATATTATGCAGTCATATGTTTGGTGGAGTTCAAAACCAAAATGAGGTTCTTTTGGACTCAAAGAATCAAAATGTGTGGAAAAAAACTATAGTAATCAAAATATATATAACGCCCTTTTAAAGGGCGCTATAGTTGAACCTGAAAAGAGCGGGAAGGTATAGCGCCTTTTATTAAAACGCTATAGTATAGCGTCTTAATAAAAGGCGCTATACACACATAAAAACCCGTCCCTTTCCCTTCCCCACCAAACCAGAAACCCCCCACCCCCCACCCCCTAAATTATAAGTTCAAACATATGCGCTATACCCACATAAAAACCCGTCCCCTTCCCTTCCCCACCAAACCAGAAACTTCCCCTCCCCCCTCCCCCCTCCCCCCAAAACAAAAAAAGTTGTTATCCACTTTAGATTATTTATTTGCTAAAAGACTAGTAAAATAGATAAATTGTTAGTTTTGTTCCCTGTAGTAGTATCTTGTGGCCTAATGTAGTGCTCGTAGTTGTAATGTAGTGCCGTTTAGCGTAGTAAAATGTAGTGCCCTTTAGCGTAGTATCCTTGTAGTTATTGAAATTAATCATTTAAGTATCTCTTATACACAAAAATACGTCAAAAAAACTGATAGTTCAAACACCAACTTTGTCCAATTATAGTCATCGATCGTAAGAAAATAACATGAGAAAACTATTTTCCGAACTAAGTATTGTTATATGGATATTTAATAATTAAATCTTGTATAATTATGGAAATTAATTATTTAATTTTATTATAGTAAAAAATAAATGAGTCATAAAAAAAATATAATAATAAAACTAACATATAAATTAATAAAACTAACATATAAAATATTAAACTAACATATAAATAATAAACTAACTTTTAAAATAACAGACCTATTGAGTTATAAATCGGGAAAATTTTCTCATAATGAACACAAGAGTTCAAGATACCTTGGTGTTATTGGACCTCAAATATCGATCTCGGAACCCATATGTGAATATTTAATAATTAAATCTTGTATAATTATGAAAATTAATTTTATTTAAATTTATTATAGTAAAAAATAAGTGAGTCATAAACAAAAATATATAATAATAAAACTAACATATAAATTAATAAAACTAGCACATACAATATTAAACTAACATATAAATAATAAACTAACATTTAAAATAACAGACCTATTGAGTGATAAATCGAAAAAAATTTCTCATCATGAACACAAGAATTCAGGATACCTTGGTGCTACTAGGCCTCAAATATCGAGCCCGAAACCCATATGTGAATATTTAATAATTAAATCTTGTATAATTATAAAAATTAATTATTTAATTTTATTATAGTCAAAAATTAGTGAGTAACAAACAAACATATAAAATAATAAAACTAACATGTAAAATAATAAAACTAACATATTAAAGTAAAATAATGTAATTAATATTGCTTAATTTACAGTAGCCGACATGGAGGTTCCACCTTTGCATCCCAGACCTACCACGCTAGAGCTACATGGCGAGCATAGGTCCTCCTACATATAGGAGGGACAGTTACTGGCCCAGACGTTCCGCGCCAGGAGAGTAGACGATATGTGGGACTTTCTTAGAGCCCACCTTCTCCATTCCCGTATAGTCAGACGCCTCCAGGATACGAATTTTTATAGTATTGTAGAGATCGGCCGGCTGCAGCTGGATTCGTCGTTGATCACGGCGCTGATAGAGCAGTGGCGACCGGAGATACACACATTCCATTTGTCCATTGGCGAGGCCACTATCACGCTTCAGGACGTGGAGGTCCTGTATGGGCTGCCCGTTGATGGACACCCTGTTGCTTTTCCAAATGCCATCAGAGAGTATATGAGTTTGCAGTACCTGGAGATGCTGCAGTGGCTCACCGATTTCCAGCCACCGGATGAGACTGCATTGATTGGGTCCAGTCGTATGCAGTTGATGCCTGTCCGGCAACATTTGGAGGTGATGCACGCTGGCATCATAGATGATATACCGGAGCTTCATATTCACCGGTACACGAGGTTTCTGCTGCTGCTTATGTTTGGAGTGGTTTTGTTCCCGAACACTTCGGGGAACCTAGTTAGCTTGAGATATCTTCATCATCTTGAGCGGCTAGATGATTTACATCATTACAGCCGAGGTGATATTGTTCTTGGTTACTTGTACAGGTAGATGTGTCAGGCGAGCATGGGCACCTAACGAGACGTTATAGGATTTTTGCCGTTGCTGCAGGTAAAAACATAGTCGAATACTTTCTTCATTATAACATACCTAGTAAAAATATACCTTAAATTTTACGTCCACGTTGTATATTAGGTTTGGGCCTGGGAGCGGTTCCTGCAGTCGTAGCCACCTCTACCACCCTTAGCTCCGGATGCACCACCGGAACGTGGTCGACGTGGAAGGCGTGCCTAGAGAACTACATGGATGTCGCACGAGGTAGGGGTGTCCCACGAGGTCGTGGGGATCGACGAGGATGTAGTCTCTAGCAAGGGGCTGTTGAGGCACCTGTTGAGGATGTTGGAGTTGATCAGCCGGGTGACCACCATGAGCCAGACCATGCTCCCAGAGATATGCCGTCATTCAGCCTTCAACTTACTCCAGGGACTTCGCAAGTGACCCAATCATCTCCATTATTGATCACGGGCATGACCATTACGCGACAAGAGTGGGATCAGTATTTTCCTGACCCATCGACCAACATTGATGATCGTCCGACACGAGATGTGGATAGTGGGCGCCGGCTGAGTTATGGCTCATCATCGAGGGATGCTAAGGATCTTTCACAGGCGCAAGTTTATTTGTATTACTATTATTTATATTTTTTTTATCTCATTGATTAGTCATAAATATCTAAATGATTTTTTTTAAGGCTTCATTCTCACAGGTCACGGAGGCCACCTTGTGCGATACTGACATAGCTGCGACGGATGATTATATTCTGGAGCCTGATGAGACCATGGTAAGACAATTTAAATTTATGTGACTTAACACATACATAACTAATACATATTTCATATACTAAAATATCTTATTATTCTGTAGGTTACTGCTGGACCGATTACCCCTTCTACCGAGCCTGCCAGCCCTACTGACGATCATGCTACAGCGCATCCTCCGATAAAGAGGCGATGTGATGAGGATAATCCTGATAGTGTAGCCGGGTGGGATGGGATGCGCCTCAGGCCAACGACTTCTTTAAAGCATACAGAATGTGGGACACATTAATTTTTTTTTAATTTTATGTACATATGACATTCAGTAAATAATAGCAACAATTTTTATTGTTTATATTATATGAGCATTATGTTTTTATTTCTCCGGTTCTTTGTTATTTTAATACTACAACACAAACACAAACATAACAACTTAACATAATTTAAATTCAGTATAACTAATAAAAATACATGACACGAAAAACATAAAGATAAAATACTACACTCAACACATACATGTGTTTGTTTAGTCACTACAACCTATTATTCTCTGCTCCAACCACTTAAATTTCTCTTCCAGCCTATTTTTTTCTTCTTCTGCCTCTTTTAGTTTCTCCTGCACTGCCGCAATTTCTCGTTCCATTTCAGAGATCTGGCATTAGTATTCACCGTTCATATTCCAAACACACTGCAAACATGATTTGTAGTATTCCTGGTTAATGGGTTCATCATACCATTCCTAAAACATACATTGATTTTCGTCATTGCGTCCAAAAAATTGTTGACATATCCAGTACTCACGCCCAACATTACCATCTAACGAACATGCCTTTAAAATCGCACGTTTGCCACAATAGCACCTTGGTTGGTCGTTGCGTCCACACATTTGTTAATGCAAGAAAAATAAAAAATTTATGGAAAGTTTTGCTATTTGTTTTGGTTAAGCGCAGGTAATAACTAAAATGTGCTAGTTATTTATAGGCAAGACAACACACATAATATAGTATTTCACCGCGCTATACTTCGTGTGTTGAAGATTCTTTTGGGTACAAAATAGTTTTTCCCGAAGATAACTTTTGCAGGCGAGCACCTTTTTAGGTCGACAAGATAACACACATAACGTAGTATTTCACCGTGCTATGCTTCGCTTGTTAAAGATTCTTTCGGGTGCAATACAGTTTTTTCAGAAGATAGCTTTTGAATGCGAGCAGCTTTTCAGGTCGACAAGACAATTATTATTTTTAAATGGGTTTATGTTAGATTGTTGTATTAAAGCATTAATGTTAAATATCAATAAGAATTAGCAGCAATGGAAACATAATTTTATTTCATATATTCTGCAACATAAACAAGTACACACTTATTACAACAACATTACGGAAACAAAACACTACGTGTATCCTTGATAGTTGGTCACATTAGATGAACTTCTATCAGGAGTTGGATTACCACCTCCACCCAAACCAGCTGAAGGACATTTAGGACGGTTGTGTCCTGTTTGCGAGCATATGCCATATTTGTGTGCATAAACGGTATCACCAACATCCATTTGGTTCCATATACACATTCTTTTTTCCACTTGTCGTTGGCGTACATAGTCCTTGTTACACACCATTTTAAATGGTTCCAGTGGCCAATAATGCTCAGCACCCACTGGCTGCAACTGTCCACTATAGGTGTTTAAGTATGTTGCAACACTATATCCTTTATCAACGTAGTTGATTGCCCCTAAACTTGTATGTTGAAAGCACTTGATGGCATGTGAGCACGACATGTGGTAGATGGACCATTTCCCATAAGAGCATAACCTTCTGGCTTCATTTATGATGTGTGTATTATTCTCCCAGTTTTGATGTATAGCAGTGCGAACTTCAAAAATATTTCGCTCGTTGCAATACTGTAAATATAAATGCCAATGTGCTCGCCGCCAGTATTTCTCAAATCTTTTCATTGGTATTGGCATAAATTCAACACTCATTTCCATCAACGATACACCTCTAGCCCTTTCAACAAACCTCTCCGCCATCTGCTTGAATGACATCCGTACCATGGCAGTGAAAGACAATTCGCGTGCAGACTTCAATAACCCGTTGAAAGACTCTGACACATTTGTAGTCAGAATTACCCATCTTCTGCCACCATCCACATGCAAAGTACACTTGTCAAGCTCATGTCGCATCAACTAATGATAGGCTCCCTCGTCTTCCTGCCTGATAGATTCCATGCGTCTCCTAAATTTACACTCTTGGTGATCTGTTGCAGCCATCCACATTAAATAATGCGAATCCTGTTGGGATATGCCTTCTGGAAATTGGCCTTCAGGTGCCTCATACAGTAACAGTGTTAGGCATACGGTTCCTGCCATGCACGCAAATTCTGTACAGAACTTAAAATACCACCATGCCGATTAGATATTAAACAAATACCTAAACGTTGTTTGATAACGTGCTCTTTCAAGTGGTTCAGAAATAATGTCCATGCCTCTTGGCTTTCATTGGAACAAATAGCAAAAGCTAAGGGAAATATACTTCCATTAGCATCTACTGTAACAATGATCAATAACTTAATATCATACTTTTCATAGACATGAGTGTCGTCTATGAATATTACTGGTCGGTAATGTAAAAAACTATCAATTTCTGAATATGTGTTCTAGTATTCCCGAACTCCGCTCAAGCTTCCATTCAAAAACAGTCTCAGGGTTAAAGTGTTGCAATACAGCCATGTACCTGGGTATAGATGCAAAGGACTTATCCCAATTACCATAAACAATTTCAAACGCACGTTTGCGCCCGAGAAATGCCTTTCTTTTGGTAATGGTGCACCCATATTCCTGGTGGACGGATGTTACATACTCTTTGATCTTGTACTATATGGGCGCTTCAATGTGTGGAATCAAGACAAGAGAAATAAAGTCAGCATTCAAGTTAAAATGATTCCCACTGAATATGTCCATTTCACAATTGTGGGTGCCAATGTATTTACCCACAACCCACATATTTGTTTTCTTCTTCCTCGTATGCACCATCCAATTACAACCCGTAAAATATCTACGGTAGACTACCTTGTATACATCTGGAGATGACTTGCGTACCGTGATCTTACGACACTCTTTTACACTATATATTAGTACCGCCCTAGTAGGCGCGCTTTATCGGGAAAAAGCATGCCCTTTGACAGCACCGTTGCTCTAGATTTATCCCACATTACTGTCCGAATTTTGTCAATATCCCTTGTGAGGGCATCCACATCCGACATACTTGGAAAATAATCAAGGTAGAGAATTTCCCTTAAATGAAATGGAACGTGGGACTCGTACACTCTTGGTCTAACGGGGGGAGGGGGTGGATCATGCTCCCTCGTCGAATCAGGTCTAGCATTCTCTTCCTCTTCATCATCACCCTCATCACGGAAGGGTGTTTTATCTCTAGACTCATCGGCATTGTTGTCATAATCACTATTCTCTTCATGACTCTGTGTATCTGCCAGATCCCGATTAAATATGTCGTCTTCGGGCAATTGAGTAAGGACAGGACCTTCAGGATGCTCGTTTTCACTACACAACCAACAAAATAATGAGTTACTCAAATTGATAAATACTTTACATATAGCTATATCACTTCACTTACAAAGCGTAATGTGTTGACATCCTATGATGGACATTATTCTGTTGGTGATGACTCCTGGATGGACCTCCATGATCCAACACACCAGAACTAGACATATTCCAACTGGGCATTGGTTCATAACTTGTAAAATTCATATCTGGCCGGTACCCCCTATGGAATATATTAGTGTTAATACAAATTCAATACAGCAAAAATAAACATCGTAACACAAAGGAAAATTGAAGTTTACCACTCGTCTTGTGGATTATGTAAACAAGAAGAAAATTTATTTCTTCGCTCCTCATTCGCCCATGGAGATAAGTTTAGATCAGGCCAAACTCTTTCAGCCGGAACCTATTCGGCTAAAACTGCTCCAAAATAACCGTCCGATGACTGAGGGATATCCCTGCTTTGCGCAACCTCATTATTGCGAACGTCTTCAACCTTGACGTACATTTCCAACATTTTTATCACAAGAAATTCCCGGTATTCATCCGGAGTCCTCAAAAAATCTCTCAGAGTTTTATTATCCTCGATGTTAAACTCAGCATAACAAGTAACCCCTTGCGGAGTGACAGAATACGGATATCTTTCGGTTACTTTAAGGTTCACCGAACGTTGGCTCACACTCATTTTTTTACATAACAACGATCTCAATGTATCGTACTCCATTGTAAGTGGCAACTTAACATGACAATGTGGAGATAAACAATAGGTTACTGAGTTATTCGCCACCACAACCTTGCCTCCCCCTCCTAATATAATGAAACCCTAATTCTTCGCTCTTCAGACATTATGACAAAATGCAAAACAACTTAACGAAGAAATATTTTAGAAGACTTGAGAATATTTATGAATGGATATTTACAAAATCCTTAACCTCTTTAAATAAGGCAAAAACCAATCCGGGGTACAATCTTTTTAGGTATAGCACTTTAAATAAGGACGCTATACCCAATTGAATTATTGTTATGTCAGTTAAGCCCAGAAGAATTATTGGTGGGCCTACATAATATGTATAGCGCGGTAAGGAAAGGCGTTATATATATAGCGCCTTTTAAAAGGGCGCTATACTTTAACGGGCAAACGACCGTTAAGGTATAGCGCCCTTTAAAATGACGTTATATATATTTTGGTCTCTATATTTTTTTTCACACATTTTACTTTTTTGAGTCCAAAAGAATTACATTTTGGTTCTGAATATCATAATGTGTCTAGTAAAAGATGAACTAGCATTAATAGTGATGGATATGGGCGAACTGAAGCCCACTCTGTCGCTGATGTCAGTTAATAGCGTTAGGAAAATGATGAGGAAAATATATAATGATTAAATTGGCAGGAAAGGTAAACAAAATGTTCGTAACGTAAATAGGTAGGCTCGCAAAGAATATCTATGGGATTATGATGACACATGATGCATTTTCTCTCTTTCTTTTCTTCCCTTTGTTGACCAACTTCTTTTGTTGTGGAGGGGTTCATCATAATTGTTTACATACCTGCTTGAGGTTGCACAAAGGGCCTTGGGTTTGTCCTGTTATTTTATGTGATATATATACTTCTTTTCAAATTTTAAAAATCATTTAATTTACATATAATCTGGTTCTTTATATATCCATAATGTGTAAATTATAGTTCATCACGTCTCTTTACGAAACAAAAAGGAATAAAGAAGTGTATGCGTCAAAATATGCCCTAAAATATTTAAGATAAGATAACACTAAAGAAAGAATTCTCGAGCAGTCGCTAGTCGAGGTGGACCAGGAAGCAGCAAAACTCATAGCCGAAGAGTCGACGAGAGCCGTGGTCGAGATGTCAATAATGGTCGAGGCCGAGCACTGTTGATGAAGCTGTAACGGCTAGTTTTCGAAATAGAATATTCAAGAGAATATTCTAGTGGATATTCTCTACACTTGTACTATTAGGGTTTACTAGGAATATGTCTCATATAAATAAATAAAAAAGACAATGATATGAGGCATGTGATATTCATTTGTAGTAAGACACTTTGACAAAGAAGATTCTCTCTCTTTCTCTCTCACTAAGATACAAGCACCGCCGTTTCACTAAGATTCTTATCTGTATTATTCCATAATTTTCCATCAAATTCGAGAATAACTGAAGCATTCAAGGATTTGTTTGTCACTCATCATTGTCAGGAGGAACAACCATCTAGTTCATCCTTTATTGGGTAAATCATTTATCCTATTTACTTAAATGTCATTAATTGTTATTCATTGTCATTAAATGCTACATTGTTATTCATGTTTTTTGGAATAGTTATTGCATACTGTTATCACTATTCGACCAAATCTATCTGGCTTTATCACACCCTCGGAAGCTACATCTAGAAATATTATTGTTAACTAAGTTTAACCCATAATCACATCAATTTAATTATTTGAACCAAGAGTTATATTTTTTGTCAAACAATTTGGTGCCGTCTGTGGGAATTTCTTAGTTAAAGCCTTTAGTTTCTTCTAGATATACAACTAGCATGGGTCACTAACGTAAAAAATAAAAGCAAGAAAAAACAAGATCTCATTTCTTTGTGTGCACAAATCCCAACATGGCAGGTAACCGAGAAGAAAGAACGAGAATAATAAGTGACCTCCCAACCAACCTCATGAACGTCATCAACGAAAGCTGTGAAACGGCTGACGAAGGCGCGACATCAAGTGCCTCCCCAAGGCGAGATGGGTCACCGCCCCTCATTGCAGCATCACAAAATCTCTTGGTAAGGGAGCCTCCACATCAGTGGGAGAAGAGACGGCCCTACCTATAAAAAAAAGATCCTCGAAGCGTGGCTAACTGATACGCTAACCAGCGTCCTCAACAAGCCCGTTCAGGATACGGCTACAGAGAACGCAAGGACATGCACAATGTGACAAGTGGACGAGCAATGCAACTAGCCTTTTTCCCCAATGACAGGTATTACTAATAATGTAATTGATAGTGCAGGTGAAAATGCCCTTGCATCCATTCTGAAAAGGATGGAAGAAATGGAGAATAAGAACAAGGCACTCCGATATCAAATGAAAGAACACCAGGAAAGGGTCGATAAAATACCGGGCGCCCCCAAGATGTTGCCGAAGAGGGATGCCGGCCGGTTCATAGAATAGTCGTACAGTGATGATGCAGTCCCGCATGCTATACAAAAAACCTTTAAAATGTCGCCCTACCTCAGGATATATGACGGCACAACCGACCCTGAAGATCATGTGACTCATTACATCACCGTCGTAAAAGGCAATGACCTCGCCAAATAACAGATGTCTTCCATCTTGCTGAAGAAGTTCGACAAAAGCCTCACAGGAGGGGCATTATAGCCTGTTTGGCCAAGCTTCTCAGCATCCCAAAAGTGTTACTTTTTTTAAAAAAAGTGCTTTTTTTCTCAATTTGAGGTGTTTGGACAAGCTTTTTTTTGAAAATAAAAGTGCTTTTGGCTAGAAGCAGAAGCAGTTTTGAAGAAGCAGAAAAAAGTAACTTCTTCCCAGAAGCAGAAGCAGAAGCAATTTTTGACTTTTCTTCCTACCAAAAATATCCTTTGCAAAATATTATATATACCAAAATAACTTTACTTAATTTAAACTATTAAGTAATATAAAATAATTTTTGGGATGAACTTACATATTTATTGGTTGATTTTTGATATATTTAAATTATCTTGAAAGAATAAAGTACTTTTCAATTTTATATTTATATTTTACTTGAATAAAATAAAAAACTTAATTATTATCTTTAATAATAAAAACTTATAATTATTTATCTACTTATATAATATTAACTATTAAGAAAATCTCTTCATGTCCTTATTTGTAATTTGACACATAAAAGTACTTTTTGAAAAGCTTGGCTAAACACAAATTATTGTTCAAAAGTGTTTTTCAAATTGATTAGCCAAACACAAATTGCTTTTCTCCAAAAGTACTTTTTTGTAAAGCACTTTTGAAAAAATCACTTCTCAAAATAAGCAGATTTTTCCAGCTTGGCCAAACATGCTATTAACCTAGTATTCGCAGCTACCAGCACGCTCCATTGAAACCTTTGAAGAAATGGCCGACAAGTTCATAACGGCCCACGCCAGAGCTAAAAAGGCCAAGGCGAGAGTGAACGACATATTTACTGTTAAACAATCTCTGGGAGAGGGACAGGGGGACTTCCTCGCACGGTTCAACCGAGTAAAGATGACTTTACCAAACCTGTGCGAAGGAATGGCGGTCGCAACTTTTCAGAATGGGTTGAGCAGGGATGGTTCAAAAGCAACGAGGAAACTGTTAAGTCGGTTGATAAAGTACCCCCAACCACATGGGACGAAATCCACAACGCTTATTGTGCCGAAGTCCGTGCAGATGAGGATGACCTCAACGGGCTAACCTTAGTACAAGTGGAATCAAAAGGATCGAAGAGACAACACCAGAAGAAATCATCCAATTAAGCGATCTAACAGGGAACGACACCAACCATATATCAGAACGGCCGCCTCCTTCCCCCCCCCGCCTACTACGAATAAGGTCCGTCTAGACCAAGGACGGGAACCTATCAGAATGACAGAGGTATGCCCCCTATTATCCGCTCACAATTTTTGTGTGTCACTTACAGAGATAGTCTACGCCCTAGAGAAGCTCGAGCCAAAAGTGAAGTGGCCGACAAAGATGAGATCGGACCCTAACACCAGAAAATTTGATGCCCTCTTTGAGTTCCACCAAGAACGAGGGCACAAGACGGAAGTCTGCATTGCTCTAAGGCATGAAGTCATGAATATGCTATGACAAGGTCACCTTAAGGAGCTGCTGAGTGATAAGGGAAGAGCCAACTTCTCTAGAGGACACGAATATCAAGGACCGCCAGAGCTAAAAAGGCCAAGGCGGCATAGGGCATTTGATGCCCTCTGTGAGTTCCACCAAGAACGAGGGCACAGGATGGAAGACTGCATTGCCCTAAGGCAGGAAGTCATGAATATGCTACGACAAGGACACCTTAAAGAGTTGTTGAGTGATAAGGGAAGAACCAACTTCACTAGAGGACACGAACATCAAGGACCGCCCAAACCACCCTCACTAGCTCGTACCATCAACATGATCATCGATGACGACGCCTCTATCAACAAAGTGAAGTTCACCACTACCCACAAACTCAAGCGATCTATCACCCCACGAACGGTATGACAAACTCGAAGAAAGTATCATCTTCGACAAGTCGGACGCCGACTGTTTGGTTTTTCCTCATAATTATGCCCTCGTTATTACTCTGCGAGTTTTAGATATTGATGTTAAACGCATTATGATAGATGACAGGGGTGGCGCATGCATTATCCATCCCTGAATACTTACCCAAATGAAACTCGAGGATAAGGTAGTACGGTGCTGCATCACGCTAACTGGTTTTAACAATCCTGTTGAACGAACATCTGAAAGAAATTACAATGCCCATTTTAGTCGGCGGCATGACTATGGAAACAACATCCCACATCATAGACCAAGACAGGGCGTACAACGCCATAGTGGGATGACCATGGATATACCCCAAGAAGGTCATCCCCTCCAGCTTATACCAAGTCGTCAAATTCCCAATTCCGTGGGAAATATTCAGCATACTAGGAGAGCAACGTACATCCCGAGAATGATAACGCATTGCTTTAGACAACACGGCCACCCAACAAAGGAAGGACTAAGAAAAGGAGGCATAGCAATTAGCAGGGTCGAGGTCGGGGCACGACGAGGTCGGGAAAGGCATCAAAGATCCCGACATAGTCGAAGCTGCGGGATCGGCCATAGAAGACCTCGACCCCGTTCAATTAAATCCCAACGACCATAACAAAAGGCTTATATCGGTTGCAAACTACAGGAACCAGGTAAATTCAGTCAATTCTTTAAAGCTAATACGGATTTGTTTGCTTTTAGCCATGCAGATATGTCGGGCATCCCAAAGGAAATCGTCACGCACAAACTAAACATCGACCCCTTCCACCCCCCGGTGAGGCAGGTTAGGCGAAAATTCAACTCCGTGATTAATGATGTAGTGCGCGATGTGGTGAAAAAACTATTAGAAAATGGTTCCATAAGGGATCTGAAGTACCCCAAGTGGGTCTCCAATGTAGTAATGGTGAAAAAGAAATATAGGAAATGACGAATGTGTGTGTACTTCACAAACTTAAACAAAGCATGCCCAAAGGACTCATTCTTGTTGCCTCAAATCGACTAACTCATTGACGCAATGGCCGGATATGAGTTGCTAAGTTTCTTGGATGCTTACTTAGGCTATAATCAGATCCTCATGGAAGAGGAAGATTAGGAAAATACCATGTTCATCACCCACCAAGGAACGTACTACTACAGGGTCATGTCCTTCGGACTAAAGAACGCGCCGACGACATATCAAAGGTTGGTGACGAGGATGTTTAAAGGATCAGCTCGGTAAGACAATGGAAGTATATATAGATGACATGCCGGTCAAGTCTAAAAGGCGAGAAGATCACATCGACCATTTGAAAGAAACTTTTGACATACTCAGACGGTACAAAATGAAACTGAACCCAGAAAAGTGTGTGTTCGATATAGCCTCAGGAACGTTTCAAGGTTTCCTCGTATTACAGCATGGGATCGAGGTCAACTCTGACCAAATCAAATCCATTGAGGGGATACCTGAACTCTTGACCACCAAAAAACAGGTCCAAAGGTTACATAGCCGCATTGCCGCCCTATCAAGGTTCATCTTGCGGTCATCGGATAGGAGCCATAAATTCTTTGGCATACTTAAGAAAGATAATAGCTTCCAATAGACTTTAGAGTGCATCCAGACTCTGAGGGAACTAAAAGCATACCCGTCGTCGTCGCCCCTACTTTCAAAACCAGAGCCGGGGGAGCACCTCCTCGTCTATTTAGCTGTATCCGAGGTAGCTGTAAGCGCAGTCCTAATTCGACAAAATAGAGGTACGTAATCTCCAATCTATTACATTAGCAAAACACTAGTTTGTGATGAGACGAGGAACCCGCACCTCGAGAAACTGGCCTTGGCCTTAGTCGTAGCTTCACGGAAGCTGAGACCATATTTCTAGTGTCACCCCATCTCAGTCGTCACAACTTTTCCCCTGAGAAGCATTTTACATAAGCCCGAGCTATTAGGAAGGTTGGCCAAATAGGCCATCGAGCTAAGCGAGCATGATATCACGTACCAGCCTTAAATGACGATAAAGTCACAAGTACTAGCTGAATTCAGTGCAAACATAATGCCTGAAGTCAAGAGGGAAGCCGTCCTAACTTCTCCACAAAAAACAAGATCTCTGGGTCCTATACACCGATGGCGCATCCGACGCATCAGGGTCCGGACTGGGACTCATACTCGAAGTCCCAACAGGTGAAGTAATTCGCCAGTCCATAAGGTGCCCAGATATGAATAACAAGGAGGCCGAGTACGAGGCCTTCATTGTAGGTTTGAGACTAGCGCACAAGTATAGGAAAATGGTTAAAACTACGTTGTGATTCCCAACTTGTAGTCAACCAAGTCACATATTCTTTCGAGATCAAAGAACAAAGATTGTAAAAATACTAGAGGGAAATCTGAAAGTTGCTGCCCGAGTTTGACAAATGCCAGCTCGACCAAATTCCACAGGCACAGAACATCGAGGCAGATGGCCTCGCAAAACTAGCCGCAACCACCAAAAGCATCACAACAAGAGATAAAAGCGTGGTCCATCTCCTCAACTCATCGCTAGACTGGGTCGAGGTAAGAACCATTAATTTAACTTGGGACTGGCGCAACCGTATTATCGCGTACTTGCAAGACGGAACTCTCCCAAGTGATAAAAAAGAGGCCAACAAACTGAGAATGCAAGCAGCTAGATACAATATCCTCCACAAAGACCTGTGCAAGAGAACTTACGGTGGCCCTTGAGCGAAGTGACTGGGCCCAAACCAAACTCGACGCGTCCTTGAAGAGATCCTTGAAGGCATTTGTGGGGCTCATTCTGGTAAATGAGTACTGATCTGATGTCTCATATGGGCGGGATATTACTAGCCCACCATGAAAAAGAGGCCGCAAATTTCGTAAAAAGATGCGAGCAATGCCAGAAGTACGCCCGAATGATTCACCAGGAGGGCGAACACCTTCACTTGGTCACCCCACCTTGGCCATTCATCAAATGGGGAATGGACATCGTAGGCCCTCTCCCTGCAAGACGAGGTAATGTACGATTCCTTTTGGTTTTAACTGACTACTTCTCTAAGTGGGTGGAAGCAGGAGCCTTCGCCCAAATACGGGAACAGGAAGTAATCACCTTTATATGGATAAATATCACATGATGGTTCGGCCTTCCCAAAGAAATCAGATGCGACAACGGACCCCAGTTCACGAGAAAGAAAACCGCCAAAGTTTTCGGGAAATGGCATATCAAAAGAATACTCTCAACCCCATACCACCCCATGGGCAAAGGGCAAGAGGAATCCTCCAATAAATTAATACTAAACATCATGAAGAAAAAGCTTGAAGACGCCAAGGGATTGTGGCCGGAAGTACTACCAGAAGTGTCGTGGGCCTACCGAACAACTCCAAAAATGATCACAGGAGAAATGATCTATTCTATGGTCTGTGGGACCGAGGCGGTAATACCAGTTGAGGTCTGAGAGACTATTCTACGGTACTCCTATAAGAGCGGCACAAACAACGACAAGGGTAGAAGGCAAGAACTTGACGAAGTCGATGAACGAAGAGATATGGCCTATATAAGAATGATCGCCCAAAAATAGCAAGCAGAACGCTATTATAACAAGAAAGCAAAGGTCAGGCCACTCAAAGTCGGGGACTATGTACTGAAAGCTAAAACTCAAGAGGGCAAAGATCCCAGGGAGGGAGAACTGGGAACAAATTGGGATGGCTAGTAAAAATCACAGCAAAAGCTGATAAAGGATCATTTCAACTAGAAACAATGGAAGGAAAGCTACTACCAAACAATTGGAATATCAGGCACCTCAAATACATCAACTTCTAAAAGAAAATACTATCCCCCAAGTCGTACTCTTTTTTTCCTCACTTGAGTTTTGTCCTAGTTGGATTTTCTCAAGGAGGTGTTTACGAGGCGATGAAGAAAACACTCCAAGTTTAAGTATGCGAAGGCAAGGCACTGGTTATTATTTCATTGTTCGACCTCTCACTACTCTCCATATCGATCAATGAAGGGACTAGATAGAACGGGACGGGGACTGGAACACCAACCAACACCCAAAAATCTGTAACTTTCTCCAAGTATGTAAGAAATGCAACAATGTCAAGGCAATAAACTCTACACTTACCAGCACATTTCTCTCAAATTCAGGTTATGTTCGACCTCGCTCGAACCAACACCTACCGACCCTCGGTCATAACTAAATTCAAGTTATGTTCGACCTCGCTCGAACTAACACCTACCGAACCTCGATTATAATTAAATTCAGGTTATGTTTGACCTCGCTCGAACCAACACCCACCGGCCCTCGGCCATAACTAAATTCAGGTTATGTTCAACGTTGCTCAAACGAACACCTACCGCCGCTCGACCATTATTAAATTCAAGTTATATTTGACCTCGCTTGAACTAACACCTACCGGCCCTCGGCCATAACTAAATTCAGGTTATGTTCGACCTCGCTCGAAGTAATATCTACCGGCTCTCGACCAAAACTAAGTTCAGGTTATGTTTGACCTCGCTCGAACTAACACCTACCGGCCCTCGGCCACAACTAAGTTCAGATATGTTCGACCTCGCTCGAACAAGCAATAAAAGCAAAATCACGCAAGTACAGAAAATAAACTACAGGAAAGGAAACAGATGCAGAAAACAACCTTGACATTCCATTTCACACTTAAATATTTTTTACAAAGGCTAGTGAAGACGCCGACAAAAATAAACAAGCTTACAAAAAAAAGAGAAAAACTATTGCTCACCGCCATTAGGATCTTCTGCACCTCCACCACCCTGACCACCAATGCCTGGGCCATCTTGATCCCTTTCTTCATCATCACTTTCGCCCTCAGGGTATGCAGCATCATACCAGGCATTCTCTTCAAGCTATTCCACGCCCCCGTCACCCTCATCATCACCGGCCTCAGGCACGGTGGGATCATATCAACAAGTGACCTGAGCCTCATAGGACTTAACGCGAACATCGACAGTAGAAACGGACCCCGCCTTATACAAATCTCAAAACACGTCCAACTGAGCTTTGGCGTGAGTTCATTCCTCGTACAAGTCCCGAGGAATGTTTGGAAAATCTTAAGTACGAGAGGAAGTGATAAAAGAAAAATATTATGCATAAAATAAGTAATTATTTAATTCCTAATACTAATAGTTTTAATTTTCTTTGCAGAAATACTATATTTTAATAACAAATTCATTACGCATAAACTCCGGAGATATGTGGCAAAAGAAATTAAGTCTTGGAGTTCTCAAAGAAAGAAATAAAAAAAGGAAGAATAAGAAAAACAAGGATAAGAAAGCAAGTGGCAGACGCCAACTTGCCAAGTTGAAGGCAAAAGTTTGGTTTTGCAACTTGAAGCAAATATGAAGCAAATCTAAAACTTTGCTATGCAAATCTGAAAAAAATGAGCCATATTTACATGCTATGCCAAGGAGAATTCAACTATAAATAGAGAAGAACGAGATTCACATTGAAACAATATTCTTGGAGAGCTTCTTCTTTTTGTTGCTTCTTTCAGCAGTTTCTTTTCTTCTTTTAGCTATTATATTATCTTCATTTCTAGTTCCGAATAAATCGTAATATTGGAAATTACTCTAGTTCATGTTTGTAATTAAATAGGGAAAATTATTCTCTTGAATATTTCTTTCTATTTTCTTATTTAATGGGCAAGAATATTTTCGTTGTTAGTACTAACTCCATTATGGAGTAACTTTTTTTGTGTTGGGAGAATGACGGATCTTAATATTTCTATATAATAGTAGATATTATTCCTCAATTTCACATGCTTGAGCTGAAGCTTTTCATTTATGTAACGATCCGACCGGTCGTTTTGAGCTTTAGCGCGTTGTTCGGTAGTTTGAGGCCATGAACAGCTTCACTTCAGGTATTATGACTTGTACGCCTGGTCGGGATTGAATTTCGGGAAGTTCGGAGTTGAATTGGAAGAGAAAATTCTCCTTTCGAAAGATTTAAGTTGGAAGAATGGACTAAGATGAGATTTTAGAGTAAACGACCTCAGAATCGAGATTTGAAAGTTCCAGCAGGTTCGTATGATGATTTTGGACTTGGGCGCATGTTCGGATCGAGTTTTTGATGCCCCGGGAGCATTTCGGCACCTATTGTGGAAGTTAGCATTTTAGAAGAATTTTTATAAATTTGGGTTGAAGTGCATTTCAATGTTATCGATATCCATTTGGAATTTCGAGTCTGAAAATAGCTCCGTATATTGATTCGCTATTGAGAGCGCGTCCGGAAGTGGATTTGGAGGTCCGTAGGTCATTTTGGAGTCGTTTGGCGAAAGTTAGAAATTTGAAAGTTTTTGAGAAGTTTGACCGCAAGTGGACTTTTTGATATCGGGGTCGGATTCCGATTCCGAAAGTTGGAGTAGGTCCGTAATGTCAAATGTGACTTGTGTTCAAAATTTGAGGTCAATCGGACGTGATTTGATACGTTTCGGCATCGAATGTAGAAGTTGAAATTTTAAAGTTCATAACGCTTGAATTGAGTGTGATCCATTATTTCGATATTATTTGATGTGATTTGAAGGATCGACTAAGTTCATAATGTGTTTTGGAACATGTTGGCATAATTGGTTGAGGTCTCGAGGGCCTTGGGTGTGTCTCGGATCGAGTTCGAACGGATATTGAACTTTAAGGAATTACTAGTTTCTAGGCATCTGGTTTCCTCTTCCGCGATCGCGAAGAAAGGGCAGCGATCGCGAAAGTTTAAGTGGACTAGTGGGATTTTTACTCTACGCAATCGCGTATAATGATTCGCATTCGCGGAAGGTCGAGCGGGAGGTTATTTGCGTTCGCGTCAGGACTATCGTGAACGCGCTGTGTTAATGGGGCTGGCCCGTTTGGTGAAGGTTGTTCTATGTGATCGCATAGAGGTATTCGCGATCACGAAAGTGGAAGGGGCTGAGCAATGCGATCGCGTTTTGGGCATCGCGATCGCGAAAGGGAATCTTTTAGGCAGCTATTGATTGGCCTTCGCGATCGCGAGTGGGTTTACGCGATCGCGAGTGGGTTTACGCGATCGCGAAGGGAAAAGACCTGGGCAGTGTTCTTTTAAAATCGAGGTTTTGGCTCATTTTCACTTCATTTCCTCCAAGGGAGCCTGTATTGGAGAGATTTTGGAGCTCCATCTTCATCATCTACATCAAGGTAAGTGATTCCCACCTATTGCAAGCTAAATACATGATTTATATACAGATTTAGATATGAAAACTAGTAAAAATTTGAGATTTTGAAGAAAGAACTAGAACTTGGTATTTTAGATTTTGCCATGAAATTTGGGCATGGAATTGGTAGTAAATCATATATTTGAGTTCATAAGTCTATGGGAAATAATTATCTTTGAACATTTTTGGAATCCGGACACGTGGACCCGAGGGTGATTTTATCGACTTTTCGAATAGAGTTGAGAATTGTTTTAAATAGGATTATAAAGAGTATTAGAGTATATATTTATGGATTTGCTCACTTATTGACTAGTTTTGGAGAGTTGGGCATCAATTTGAGTTGATTGAATGGCTTGGGAGCTGGTTATGAAACTTCGGAGCGAGGTAAGTCTCCTTTCTAACCCTGTAAAAGGGAATTAACCCCATAGGTGAATTAAATAAATGTTTGTACCTAATTGTGGAGGGAGGGGAGCTACATACGTATGAGGTGACGAGAGTCCATACATAGCTACTATTATGCTATTGTCCTGGTAGTTTAGGACTCGTATCATGCTATACTTGGAATGTTTGTGCCGTTACTTGCTAACATAATCACCTAATCATGATAGAAATTGATAAAATAATGGTATAAAGTTAAATTCACTTACTTGATGGTTTGTATGAGATACTTGACTGTAAATGAGAAACTTGTGTTTTCTTGAAAATAATTATTATTTGTGGATCGGGTCGAGCGCCTCGGTAGTAAATAGATGCATCTATGGTTCGCGCCATTCGACCCTCTGGCAGTGCAGTTTAAATATTTGTTGGATTGGGCCATACGACCTCAGCATGATTTGAGCGTGCTTGTATTGCTTGCCTTGAAATTTGTAAATAATGATATTGACTCCTCGGCCTGAGTTAAATTGTTAAATAATGAGAGATAAATTTGGAGATTTCTTAATTATAAAAGAACTGCTTACTTACTTCAAAATATTGAGCTTGCAACCGTTCGTATAATCGATACTTAATTATATCATTGATATCCTATTTATAACCCATAATAAGTGTCGAAGTCGACCCCTCGTCACTACTTCTTCGGGGTTAGGCGGGATATTTACTGGATACGCATTGATTTACGTACTCATACTACACTTGCTGCACGTTTTTGTAATGGTAAATATATATTAGCGGCCTTGTGGGCACAGAGGCGCGATTATGGCGGGGACTTAGGTGAGCTGCATTCTATATGACGCTCCGCAGCCAACAAAGTCTTTTTCAGAGTACTTACATTTTTTCTGTCCATTTTATATTCCGGACAACTGTTGTATTTTATTTTACATTCTTAGAAAATGCTCATGCACTTGTGATACCGGTTTTTGGGATGATTATGGGTTGTACTGTATTGGGATTGTTTTTAAAAACGATATTATTATGTATTTTGTAAACTCTATCTTCTGCCATTTAATTGAGGGGAACAACTATGATTTGAAAATTATTAAAATATGAATTTATTAAGTATTTATTGTTGGATTGCCTGACAGCGGTGTCCGGCGCCATCACGACCTTTATGGATATTGGGTCGTGACAACATGGTATCAGAGCACTAGATTCACGTAGATATCACGAGTCATGAGCGAGTCTAGTAAAGTCTTGTGGATCGGTACGGAGACGTCTGTCCTTATCTTCGAGAGGCTACAGGGTTTTTAGGCGCACTTCCCTTCTTGATTCCTCATAGTGCGATTTGATTCCTGTGAGGCTTATGCCTTCATTTCTTTCCCATTCAATCTTATACGACGTGAAGCGCTGGTTATAAATCGGGAATTGAGGAATTGTAATGGTACTACAGATGTGGTGCGGGATGTTTCTCCCTGCGTAGTTGATTGGGCTATTGTCGTCGCCTGGTGGAAGGATAGTCTGTCATTTCAGCTCAGTAGTTGTACTTCTGAGAGCTTTGAGGCTATGCACAGGTTGCTATGATGCTCATGAGTGGTTATCGCACAGTATTGATGTGATGGTAGGATGCTTGCCTATGTCTCGGGGTAGTGAATGACTTGAAAGGAGGTTTACTCAGTGCATGATTCATAGATTCGGTATTTTACTTCTGACGGAGGAAAGGCAAATGAACTAAGAATGTTCAGACTTGGGTTGATGGAGTAGCGGGACTCGATATTTTCGAGCATGGTGGAATCCTCGCATGTGATGTGGCATCATCGTCCTTGATTGGTTATAATGTGTTAAGTTCGTCGGTGTTATGGTTTCCTTCAATTCGCCTTGGGGCAGAGAATTATAAATGGTGCCGGGAAAGCGGTTGTCAGAGGTCGCAGTGTGCAAAGGTTCAGGATCGAATTGGCATTCTTAGTATTGATGGCTCGAGAAAGATGATTTACATAAAGGTTTTAAGTTGGTAGCGATCTATCAGTTCAAGTGCTACAGGGGTAGATTTCGATTTAAGGCAGCGATTGGGAAACGAAGGATAAGGAAGGACATGTGGGAGGTGCCTTGCGGTGAATAAACTTATAGAAGGCCAAGTGTGAGAAATATGGGTCGGGTAGTTACTTAAAGGGGTAAGTTTGACCAAAGTGGGAGAGTGGCAGAGTAGCATGCGGGTTCTGTGATGGGATAGCTACGCGCCTTGAAGAAAGTTTAGAGTGATTTAGGAATTATGGTGGACGATAATTGGGTCTACGCACTTAATTTGAAATATTGGCTATTATACAACGGGGGATTAGATACAACTAAAAGGAGTTGCTCGATATGAAAAAGGTTACAACATGACTTTGGATTGGAATGTATTGTCGCACGTTTAGTTGATGCCAATGGGGAATGAACGGGCTTGTACAGCTGGAGAACGGGCATGGGCTTAGGATGGTTTATTGGCTTCATGGTAATTGTACTCGGTGCAGCGTTGTTGTAGGATGTCGGCATGGAAATTCCACAGGTGGGGTATCTCTTGGGAGCAGGTTAGCGGTCGCGTGGTGTTGATGAAGCTTCTGCGAAGAATTCCACCAGCTACCTGGTAAGAGATTGAATATATAACTGTGGCTAGTGGTTCGGAGTGTTCATTAAAGGTTAATAGAAGGATTTCGAGGAATTTGGCGGGTTGATTGTGGAAGATCATGTCAATAGGAGATAAGGAACTTTGGTGGGTTCTAGAGTCATGCGATGGTAGCTTCAGGCTAAGTGGGAGAGCCCCACCATCTATGATTAGATTGTGTAATTGTCAACTAGCGCGGTTTCTGGTTATCGGTGTATTAATGGGTCGTCACGACTAAGGGAAGAGAACATCAGTAGTAATTTGAGCAAAGGATTTGAGGAATGTGTACTATATTTGGCCTTATCGATTAGTGTTCAGGTTTGGGGAAGACTCAGAGTCTAGGCTTCGTGTGGAAGTGGGGTATAAGGAAAATGATTCAGCCGGGTGCTTCTTTGAGAGGGCGTCCATGTGCTAGAGGAGCCTTTGAGTTCGATTATGTTCGGGACCAAGTCAGAGTGGGTGACTCTCAACAATGGTCCTAATGGATTCAAAATTTAAGTGTGGTGCCTAAGGATTTCAAGCCAATAGTATGGTTAAATATTGAGCCTTTGTAGTGGATTATGAAAATTGGCTTGGACTGTTCTATGTTATCTTCGGTATGCGGTGTAGCAATGGAAGAATGGGAGGAAATAACTTCGGAATCATAAAGGAAATATCAGAATGGGCGTACCAGTTGAAAATGTGGATTTGCGCACAAGGAGGGTGTGAGATGGTTCGTGGGTTTCCGGGAAAAATGTGGTCTCATGAGATGGGGTCACTCAGGACGAGTGAAGATTGAGTTTTCCATGTTTGAAATGGAGATATTATTATTCCTAAGGCAAGTCCAGGGTAAATTAGAAAGAGTCGGGTCCGTTAGTAATAGTGGAATTGGCATAATGATGGCGATGATCAACTCCTTCAGTGTGTTGGGTTATTCATGTGATATGTGACGGTACGTGTGAGGTTTGACGGTCGCCGTAACTGATCTTATTTGGAGGCTTTCGAGTATTATGGCTTGTTATGTGTAGATGGAACCTGGAAGAATTTTGATGGTTTAGACCACTACTCGAGGTTTGTATTTTGTTGTGGTTTGAGAATTTAGTTGCGTGTTGCATTGGTTCTTCCGGAATGAGCTGAGTAAAAGGTTTCTATGTGATGAAGTGTTTACCCTATTAATAGTTCGGAAGTTAAGATGAAATTCTTGTACTCTTGCGCATTGGCATGATTAAGTGTAGTTGTCGGCATGGGATTTGGAAGTTGAGGATCAAGGTTGTAGTTTGGAGCCGACAAGAATGTCAAGAGCTCGGATAAGCGGGAAAGGACTCAGATGGTTAGAGTCAGCTGGTATTATTTTCGGTGTCACCTGAGATCGGTGTCTAGTGTGAAGAGGCTTGGCATACTCAATGCGGATTCTTGAATTTGCTTTACAGCGTTGGTGTAGCAGGTAGTATGAATGTGCATACTCGTTGTCTGGTGCGGAAGGTCGGGGGAGCGTGTCCCACGGAAAGATTGTATAAGTGTGACAGCTAGTCACTTAAATGATTAAAGATGGAAACCAAGCATGGAGTTTGTGGTACTATCGTTGATGTGATAATTTGTGCCTCAAGGGCGCTCGATTCATTTGGTTATGAACTGATAATGTTGTTCTGGATTTGATGGCTATTCTTATGTGTTATGGGACAAAAGGGTTATTTTGGACCCTTGAAAGGTTATTAGCCTAGAACGGTGTGATCAGAATCGGCTTAAGGTCCATGAAAGGATTTAAATATGAATATGGGCTCTGTATCAGGCTGGATGTATTCATTTCAGAATAGTGCTCCTTATGGAGGAGTATTTGGGCATTGGATGTTGTTTCGTCATTGGCTATTTCATGTAATACTATATTATGCTGTGTGAGCTGTGAAACAGTTTGATAAATTTCACATGTGCTGAGGTTCCGCGTAGCGATGATGTTATGTGAGCAAGATGGCTCTCGAGATTCAGATCATATATCGCACCTTAGTTGTGCTTGAGTTTTGTAGCGTATGACGTTGTGTGTCCTCCCATTGATGATATTATTCACTTAGCGTGCTTGTGGCCGATATTCGGGTATTTTGTAATAATGAGCATTCTAGCCTGGTAAGTATCTCCTTATATAGATTTTACGTGTGGATCAGGTGGCACGCCGCCACATGCATGTTGTTTGGATCGGGTTACGCGCCGCAACAGTGTCATGTCAAGTACAGTTCCCTATATCTGTTCTTGTGTGTTTTGTTTCTCATTTCCTGAGGAAGGTTCATAACGCCTTTTCAGTTGTTTAATTAGTTACGCGGGTTGAGTAGTCATTTCTAGAGTTCATTTTCCTTAGGTATCACGTTCAGGTTTGTAGCTTATTGGCACATTGTGGCGTCATATGTGACTTTTGGCAGTGCCCGAGGTGGCTTATTTCCTGGGCAACTTATACTGGGTGAGACGAGATTTTTTGATCCAGGATCAGTGCGATCGGATTATATGAAGCATATTAAAGAAGCAAATACCATTATTCGGTTCATAATGGGGTGGTGATTCTAGTCAAGAGGAGAGATTCAATGATTTGTTGACTTGGCAGTTGGTTATGAATTTCTACATACCTCTTCCGTCGTGGCGGTATTGCTAGAGTTGAAACAAGACTTATATATGTCATGAGGTGTAATGGGAGCATCAGATTCGCAAGATTTAGGCTATTGTTATCAAAGTATGTTATGGGTCATGTAAGTTATGTAGTGCGTAGTGTGGATCCGGCAAAGGTATGCAATCATGTATTGGTGCATCGTACAGAGATTGATACGATGTTCGTATGATGGAAGAAGATCTGGCAGAGAAATCCAGATGTTGGAATTGGGCTTTAAGGCCTAATGGGCTAAGTAAAAGGGAAAATCTCCAGATTAGCTCGAGCTAATGTGCTTAACTGAGTTGTGATAACATAGGTGAGTGCACGAGGTGTTGACCAGTGATTTCAGACAACTCCAGAGCGGTCCTTAGAACGTTCGAGGACGAACGTATGTTTAAGCGAGAGAGAATGAAATGACCCGACCAGTCATTTTGAGCTCTAGCGCGCCGTTCGGCGGTTTGAGGCCATGAGCAGCTTCACTTCAGGTATTATGACTTGTACGCGTGGTGTTTGAATTTCGAGAAGTTCGAAGTTGAATTGGAAAAGAAAATTCTGCTTTCGAAAGCTTTAAGTTGGAAGAATTGACTAAGATGAGATTTTAGAGTAAACGACCTCAGAAGCGAGATTTTAAAGTTCCAACAGGTTCGTATGATGATTTTGGACCTGGGCGTATATTCGGATCGGGTTTTGGATGCCCCGAGAGCGTTTCGGCACTTATTGTAGAAGTTAGCATTTTGGAAGAAGTTCCATAAATTTGGGTTGAAGTGCATTTCAATGTTATCGATGTCCGTTTGGAATTTCGAGTCTGAGAATAGCTCCATATGGTGATTCCGGTATTGGGAGCGCGTCCGGAAGTGGATTTGGAGGTCTGTAGGTCATTTTGGATTCGTTTGGCGAAAGTTAGCAATTTGAAGTTTTTTGAGAAGTTTGACCGGAAGTGGACTTTTTGATATCGGGGTCGGATTCCGATTCCAGAAGTTGGAGTATGTCCATAATGTCAAATGTGACTTTTGTGCAAAATTTGAGGTCAATCGGACGTGATTTGATAGGTTTCGGCATCGAATGTAGAAATTGAAATTTTAAAGTTCATAAAGCTTGAATTGAGTGCGATCCATTATTTCAATGTTATTTGATGTGATTTGAAGGCTCGACTAAGTTCGTAATGTGTTTTGGAACGTGTTGGCATAATTGGTTGAGGTCTCGAGGGACTCGGGTGTGTCTCGGATCGAGTTCGGACGGATATTGGACTTAAAGGAATTGCTGGTTTCTAGGCATCTGGTTTCCTCTTCCGCGATTGCGAAGAAAGGACCGCGATCGCGAAAGGTTAAGTGGACTGGTGGGATTTTTACTCTACGTGATCGCATATAATGGTTCGCGTTTGCGGAAGGTCGAGCGGGAGGTTATTCGCGTTCGCATCAGAACTATCGTGAATGCGCTGTGTTAATAGGGCTGGCCCGTTTAGTGAAGGTTATTCTATGCGATCGCATAGAGGTGTTCGCGATCGCGAAAGTGGAAGGGACGGAGCAATGCGATCGTGTTCTGGGCATCGCGATTGGGAAAGGGAAGCTTTTAGGCAGCTATTGATTGGCCTTCGCAATCACGAATGGGTTTCCGCAATTGCGAAGGGGGAAAGACCTGGGCAGTGTTCTTTTAAAATCGAGGCTTTGGCTCATTTGCACTTTATTTCCTCCATGGGAGCCGGTATTGGAGCGATTTTGGAGCTCCATCTTCATCATCTACAACAAGGTAAGTGATTCTCACATATTGCAAGCTAAATACAAGGTTTATATACGGATTTAGATATGAAAACTAGTAGAAATTTGAGATTTTGAAGAAAGAACTAGAACTTGGTATTTTGGATTTTGCCACAAAATTTGGGCATGGAATTGGTAATAAATTATATATTTGAGTTCATAAGGCTATGAGTAATAATTATCTTCAAAAATTTTAGAATCCGGGCATGTGGGCCCGAGGGTGATTTTATCGACTTTTCGAACAGAGTTGGAAATTGTTGTAAATAGGATTATAATGAGTATTAGAGTATATATTTATGGATTTGCTCACTTATTGACTAGTTTTGTAATGTTGGGCATCGATTTGAGTTGATTGAATGGCTTTGGAGCCGGTTATGAAATTTCAGAGTGAGATAAGTCTCCTTTCTAACCTTGTAAGAGGGAATTAACCCCATAGGTGAATTAAATAAATATTTGTACCTAATTGTGGGGGGGCTACGTACGTAAGAGGTGACGAGAGTCCGTACGTAGCTACTATTATGCTATTGTCCTGGTAGTTTAGGACCCGTATCATGCTATACTTGGAATGTTTGTGCCCATACTTGCTAATATAATCACATAGTCATGATAGAAAATGATAAAAGAATGGTATAAGGTTAAATTCACTTACTTGAAGGTTTGTATGAGATACTTGACTATAAATGAGAAACTTGTGTTTTCTTGAAAATTATTAGTATTTGTGGATCGGGTCGAGCGCCTCGGTAGTAAATAGATGCATCTATGGTTCACGTCATTCGACCCTCTGGCAGTGCACAGTTTAAATATTTGTTGGATCGGGCCGTACGACCTAGGCATGATTTGCGCATACTTGTATTGCTTGCCTTGAAATTTATAAATAATGATATTGGCTCCTCGGCCTGAATTAAATTGTTAAATAATAGGAGATAAATTTTGAGATTTCTTAATTATAAAAGAACTGCTTACTTACTTCAAAATATTGAGCTTGCAACAGTTCGTATAATCGATACTTAATTATATCATTGATATCCTATTTATAGCCCATAGTAAGTGTCGAGGTCGACCCCTCATCACTACTTCTTCGGGGTTAGGCGGGATACTTACTGGGTACGCGTTGATTTACGTACTCATACTATACTTGCTGCACATTTTTGTGCAGGTGCACATATGTTAGCGGCCTTGTGGGCGCAAAGGCGCGATTATGGCGGGGACTTAGGTGAGCTGCATTCTATACGACGCTCCGCAGCCAACAGAGTCTCCTTCAGAGTACTTACATTTTTCCTGTCCAATTTATATTCCGGATAACTGCTGTATTTTATTTTACATTCTTAGTAAATGCTCATGCACTTGTGACACCGGGTTTTGGGATGATTATGGGTTGCACTGTATTGAGAATTTGTTTTTTTTAAAGATATTATTACGTATTTTGTACACTCTATCTTCTGCTATTTAATTGAGGGGAACAACTATGATTTTAAAAATATTAAAATGAGAATTTATTAAGTATTTATTGTTGGCTTGCCTGACAGCAGTGTCCGGCGCCATCACGACCTCTATGGATTTTGGATCGTGACAATTTAAATTTTATTTACTTTATAGTTAGGTATTATTTAATTTATTAACATCTATCTATTTTGTACTACATATTAACTTCTTACTAATTCTGTATTCGAAAGAGGCGGAAGAAGTAATATAGTTAATTTTGATATTGATAGATGTTAACTTTTATTTAGTGACATCTAGCTCTTATATGTTAAAATTGATTTTACACTTATTTGTAAACGAAAGAGGCGAATATTGTAGTAATCAGTTATAACAAGTAGGGTAACCGAAAGGGACTTACTTAAAAGAGCATGTTTTAGTTCAAGTATATATTTTTGGTTCTTTAATATTTCCATTTTAATGATTACTTTGTATAACCGAGAGGAGTGCAATTAATTATTCAACTATAGTAATAATATATAAATGTAATCGTGAGAGGCATTTATACATTTCTGAGAAATAGAAATTGAAGGATAAATGTATCTATTGTATAATAAAAATATTAAGTGAAGTCAGGATCCCAACACCTTTTTATTATATTTATGAAAAAAAATATTTTCTATTGTTCTATTCATGCAGTTTTAGTTAGTTAATTCACAACTCAACTCTTTTAGATTTTCTCAAATAGTAATTAAAACAAGAAACGTCTGTAAAATAGATAAACCAATCTCTGTGGGTTTGACATCTTTCTATACTATTAGTTGACAGAGTACTTGTTAGAATTTTTACATACGCCAGACACTCGTCAAAGTTTTGGCGCTGTTGCCGGGGATTGGCTAAAGTCTACTACAGATTAATTGTTTTACTACTAATTTGAATTTGTTTTTTATTGTCTAATTATTTTGACTTTTGTGCAAAATTTTCAGGAAGTGTATGACCCGTTCCTCCTCAAGAGAACTAGTTGAATACGATCCTGAAATTAAAAAAATCCGTGCGGTTGTTGCGAAAACAACAGATTTCACGATCTCAAATTCCTTCCCACGAAGAAATGGAGAACGAAGAACTTAACAACAATAACCAACTCCCACCAAATCAAGTCGAAGAACATTTTGATGAAGTTGCACCACGACGTGATTGAATACTAAGAGATTATGTAAGGCTAGATCATTTTGAAGGAGAATCAAGTGTACGGAGACCACCAATTGCAGCAAATAACTTTGAAATTTGCACTGGCTTGATTCAAACTATTCTGTAGTCATGTCAGTTTACTGGTGATGTGAGTGAAGATCCCCACACCCATCTAATTGATTTTCTTGAACTAGTTAAAACTTGCAGGTATAATGGAGTCACAACAGACGCTATCAGGTTGCGGTTTATTACTTTTTCATTAAAAGGTGAAGCCAAAATATGTTTGCGAAGTCTGCCAAGAGGTTCAATAACTACATGGGACCAAATGACTCAGAAATTTCTTAATAAATATTTCACCCGCAAAAACATTTAAAATAAAGCAAGAAATCAATAATTTCTTGCAAACAGATATTGAATCTATATACCAAGCATGGGAATGATTAAAAGCAATGCTAAAAAAATGCCCACACCATGGTATCCAAGATCTTGACATTTTATATATTTTTTATCATGGTCTTAAACCTTATGCTAGAAATATTATTAATGCAGCATCAGGAGGATCCATAATGAGCAAAACCATAGCGCAAGCCATGCAATTGTTCAATGAAATTTCAGAAAATGATGTTCAATGGCCCTCTAACAGAATGATTGTTAAGAAAGCAACAAGAATCAATCAAGCTGAAGCTTGGAATTCATTAGCGCAACAAATTGCAACTCTGACACAAAAAGTTGAGGCCTTTCAGGTAAATACTCAATCATCATCTCAACATGAGAATTGTGACGTTTATGGAGGTAATCATACCAATCATGAGTGTCAAGCTTCAACACAGAATGAAGAATAAGTAAATGTTATTGGTTATAGAACCAATTATCCATTCGGCAGTCACATGGCACAAAAACATCCAAGATTCCAATGGAGTAACCTAAATGGTGCTGAAAATCCTCAAAGATTTTTCAATCTTCGGGCACTTTCAATCTCCAAAATCACAGTCTGCAAAAAAAAAAAGAGTAAGGCAAACATGAAAACACCCCTGCCAACAAAGAAAAGGACAAAACACTAAGCACTCACCCGGAGAGCGAGACCGGCTGTAACGACCCGACCTGTCGTTTTGAGCCCTAGCACGTCGTTTAGCAGTTTGAGGCCACGAGTAGTTTCACTTCAGGTATTATGACTTGCACGCATGGTCAGAATTGAAATTTTGGAAATTTAGAGTTGATCTGGAAAGAAAATTCTCATTTTAGAAGCTTTAAGTTAGAAGAATTGACTAAAGTTGGATTTTTGAGTAAACGATATCAGAATCGGGATTTGAAGGTTCTAACAAGTTCGTATGATGATTTCGGACTTGGGCGTATGTCGATATCGGATTTTGGATAACCCGTGAGTGTTTCGGCACCTATTGTGAAAGTTAGCATTTTGGAAGAATTTCATAAATTTGGGTTGAAGTGAATTTTAAGGTTATCGATGTCCGTTTGGGATTCCGAGTATGGGTATAGCTCTGTATGGTGATTCTGGTATTGGGAGCGCGTCCGGAAGTGGATTCGGATGTCCATAGGTCATTTTGGAGTCATTTGGCTAAAGCTAGAAATTTGAAGGTTTTTGAGAAGTTTGACCGGAAGTGGACTTTTTGATATTGGGGTCGGATTCCGATTCCGGAAGTTAGAGTAGGTCTGTAATGTAGAATGTGACTTGTGTGCAAAATTTGAGGTCAATCGAACGTGATTTGATATGTTCCGGAATCGAATGTAAAAGTTTGAAGTTCTAAAGTTCATTAAGCTTGCATTGGGGTGTGATTCATAATTTTGATGTTGTTCGATGTCATTTGAGGCCTCGAGCAAGTTTGTGTTATGTTATGGGACTGGTTGGTATAATTGGACGGGGTCTCGGAGGCCTCGGGTGTGTTTCGGGGTGGTTTTGGATCATTTCGGGGCTGTTTTGCAATAGCTGATGCTGGTGTCTGGTGTTGTTCTTCGCGTACGCGAGGATCCTCTCGCGTTCGCGCAGAACGATTTGGCTTCTGGGATTTTTTTCTTCGCGTTCGCGAAGAAGAAATTTTCTGTTCCGCAGGTCTGACTTCGGAGGCTCATATCTCACAATCTATAAGTAATTTAGAGATAATACAAAAATAAAAATTGTAGCCCATTGTGTCTAGTTTTCATAAAGGTAAACCATTTAGAATTTGGATTTGTGTACAAAAGGTTATGGATGGTATACTACAGGCTGTCCAGGAAGATGAAGAAATTTGTATTTCACAGGGCTGACTTTGACAGCCTATCTCTCAAAATCTATAAGGAATTGTGAGATGATCATCATATGACAGTTATAGCCCTTGATGTCTAGTTTCCAGAAAGTCAAACCATTTGTGATTTGGAGTTTCGTACAAAGAGTTATGACCATTATACTAGAGACTGTCTGAGAAGAGTTTGAAAATGATTTCTGAGAATTTTGTTCATCGCGAACGCGATGGGGTCTCGCGAATGCGATGAGGGGTCGCTTGGGCAGTGTATAAGTTTGATAAAATGGGTTTGGCTCATTTAATCTCATTTTCTCCATAGGAGTCGACCTAGGAGCGATTTTGGAGTTCCATTTTCATCATTTATGTCAAGGTAAGTGATTCCTATATATTGCAAGTTAAATACTTGGTTTATATACGAATTTTGGCATGAAATTTAATGGAAATTAATAGAAATTTGGGGTTTTGAAGAAAAACCTAGAAATTGGTATTTTTGGGGTTGTGCCAGAACTGGAGGTTAGCCTTGTCGTCCATCTTCACCACAGGCACTTGCCTCCTCGGTGGCGAAGGTTCAGCATCGTCCCCCTATAAAAGTTGGGGGCGAATAGGTGCATCAAGTATCGAAGTGTGATCTCGACCCCGGCTAACTCCGCAAACTTGGTAAGCATCCTTATGAGCTTGTAGACATACGGCGCGAGCTGAGCCGGGCAAACGCCATAGAAGCGACAAAATTCCTCCGCCAGCGGAAGGAGAGGAAGAGCGTAGCCGTCGTGAAAGGGGTAGGCGTAGAATACGCAATACCCAAGACGGTGGTCCTGCACCGCATCCCACCCGGCAGGGATCAACTAGACGTGATCGGAAGGCCGTATTTATCCTGAAGCTCTAACAAATCAACCTCCTTCATCGCTGACTTAAAGGTTCTGGGTTCAGCTTCAGGCAATTTCAAGAAATCAAACTTGGCGTCGGGGTTACGAGGAACTATCTCTTCCACCATCGGGAAGCTTCCGTCCTTAACAACAGTGGGAACGCTCTCCGCATGAGGAGGAAAAACTATCGCTAGAGGGACCGGGTCAGTTCCCTCCCTGGAGTCAGAAGGTACATTAGACATGTTTTCAACGAAAGAGAGGAAGGTATCGAACAATATAGGATTAAAAACGATAAGACTCGCTGGAACCAAGGGAAAAGATGCACAACAACGGAAAAGGAAGAAGAAGATATAGAGTTTCGCTGCAGGAAGTCTGTAAAGTTTGGAATTACACCCTCACGTCTCTATTTATAGGAATTCAGGCGACATAATCGAGAAATTGGCTCATCATTACCTGGCAGCGGAATCGAAGCGGCAGGACCATTCAGGAGTCCCACACAAAATGAAGCGACGCATCGAGAATACGCATCATGATGACGCACGAGGTCATGACGTCACCTTGATTCATGGACAGCACAACTCCATAATAAGCGGCTCACGAAGGGCCACGTTGCCATCTCGCCTCAAACATCACGACTTGATCAACTCGTCCAATCGTTTCGGCTGCAATGAACATAATCTGCTCATCAAATCTGCCCGAGGCCGGCCTCAATAAGCGGAGGGACTAACTGCATGGGTCAAATCTGCCCTAGAATATTCAATCATCATCTCAACATGAGAATTGTGACGTTTATGGAGGTAATCATACCAATCATGAGTGTCAAGCTTCAACACAGAATGAAGAATAAGTAAATGTTATTGGTTATAGAACCAATTATCCATTCGGCAGTCACATGGCACAAAAACATCAAAGATTCCAATGGAGTAACCTAAATGGTGCTCAAAATCCTCAAAGATTTTTCAATCTTCGGGCACTTTCAATCTCCAAAATCACAGTCTGCAAAAAAAAAAAGAGTAAGGCAAACATGAAAACACCCCTGCCAACAAAGAAAAGGACAAAACACTAAGCACTCACCCGGAGAGCGAGACCGGCTGTAACGACCCGACCTGTCGTTTTGAGCCCTAGCACGTCGTTTAGCAGTTTGAGGCCACGAGTAGTTTCACTTCAGGTATTATGACTTGCACGCATGGTCAGAATTGAAATTTTGGAAGTTTAGAGTTGATCTGGAAAGAAAATTCTCATTTCAGAAGCTTTAAGTTAGAAGAATTGACTAAAGTTGGATTTTTGAGTAAACGATATCAGAATCGAGATTTGAAGGTTCTAACAAGTTCGTATGATGATTTCGGACTTGGGCGTATGTCCATATCGGGTTTTGGATAACACGTGAGTGTTTCGGCACCTATTGTGAAAGTTAGCATTTTGGAAGAATTTCATAAATTTGGGTTGAAGTGAATTTTAAGGTTATCGATGTCCGTTTGGGATTCCGAGTATGGGTATAGCTCTGTATGGTGATTCTGGTATTGGGAGCGCGTCCGGAAGTGGATTCGGAGGTCCATAGGTCATTTTGGAGTCATTTGGCTAAAGCTAGAAATTTGAAGGTTTTTGAGAAGTTTGACCGGAAGTGGACTTTTTGATATTGGGGTCGGATTCCGTTTCCGGAAGTTAGAGTAGGTCTGTAGTGTCGAATGTGACTTGTGTGCAAAATTTGAGGTCAATCGAACGTGATTTGATATGTTCCGAAATCGAATGTAAAAGTTTGAAGTTCTAAAGTTCATTAAGCTTGCATTGGGGTGTGATTCATAATTTTGCTGTTGTTCGATGTCATTTGAGGCCTCGAGCAAGTTTGTGTTATGTTATGGGACTGGTTGGTATAATTGGACGGGGTCTCGGGGGCCTCGGGTGTGTTTCGGGGTGGTTTTGGATCATTTCAGGGCTGTTTTGCAATAGCTGATGCTGGTGTCTGGTGTTGTTCTTCGCGTACGTGAGGATCCTCTCGCGTTCGCGCAGAACGATTTGGCTTCTGGGATTTTTTTCTTCGCGTTCGCGAAAAAGAAATTTTCTGTTCCGCAGGTCTGACTTCAGAGGCTCATATCTCACAATCTATAAGTAATTTAGAGATAATACAAAAATAAAAATTGTAGCCCATTGTGTCTAGTTTTCAGAAAGGTAAACCATTTAGAATTTGGATTTGTGTACAAAAGGTTATGGATGGTATACTACAGGCTGTCCAGGAAGATGAAGAAATTTGTATTTCACAGGGCTGACTTTGACAGCCTATCTCTCAAAATCTATAAGGAATTGTGAGATGATCATCATATGAAAGTTATAGCCCTTGATGTCTAGTTTCCAGAATGTCAAACCATTTGTGATTTGGAGTTTCGTACAAAGAGTTATGACCATTATACTAGAGGCTGTCTGAGAAGAGTTTGAAAATGATTTCTGAGAATTTTGTTCATCGCGAACGCGATGGGGTCTCGCGAATGCGATGAAGGGTCGCTTGGGCAGTGTATAAGTTTGATAAAATGGGTTTGGCTCATTTAATCTCATTTCCTCCATAGGAGTCGACCTAGGAGCGATTTTGGAGTTCCATTTTCATCATTTATGTCAAGGTAAGTGATTCCTATATATTGCAAGTTAAATACTTGGTTTATATACGAATTTTGGCATGAAAATTAATGGAAATTAATAGAAATTTGGGGTTTTGAAGAAAAACCTAGAAATTGGTATTTTTGGGGTTGTGCCAGAACTGGAGGTTAGCCTTGTCGTCCATCTTCACCACAGGCACTTGCCTCCTCGGTGGCGAAGGTTCAGCATCGTCCCCCTATAAAAGCTGGGGGCGAATAGGTGCATCAAGTATCGAAGTGTGATCTCGACCCCGGCTAACTTCGCAAACTTGGTAAGCATCCTTATGAGCTTGTAGACATACGGCGCGAGCTGAGCCGGGCAAACGCCATAGAAGCGACAAAATTCCTCCGCCAGCGGAAGGAGAGGAAGAGCGTAGCCGTCGTGAAAGGGGTAGGCGTAGAATACGCAATACCCAAGACGGTGGTCCTGCACCGCATCCCACCCGGCAGGGATCAACTAGACGTGATCGGGAAGGCCGTATTTAGCCTGAAGCTCTAACAAATCAACCTCCTTCATCGCTGACTTAAAGGTTCTGGGTTCGGCTTCAAGCAATTTCAAGAAATCAAACTTGGCGTCGGGGTTACGAGGAACTATCTCTTCCACCATCGGGAAGCTTCCGTCCTTAACAATAGTGGGAACGCTCTCCGCATAAGGAGGAAAAACTATCGCTAGAGGGACCGGGTCAGTTCCCTCCCTGGAGTCAGAAGGTACATTAGACATGTTTTCAACGAAAGAGAGGAATGTATCGAACAATATAGGATTAAAAACGATAAGAATCGCTGGAACCAAGGGAAAAGATGCACAACAACGGAAAAGGAAGAAGAAGATATAGAGTTTCGCTGCAGGAAGTCTGTAAAGTTTGGAATTACACCCTCACGTCTCTATTTATAGGAATTCAGGCGACATAATCGAGAAATTGGCTCATCATTACCTGGCAGCGGAATCGAAGCGGTAGGACCATTCAGGAGTCCCACACAAAATGAAGCGACACATCGAGAATACGCATCATGATGACGCACGAGGTCATGACGTCACCTTGATTCATGGACAGCACAACTCCATAATGAGCGGCTCACGAAGGGCCACGTTGCCAGCTCGCCTCAATCATCACGACCTGATCAACTCGTCCAATCGTTTCGGCTGCAATGAACAGAATCTGCTCATCAAGTCTGCCCGAGGCCGGCCTCAATAAGCGGAGGGACTAACTGCATGGGTCAAATCTGCCCTAGAATATTTAAGATAAGATAACACTAAAGAAAGACTTCTCGAGTCGTGGTTAGTCGAGGTGGATCAGGAAGTAGCAAGACTCATAACCGAAGAGTCGGCGACAATAATAGTCGAGGTCGAACACCGTTGATAAAGCTGTAACGGCTAGTTTTCAAAATAGGATATTAAAGAGAATATTCTAGTAGATATTTTCTACAATTGTACTATTAGGGATTACTAGGAATATGTCTCATATAAAGAGAAAAGGAGACAATGATGTGAGGCATGTGATATTCATTTGTAATAAGACACTTTGACAAAAACGATTCTCTTTCTCTCTCTCTAAGATATAAACACCGCATTTTCACTAAGATTCTTGTCTGTATTATTCCATATTTTTCCATCAGATCCGAGAATAACTCAAGCATTCAAGGATTTGTCTGCCACCCATCATTGGCAGGAGGAACAACCATCTAGTTCATCATTTATTGGGTGAATCATTCATCCTATTTACTTAAATGTCATTTATTGTTATTCATTGCCATTAAATGCTACATTGTTGTTAATGCATTTGGAGCAGGGGCGGATCCAGCTTTAGGGTTGTGGGTTCCCGTGAACCCAGTAGCTTTCGCTCAAATCCTATATTTGTATTAAGAAATTCATTAAATATCTATAAAAATCTGATTGGGAACCCAGTTATTATTATATATATAACTCGAGATCGTTATAGGAACCCATAAACTTCAAATTATGGATCCGCCTCTGATTTGGAATAGTTATTGCATACTGCTATCACTATTCGACCAAATCTATCTGGCTTTATCCCACCCTTGGAAGCTATATCTAAAAATATTATTGTTAACTAAATTTAACCCATAATCACATCAATTTAATTATTTGAATCAAGAGTTATATTTTTTGTCAAACAAGAATAACATACCACTTCTTGAGTTATGCCACAAGAACATAGTAAATCATTTTGAAATGTCAGCTTCAGAGGACAGAAATATATATTCAATTCTTAGAACACTATTCGATATACTTGGACCTAGCTTCAGTGACATATCCTAAGAATTATGCTATAGCACGAAAGCAAGGAGTAGCTTACATTCTCAACCACGTTCCTCATTTTGATTTCACACGACTTTGACAAATTCAACTGTATCCAAATCTTTAAAAAAGAAGAGGAAAAAAAGTGGTACTTTACGTTTTGAGATAATGAAAGGACCCAATTACTTAGTATCAAATTTTAATGATTAGTAGTTGAACCATGCGAAAATAATATATGTAGATATCAACAAACGAATAAGAGATCAAGATAATTATTTTAAGAGACAGACAGGTACCGTTAGATGTCATTTTCAGCTTAAAGCTATAATTAAACGACTGCTCACGCCCGAATCAGCTTATATTATTGGAGCATCCACAATAGATAATGCTATTATACAGAGCAATCGCTACTTTTTAACTTTTGTGGACTAATTAAAGGTATTTTTTAAGTAATAAACAACGGTAAGAGTATCTTAGACATGTACTTAGCAGATTATTTTATGGAGCATTACATAACACTTCGACTGTACAACATAAATTATCACGTTCCTTTTGGTTATTATAGATGCACTTTTGTTCTAATCATTAAAGTATGTACACGTTAAATAATACATTTTACTTGGAAAACCAAAATTATCCAAATATGAAGTCATATATTATGTCTTTATCGGGTTTATCTTATTAACCAATAATGTTAGAGATATTACCGTACAAATTCTAATCTAGAGTGGGGCCCACCAAACAAATGAGCGACTCTTCATCCAAGCAAAGCAGTCGCTCTGTCACTAAGCAGTTTTAAATATGCTTACATAATCAAGTTAGAAAAAGTACTAAACTTTAAACGAGCTGATTCAAAAACCAACATGAAAATTTGAGTCGGTTTTCAATCCAAATACGTATATTGCAAAGTTTCCATATTATTTTCACATTTGTAAGTGTTTTTCCTTTATTGGGGCGAAAATGTAAAAGATCCAAGTTGTGGAGAAAAGAGTTCTAGAGTAGTTGATGATAAGCTGCTTGATTGAAACAGGTGGGGAATTGTGTTTATATGACAGTGAAAGAACTGCGTCCGATGCAATAGTGTCAAAAAACAATTTCGTCTTTTTCCTTCCTATTTTTATTCGAAGATTAAAGGCGAGAGAGGAAAGAGAGAGAAGCACCTTATCTATCTTGCAAAGGACATTAACAATAAAGGCAAATACCAAGAAACAAAAAAAGAAAAAGAAAAGAAAAAAGGAAAGGAAAGAACAGAAAGAGGAAAGTACTCACACTCACGCCCAAAATCGCCCACCTTCTCGCTCTCTGCTCCTCTCAATCAATCCTCTGTGTCTCTCCATTTTCAACCCCAACAAATCAGAAAAATTGCTACAGAGTACAGTACCATATTAAAGAGTACCAAAAAGGTTGCCTTTTTCATTCTATTTTTGAGCTAACTCTGTCTTCTATAGATGGAGGTTAAAGAAGCTTTTTGAATCATTGGGATTTGGTAGATTTATGAGCGGTGTTAATACACTCGAGTGTTATGGTGAGTTTAGGACTGGTTGTTGCCACTGTGTAGTCGATTTTGAAATTTGATCAATTTTCTTTTTCGGGGAAATTTAAGCTGAGCTGCATAAGATGAATCATTCAGTTCCTGATTTTGATATGGATGGTGACTACACTATTCCTACTTCTTCTGGTCTTACCAGACCTAAAAAGTCTGCAATGTAAGCTTTACGCACTTTTTAATGTTTTTTGATTTAAATGAAAGGTTTTCTGATTTGTGATTGAAGTGAAGAGTTTTTGCCTTTTATAATGGTTTCACAGGGTGGAAGACGATATCATGGAACTATTGTGGCATAATGGACAAGTGGTTATGCAGAGCCAAAATCAAAGATCTCTGAAGAAATCTCACATTAGTAACGGCGGTGGTAGCGGTGATGCGCTTATTCCCTCCGAACAAGCTGTCAGTAGAGAGATCCGACATGTAGAGGAAACAACTACACCGCAACAGCTGTTTATGCAAGAGGACGAGATGGCCTCATGGCTTCACTACCCACTCGATGACTCCTCCTTCGAACGTGATCTTTACGCCGATCTCCTTTATTCCACACCGAGCGCAACCGTTACAACCGCTGCGCTGCCGCGAGAAATCCGTACGCCCACGGTGGAGATCCGTCCACCTCCGCCGCAACCATCCCCAGCAGCGCCGATTGCAGTGGCTCCTCGACCGCCTATACCTCCTCCTGCTAGACGTCCCGGCACTGAAAGCTCACATCGGTTCCAGAACTTCGGACACTTCTCGCGATTGCCTAGTCGAACAAGGTCAGAACTTGGTCCGTCAAATTCGAGCAAGTCACCTAGAGAATCAACGGTCGTGGAATCAAACGAAACTCCAATTTCAGGGCCTGAATCTAGGGTTTCATACGTAGCGGATAATGTAGTACCGGTTCCCGGCGGAAATGTAGGATGTGGAGCTGTAAATGTCAACGGAACTGCGACTGCGTCAACGGCAATTAGGGAACCGGCGGCGACATGTGAGCTTTCGGTGACGTCATCTCCCGGCTCAGGAAACAGTATAAACACCAGCGCTGAACCACCGCCGTCGCAAACGGCGGCGTTGGCGACACCGACGGCTGCGGCATCGAATGATCGGAAACGTAAAGGAAGAGAAACGAACGATGGGGATGGTCAGAATGAGGTGAGCAGTTAATTTGTTGTTTTCTTCCTTTGTAATTCCCAATTACTCGCACCTGTACCTGTCTATATCGGGTGCTGTCGTTTTTCGTGGCTCGCAAGAATATCTAACTTACGGTGCATTTTAGCCTTAGGAGGGATTTTCTCATTGGCCACGTCATCTGCTTATGCTTAACAGGCTCCGAGCCCATTATTTGTGGCTATGGTTCATTTGGGTGTCATAGTCCATGACACGTGTCTAATCACTAAACCAAAAAAATGTTTTATAGCATCTACCATCTAGGTTTGTGTTTGCCGTCAATATTTCGTTGAAAGTGAAAAACGGTACTTGTTCTTCAAGAAAATCTTTGAATATTTTAAGTACTTCTAAAATGCTAGTTCCTCGTACCAACTTATGTGGTGCGATTTAATTGGGCATCCTATTTAAAAAAGAAATACAGTAATTATTTTAAAATTTGTGATATAAATCAAGTGTTAAATATTTATAAGTTATTTTAAAAATAAAAAATGATACTCCGTCCATTTCAAGTTATGTGAGCTTATTTCCTTTTTGCTTCATTCCAAAAAAGAATAAGTCCTTTCTACATTTGAAAATAATTTAATTTAAACATTCAATTCTACGTTTTTATAATCACACAAATACTCTAGGTCCCATTTTGACTTGTTTAGGATTACAAATTTCAAAAATCTTCATTTTTGTAAACTTTGTGCTCAATCAAACACGTTCACTTAAATTGGAACAAAGGAGTATTCATTTTAACATAGCAAAAAAAGAAAAACGCATCCTGGAATTGGGTATTACTCCCTCCGTTTCAATTTATGTGAACTTATTTCCTTTTTAGTATGTGCCAAAAAGAATGATCTCTTTCCTTATTTGAAAATAATTTACCTTTATGCAATGATTTATAGTCACACAAAATATATGTGTTTTATTTTACACCACAAATTCAAAAGTCTTCTCTTTTCTTAAATTTCGTGCTCAGTTAAATGAGTTCACATATATTAAAAAGGGATGGAGTATTTGTTTATGACTAAATAGGTGACAGTGCACCTCCAGATTTTTTTTTTCATTTTAAGCGTAAAGTCACGGGACTGTTTTCCACTTTGTCCCATTGTCTGTGTTAATCATGGAACAGGGCGGCTTCAGAGGGGGCTGTACCTGAATGTGAATGTTTCCTTGAAATCAGCCTAACCCTATGGTGTGCTGACCGTTTGGTGACCCAGCAGTCGCAATAATTAAAATCCCAGTTTCACGAGTACCAAGATACTAGTACTAGTACGTAAATAAAAGGAATCTTTAATAACCTTCTTAAACTATTTTACGTCTTGTTTTCCACACCTTCACCTTGGGGTCAAATGGCTAATTATAAGAAAAGGTTTAATTTAATACAGCAGCGCTGCAAATAGTTAAGTAGTAGTATCATCTAATGAATAAAGTTTGTTTGACAAGTAAGGTAAAATTAGTCCTGGCTGGTTACCATAAGGGACTTGGAATAGTTGGGGGCAGCTTGGAAAAGAATTATACTCTAATGACTAAGCAAAGGAAAGTTGTGAACTAGTTGCCTCGGAATTCTCTGTCCGGTGGAGTAATATAGCACGGTTAGCTGTATACTTCCTCGGTTTCAATTTTGAGTGATGTAGTTTGATTAGGTATAAAATTTAAAAAAGAAAGGAAGACATGAAACTTGTGGTTTTAACATGTCATATGCATTTGTTTAGCTATAAGACTTTTGAAATTTATAATTTTAAACATACCATAATACTATTTGTTTGGATTGGATATAATGAAAAGATTAATTGTTTTCAAATTTAAAAATGTGTTATTCTTTTTTAACTGAATAATAAGGAGATAATAATCATTCTATTTGGAGCGGAGGGAGCACTTAATTTCATCATGTTTCATATTACAAATCACAGCGGTGGTAGTTTGGTCGAATGAGGCAACTTTGAGCGGGCAGAGTTGAACTTCCTTTGCAACCGAATTGATCCGACTTCTGCCCAAAGCAATAGAAATTCATTTATTTTTCAACTCTCTTTGAACTTTCTTAGCTCTCTTTGAACTTTGAAATGTCTGAAAGTTCCTCAGTAGGATTGCATAACTGTTTTAACAAGATACCTCATCAGTTCCATAATCAGTACATCTGGTGAAGCTCACTTCAGAGCTCCTTTTCCTGATTCTAGATTGTATAGAGTGTACTAAGTTGTACCAGCCGAACCTGTAAAGAACTATTTTTTTCCCCTTTGACAGGGTAACAAATTTGTTCCAATAAGACTCGTAGCATTTTTCGGGATGTATTAATAACATTGATCTTTATCCTCTGTTTATTGCTTCGGTGTATTACTTAGCAGCTTTAGTGACACTTGATTAGATTCTACAGAATGATACAATGAGTAATTGGTAAAATTGATTATTTTCCCAGAAAAAACAAATGAAGTTGATTAAAGAGAAAAAGTGCGATATATTGAAGTTGAAACACTTTCTGAGGTTAGCGACGACCGGGAGCAAAGGAGAACTCATGAATGCCAAGAAAATGACATGGTTTTTTGGAATATAACTGTAATAACTACAAGGAGGAGGTAGAAAGAACTTTTCAAAAAAAGTTGTGGGGGTCGAGGTACACTGGCAATAGCTGGCCCACTTTTACCTTCTCTCTTCCCCGGAGAGCATATGTGATCTTATTTTTTGAGAGATCACGGTAAACATTTCTGTGATTGTTAACTCCGACATTTGTGATGCTTTGTCTTGCGGGAGAAAGAGAACAAATTCTTCCTTTTGAGAACAAATTCTTCCTTTCTGTTGAGTTTACCCCATCATATATAACTGCAATCCTCTGAAGCAGACCAGATGTTCCGATCAATCTTATTTTTGAACATTTGAGTCTGCTTCAAGTATTTTCTTTGATAGATTTATGATGACCCGATTTTGCTGTTAATGCTTCATTAACTTATATCTCAACTGCACTAGGAGGCTGAATTTGAGTCTGGTGATACAAAGAAGCATGCTCGTGGTTCAGCATCTACAAAGAGATCTCGTGCTGCAGAGGTCCATAATCTTTCGGAAAGGGTAAGTATTGTGGAATTGTTTAGTTGAGGGTGTTGATAATTCAACTGCTTTTTCTTGTTTGACTCTTTAATCAACACGCCAATGTACCAATCACCACAGAGACGTCGAGACAGAATAAATGAGAAGATGAGGGCTCTGCAGGAACTGATACCACGCTGTAACAAGGTTTGACCTCTTCTTTGAATTGTCTAGAATGTCTTGAACAGATAGTTTACTGTCCTCTTAATATATTTAAGTTAATCTTTTGTTGAATTTCAGACAGACAAAGCTTCAATGCTGGATGAGGCAATTGAGTATTTGAAATCACTGCAATTGCAAGTGCAGGTATATTTGTTAACATTCTTCTTCGTGTATTGCCTCTTGACACCTTCCAACCCCTTTTTGTTCGATTTCTTAATAGTAAAGGAATTTGACAGTCCTTGCTGAAGAGGGAATAATTTGTTATAGTCCTAAAAGAAAATTGACGCTTAACCACCAGGAAATTGGATGATTTTACACCTCAAGAACCTCATTCTCTTATTACTTGCATCTTAAATGTGAATAATAGAAAGTCAAGATGTTACTAGTAATATATAAAGCTTATTTACTGTAAATATTAGTGCATTTTTGGTTGCAAGTCGCTAGTCGTTGCTTTATGGTTTATGTATGGTCAAATACTTTTTTTCTCCATTATGCTAAGTTATAATTATGTTGTCAGCATTGTGTATTCAAACTATAGCCTTTCTTTTAAAGCACACTTTTTCTTGTTTATCGTATTAATAGGAAGTAGTAATTGTAACTAGATTATTGAGAGTCAATCAGAATATCCTTATTTCGCAGCGCAACGCATTCACAAGTACAGTACATGTGACAAAGTCAAATGGAGCAATCGTACGAGATCTAAGAAATATAGAATCTGAATTACCAGCATTTGTAATTCATGTAGCAGTACATGGACACTTTTTATCAGTAGCAGTATGTGGATAACTCTAATTCAGTTTTTTGATATTGCCTAAATTTTAAGAACTTGCATGCTAGTCAAGTACTACAGCCTTAGTCTGTTTCCTACTTGTACTGTCCTAAATGAAAAATCAAAACTCGTCTTCTCTTTTCTTCAGCACCAGATTTTTGTAAAAGTGAAACCTATTACCCATGCCTTCCTTATGCATCAAATTACATTACATTTTTCATATACTTTATGTATTTATGTGCATATATGTGCACATACACGAACCACCGGCGCGCACGTGTGTTCCCTTATGTTATTCTAAGTATGAAATTATTTGTTTCTGTGTGGTATAACTTATTTAAATGTAGTTGCGAGCGCTGCTTGTGGTTTGATTACGGACTTGTATGGCCATAACTCCGATTCTGTATTTTCATTTTATGCTAATGATTCCAAAATTGTAATGTACACAGTACACAGTATATTAATGTTCACTATATATCCGCTTACTATTTAGTTTCCAACAATTTATTGCTAAGAGATTGCACTTGCTATGGTTGGAGGAGGAAATAGAATTTTAATCCACGAAGATGTGGCCTTTTTATATTAAACTCTCATGCTTTATGTGCTAATGTTTTCAGTGTCTAGATTAATTAAGTTAATTCTATGACTCATGTTATTATCCTGGTTTTCTTTTTCTTCTTCGTCGTTTTCTATCTATAAGATTGACAAAAGTCGATTGTTGACCTACTGAGGGAAGGGCTAACTGAATTGGGGCTCATGCTTTATTTGCTAAACTTTTCAGTGTCTAGATTAATTAAGTTAATTCTACGACCCATGTTGTTATTATCCAGGTCTTCTTCATCATCTTCTATCTGTAAGATTGGCAAAATCTGGAAGTTGACTTACTAAGGGCAGGGCTAACCAAACTGGGCCACTCTAGGTCATTCACTGCTTTTCCTCAAAAACTGTTTGATAGAATCCTGTTGGGCTCCATTCTGTTGTTAATTCTTCCGCACTTCCATTAATTGCTCAAAAAGAGCGGTTCACCTTGTAAAAGTTTTTTTTTCCTTTGTGGAAATTAAGTACTCCTTGTTAATCAAATCCTACTCTGTGTGGAGCTGACTGGTTAATTTAGTTGTAGCACACTCTTGATTTAAATTCCATGAAAGGTGCTGAAATGTTATTACTGAATTTTAGTTGGACTTGAATGGAAAGCTTAACGCTGTTGCTGGAACAAGAAACCTATGTCATTCAGCTTAGTATATTTGAATACATAGAAAAAATAGATCAATGCACAAATCTTACAGCGTTACATCGTGAACACTAAAAGTTCTCCCCTCATATTCTCACTGCCTTCTCCTGTTCTAGAAGTGGCATTCATTGCTAAAAATAAGGTTCATCCTTCTCCTTATTGACCTGCATCTTCAGCTCGCAGTTGGTCTGAGCTGATTTACAATGTTCAGCGTCAAGGAAATAATTTCTAAACCTATCTCTGGTTGTGTAATATGCATGCTGAAGCTAGCTGGTGATACAGTCCTGCTTGTTTATCTTAAAAAAGAATTTGTAGTCGAATCAAAACATAGTTTGATCATATCTGCTTGTCTGCAGATGATGTCCATGGGATGCGGCATGGTCCCGATGATGTATCCTGGAATGCAGCAGTACATGCCAGCTATGGGAATGGGCATGGGTATGGGAATGGGTATGGAGATTGGCATGAACAGGCCAATGGTGCCGTATCCACCTCTATTGCCAGGTGCAGCGATGCAGAATGCAGCTGCAGCAGCACGAATGGGTCCTAGATTTCCTATGCCTCCGTTTCATTTGCCACCAGTTCCAGTACCAGATCCTTCCAGGATGCAAGCCTCAAGTCAGCAAGATCCAATGCTACATCCACTTGTAGCACATAATCCCAACCAGCCAAGACTTCCGAATTTTAATGATCCATATCAACAGTTTTTTGGTCTCCACCAGGCACAGGTGCAATTACCGCAGGCAAGTCCTTCCTCTTCTACTTGGTTCGTAGTTCATTTATTATCATGCCGACTATGTTCATGTAGAAACCAGTCGACCACCATCGAAAAGTCTAGTTGTTGCATATTGTGATGACAATGTCCATTGTAGAAACCACCAGCTACAAATCCACTCGTTGCATCTTGCAATGAGGAATTACTTTCACCATGGTCATAGGTCAATTGCTCTTAGAATATTTTATTGCTAGATTGAACTTCTATAATCTTGCCAAAACGAGTTTTATTAAGTGAATACTTATCGGATGGATGCAGCTTGGAGCCATCCACCAGAGCCTGTTAATTCATGTTTTCCTTTTGATATGCTCCTTATGTTTTCCCTAATGATCTCACCTGTCATGTCTAATGCTTAGCTTTTAAATGCAGAATCAGGCAGTAGAACAGCAGGGTAACAATAAACCCGGCAGCAGGAAAGAAGTTGGAAATCCAGGGAATCCTCAATCTGGTAAGCTACCATTCAAATTCTATAGCTCTTATATATACCACAGTGGGGTGGTTCTTATGCAACAAACTAAAGAGATGAAACTAGAAAAAAATTGCTCGACACTGTCATAGTGCCAAAAAATGCATTCTACACGATTGTTGATGGGTTTATATTCTGATATATGCGTTTAGCAACAAGTAAGGATAGAACTCAATTGTTCTTTGGCATTGAGAATAATATATTGGTTCAAGTGGATATTCCTGCAGTATTTCAATGGCCTACATACTCTGACTTTATTCACTACTTATTTATTTGCAGGTTGATTACCTTGGGGCCAGAACGTAAGAGCTTCTCACAAACTAAATTTTGTAGTGTAAGAGGAACATCCACTGCAGTCTGCACCGGCTGGCTGATACAAAATATAGCACCACTAACTTGTAATTATTACTACAGAACTCATTTTGCTTTATATATTGTGGCCCGTGAAATCTCATTCCCATTTTAGCATTTGGATATAATTTGTGGCCAGCGTTTAACACCACAAGTGATCCGGCATAAGGATGATGTTCAGCCGGTGAAGAGGCTTTAAGCATTTCCAGGCTTCACCCCAAATTTTATGTGCGTGCTGCCCCTTTTAACTGCTGCAGGCATTGATAAATATAAACATATTTATGATAATCTCACTCTGGTACACAAAAATGAGGTACACATCAGCTGCATTGCTTGATATATTCTTTCTCTACTTTTCTGTGACATAACAACTACTACCTTGCAAAAATAAGGTAAGACGAACCACAGTCGTTAAGCACAAATCATTTCCGCTAGATACTTCGGATCATCATTTTAAGTTAGGGTGCAAATCAATAGACACTATCCCATTAATTCACTTCGACAACTCCATTTTATTGCCCGCATGCATGAGGTATTATGGGGTAATTTTGTTTACCCGAAAAACGGATAGAGTTGAATTTGTACGTAGTTCTAAGGTTACGTGGTATAGCTTAATACAAATCGTAAGGATAAATAGAAACATCAAATACAGATTGCAAAGAATGCAAAATAAACGAGGTTAGAAAGAAGATGACTTTTGGGACTAAGCAAGATGAATCAATTTATGAAGTTTAAAAGAATAATTCTTCAATATAGGAGTATATGCTGTTTGAGTTACAATGTAAGCCAAAAAAAAAAATTATCCTTTACAAAAATGTAGCCATCCTCTTTATAGTGGAGGATTCTACTTTTAGATATAATTAAAAATACATAGTGGAAGACCCATGACAAATCGGTTTTTCCATAATTCCTATCAGGATTCTCTCCTCTAGTGGAATTACAACGACTCTTATCTGTGAACTCGATATTGATTCGAGTTTTCGGTCTTGACTCGAGCTCTCGATCTTAACTCGAGCTCGATTCTGACTCGGATCCCTATATTGATTCGGGGTCAGTGTTGGTCGGTCTCTGAATCATAAGCTCGATAACTTTACTTTGCATCATAGTTCGACTTGGATTCGAGCTTGATAATAACATCGAGCTCGACATTGATCGGTCATTCGGGCTCGAAGCTTGGTGACCTGACTTTGGACGTCAACCTGAAACTATGAAGACGCTTCTCCAATCCAATGTATTACCATTTAAACCAGTTCGTACGAAGGACTAACCAATTTTTACCGTACACAGATAGTCCCCTCGTTTCTCGAGAAGGATGTAGCGAGAAACGACATGATTTCACAACGGTTCGATCAGATTATAAGCTGGCATTCACATTGGGCTCGATCATGACGCACGTGATAGATGTCCCGTCGATTTAGTTTTTCAAGGCATTTAATGCATGTCAGACGGTGGTCGGCCACCGCTGATATTGAACCGACATTGCTTTAATCTATAAATAGCCCTTCCTTTTACTATTTATCACTTTTACATCTTCAATCTTCCAAATTTTTCAAGTTTTTTTTCGTACCCTCTGAGTTTATTCTCAAATCTGTGATTCCCCTCTGCAAAAGTGCTTCTTCAAAACTACCAAATCTTTGTCACTTTCTTCTATTCTCGACCTTTAAATTCGAAAAATGACGAAAACATCACAAACCATTCCTCAGAAAGAGAAAGCTTCATCTTCACAGTCTGTCACCGACGAAACACCGGTAGAGCCACGGCCTGAGGAGTGCATTCCTGGGGCGTGTGTTCTTACCTTTGATTTTAAGGTCGATAAAGGCTCATCGGTTCCCCGTCGATGTGAGCCAGTATCGAGGTACATGTGTTCGATAAACCGAGAGGCACCTCAAACAGCTAAAGAAAGATTGCAATTGGGAGAACAAAGAAATAATAATCCCTTCTTATGACGAAGATATCACCACTTACGTGAAAGGGTTTTTAAGTGTGTATACTTACCCTTTCACGTTAGGTCCCCTCGACTCTGTTATTATTGACTCCTGCCGTCAATACCAAATAACCCTAGGCCAATTCCATCCTTCTTTTTGGCGGATCATTATTTTGATCCGATACTTTGTGAACAAAATCGAGGGGATGTCGTTCACCCTCGACCATCTCATCCGATTGTACCTTCCTCGCCTTTTTCGATGAGGGTTAATAAAACTTCAGCGGCGGGCTACCAAGGCTCTGTTCTCGAGCATAGACGAGGACATGGATCGAGGCTGGATGGGCAGGTTCATTCGAGTAAGGACTTCGGACCTGATTCCGACTGAAAAAATGCCTTTTCCCGAGGAGTGGAATATGAAGCGTAAGTGTAATTCTGCTGTTATTTCTTTCTATTTTGCCCTTTCATTTCTTTTCTCACCGATATTCCCCTTTTTGTGATACAGTGGTTCCCTGGATGCCCGACGCAGTTCCCGATCTCAAGAACTGGGTACGAGCTCTGGCTTTAATCTCCACATACGCCGAGCGCTCATGGCGTGATTTGTCAAAGGGCCGATGGGAGGCCAAAAATCATGGTAAGCCCCTTTCTCGTATTTTTGGGTAGTTCGAACGAGATGCTTTCCATATACTTCAATAAATTTTACCGTATGTAGGTGTGGGCAAGGATGCGGTTTTGAGGCCCTCGTCCGTCGAGGAAGAGGCTTCCGCGTCTGTTCCAAAGCCGGTGAAGGATAATAAGAGGAAAAGGGCCTCCGTTCCCAAAGATCCAAAATCGAAGAAGAGGACGGCTCGTAAGCTGAAGAAGAATACCATTCCCTTGACCATAGAATCAATTCTGCGTCTAAGAAATGAAGACGAATAAGAAGAAGAAGAAGAATAAAACGACGGGTTCACGCTGGTGGTCCGAATGAAGAAAAGCATCGATGCCCCAAAGGTGGCTGGATCGACGGTGATTCATAAGGCTCCGCCTCGAACCGAGGAGATATCGAAGGAAGGTTCAGGCAAAGTCCCCGAGTCATTAGAAATCTAGGATGCTTCCTACCGAAGTCAACAAATAGTGGGTACATCGGAAGGGGCCGGTCCTGAAGCTCTCCGAACTGAGGAGAATGCCCCAAGCGAGTCGCCTGGGGCAATAGTAATCAGAGATTCGCCCACTCTTCCTGCTTTTTCCAAAGGGGCTATTCGGGAAGCCCAAGCTTTGGGGGCCCTCGAGATGAGCCGGTCTCATGAAGAGGAAGACCATTTCCATGATCTGTTTACCAGGGTCGAGGATGCTGCTGGCCCTAGTGATGTTTCGGTCCTTCTCTGTGAAGTGCAACTAGCTCTGGATCGGGTAAGCTCTTAACTCCCTTTGTTGATATTACTTTCTTTTTTTGCTATTCTTTCCTAACTTCTTTTCTTTCTTCTTTGCAGGCCGTGGCGGTTCATCGAGAAGCATGTTCTCGGTCTCGAGTTGAGCTACATTGGATCGGGTAAGCTCTTAACTCCCTTTGTTGATATTACTTTCTTTTTTTGCTATTCTTTCCTAACTTCTTTTCTTTCTTCTTTGCAGGCTGTGGCGGTTCATCGAGAAGCATGTTCTCGGTCTCGAGTTGAGCTGCATTGGTTCGAGACCGATCTTCAACGGGTCACGGAGGAGAGGAACTCCCTTAAACTCCTCTTAGGGCAAAGGGGAGAGGAAATCAAAGACCTCCGAGCTGAGCTGGCCAAGGCTCACCAAGATCAGACCGATTTTTTTGAGCAGGTAACGATACTTTTAAAAGCCTATGGGCTCGATACCGCAACGATGGCTAATTTTTCGGTCTCACAGCTGCAGCAGAAAATTGAGATGATCGGGAAACTTCGCGAGGAGGTTGATGTGATAAAAGCGGAGTCCTTTAAGTGGAAAAAAGGTATGGAGCACTTTGCTGCAGAGAAAGAGCTGCTCGAGCCCAATTGTCATCAGCCGAAAACCAGCTTCAAAGTATAAAGGAGAAATGCTCGGTTCAAGTAAGAAGAATAGAGGAGCTCGAGGCTCGGTTGGCCTCTGAACTTGCTAAGGCCGAATCTGACGCCGAAAAGGCAAAGGCCGATGCGGATGCATTCGTGGCCGTTTATTAGGCCGATGTTGAAGTTGCTCACGTACAAGCAAGAGAGGCAGTCGAGACCGCCCACACTCGAGCACATTGGGTTGTTGAGCTTGCTAAGTGTGGATCTTAAAGGGAGACCCTCGAGGAGATCCACGCTCGAGGTTTCGACCTCATTGAAGAGATAAAAAGGGATAAGGAGCTCGAAGCCGATGTTGAAGCCTTGGTTTTCGATGATGACAATGATGATGATGACGATGATGGAAGCAAGAGCGGGTCCGAGAGCGGAGAGGAGCCCGATGGAGAAGAGACCGTCCCCGGGGATAACCAAGAAACTTAGTCCCTTAGTTTCTATTTCGGATATTGCATACAATTATGTAAACAATCCCGTAAATATATACAAATATCTTTTTCTTCTCCCGCCTTGCCTCTTATTTTATTTTCTGTCTTGTGAAGGTTTCGTTTTATTCATGCCTTATGAATGTTTTCATAAGGCTCTAGGCAATTTGATTGAATTTGGATTTCGTAGCCTTTATATCCGAGTGAGCGTTTTCGAACTCGAAGTAATGTAGAAAGTAGGTTTGATGATTTTGAACTCGAAGTATTGTAGCCCGTAGGCTTAGTAGTCGAGTGAAATAGACCGTAAGCTTAATAGCCGAGTGAGTGATTTCGAACTCGAAGTAATGTAGCCCGTAAGCTTAATAGTCGAGTGAGTGATTTCGAACTCGAAGTAATGTAGCCCGCAGGATTAATAGTCGAGTGAGTGATTTCGAACTCGAAGTAATGTAGCCCGCAGGCTTAATAGTCGAGTGAGTGATTTCGAACTCGAAGTAATGTAGCCCGCAGGCTTAATGGTCGAGTGAGTGGTTTCGAACTCGAAGTAATGTAGCCCGTAGGCTTAATGGTCGAGTGAGTGATTGCTCGAACTCGAAGTAAGACACCCCTTAGGCTTAATAGTCGAGTGAGTGATTTCTCGAACTCGAACTCAAAGTATTGTAGCCCGTAGGCTTTATGGTCGAGTGAGTGTTTGCTCAAACTCGAGAAGATGTAGCCCGTAGGCTTAATAGTCGAGTGAGTGATTTCGAACTCTAAGTAATATAGCTCGTAGGCTTAATGGTCGAGTGAGTGATTGCTCGAACTCGAAGTAAGATAGCCCTTAGGCTTAATAGTTGAGTGAGTGTTGCTCGAACTCGTCGATTTACCTTAAGCCTGTTTGCATAATAAATCTCGAAATAAGGGAATCTTTCTTGGATATAAGATATCGGTTAAGAAAAAATCTTTCTTTGCAAGTCATTATACATGTGTCCATGTTTTGTGTCAGGGCTCGTGCCAACTACATGAGCATAGTTCGTTTTGACCATTTAGCTCTTACAATTTTTCCTATCGGAACCCTGTTATTATGAAGTAACTTTCTTGCATCGAACTTGATATATTTGAGGGGCTAATGCCCCCCAGTATTATTCGAGGTCGATTGTAAAAAGACCTCAGATACTATAGAATTGTATCTAAGTTAGCACGATCAATGGTTGCCTCATTAAAAACCTTGCCGAAAAATCCATTTGGGATAAATCCGGTCTAAGGAAAAAAGAGTGCAACGTGTGCTTTAAGACCTAGGGCTTCGTATTGAAGGATCCATCCTAGCTCATGATCGGATTGCTGCAGGGGTTAGTTTCGAAATGTAAATGAATATGGGAGGATTGTACCTTAGTAGTAGTATCATTTTAGGTGCGACACATTCCAACTGCTTGATAGTTGTTTGCCGTTTATAATACCGAGCTTGTATGATCCTTTTCTGACGTTTTCGAGAACCTAATACGGTCCTTCAGTTCATTCCTGGTTTTCCTTCATTTGGATTTCGGGTACTGAGGGTGGCTTTCCTTAGCACTAAGTCCCCGAGTTTAAAATGGCGAAGCTTGGTTCTTCGATTATAGTATCTTTCGATTCGCTGCTTTTGGGCGGCCAATTGGACGAGAGCGGCTTCTTATTTTTCATCCGATAATTCGAGGCTAGTGTTCATAGCCTCGTTATTTGACTCTTCTGTTGTATATTGAAATCTGGCACTGGGTTCCCCGACTTCGACTGGAATCAAGGCTTCGGAGCCATATACTAAGGAGAATGGGATTTCCCCTGTACTAGATTTTGATGTTGTTCGATATGCCCGAAGAACTTCGGGTAGGATTTCTCTCTACTTTCCCTTAGCGTCGTTCAGCCTCTTCTTTAGGTTTTGAATGATAGTTTTGTTCGTTGATTCGGCATATCCGTTCCCACTGCGGTGATACAGTGTTGATAATATCCTTTTTTTATTTTGTGGTCTTCGAGGAATTTTGTCACTTTGCTGCCGACAAACTGTTTCCTATTGTCACACACTATTTTGGCGGGTATCCCAAATCGACATACGATATGATCCCGGATAAAGTCTATAACCTCTTTCTCTCTTACTTTCACGAACGCCTGTGCTTCAACCCATTTAGAGAAATAGTCAGTCATAAATAAAATGAACTTAGTTTTACCTGGGGCCGATGGCAGAGGGCAGACAATATCCATTCCCTATTTCATGAATGACCATAGGGATAAGACTGAGTGAAGTTGCTCTCCGGGCTGATGGATCATTGGTGCAAACCTTTGACATTTGTCACATTTTCAAACAAACTCCTTTGCATCTTTGTCCATATCAATCCAATAATACCCTGCCCTGATTATTTTTCGGACTAATGAATCGGCACCAGAGTGATTTTCACAAGTGCCCTCGTGCACCTCACGTAGGACGTAGTCGGTGTCTCCTGGACCTAAGCATACTACCAATGATCCATCGAATGTCCTTCGGTATAACGTTCCATCTGCAGTTAATGTGAATCGAGCAGCTTTGGTTCGTAGGGTCCTCGAACTTTTAGGGTCCGATGGGAGCTTTCCATTCTTTAAGTATTTAATATACTTATTCCTCCAATCCCAGGTTAAGCTTGTAGAATTTATCTCGGCATGACCTTCTTCGATCACGGATCTCGAGAGTTGAACGACAGTTCCCGAGCTTATCTCGCCTTCCTCGACCGATGATCCTAAATTTGCAAGCGCATCGGCCTCACTGTTTTGCTCTCGTGGAACATGCTGTAAAGTCCATTCTTTGAAATGGTGCAAAGTGACCTGCAGTTTGTCCAAATACCTTTGCATTCTATCTTCTCGAACTTTGAAGGTTTTGTTTACTTGATTTACCACCAGCAAAGAGTCACATTTGGCTTCAATGACTTCTGCTCCCAAGATTTTAGCTAGCTCGAGACCTGCAATCATGGCCTCATACTCGGCCTCGTTGTTAGTCAAACTAGTAGTTTTGATAGATTGCCTAATAGTGTTACCTGTGGGTGGATTTAAAATGATGCCTAGCCCGGACCCCTTCACGTTCGAAGCCCCATCCGTAAAAAGGGTCCATACCCTCGATGACGTACCCGATTTCAATAAAAGTTCTTTTTCAACTTCGGGTATGAGGGTCGGCATGAAATCGACCATGAAGTCCGCTAAAGTTTGAGACTTGATGGCCGTATGGGTTGATATTAGATATCGTACCCACTGAGTTCGACGGCCTATTTGGCCAATCAGCCTGATAGTTTGGGCTTGTGCAAAATATTACGGAGTGGGTAAGTGGTCAATACGCATATGGGGTGACATTGAAAGTACGGTCTTAACTTTCTAGAGGCGTTTATCAGTGCAAGTGCCAATTTTTCTAAGTGTGGATATCTACGTTCTACTTCTCCTAAGGTTCGACTTACATAATAGACGGGAAATTGCGTACCTTACTCTTCTCGAACTAGGACACCATTTACCGCGATTTCCGATACTGCCAAGTACAAGAAAAGTTTTTCGTTTGTTTTTGGAGTATGAAGCAGTGGTGGGCTCGATAGATATCGTTTTAATTCCTCTAATGCCTGTTGGCATTCCGGGGTCCAAGCGAAATCATTCTTCTTTTTTAGTAGAGAGAAAAATTTGTGACTTCGATCTGACGACCTTAAAATGAATCGGCCTAAGGCTGCAATTCGTCCCGTTAGCCTTTGCACAGCTTTTACGCTGTCCACGATGGCAATGTCTTCGATAGCCTTGGTTTTATTGGGGTTAATCTCGATCCCCTGATTTGACACCATGAAGCCGAGGAACTTTCCCAAACCGACCCCGAAAGCACATTTCTCGAGGTTGAGCTTCATGTTGTATTTCCTTAAATCTCAAATGTTTCATACAAATGGGTCAAATGGTCCTTTGCGCGCAGGGACTTAACTAGCATGTCATCAATATAAACTTCCATTGATTTACCTATTTGTTCCTCGAACATTTTATTTACTAGGCGTTGGTAAGTAACTCCTGCATTTTTTAGCCCTAAGGGCATCACATTATAACAATATGTTCTATACTTGGTGACAAATGAAGTCTTTTCCTGGTCTTCCGGGTTCATTTGGATTTGATTATACCCGGAATAGGCATCGAGAAAGGTAAGGATCTTGTGGCCGGCTGTGGCATTGATCATGCGATCGATGTTAGGTAGTGGAAAAGAATCTTTGGGGCATTCCCTATTTAAATCCCTGTAATCTACACACATTCTAAGTTTGTTCCCTTTTTAGGGACTACAACTACATTGGCTAACCATTCGGGATATTTCACCTCCCGAATAGACCCTATTTTGAGAAGTTTAGTTACCTCATCCTTTATGAATGCGTGCTTTACCTCGGATTGGGGCCTTCTCTTTTGCTTTATCGGTTGGAACCTAGGGTCCAGGCTTAGCCGATGCGTCGTTATATCCGGTGGGATCCCTGTTATATCTAAATGGGACCAGCAAAACAAACCATGTTATCGATAAGAAATTGAATAAGCTTGTTCCTGAGTTCGGGGGTTAATCCCGTTCCCAGGTATACCTTTCGTTCGGGCAAATGCTCGATTAGTATGACTTGTTCCAACTCTTCAATCGTTGATTGGGCAGCGTCGGAATCATCGGGAAGCACGAAGGATCGAGGGATCCTTTGATCATCATCCTCATCGATCTTCTGATTTTCTGGTTGGGTTAAAACTGATGGCTATGATTGCTATTTGGCATCTTGTTCCCCTTTCGAGCCCAGTCCCTTTATTGGCGAAGGCGAGGATATCGGATTTGCTTCCTCGACGGCAAATATTTCTCTTGCGACCGATTGTTCCCCGTACACTGTTTTGACTCCCCTTGATGTTAGGAATTTAAGAACCTAGTGTAGGGTCGAAGGTACAACTCTCATGTTGAGGATTCATGGCGTTCCAACCTCATGTCACCTTCGATTACGTGGAACTTCATTTCCTGGATGGTCCCGGCCACGTTTATCGGCAGAATTATCTCGCCTTTGGTGGTTTCACATGCCACATTGAATCTGTTTAGAACCAGGGTTACGGGTACGACCTGGTCCTGTAGACCGAGCTGTTCTACGACCTTCAATCTAATGATGTTGGCCGAGCTACCTGGATCAATTAACACACGCTTAACTTTAGTTTTATTCATAAGTACGGACATTACCAGTGCATCGTTATGAGGTTGTATGACTCCTTCTGCATCTTCATCATTGAAGGACAAAGTTCCTATGGGTGCGTAATCCTGAGTTCGAGATCGCTTTTCTCTTACAATTGATGTCTTAGTGCGTTTAAGCACCGGCCCTTGAGGGGTATCAACGCCGCCGATGATCATGTGAATGACGTGTTGTGGTTCTTCTTTTTCGTTTTGCTTGCCGAAATCCCTATTTTTGAAATGGTTCTTCGCCCTGTCGCTTAAAAATTCTCGAATGTGCCCTTTATTGAATAACCGGGCTACCTCCTCTCTTGGTTGCATGCAATATTCCATTCTGTGGCCATGGGTGCCATGATATTCGCACATTTGATTGGGATTCCTCTGGGCAGGATCAGTCTGCATGCGCCGAGGCCATTTAGTGTCTTTGATGCGTTCGATAGTCGACACGATGGCCGATGCATCAATGTTGAAGTTATACTCCGATAACCGAGGCGCTTCCTTAGATCAGGTAGGCCTTTCGAACCCACTTCTATTCATCAGCCCCCGAGACCCTTGACCTCGATCACTTCTTTTGTTTCTTTGTCCAGGGTTACGTCTCGATTCATTGATTCTGTGGTTTTCGTTATACGGTCGGTATCGATCCCTGATCGGACCTTGTTCTCAATTGATATCCCTTCGACCAGCGGGTTCAGACCCCAACTGATCATCTTCGACCCTAATTTTTGATTGGTACCGATTGTGCACGTCGACCCAAGTGATAGTCGGGTACCCGACCAGGTTATGCTTCAACCGCCGTGAAGCCGTCGAACTTCGTTCCTTCAAACCTTGAGTGAAAGCCAGAACAGCCCAATCGTCTGTGACTGGGGGGTAGATCCATTCGTTCTATTTGAAAACGAGACACGAGTTCCCTTAGCATCTTGTTATCCTTTTTGTCTTACATTAAACGGGTCCGACTTCCTGGTCTCGACTTTTATGGCCCCGGTGTGTGCTTTTACGAAGGAATCTGCAAGCATAGCAAAAGAATCGATAGAATTATATGGCAAATTATGATACCATATTATTGCTCCCTTTGACAGGGTTTCACCGAATTTCTTTAATAATATGGATTCGATCTCATCATCCTCTAGATCGTTCCCTTTGATGGCATATGTGTATGAGGTGACATGTTCGTTGGGGTCGGTAGTTCTGTTATATTTTGGAATCTTGGTCATGCGAAACTTCTTTGGGATCAGTTTAGGAGCCGTGCTTGGGGGGAAAGGCTTTTGTATGAATTTTTTGGAATCTAAGCCCTTCATTATTAGTGGTGCCCCTGGGATCTGATCAACCCTGGAGTTGTATGTCTCCACATTTTTGTCGTTTGCTTCGATCCTCCTTTCTCCCGATTCTATTCGTTTGGTCAGTTTTTCGAACATCTTAGCAATTTCGGGATTTGTCCCCGACTCCTGCTCATTTGATTTCACTATAGCTGGTTCCGTTGTATGGGCGATTTCTCGGGGTTGACTAGGCTTCGGTCTACTCGGTATCTGGGTTTGACTCTGCAACTGAGCTATTGCTGCCTGTTGAGCTTGCAACATTTTGAAAATCATACGCAAGCTGACGTCGTTTTCCTCGACATTGTGGGTATCTCGAGCTGTAGACCGAGTGCCACCATGAATGTTATTTTCAGGTTCAGAATGCAGGTTCGCCTCAATGGCCACATGCGAATTGATGGCTATCGGCACTTCGATTCGAGCTCCAACAGCGTTGACAAGTGGTCTCTCGGTACTGGGTGTCAAGTTGTTGTTCTCATCTTGAAGACCAGCTTCGTTGTCGATAGGTAAGGCCATTTGATTGATAGTTAGTCGTTGCTAATCCGAAATCCAAGATACTTTTTGAAACAAGCGCAAAATGGTGTGTTTTTGCAGATTCGTATCAAATAACCACTGTTATCCTTAGCCCCACGGTGGGCGCCAAACTGTTTACCCGAAAAACGGATAGAGTTGAATTTGTACGTAATTCTAAGGTTACGTGGTATAGCTTAATACAATTCGTAAGGATAAATAGAAATATCAAATACATATTGCAAAGAATGCAAAATAAACGAGGTTGGAAAGAAGATGACTTTTGGGACTAAGCAAGATGAATCAATTTATGAAGTTTAAAAGAATAATTCTTTAATATAGGAGTATATGCTGCTTGAGTTACAATGTAAGCCAAAACAAAATTGTCCTTTACGAAAATGTAGCCATCCTCTTTATAGTAGAGGATTCTACTTTTAGATATAATTAAAAATACATAGTGGGAGACCCATGACAAATTAGCTTTTCCATTATTCCTATGAGGATTCTCTCCTCTAGTAGGATTGCAACTACTCTTGTCTGTGAGCTCGATATTGACTCGATTTTTCGATCTTGACTCGAGCTCTCTATCTTGACTCGAGATCGATTCTGACTTGGATCCCTGTATTGATTCGGGGTCAGTGTTGGTCGGTCTCTGAATCATAAGCTTGATAACTTTACTTTGCATCATAGTTCGACTTGGATTCGAGCTTGATAATAATATCAAGCTCGACATTGATCGGTCCTTCGGGCTCGAAGCTTGGTGACCTAACTTCGAACCTCAACCTGAAACTATGAAGACGTTTCTCCGATCTGATGTATTACCATTTAAACCAGTTCGTACGAAGGACTAATCGGTTTTACCGTACACAAAGTTTTGCCAAGTAAATTTTATTTTGGTGATGGTAGAGGGAGAAAAGGTACATCCACTGGTGTTGAGTGGTCAAAGAAGAAGGAAATATGGGAAGACAGATTTGTGAGTTTGGTTGCTTTCACTGATTTCCGGATGTGGTGGCCGATGAGATCATTGACACATGAGAGGAAGTTTCTGTTGAAGGATCTAGATAGATACAACCATGTAGTGTTGAAGCAGTTTAGATCAAGAAAGGGATAGATGTTGTTCACTTAAAAGGTCGTAGATGCCAAGGAGCATCTTGTCAGCGAGTTCTATGCCAACATTTCACACATTCACAAAGGGACAAAGGTGACCAAAGTACGTAACCTCAAGGTGAGGTTTGATACACATTGAACGCGTATTTGGGTTTTGAGGACTTGGAGCCAAAAGAGTACCTTGAGAAGTTGGCCCTAAAAGAAGAGGCCCGGCCATGGCTAGTTGAGATCTTTGCACCACCGGGACCACCTCCACCATGGATCACTAATGGGGTACCCATTCAGCAGAGTACATTGAGTTTTGAAGAAAAAGGTTGGCAGACATTTGTGTGTATCAGGCTTGACCCGAGCTAGAATGAGAACAACTTGCCTATTACATGTGCAGTTCTAGTAGCTTCTATCATGGCCGATTACCCGGTCAATGTGGGTACCGTTATGTCGGTCAACATCACATTGGTAGTGCAACAAACTAACATGGCTTACCCCTACCCCAGCACTATCACATAGTACCTTACTGATGCAAAGGAAGAGCAAAGCCATTTGATACAAAGGTAAAGCCAAAGAAGCCATTTGAGTGATACTCGCTGCAGGATCTGACCAACCCGAGGAAGAG